>NC_136146.1:6862937-7466096 GCF_965212315.1 Lampetra planeri | reverse complement strand
CACGTATAAGTCCGTGTGTGTATTCCCGTGTGTATATGTGTAGTGAGTCCAACTGACTCGCAGATGTTATTCTTTAGAGGCAACACATTTATTATAACACGTATATACAAAGGGGTAACTGCCCCTTCACCAGATACAGCCTAGGGTGGTGACCACCCAGCTAACTACACCATACGGAGGAGTTACAGCTACGAAGGTTCGGACCCTCACTTGGGTCCCGGCCACGTGTTGATGCCTTGTAGGACGTAGAGCTTCCAGCTTGTAGGACGAAGCGACCCCGTCCCTCTCAGGGACCCACCTTATATCCTCCCGGGTCGGGGCCGGCTCCGCCCAGGCCCCGCCTGCCTTCTCGAGCGTTCTAGCTCCCTCTCGATCCCTCTCGAGAGCTCTCCCCGGACACGTGATCACCCCCTAGCCCCCCCCCACCCACTTGGGGCCCTCTCTGTGGACACTCCGGATCACAGCAACCCACCCAGTGCTATCCGCAACGTAGGAACATCGCACGCCACGACCCTCCCGGGCCGGCACCATACAGTGACATCCCTGATGTCACTACATATGTATGCGTGTATATGTGTGTTTGTAATATGTTTCCCCATGAAAGAGCATTATGGGGCAAAATGGGGTTTACTCTGCTGGACTGCGGAGCCTGATATTCGAGTAAGTAGCCCACCCACTGTGAGTGATGTGCTATTTGCCGACGAGGTGCGGAGAGTGATCTAGAGCCCGAGACCAGGTTAAGTGCCGGGCAAAGAGGACCTCCCATAATACAGGTTTATGGGTTAGATCATGTAAATATAAATGTGTCGTTAAACCCGCCACCACCCGACACAGCCAATTCGTATGTTTTTGTCAATTGGTTACTAGTTTAGCACTCCGGCGTATTGGAAAGTATACCCACAACATTAACAATTTGAGTATTACGTTTCGCCGGTAATTACAACCAGGCTCATCAGGCGACAGCCGGAGTTCGATTCCCACTCATGGCCACCAACACCAGTGACAATTATTTCTTATCTTAACTGGTCCTGGGCCTCCCCTAGGTCGACTCGGCTTCAAATGAGTACCTGGTGTGGTGTGTAAACATTGCCATTGGGGAGACAAAGGCGGCCGGGCGTGGTGCTGGCCACCCACCCCCTCGTATGCCGTGCCGGGCTTCATAGGAACTTGCTAACAGCACTTGCCCCAACAGTCTGTTAAGGTTATACAGGGGATCTTTGTGTTTATGGTGGGAAGTGGTGGCACATTGGTTAACTCGCTGTGCGACGAACCCAGCGAACTGAGTTTGATTCCTGTGCACGGTTACGAATATGTTATCTGGTCCTAGGCCTTAACTAGTGCTGTGTGTAAACATCAGCACTTGGAAGACAAGGCTGCCAGACCTGACACTGATCAAACCACCTCCTCATGCGCCGTGCCAGCCTGCACACGGGCTCTCTTTAGAGCACTTGGCCTCGTAGCCTATAAAGGCTACATCGGGATGTTTATCTCTGCATGTGCGCATACAGGCACTGCGGTTCCTGCAGGAGCGCGGGTTCCCGTACGGACACGTGCACGCGGGAAACGTGAGCGTGGAGGGGGAGGCGTGCCGTCTGCTCGACCTGGAGAACACGTTGCTCGGGCTGCCCAGTGCCATGCGCGGGATCACAGCACAGTACCGCAAGATCAACGTGACTATGCTTGCACACTCGCAGAGCACACGCATACAATGCAGAGTACACGCCGACAATGTGCTGTGTGTCACTAGTAAAGCACACCGGTGTGTTGGAGAGCCAAGCCACAAAATTTACAATCCGACAACCCTAACTAGTTGGCTGTTTCGGGTGGTGGCGGGTTTTAACGACACATTTATATATTTACGCGATCTAACCCAAAAAAACCTCTCATGGATGATATTGGTCGCGAAAGCCGACATGTTAAACATATACACATGTACGTATGTTGAACTTCTTTCGCACCGTACGTACCCAACCACGCTGATCAGCGAGTACACACACGCAACGTGCGCCATGTGCTGCGTGTGCGATTGGGGTGCAGACGCTCGACGCGGTGGACGTTTTCTCGTTCGGACTGCTGCTGCACGAGATGGCGTACGGGGCGCCGCCCTCCGCCATCCCCATCGACGCCCCCTCACTCGGCCCCTCGTCATCGCCCTACATCGGTAACGACGCACAAACTCGCACCGGCTTCCCACCTCGCTTACGCTCGGTCTCATCGTTGCATGGCACAGTGCCCCGGGGGATGGCATGTAATGAGTCTGCTCCGTGCGTCCATCTTCTGTGTTTCCAGCGACGGTGCTGGAGTCAATCCTCTCGGCCGACGCGCTCCGCTCAGGGTTGCCCACGCTGCAGCAGCTGCTCGCTACACCGTAAGAACACACGCACACACAGATAATAATCCCCCCCCCCCCCCCCGTAGCCTTTAACAGACTGTTGGGGCGAGTGCTGTTAGCGAGCACCGATGAAGGTCGGCATGGCACACGAGCGGGTGAGTGGCCAACACCACAGCCAGCCACCCCAATGCCTACTGAATCAATTATAATTTACGGTACTTTGGACAATCCACTACCTTATTGGTGATTGTTTCACCATACTTTACCACACTGGTCCGTGTTGGTTGATGAAGCAAGGCTCGGGACCGGTTCAGATGTCATTCGCCACTCAGCGGAGCGAAGATGCCATCGTGTGTTGCCGCCTTGCGCACGGTGAATGCGAGACTCTCTTTGTGTGCCCCACAGGCTCTTCCGGGATGTGACGCTGCCCAACGGCGGAGAGAAACCACAGTTTAAGGTGACCTAGCACGGGTTTTATACACGTGTCCACTCACACGAGCTCTCACTCACACCTGGTGAATGGGCACGTGTGCGAGGGCACGCACGCGTTACTTTGTGTACTTTGTGTACACTCCCTCAGACCCAGTTAATTACACACGCACCCCTGTGTGTTTACACCTGTGCGCTCCTGTTTTACCTGGGCCCGCCAGATCCCCAGCCGACTGCGAGAGGCACTGAAGGTGGCACGGGAGGCAGTGGAGAATCGGCTCCATGAAGACCAGCGCACGGTATGGCCCTCACCCCATCACCACCACCACCACCACGTGTGTGTGGCTCTAACTGTACACCTGTGTATGTGTGATGATCGTCATCAAAATCACGTAGACCACGTTGTACCAGTGCCCACATTCTGCCGAGGCGTAGATGGTTGCGCGTGTGTACACGTGTATGCACGTGCATGCAGTTATACCTTGTCGCGGTTAGCACACTCCACTACGAACCCAGTGACCCAAGTTCAATTCTCGCTCACAGCCAACACCAGTGATGATTATCTGAATCGGTCCTGGGCCTCCCCTAGATCGATGAAGCCTCAAATCATTACCTGGTGCAGTGCGTAAACATCTCCACTCGGGAGAAGAAGGCGGCCGGGCGTGGTATTGGCCACACCACCCCCTCGTGTGGCATTCCGGCCTTCATAGGTGATACTCGTAACAGCACTTGACCCAACAGTCCTGTAAATACTCAGCGGGAGATCTTTGTCTTTGCAGTTACATCAGTTCCGAAAGCTGTCGCGCGCGCAGTCTTACCACGGCTCCGAGGAGGAGAAGAAGAAACGGAAAATGCTCGCTCGCAAGGTGAGGGCCGGGGAGCCACACGCACCGTTGGGCTCAAGTGCTGTCAGTGAGCACCTATTAAGGCAGAAACTATAAAGACAAATCCTCATCACTATTAACCTCTGAACTCCAATCTCTGGCCCCATTCCCTGCCCCCTGCTTCAGAGAGCAAAGGTAATGTTTTGTGTGCCCCCCACCCCACCTCCCCTCCCCTCTGCTTTGTTTTGCTGTGAATTTTGGGGGGCTGTTAATACTCGTTGCACTAACCCTCATCGCAGTCCTGGTCAGTGATAAACCAATCGCTAATCCAGACGTAACTTTGACCGTGTCCATCACCTGACCTCACCGACAGCGCCGTCCCTCACCTGCATCCGCTATCCCCCCCCCACCATAGAAATCGCGGCAGCTCACGACGGACGAAACGGAGGAGCCCCCCACAAACGGCACCTCCACAGGTACGCCCCCCCACCTCCCCACCACCATTGACACCCCCGTAACGGGGGGGGGCCCCCGAACGAGATGAAGGGGAACAAAGGTAACGAAACGAGTGCGGCCCTGGTCCTGGCTTTCATTTGGGAATGTGGCAAGCCCCGCCCGTAGTCCCCACCGTTACGGGGAACCGAGTATCATTGCTTACTCTGCACGACTCGTATTGTATCGCGATGAACGAAGCGGTGAAGACCCGGTCGCAGGTTTGCTGTTTTACATGAATCCAGTCGCAACTTTGACCATGTCTACCACCCCCCATCCCCCCATCCAGGTTCCTGTACGAGTTCGCCCCCCACCACTCCGTCCACGCCAACTCCCACGGGTATGGTCACGCACGGGGTCACGCACGGGCAGACGGGGTCACGGTGTTATGCACGGTGACATCGAGTAGCATAGAGACAAACGGGGTCACACAGAGACACGTGGAGAGACAAAATTAGACTTTTATACACACGGGATACACTTGGCAACACGTGCTGTGTGCGGTACGAGTGGTGCACTCTGCGGCGTGTGAAGTGTTGCGCGGTGTGAATGATGCGAGTGCGTGCGCAAGTACGTCGAGTATATACCGTGTGTGTGCGAGGTATGTTTGTGCCCTGGGCGAGTGTGAAGTTTGTCCCAAGTGTGCTGTGTGCGTGATGCCAGTATTCTGTGCATGCAGTGTGCTACTGTGTGTGGCGTGAGAGCACGGTGTTCTAAGTATGGTGCGCAAAGTGCCGTTCTGGGCTGACTGTGGGCGGTAACTCTGTTTCCCCCCCCCTCTATCTCTGTCCACGCTGCAGACTCGCAGCCTTGACCGCGTGCCACGTAAGCAATCGATTACAAATAACCCCCCCCCCAATTAGCGCCGGGCCCTCACACCACACAGCTCCAACACGAGCAGCAGAATCAACAGATGTGGCTCTAACACTCACTGCAGGCTCGTGGATGCTGCAGTTGCTATGACAGCGGTTCCCGTGGTAACCGTTGCCTGGATAACAGGGCGTCTGTGGTCGCTTCCAGGGGAAGCTTTCCTGGTGTCGCTACTGCTACCGCACTAACCCCGGCCGCTCGCTCGCTCCTCTCCCTCCTACGTCCACCTCCTCGCACGCTCGCTGCTCTTTGTCCTCGAGGCTGCGGAGCGTCGGCCCCGGTTTGGGAGGACGGTACGTGGAGGCTGCCTGTGACTCGCTACGTCTTTGCGTTTAGGGATTGGGGCGCCGCCAGCACCGCCACTGCCGCCGCCGCCGCCGCCAGGCCCCGCACCACCTGCCCCGCCCGCGCTGTCGGGCCTCCCCGCCCCCTCACTGAGCCCCCCTGGGGCTGGGAGGGACGTGGGACGAGGGGCCCTGCTGGGCTCCATCCGCAGCTTCAGCAAGGGTGGCCTCAAGTCGGTGTCGATCAGCGATCGCAACTCGGCCAAAGTGTGACGTCGAACACAAACCGAGCACCGCTCGCTCGTCTACACTGCACCAAGGCATACTCGCGACACTACCATCACCACCGCACTCACCAATACACAGCGCACACATACTGCACACGATGCAGCCACCCCTCAAACTCGCTACACGAGATACGCACTCATTATATGCAACACACACCTCCCCCCACTCACTAACCTCACTGTACTGTTCACAGCACGTTGTGCCATAATCCTGCCGCACGCGCCTGCCTTTGCAATGCGACACCACGATCCCACAGTGCCCCACTAATTCACCCGCCTTGCAGCACCGTACCACCACCGCCACCCGCTGCTGCCGCCGCCGCCGTCAACACTTTTCCTCGGCGGCAGCCGGTGCCCCGGTGGTCCCGGGCGGTAGCTGGCGCCGTGAGCAGATCGACTGCGCGGGCGGCCACGCCAGGCCCGACGCTGGTGGTCCAGCAGGCCTGCCCATGTAAATTACTGTGATGAAGACGACTGTGATGATGATGATGATTAATAAAGAAGTCTACGGTGCCCGTGGCTCAGCGAGCGTGGATGCGGCGACGCTGGCGGTAACGGCAGCAAGAGGCACACAGCGATCGCGGGACATGGTCGTTTAATACAAGCGCGGGGGTCACACCGAGGTCGAACCCTACAGGAGAACACCGCCCCGACCCGAGGGGACACACGGGGAGGGGGAAGAGGGGGCGGTCACACCACACCCAGGTGCTCACGCCCAACCAGCAGCGGAACATGGAGCTCATCATGGGCGGGGGGCAGTGGGGCGGGGGGAGGGGGCACAGGAGTGAAGTGGGGGGTTAAAGTGGGAGGGGGGTTAAAGTGGGAGGGGGGTGGGTGTTTGAGAGGGGGGCACAGTAGAAGCTGCCCGCCCCCGCCACCCCCACAGTGCGCTCCATGTTCTACATTCAAGTCAAAGTACAGGGGACAAGGGTTTGGAGCGAGCGGAAGGGGGGACCCAAGGGAACCCGGGGTTGAGTGGGGGCCTCGGGGAACACCAAGGTGGAGTGTGGGGGGGGGAACCCGGCAAACTTAGAGATTGTGCGTTCCCGTGCGGCAAGAGTGCTGGCGTTAGCTCAAAGCCGGTGCCGCGTTGCGCTCGCTTTTGCTTCTGCTGCTGCCCCGCAGCTGCTGCCCACGGTCTGGGCCTACTGCTGCCCTGTGGCCTGTGTGCGCGCCTCCCCCAGGTTGAGCACGCGCCGCACCGTGGCCACGATGTCCTTGACCTGCACGTTGGCCGCCTCCTCGAGGTTGCGCGCGTACGGCATGGGCACGTCCACTCCGGTGACGCGAGCCACCGGCGCATCCAGGTGATTGAACGCAGGGCCTGCGGAAGGTGGGGGGGTGGGAAGGTGATGGAGGACAATTGGAGATACGGATGGAGATAACGAGGAGATGCAGATAGAGAAACGAGGGGTGATGGGGGACGCATAAGACAAGGGAGAGACGAGGTTGACATGGAAAAAGGAGACGTGGGGACAGGGTGGGACAATGGGAATGCGGGGACAGTGGGGAGGGGGGGAAAGTCGAGGGTCACGTGACCAGCCGAATCGAAATTCGATGCCGCTGCCAAGCATGGGCGAAGGGTCAAAGGTTGGAGCGCAAGGTCACGGGTGGCCAAGAGGCAAGGTCAAGGGCAAGAGGTGGAGCGGGAGAGGTGGCTGACCCTCCATGATGCGAGCGCAGATCTCGGATCCGACTCCACTCTGGGGCCAGCCGCCCTCCACTGTCACCAGGTGGTTCGTCTTCATGACGCTCTTCTCAATCGCCTCCTCATCCAGTGGCCGGACTGTGCGTAGGTTTATCACCTGTGGGGGGGCATGGTGGGGAGGGGGCAGGTGGGAAATTTGTCAGAATTCCCCAAGGAGTTACGCATTGTGCGTGTGCTCAAGCTGGCGTGCTTGTAGAGGTCGGTGTGCGTGCATGCTGAGGCTGGTGTGCGTGTCTGTGTGGAGGCCGGTGTATGTTGTGCGTGTCCGGGTTGAGGCCAGGTTGTCTGTGTTGAGGCTGACTCCTCACCTCGCACTCGATGCCCTCCTTGGCAAGGGCGGTGGCCGCCTCCAGAGAGTGACCAACGGTGCGCGAAAACGACACGATGGTTATGTGCTTCCCTGTGTGGCACAACAACGCGGAGAACAGCGGCACACCACAACCAAATGCATCACACAACTGCACACGCCGTCATACAACCACACACAGCGCGACACAACCACACACAGCATCGCACATCCACACAGTGTCATAACACACGTCACCACAACCATACAGAGCACACCGCAGACAGCAGTGTCACGCCACAACCACGCAACGTCATACCACAACTACACAGTTTTGTGCCACGGCCATGCACACCACCACACTCCAATCAAAAGTTACACTGTGACAGGTGACACCCACACCACCACACAACCGCCTGATATACCGGCACACCACACGATCACGGCGTCACGGCCAGACACGCCATGACGTCACGCCTCCACAGACCTGGTGGGGCCAAGGTCAAGGTAAGGGTCAAAATAGGGTCACGTCCTCACCGGGCCGCTCAATCTTGGCCTTGCCGATGGGGATGACGAAGTCCTTGGACTGCGCCTCCTGGGACATCTCAAAGGCGACTCCATAGAGCAGCTCGTTCTCCAGGAACACCACTGCACGCACGCACAAGGACACGCGGACACGCAGGGAACAACGCACGCACACGGACAAGCGCAGCGAACACCACGCACGCATTCAGTACTCAATCGGCAACAGCAGCGTGGCACTCACACTGCAGTAGACTGGTGAGAGCAGGGAATTCGCATAGCCGGCACTGCCCGGGAGAATGCACCGAGGCCGGTAGGGCCTGGACGCCGAGCAGAGGTCGCAATCGGGTACCCGAAACCCGTACCCTACCCGATACCCGGCTACCCGTACCCGGCCGGGTACGGGTAGCCGTTTGCGACCCTGGTGCGGCCGGGTACGGGTAAGGAATCAAAACCCGTTTGCAACCTCTGACGCCGAGGTGGGGACTTTTAGTGCTGATTTTTTGAACGACAAATTTTGGCCAATAACGCTTTGATTAATGTGCCGAGTAGCAATGCAACTTGATATTAGTTTGGATAATGCCTGCGAGAGCTATTGCGCTGATCCTTTACGGAGAGGCAGGCGGACAGAGTTAATGCAAAAGCTCGAGGTTGGGATGCGGTAAAAATAGAGAGATCCCCCCCCCCCCAGCCCACCCCTCCGTGTAATCTTACAGTCTGAGGGGGCAATTCCTGTAAGCGGACGCCCGGTCCTTATTCAGGGCTGAGTTGTACAACCCGTGCAAGCCATAACTTCTGCCTGTGCACCTGCTGTAACAACAATGTAAACCAAGTGACCGGCATGGCACACAAGGGGGTGGTGTGGCCGGCATGGCACACGAGGGGGTGGTGTGGCCAGCACCACACCTGGCCACAATTGTCTCCCCATTGCTGATGTTTACACGCTGCACCAGGTACTCATTTAAGGCTGAGTCAATGTAGGGAAGGCCCAGGACCGGTTAAGATATTCTTCACCGTTGTTGGCTGTGAGCTGGAGTCGAACTCTTGTTTACGGGGTTTGTAGCGGAGTGCAGTACTGACCACTGAACACTACCACACCAAACGTAGCCAACAGTGCTCATCGGATGTGCGGGGGAAGGTAAACAAACGAAAGACAAAGATCAGTTCTACTGAAAACTCATTTCTTTAGAAGTGCTTTTTGTATTTAGTTTGTTGTCCTTCCTCCGCACCTCCGATTAGCACGGTTGGCTACGTACGGTGCAAAATAAATCATACATACATGCAGACACAACGGACGACACAAGCGCACGGACGCACGCACACAGACGTGCGCTCTTGCCACACCGCAGGACCTGGGTTCTCGTCGCGGATGGCCGCCTTGAGGAGGCCCTTGGCATCCTCAGAGCTCCAGGGGGAGAGGACCTTGAGGCCGGGGCAGTGGCTGTACCAGGCAGCGAAGCACTGCGAGTGCTGAGCCGCCACGCCCATCGCCGCGCCGTTGGGCCCGCGGAACACAATGGGCACCGACACCGCGCCCGCCGACATGTAACATGTCTTGGCCGCAGAGTTTATGACCTGCGGACATGCGGGCGGGGACACGTGGACAGACACGCGGAGGCACACGCAGAAAGATGGGGACACGCAAGGATGCGCGGGGACACATGGGGACATGTTATTTTAATCTAACCTGGATAAACCATTTACCATTGATGAAAAGTGAAAACCTCCCTAAGCCAGGCTCAACGCAGTTGACAAGCCAGAGAGCTTACCAGAAAATAAAACACAAAAGCACTTTGTTTATTATAGAAGAGAAACATTGACCGCGCGGTACTCTAGCTGCACGCAGTGGCATGCGGCGTTCGGCAGTCAACCCGCATGCATCAGCCTATCTCCTGGTCTGCTCGAGATGATACGGTACTCTATCGTTCTGAATAAATAAAACAATACTAGTTTGAACCCAAATATGAATCCATAGAGTCTAGAGGCTACTGAGAGCCTGTGTCTTGTAGCCCCGCATCCCCAGCCCAGAGAGGAGCTCGACTTCACAGCACAGGAGCCTCTGCGTGTGGAGCTCAGAGCCTCTCGGCCATAGAGCGGAGCCCCTCCACATGGAGCCGAGTGCGTGGAGCTGCTCGCAAGCACGCACACGCACCTGGTCGATGGCTTGCATGGAGAAGTTGAAGGTCATGAACTCGCAAATGGGGCGCAGACCGGCCTGTACAAAACACATAGTGGCACAACTGTACTCACATACTGGTACACACATACACATGTAAACACAAACACTAAGAAACACATGCGCGTGTCCACACATGTGGACACGCACATGTGGACACGCTCGTACACACACTTGCCCACACATGTACACACACTCGTACGGACACACGAGCTCCTACAGACACACACGTACACACAAGCAACACGTACATACGCACCCCCACACGCGGTCATGCACACACGGAGTCACCAACAGGGACACACGACGGGAAATTGGAGAGAGAGGGAGGGAGCAAAGGAGCGGAGGGGGTAAAGGGTGGAGGAGGGAGGAGGGAGGCAGGGAAGAGGAGGCGTCTCTCTCACCATGGCGGCCCCCACGGCAATGCCGGCGAATCCCATCTCAGTGATGGGCGTGTCGATGATTCTCTTCTCCCCAAACTTCTTCAGCAGCCCCCGGCTCACCTACTCACAGCCGAGTGGCCACCGCAGCAACGACACGGAGACCACGGGCTCAGCAATGATGATGATGATGCCGGTCGTGACAGCGGTGTCAATGCAGAACGATGATGAAGACGATGATTACGATGTGATGAGAGTGATGATGCCGATTCATCATTGATTTTTGGCTTAGGCCACGTAATGGTCTAACCAAATTTCTGCCATAAGACCCTCCACCACCTGATACACAGGCAAACAAATTAAACTGTCACATGGACAAGTGTTTCATATTCTGACTTCCAGGATTGATCCTGACTTCTTGAATCGTGCCCTGATGACGCTTGATGCAGTTCCAAATGAAACGTCGCATATCTAATGGATGCGAAATCTGGGAATGTGAGAATTGTCCTTCCAACTTTCCAGTGAGTGAGCTGAATCAATAACTGGTGCAACTATTAAACATTTGTACACTGCGTGACAATGTAACGATCGGCTGTTTCGGGTGGTGGAGGGTCTTTCGACACAAATTATGGCCAAATCATCGCGTGGTAGAAGCTAAAAATGTATTATGAATCATATTTGCTGCGCAAACCTATTATGTGTTCAATAATTATACTCGTTCAAGTTGATTTGTTTAATCAGTTGAGAACCCAAGAGACCAGGATAGAGTCTTATTTTCAAGAGTGACCTGGGAAACTGGCGATTAGTCCAGTGATGTTGATGATGCCAGTCAATAGAGTTCATGACGATGTTGATGATGTTGAGTGGTGACATTCACACTGGCTGTGAGATGATGATTTTAACGATGATGATGATGATTCTGACAGTGGTGACACTGAGACGGTCAGTGAGACGAGTGACAATGTCATGAGTGACGATGTTGCTGTGCGTTGAGAGATGATGTGAGCTCCGCACCTTGTAGGCTCCGTCGTACTGCCCCACCTCCTCGCCCAGCAGCATCACTCGCTCATCCCGCTCCATCTCCTCCTCCATCGCCTGGTTCAGCGCATCCCGCACCGTCATCTAGAACACACGCAGCGGGGGGGGCCAACTTCAATCTTGACCTCCAACCCTGACCACCTCTCTGACCTCAACCCTGACCTTCACCCTGACCTCAACCCTGACCTCCACCATGACCCACGGAAGAGAAAGTCGTGTGACGAGCCAATTCATATCGCTTCTCAGGTTCGCAGCGCACACCAAAATCTTGCAATCGCGATTCGCTTGCGCGTGGCGTCAGAGTACACAAGGCGATTTTTCATCGATTTACATGACACCCACAGTCTCTGTAACTAAACGATCACGGGACAGCGCTATTGGAATTTCCACGTTACTATGACGAGACCACTGAACTCATCAATACGTCATCAAAGTGACGTCAAAGTAAATTTGAAATGTTTCCTCCCCGCGTGTCCCCCTGCTGTCCAGCGAGACTCTCAAGCCAAGAAAAATCCTTTGCAGTTAATCTGAAGCGCATCATTACCGCCCTCCCATTGCATCACACTTTGCAGATCATCACGGGGATCATTTGACCATCCTCCACGCTGATCCGTGTGGTTTTCTGCAGGCGGGAGGCAGAGGCATTAGGAATGCAGTCCACTGTCTGCAGCTGCAAACAACGTAGCCCCGCAGTGATGTTATGTGCTATGAAGGACCATTTCCCGAAACGTCGAACCATTAATTTTATTTTAAGCCCACAGTGTTCGTGAATAATGTGTTGAGTTGCATGCTAAATAGGGCCCATGTCACGGCTGAGCGACTGACTGTGTGGCTGGCTGACTGGGTGGCTGACTGACTGGGTGAGTGGCTGACTGGGTGAGTGGCTGGGTGACTGGCTGGGTGACTGTGTGGCTGGTTGACTGGCTGGCTGGTTGGCTGAGTGACTGACTGGCTGACTGTGTGGCTGGCTGGGTGACTGGCTTGGTGGGTGGCTGGATGACTGGCTGGCTGACTGGGTGGCTGGCTGACTGGCTGGCTGGTTGGCTGGGTGACTGACTGGCTGACTGTGTGGCTGGCTGGGTGACTGGCTTGGTGGGTGGCTGGATGACTGGCTGACTGGGTGGCTGGCTGACTGGCTGGGTGGCTGGCTTGGTGGGTGACTGGGTGGGTGACTGGGTGGGTGGCTGGCTTGGTGGCTGGCTTGGTGACTGGGTGGCTGACTGGCTGACTGACTGGCTGGGTGGCTGACTGACTGGCTGGCTGGGTGGCTGACTGACTGCGTGTGAAGCGGACTGCGGCACCTGCACGGCGGCTGCCCGGGTGGCGTGGAAACCTCGCGCGAGGGGCGAGGGGGCGCCCCTCCGCGCCGCGATCCCCGCCGAGATGCCCAGAGCGCGAAGGCCCCGCGTCGCAGTCTTCACCGCTGCCGCCATCGCCTCTTGCTGCTGCTGCTGGTGGTGACCTCCAGCGCGGTGGGGGACGACGGTGGGGGGGTGGGTGGGGAGGGTGCGGCCAGCATCGCTGTCTCCCATTGGCCGAGCCGCCAAGTGAGGGCGCCGCTGATTGGCTCGGGCCGGCGCGAGGGCGTGGAATCGGATACGTCGATTCTGTTACCGAAGAGGTTATGTCGCCGACCCTTTCGATTCCTCCGATTCCGGTGCAATTCGATTTCAGAAATGTCGATTCTAACACCTTTGCATTCGCGTAATTCCCGATATTTAAAAATCGATTCCTCGAGTTGTGTGGTGAGTTGTGTGTTAGTTGTGTGTTGAGTTATGCACCACAGCCACCAAACCCAGCAGCGGCTTGACTAAAAACATTCGTTTAAGGTTTCCAGATTTTATTTAAATTCCATCGATTATTTTAAAGATTCCTGCATATTTAGAATCCTAGATTTGAAGCTTTCGTAACCGCAAGGATTCATACTCTTAGGTAAATAATAATAATAATAAAATAAAAGATTAATAAATTAAATGAGTTATTTCCATTTATTATTTTATAGTTATTATTTTTTTACCTACGTGACTTTACCGAAAGAACCTAAGAGTATATTCAGAATCCTCGGTCGTAAGATTGATTCACATTCGTCAATACCACACCGTGTGTGTGTGTCGCCTTAACAGGCAAAAAACATGTTATAGGCGACGTTTCGGGCAATAGACCTGCTTCATCTCCCGATTCCTATATTGATATGATGGGGGTGGGACGCGTTAAAACATATACGGATAATCTGCGTTAGGAGTTTAAGAATACTTAGTTTTAGCTTCATAAAGTGTTTTATGTAAGAGTATATTAGGGGCCGTCCATAAATGACGTCACGCACCTAGGGGGGGGGGGTCAGACATTTGTGATGATGTGTGACGAGGGGGGAGTCGTGAAAAATGTGACGTCACGTCAAAATGCGCAACTTTAAATAAATATGGACAACACGTTCTACTTAATAAAATATACTTTTAATAAATGTTTCCTCCTACAACATCAGAATGCAGCGCTACATTAAATACGCACTAAAATGACAATAGTTTAAAGCGATTTGAAGCATGTTTTATTTTTTTTGGGAGGGGGGGGGGGCAGAGCTTTGTGACGTCATATTTGAGGGGGGGTCTGACTTTTTGTGACGCCGTGTGACTAGGGGAGGGGGGGGGTCAAAAATCGTCCATAAATCGCGTGACGTCATTTATGGACGGCCCCTTATGTCAGATGGACGGCTGACAGCTTGAAGGCGCTCAAGGTTGCGACAGATTGGCGTGATGACGTCACAGAGCCTTGGCCGTGCGTGATGACGCAGGCGGTCGACGCGCTTTGCGTTGTGACGTCACACGCATTTGCCGCAAAATTCAAACCCACTTGGATGCCAAAGTTCAAGTTCATCTTCTTGGTTCTTTCGGTAAAGTCACGTAGAAGGGAAATAATACAAATTTTACATAATAAAAAATTTCACGACGTTTCGGCCACAACGCAAGCAGCCATCCTCAGGTGAAGACCAGGTCTGTCGGGGAGACAGCGTCTGAAATATCCAGAGGACGCTGTCTCCCCGACAGACCTGGTTTTCACCTGAGGACGGCTGCTTACGTTGTGGCCGAAACGTCGTGAGAATTATTTTATTATGTTTTATTTTTATTATTTTATTATTTCCCTTCTACGTGACTTTACCGAAAGAACCAAGAAGATGAATCCCTGCAGTCACGAAAGCTTTAAATCGAAAAAGTTCAAGTTACTTTGGTGTAACCGCGTGAGAACCCAGGACAAATGATTCGGTGCTTCTGGGGATTGGTGCGCTATGAAGAAAGACCATTGGCCCAACCGTCGCATGTGAAATGTTTCTTGTTATTGCCACAGTGTGCTGGAGAAATGTGTTGAGTGTGGAGGGGTCGGGTGGTGGAGGGGTTCACGGGTAAAAGGCGCTGATCAAGCACCAGTGAGATTCTGGATTCCAATCCAGATTCCAGCCGTCCACTGATTAAACGGGCTCGATTCTAGCGTCAAGTCAAAGTGATTTTGCACTTAGTTGGCCATTGAGGCAGCGCTATTCTGTTTATAACCCTGAGCCAGGGAAGGGAATTCCACATTCCTTTGGCGGGGGCGAGAATATCCAGAGGACAACCACCATTGACTTCTCCGCAAAGTAGTATGGTACTCACTCTGTGAACCCTGGAGGTAGGAATGATTGGCTGGGTCAACTCCCCCCACTCAGCTACGATTTGAACTCGTGACCTTCAAAGGGGCCGTCGATAAATGACGTCACGCGATTTTGGACGATTTTTGACCCCCCCCCCCCGCTTCGTCACACGGCGTCACAAAAAGTCAGACCCCCCCTCAAATATGACGTCACAAAGCTCTGCCCCCCCCCCCCCACAAAAAAAAAACCATGCTTAAAATCGCTTTAAACTATTGTCATTCTAACGCGTATTTAATGTGGCGCTGCAACTCTGATGTTGTAGAAAACATTTATTAAAAAGTATATTTAATTAAGTAGAACGTGTTGTCTATATTTATTTAAAGTTGCGCATTTTGATGTGACGTCACATTTCTCAACCCCCCCCCCTCGTCACACATCGTCACAAATGTCTAACCCCCCCCCCCCCCCAGGTGCGTGACGTCATTTATCGACGGCCCCAAAGTTCTGCGAGGCGATCGCTCTCCCACTGAGCCACGTGGCCGGGCGACTGCTCATCAGCTCTGGTGAAGTAGAGCCAAGGTCGTCATTATAATGTAAATATTGGGACACACACACCCCCAATATTCATTTATGCTCAAAATGTCCCAATATATTGCTATAAAATAGATTTCTGTTTATATGATTGTGGTTATGGTTGTATTTTTTTTCGATTTAAAGCTTTCGTGACTGCAGGGATTCATCTTCTTGGTTCTTTTGGTAAAGTCACGTAGAAGGGAGATAATAAAATAATAAAAATAAAACATAATAAAATAGAATTCTCACGACGTTTCAGCCACAACACAAGCAGCTGTCCTCAGGTGAAGACAGAGCTGTCTGAAAGACAGCGCTCCATTGGAGCGATGTCTCCGTTGTCCTCAAATGTTTCTTGTTAATGTTTTTGTTTGTTGCGGTTGCACCCGATTCAAGAGCCGAATGGCTCACAGGGCTATACCGAATAAATGAAACTGAAAACTGAAACTGCAGTGCCACAATCTGTCTCACTCCTGCACTCGAAGCCAATTCCATCGCTCCGTCTCCTCGGTCAGCCACCCTCCCGCTCCTTTGCTATCCAGTCTCCAGTCTCATCCATTGGCCGGTAGACAAACGCCCATTCGCACGCCAGGTGCAGTCACCGTGTGCCGCACATGGGAAAGGGGCCGTCCATATATGACGTCACGCACCTCGGGGGGTCAGACATTTGTGACGATGTGTGACGAGGGGGGGGGGGCTTGAGAAATGTGACGTCACATCATAAATACGCACTCCAATGATATTAGTTTAAAGCGATTTGAAGCATGTTTTATTTTGGGGGGGGGGGGGCAAAGCTTTATGTCATGTCATATTTGAGGGGGGGTCTGACTTTTTGTGACGCCGTGTGACGAGGGGGGGGGGGTTCAAAAATCGTCCAAAATCGCGTGACGTCATTTATGGACGGCCCCAAACTGCCATTGGGGGCACCCCTTTCAAACGCGTTGAGATGAGAGATGCGATGGAACGCCGCTGATCCCGCGTGAAGCGCTCCAGAACGCCCGGTGTGAAGGAGGGTGACTCCGTCAAACGCAACTCGCCACCGTGACCATGATTGTGAAGCGGAGTTGTGAGCGAGACCCGAGGTGGCAGGTTCCAGATTCGAGCCCAGGCACCGAGGGCTGGTGGACCTCCCTCGCCCACACACACACGCAACAAGCACTCTCGCCACAAGCGCAGTTTTATAACTTTTTATTATTTTTACAGATTTTTTTTTAACGTAACTCCTACCTACTTTTTTTCGTTTTTTTTTTACCAAACCACAAGTTGCACGAGTTGAGAAGATCAAAGTCGGCAAGAAAATGAAAATCAAGAGGGAGGTGGGAGAAAGGTGGAAGATGGGGTGAGGTGAGGCAAGAATTGGGGGGGGATTAGTGGGAGATAATGGGAGGTCGACATGGTGAGGTGGTGGGACACAGGGTTAAGGAGACACGGTGGGGATGAGAGAGATAGGGTGAGGTGAGAGAGCGGGTGAGGAATGAACAGGGTGGGGAGGAGGTGGGAGACAGGGTGAGGTGGTGAGAGACAGGGTAAGGATGCAGGATACACGGCAAGGAGACGGGGTCAGGTAACAGGGCGAGGATGAGGGACACTGAGAGGGATGAGACGGCAAGAATGCGGTGAGGTTACAGAACCTAGCGGCAGAAGTCTTCCCTCTCGCCCGCACACTCGCACTCACTGCACTCGAATATAACTCGGCGAGGAGCTCTCTCCCCAATATCGATCCCGCATGCACCGCGAACATTGGCTCTGCCGCCCAACTCCTTTATGCTGCACGCTCGCCTACGCAAAAAAACTTGCAACTACGCTCCCATCTCGGCAAACGCATTTTCCCATTCTTCGCATCGCAGGGGGCAGTGACATGTCTGGATCGCGCACTCGTGCCCTCGCTTCAATGACCCGGAGTACAGAGAGAAACGGAGAGCACTGGCAACAGATAAGAGAATGCTCGAGACATCGGGAGGTAGCTCGCAAGCACAGAGGGACAGAGAATTGGCGAGACTCGTCGGGACGGAAGCCACGGGGACACAGGACCAAGGTTTCCGTGCGTGCGCGCGCGTGTCCGCTGGGCTGGGAAGAACCAGGGTAGGAACAGCAGACATGGAGAGGGAGAAGAGGGAGGGAAGGAGGGGAGGGAGGGAAGGAGGGGAGGCAGGCAGGCAGGGAAGATCAGGTGCCTCTAAAACTTTGGTTAAAAAAAGAAAACCACACGAAAAACAAGAAAAAGGAAAAAAAGTATGAGAAAAAAAAAACGGTGCAACACAGTACAACCGAGGCAAGCGCAGCAATTCTGCAACAGCCATTGCACGATCTCCAAAGCTTTTTGTTTTTAAACGCAAGACGAACCCAGCTGATGACTCACGGGTAAAGGGCTGCCTCGCCCGGCTGTACAACGACAGGCAGATGACAACTCTGTCTGTCCGTCTACCTGTGAGTCTACCTGTCTGTGTATCTTACCTGTCTACCTGTCTGTCCGTCTCTACCTGCCCTACCCGCCTGTCTGCCGACCTGCCGACCCGTCTACACGTGCAGGCGGCAGGGAGAGAGAGTGCGCGAGAGGGCAGTTGGCAGGAGCCGACAAGAGCCGAACAGATTTGCGATCAATGATATAATGACGACGATGATGATGATAACGATAATAGTAGGAGTTTGTAAGAGTATAATATTAATAACACAGTAATGGTAATAATAATGTTGATGATAAACAACCAAAACGAAAAACTGGTGGTTTTATTTTTTCCTTTTTCTAAAAAAACAAAATAATGAAAGCGCGTCGGTAACAATAACGTTAACGTGTTAAATATATCTTGGGGTGTGGGGTGGGGGGAGCCTGGACAGGGTGGGGGGCAGCAGTGGGAGGGATAAGAGTGTGTACAGCAGGGTCAGGGAAAAGTGGGTGTGTACACGTGAGCACGTGTGTCTATGCGCCTGTATGAATGCCTGAATGTGTGTGCATGTGTGAGCATAAATATGCCCGTAAGCATCTGTGCCTGTATGCATTGCTGCGCACACGTCTGTGCGCGCGTTTGCACACTTGTGTCCGTGTTCATTTGCACACATGCGCGCACGTACTTGCCCGTGTGTGCCTACATACATTTATATGTGCCTGTGTGTCCATGTGTATGTGACCCTGTATGTGACTCTGTATGTGTTTGCTGTGTTAGTGTTGTTTGTCCATCTTGTGCATTTGCGTTGTGTTTGTCTATATGCGTGCTTTTGTGTTCATGAGAACCGTATAGTCCTATGTGAGCACGTAGCATTAAGCTGAAGCTAAATGGCGCAATTTTATTACACAAAACTTGGTTGCTGTTCAACTGTTGCACAACATCTCACATTCAACACTGAAACTTTTCGTTGCTTCTCTTGTGCAACAAGGTTGCGTGCTATCCAGCCATTAAACACAACTGGAGCCCACCCTTGTGTGTAGTGGAGGTCTAGGCATGACGCCCGCCCTCCCCTATCACCTGGGCGAATTGGCCCAGAAAGCCCAGTACAGGATTTAGGCAAGGAAAGGTGCCTGCGTGGCCTACGAATAAAATAACCTATCCAGGCATTTCGGAAATGTAAATAATATGAAAATTATAAAATATTAATAAAAATAGTACTGGTAAGTGTATTCATTATCTTACTAAATACAGATTAATGTAGTTTTCTTATCAAACTCTGCACATGCATTAAAAATGCATTAAAAATCCGCCATGTTGGAAATAGCCAGCAGGTCACAATGACGACCGCGTGACCCGCGTCTATCCAATCAAATCGCTTATTTCTCGTGCAGTGGCGGAAACTGTCACGGGCTGCTGCAACAAAGTTGCTCTGAGTTGCAGCGTAGATTGCGACTTTATTTACACAGCGTTAGAGCCTCTGTTAACACCGCGCAACAGCAGCTTGCTACAAACTGCGCCGTTTAGCTCCGGCCGCTAGTGACCGATGGGCGAGTGTGCGCGCACTATGAGTGCGGGCGCACCGAGTGCGTTATGCGCGTGCTGTATGAGAATGTTAAGAGCGCTGCGCCGGTGTTAGCAGCTCTGCGTGGGTGTGTTACCATCACTGGGCGCGTGTGTTACGCGATACCGTGCCAAGCGAGAGCCCTAAATGTATGTACTATACTGTATCAGATAAGTGTGCCACGTTCCGTGCCAGTGCTATACTGGTATGGTGTCACTACCGTGGCCATTGTGGTGTCAATGCAGTCTTCGTGTAGCATCAGCATAGTTGCAGTGTTGGCATCAGCGTGCTGCCAGTGTGGTATCACTGCAGTGCCTGTGCAGTGCTAATTGAAGATCGGTGTACTTCAGGGCTGTGTCAGTGCGGTGCTAGTGCCGTGTCAATGCCTTGTTGGTGAAGTGTGGAGTCAGCACTAATATCGGTTCGAAATTAGTGCAAGTGCCCATGTTTTGTCGATGTCGCGTTAGTGTCGTGCTAGTGCCGGTGCGGTGCCAGTGCGGCTATAGCTCCATGTCTTGCGTCTCATCCTCGGAGAAGTCGGACATGGAGCTCTCGGACGACGAGTCGGCCGCCGCTCCCTCCTGCTCCCGAAGCGCTTCCTCTGTCGCGTACTTCTGGATGTACTCTGTGAAGGAAGCAACGGGGAAGCGTTGGGATTTGGCGTCAGCCCCAACCACAACGACGTGCAGGGTGGCGCAAGGAAGCAAGAGGCAGCGCAGAGAAGCACGTGAACGGACACTGCAACATGTTGGGAAATAGCACAGGGAAGCATAGGAAAAGGGACAGCAGTGCACCTCGGATCTTCTGCTTGTACTCCTCGGGCTTGTGCAGGTACATGGCGGCGGCGTCGCCATTGAGCGGGTCGATCGGGTTGGGGTAGGCGAGCAGCTGTGGCAGGAACGACTCAAAGATATTCGACAGGTCTGTGGGGTCACGGGTCAATGGAATGAGAAGGGCAAAGAGGTCAGAAGGCGATTCGGGTCACAGAACGATGGCGGGGGCGATAGGTCCATGAGATCAACTCATCGACAAACGACTATTATATTCTTAGGTTTTTTCGGTAAAGTCACGTAGGTAAAAAAATACAAATTAAAATTAATAAAAGTAAAATAAAATAAAAATCACGACGTTTCGGAGGCAACACAAGCTTCGGTGACTTTACCGAAAAAAACCTAAGAATATGAATCCTTGCAGTCACGAAAGCTTCAAATCTAGAAATAAACGACTATTACTCGGGGCCATCCTACAGCGACTGAGCATGGCAACAAGACACGCAACGTTACCAGTGAAGACGCTTGTAGTGGTGGATACAGGTGGCTTGTGGGCCTTTTCAGAGTGGTAGGCCTCATGTGGCCGCAGGCCGTGTGAAAATGAAGCCTTGGGGCCATACCCCGCCCAAGGGGCGCAGGTTCCCCCAACCCCCTTCTAAGGTCATGTGTGAGGTCACGTGAGGTCATGGGTCACAAACCCGGGGTGACGATAATGAGCTGGTGGGGGGGGGGGCGTGTGGGAAGACCCTTACCGTACAGCGCCGTCCACGTCTGGTTGATCACGTCCAGACACACGGTCCCTGAGCTGTGCGACACAAACGAGACGCATGACATGGTGGAGACGCAGCAGCAGACACGAGATGGGGTGGGAGATGTAGAAAGTGGGGGGGGGGGAAGATAGAGAGGAAGAGGGATGGGGGGCAGGTATGGTGAGAGATATATGGAGAGGTAGAGGGATGGGGGGGCAGGTAGGGTGAGAGATAGATGGAGAGGTAGAAGGATGGGGGGGGCAGGTAGGGTGAGAGATAGATGGAGAGGTAGAGGGATGGGTGGGCAGGTAGGGTGAGAGATATATGGAGAGGTAGAGGGATGGGGGGGCAGGTAGGGTGAGAGATAGATGGAGAGGTAGAGGGATGGGGGGGCAGGTAGGGTGAGAGATAGATGGAGAGGGAGGGAGGGGAGCTGCGGTGCGCTGTGGGCAGTAACGCACGCTTCGTCGATGTTCGGGTGGAAAATCTTGTTCATAAATCCTGTGAACGAGAGGGGAGGGAAGGAAACTGTTACGAGTGCAAGGAGCACGTACACGATATACATGTGTATGAGTGAGGAGGAGGAGGCTTGTCAAGTACGCTACTGGGCAGTTAGAGGGTGCAGGAGCAACCCTCGCAATAACAAGTGGAGTGCCAGGCAGCTAAAACGCAGTTAAGTGGTGCGGTGGGGAGCACAGACTGTGCATGTCAATCATCTCAGTCAATCGGTAGCACCTGGGTGTCCTGTAAACCTCCTGCACCTAGTCTGGCACATCAGTCAACCCACAACGCCTGGATCTGTCCCGTGACCTGCCAGCAGCGAGCCTTCCACACTTCACGCGATAGCCTCAAAGTGCACGTAGCCTGGCACAGGCGCTGTGGTGATGTCACCACCACTTGTTGGCGAAGGACAGCTGTTGTTGTTGTAGTGTCTGTGCGTGTGTCTGTGCGTGTGTCTGTGCGTGTGTCTGTGCGTGTGTCTGTGCGTGTGTCTGTGCGTGTGTCTGTGCGTGTGTCTGTGCGTGTGTCTGTGCGTGTGTCTGTGCGTGTGTCTGTGCGTGTGTCTGTGCGTGTGTCTGTGCGTGTGTCTGTGCGTGTGTCTGTGCGTGTGTCTGTGCGTGTGTCTGTGCGTGTGTCTGTGCGTGTGTCTGTGCGTGTGTCTGTGCGTGTGTCTGTGCGTGTGTCTGTGCGTGTGTCTGTGCGTGTGTCTGTGCGTGTGTCTGTGCGTGTGTCTGTGCGTGTGTCTGTGCGTTGCCGTGCCTATGGAGGGAGACTTGAAGGGATATTTCTCCGGCAGGTCGACCCGCACCTTCCACACCCCATTCTCATACGGCGCTGGGCGAGACGGGAGGAGGGGGAGAGAGAGAGGAAAGGGTGAGCCACGATAACAATCGCACAATACTCACCACGACCCTCACTACCTGTGGCGATGCCTGTGGTGTTGTCTGGTGTGGTTGCTGTGGTGTCTCAAGTGTGGTGCTTTTGTGTTGTATGCAATTAACGTGTGATAAGTGGTGTGATGTCTGTAGGGTTGGGTGGCAATGGCTGTACCGTGTATGTGCCATGTTGTCTTTGGAGTTAAGCAGTGCATATTTATGTTTTGTGTGTCATGCCTATGTCCGTTTGTGGTGTGTGTGTGTGGTGCGCAGTGTGTGGTGTGCAATGTATCGGTTATCGCGCTGCGCTATTCAAGTTTCATTTATTTGGTATTGCCCTGTGAGCCATGCGGCTCTTAAGTCGGGTGCAACCGCAACAAACAAAATGTGAACACAGAACATCTGAAAGCGACGACGCGTAACTGAAACATCCTGGAATAAACCAGCAAATACTAAAAAAAACCGTATTAAAACGCTGTGTGCAAAAATCCCAATGTGGTGCAAGTCAACAATAACAACCATAAGACAATTTAGATTAACCATATATTTTCGAATCACCATTATTAAACCCGGCGGACCCGAGTTTGATTATTAAACCCGGCGACCCGAGTTTGATTCCCGCTCACGGCTAACACCAATGACGATTATCCGAATCGGTTCTGGGCCTCCCTGAGGTCGACTGAGCCTAAAATGAGTACCTGGTGTGATGTGCAAACATCACCACTGGAGAGACAAGGCGGTCGGGTGTGGTGTTGGCCACCCACCCCCTCGTGTGCAGCGCCGGCCTTCACAAGTGCTCACCAACAGCCCTTGCCCCAACAGTCTGTGCAGGTTATACAGGGGATCTTTGTCTTTGGTGTGCAGTGTGGCATGCGGTGATCACTTACTGCCGGCCGGGCCATAGAACTTCACCACGAACTCGTTGAGTCCTCCCAGGATGGTGACCTCGTGTTTGCTCTCAATGCTGTGATGGGTTTCATGGTCAAGGGTCATCAGGTCACACGAGAGCAATGGTTCAGAGTTCACTGGAGGCCCAATGTCATAAGGATTCAGGGTTTGCGAGTCACAGGACAAAGGTTACACTTGTTGGGGTCACGGGATAAAAGCTCAAAGGGCAACACCACATAGCACGTGTACTGTACACACTGTGCCAGTGAAGCCAGGCACTGTACACACTGTACCCGATAAGTCCCCCCCCCCATTCAACCCCCCCCCCCCACACTCCCTGCCCCCCAGGGCTCCACGCTCCGCGTTTTGCTGACAAAGCAAATTTGAGCGAGACAGAGGGAGGGCTGTGTCGCCTAACCTCACTCGGTCGCACCGTGTGTCTGTGCTGTGTGTGCGGTGTCTGTATGTGTGTGTGCGGTGTCTGTATGTGTGTGTGTGATGTTTGTGGTGTGGTGCCTGTGTGTTTGGTGACAGTTGTGGGTGGTGTGTGATATCGTGTCTCTATGTGGTAACCGATATATGCGGTATATGTTGCTGTGTAATGTGTGGTGAACGCTGCGGTGTGTGTGGTGCGGTGTGTCTAACTAGGGCATTATCTGTGGTGCGGTTGTCCGTGTCGGTTGTAGTGTGGGGTGTGTGGTGTGGGGTCTGCGGTGGCCGCCACGTGTTGGTGTATATGATTTATGTGGTGCAGTGGTGCGGTACAGTGTCTGGTGTCTATGTGATGTGAATGGGGCAGTGTGAGTCGTGTGGGGGTGCTGCCGTGTGGTGTGGTCTCTGTATGTATAACTTCTTTCGCACCGTACGTAGCCAACCGTGTCGTCTTTCTGGGTCACCGTGGTTTCTCTTATCATGCAGTGTGTGGAGCGGTATCTGTGTGTATTGTGGTATCTGCAGTGCAGTGTCTGCCGTGTGGTATAGTGTGGTGTGTGTAGTTTCCCTAGGTCCCCATGGTGTCTCTGTATTTGTCTGTGTGCGGTGTGGTATCTGTGTGTGGAATCCGTGTGTTTGGTGTGGTATCCGCGTGTGTGTGTCTGTCTCGTGTCCCCATATCCTCCGCACTCTGTTAAGAGTTTGCTGCTTGAGCCAAGAAGCCAAGGGGCCTGGTCCTGTCCCGTGAACCTAACACCCAGCCTTGGCTCGGCACTTATAATGACTGCGTGTGCATGGTTTGGGTAATGTTGTTCTGTGTGATATAGCTGCATACGTTGTTATGTGAATGTATGTGTGTTGTTACACATGATGTTGTATATTTGGTTGTTGCTTGTAAAGATGTCTGTGTCTATGTCTGTTTGGTTGTCTGTTATTTGCGTTGCTATGTTGTTGTCTATGGGGTTCTTGTCCTGGTGGGTTATGTATTGTTGTTGTGTTGGTGCCGAGTTTCTTGTGATGCTGCCTATGTGGTTGTTGTGGCTATCGATGGGGATTTATGTCCGTGTCGTTTTAGCCGTCGCCCATGGTGGTTTCTGTCCTTATTGCGAATGTGTTGTGGTTGTGGTCATACAGAGGGCACGACAGCCATGACTCTGTACAACTCAGCGAGACATTCGTGTTGATAGTGATGTGGTTGTGTGGCCATCTGTGCGGCTGTCCCTCTGGTTGTCAACTGTTTGTCTGTTGCCTGTATTGGTGTCTCTGTTGTTGCCTTGCTATTGACCGTGTCTGTCTATGTTGCTGTCTTAGTTGCGTTATCAGATTGTTGTTTACGCCATTCTCTCGATGGTTGTTAGTGCCCTGTTGTGTGGTCCGCATTGGTCTTGTTGTCTGTGTTGCTGTTGTTGTTTGTGCTATTGTCCATATTCTGTTCTGTGTTGCCCGTGTTCTCTCTCTGTTGTTGTACATGTTACTGTTGTTGTTGTTTGATACTGCCATTGTTGTTTAAGTTGTCTGTGTTGTTGCCGTCTCTATTCCGCTGTTCTGTGTAGTTGTTGCTCGTGTTGTTGTCGGGATGATTGAGTCTATTATCACCGTGTTCTTACGGTCGTCTCTAGACAATGTGTTCTTTTCTGTTATGTTATATTGTTGTGTTGCTACATGTTGTTGTTCCAGTTGCTACCGTGGGTGCGATTACAAGCGGCGTTGTTCGTGTGGTGGTTGTTGTTGTTCATTTTGATGCCACAGCTACACCCACTACGATGGTGATGATGACGACGATGGTCTAAATGTGATATCACCAAATGATTGATGTCCACCGTATGGTGATGATGATTGATGATGGCCGTGTCGAGGCAGTGTGATGCCGTGATGGTGATGTTGCGATGGTAATGTTGATGGTATAATGCTGCTGGTGGTGATGTTTTTTTTATCGCCCCGTTGGTGATGATGATGACCAACAGGCACGATCGTGCGATGGTGAAGTGATGACGGTGATGGCGAAACAGTAACGATGGTGTTTAAGGCCGGTAGCTTGAGGATGATGTTGATGATAAACGTTAAAATGGTGAAGCCGTAACGATGACAGTGATGGGATAAGTACTGGTGATGTCTGTAGGTCCCGTGGTGTGATGAAGGTCGACACAAGAGTGATGGTGATGTCGAGACCCTGCCGATGATGGTATTGACACTCGGAGATAGTGGCGATATTGTGAAAGTGATGTTTGTGCAAGTCCGATGGTTTGACGGTGATCACGATGATGGTTGGTGACAGTTATTGACGGTTTTGATGGTGCTGATGGAAGTGTTTGACACAACGTGATGGTAGTGTTGAGATGCTGCTGTTATTGACACTCGGTGATGGTGAAGCGATGGTAAAGTGATGGTCAAGTGATGGCACGCAAAGCTCGAACACCATTACTTACTTGACAATTTAACAAGCCCGAATCTCATTACGTAATCCCTAACCAAAAATGTTACCCCTCCCACCCCCCACACACACAAACATATTTACATCTTACACCATACTTCACCCTTAATGTACACACGTCCACGTCGTTATAAACACACACGAGTAACCAGCAAACGCGTCGGAACCTGTGGGCCCGGAAGGGCGAGGCATCGCAACCCCCGACCCGGTCGAGTCCGGCCGGGCTGTCAGCGGCCAAGTGACCTAGGAAAGACGGGAAAAGCCTGCGGAGCCAGGCCTCGGCCCGGGAAATAAAATTTGTAATTCTCTGGGCGCCATGACAGACTCAGACATAGTTCTAGAGACAAAGACGGACGCGGATAATACTACAGTACAGTCTACATAGCATGTCAAGATACATTTAGTTAGCGAGCACCTATTAAGGCCGGTTTCGGGTGGTGTATGTGTACATCACCACAACCGGCCGCCTTTGTCTCCCCAGTGTCGTTGCTGTTATTTACACAATACATGTTATGTACTGTGTATGAAGGATGAGTCGACCTAAGGGAGGCCCAGGACGGACGAGGTTATCGCTCAGCACTTTATCGATGGCAGGGAATCGAACTCGGCTCGCCGAGGTCGTAGGGCAGTCAGCCATTTATATCCACACACAAGAGACACTTGCACATAAATAGAAACACAAGACACGCACTTATCCACACACACACAAATACACACACGCAGACACAAACCCACTTACACACATACACAAAGGCACACAATCACAAAGTCACACGTACACAACAAATACCAAGGTGCGCTGTACATTCTGTGTAGAAGTCATACACACGAAGGCACACACCGACGCATATACTGGCAACTGAAAACACACAAAACCACACTCACAGACACAAACATACACAACCACGAAGAAACACACAAATATACAACTACACAGGCACAGAAATATAAAACCACACAGGCATACACACATAACCACTCACAAATACACAACCACAAATACACGGGCACACACAACTTACACAGACACACATACTACCTCGCACACACAAAGACAATCACACACAGGCACACACAAACACACAGGCAGTCTCCCTGGTTCGCATGCCATCACTGGGATGGATACAGCTTCACCACATCTGTGTCCATCCGTCTCTTGCCGGGACTCGGCGACGACATCGCGGGACGCGTTAATCCGAGCGGGCGAGACGAGAGCGAGGAGGAGGAGGGGAGCGAGAACAGGGCAGTGAAGCAGAGAGAGAGACAAAGACGCGCGGGGGAAAGTGAAGTGAGAGGCGACACAAAAGGTGAGAGCGAACCAAGGGAAGATCTTGCTGCCCAACAACAACCTAAACGCGGTGACGTCAGGCGCCGATCAGCTGGCGGTGACGTCACCTCGCACGCCCACGGCGAATTAAACCCACAGAGCCACGCCCCCCTCAAACCCCCGCAGACCACGCCCACGATAACCACGTCTACGTTCACGTCCCCACAGGCCACGCCCACATATCCACAGGCCACACCCACGTAGCCACAGACCACGCCCATGTAGCCACAGGCCACGCCTACGTTGCCACAAGCCACGCCCACGTAGCAACAGACCAAGCCAACGTCGCCACATGCCACGTCCCCACAAACCACGCCCACGTAGCCACATGCCACGCCCACGTAGCCACAAGCCACGCCCACGTAGCCACAAGCCACGCCCACGTAGCCACAGGCCACGCCATTCAATGAAAATCTAATTCGACAGCCCCCCCCCGTGTTGTTTCCCCCCCCCAAAAGTATTTTATTAACAAAAAAACGATTCAGGTTCACACCGCAGCAGCACAAAAACATCACGGATCACAGCGCAATGGACACCTGCCTAAACCCGCTTGTTTCAATTAACTCTTAACTTTCGATTTAAAGCTTTCGTGACTACAGGGATTCATCTTCTTGGTTCTTTCGGTAAAGTCACGTAGAAGGGAAGTAATAAAATATTTAATTTTTTGTGTTTTATTACTTCCCTTCTACGTGACTTTACCGAAAGAACCAAGAAGAAAACTCTTAACTCTCCCGAAGCTCTGATATTCCTGTCGGGGACAAAAAATGAAGGGAGGCGTGCCTAAATGCCCAAACCACGCCCTCTTTGTTTAAACCCCGCCCACACAGCGAGTAGACCACGCCCCCTACACGTGTACCGTGATTGGCTCCACCCCCCTTGCGATTCCCATTAAATGTCACGCGACACGCGCAGCGGTCAGTCAGCGAATCTATTCTTTGATTCTTTTCCGTGCAGTGTCATCTATTGGAGCATCTGGCGTGGTTGAAGTTGTAGGTGAACATCCCCCCTCCCTACCCCTCCCATCCCGGAAGACCGACACCGGCGTGGCGAGGAGGCCAAGTTCATGTTTAATTTATTAGGTAGAGCCCTGTGAGCCATTCGGCTCTTGAATCGGGTGCAACCGCAACAAACAAAAAACTAAAACATGAACAAGAAAACATCTTAAAGTGACTATGTGACTATGTGCAAACTGAAAATCCAGCAGTGGATTGACACAGGGTTGTACCACATCCACTAAGGGTTCAGTACCACACAATAATCATCAGCGTCGGAAAATATAAGCAGAATTAAATTATGTCTCTCCCACATGAAAAAAAAACCAATATAAGATACAAGTTTATTTTATGCGGTGATACATGTGGAGGCGTGTGTCTGATGGGATGGGTAAAACAAAACTTGTAATTTTCATCATTTCAGCAGCATTGCTTCAACCAAGTAAATCTGAACCTCTGCTGATGAGACACGTTGTGTCGAAACCAGTCCCAGAGTTAACTTCTATTCAAGCAATGCTGCTGGAATTATGCACTCCAAGAAGGTCGTATGGCTGACGGGCTGTGTTAAAATAAGTAATATTTAAAAAATACTTTTTAAAAACACGCTTTAATGAAATGTACCCTACTAGTAATGGAAGAACTCCACGAGTCCAGGAAGTGGCCCCGAAGCTTGCCATAACGTAAGGGACCGTGGCCAATTACAGCCAACGTCAGTTGAGCGTGGACAATTAGACCCAAGCCGAAACATAACATATAAAACATAATGTTTAATTTTTTTTTTATTTTTAATGATAGAATATAGTATTGTCATCAGTATGACATAAGTATACCACGTTTGCAGTCGATACCACATTGGGAAGTGAGTTAAAATTGAGTTACAAGATTTGAGGATAAGACAACAACAACAGACAGAGTGAGTTAAATAAAAGCGTGTAATAAAAAAAATACATTGTTTCAAGTGGGGTGAATGGTTAGCTTCTTTAGTTACATCCAGCCTTGGAAGCTGTATTCGTTGTACACAGTCAACACCACTAGAGGGTGCCATGCAAACACCGAGTGATTTCACGAACAGAAGTCACCCTCCACCGCGGTCTTCTCGGCAACTATGGGTTAACAGGTAAATGGGGGGTATAGGGCCTTCTCGCCCACTCACTGTAGAATACCTATAATGTACGTGGTCGTCTGTACATGTACAGCAGGCGTTGTACACGTGTTTTCGAGTAGACACGTACAAACTTGATTTGGAGCTTTCGTGACTGCAGGAATTACTCTTTAGTTATTTCGGTAAAGTCACGGAGAAAGAGGAAATAATAAATTAAATACTACCATACGACGTTTCGATTGCAACATAAGCAATCATCATCAGGTACAAATGAAAGAAAAACCTAACCTAGTAAACTTAGACATATAAGGCAATACAACACACAATACAACACAACTACAAGGGTGTATGGTGTTGACTGTTATGTTAGCCGACTCTCTGTGTTGTAGTGCATTGTATTTCTAAGTTTACTAGGTTTGTTTTCTCTTTCATTTGTACTTGATGATGATTGCTTGTGTTGCAATCAAAACGTCGTATGCAATTATTTAATTTATTATTTTCTCTTTCTACCAAAGAGTAGACATGTACATCCACGTATTTTACAGTGTGGGCGAGAAGTCCTTAATATCCCTGTCACATAGGCTACTGCGGACTAATACGGGGAAATGGGGGTATAGGGACATTTTGGCCCACCATGTAGAATATATTGTGTGCACGAGAATGTTTAAAGCGTGTGTACATCCAGAACCCCATTACGGGTTTAGACACAATACTAATCAGCGTCAGAGAATATAAGCAACGTTACATATCAGTAAACCACTACGGGTTTGGGGGCCGTCCATAAATGACGTCACGCGATTTTTGACGATTTTTGACCCCCCCCCCCTCGTCACACGGCGTCACAAAAAGTCAGACCCCCCCTCAAATATTACGTCACAAAACTCTGCCCCCCCCCAAAAAATAAACATGCTTCAAAGCGCTTTAAACTATTGTCATTGTAGTGCGTATTTAATGTGGCGCTGCACTCTGATGTTGTAGGAGAAAACATTTATTAAAAAGTATATTTAATTAAACATAACGTGTTGTCTATATTTATTTAAAGTTGCGCATTTTGATGTGACGTCACATTTCTCAAATCCCCCCCATCGCCACACATTGTCACAAATGTCTGACCCCCCCCCCTAGGTGCGTGACGTCATTTATGGACGGCCCCTTAGACGTAATACTAATCAGCGTCGGGGAATATAAGCAACGTTACATCCAGTAACCCACGAGGGTACACGCTTTAAAGAGTGAGCGAGAAGTCCCTTTAGGGGTATACTAACTATCATAAAAGCTGTTATGAACTATCTTCTTGGTTCTTTCGGTAAAGTCACGTAGAAGGGAAATAATAAAATAATAAAAATATTAATAAAAGAAAACATAATAAAATAATTCCCACGACGTTTCGGCCACAACGCAAGCAGCAGTCCTCGGGTGAAGAACATGTCTGTCGGAAAGACAGCGTCTGGACTAATTCAGTGAAAACGGGTATAGGGACTTCCCGCCCACCCATCACAAATGGGGAAAACGCTGTGAGCGCGCGTTCAGGGCTCGGTTGTACGGCTCTGGGGGCGTCCATAAATGACGTCACGCGATTTTGGACGATTTTTGACCCCTCCCCTTGTCACACGACGTCACAAAAAGTCAGATCCCCCCTCAAATATGACATCATAAAGATCTTCCCCCCCCCCCGTCAAAACCATATTTCCATTTTGAAAATAAAACATGCTTCAAATCGCTTAAAACTATTGTCATTGTAGTGCGTATTTAATGTGGCTCTGCACTCTGATGTTGTAGGAGAAAACACGTATTAAAAAGGAGGCGTTGGAAAGCTTAAATCTAGCATAAAATTCACTTGAAAATATTCAACGTCTAACTAAAACTGCTGATGTTCAGAATATTATATTGAAATTATATTATAATTATGAAATTTAAAAAGTAATCATAACAATAAAAAATACTTGAAACTTTGTAGTAGAACGAAGCAAAATGGAGAGTACAATTTTCACAATCATATATCCATTCCACAGAATGAAAAGCCCTGGTAAAATTATTAGAATAAAAATGTTTAATAACAATCATTAAAAAAAAAATCAAAATGTATGCTTCTCCATTCTCCCATGGAGAAGCAAAATGCTCCTTCATGGAATAAATAAAAGGTGACCTTAGTAAATTTAAATGATTAAATAGTTAATAATGAAAAAAAATTGCGTCATAACAATTCTATATTTATTTAAAGTTGCGCATTTTGATGTGACGTCACATTTCTCAAACTTCCCCCTCTCGTCACACATCGTCACAAATGTCTGACTCCGCCCCCCCTAGGTACGTGACGTCATTTATGGACGTCCCCCTGGTTGGGGGTGTCGTGGACTGCGATGTTTATTTCAGGCTGAGCCAACCTACAGGGAGCACAAACACGAAAGCTAAATTACACAAATGATTTTGAAACAGATAAGAGCACATGCAACTCGGGGAAGGTTGTAATACCGTAAAATCATCATCGGCCATGATCAATCCACGGCTGGATGAACTGATATGCTGGGTTCCCTCCGCACCGAGTGACCAACGTGGTGAAGTGTGGTCATACAAACCCACATGACCAGCATGGTATTGGGAGGGAGGCTTTCATCCAGCCGTGGATTGATCATGGCCGATGATGATTTTACGGTATTACAACCTTCCCCGAGTTACATGTGCTCTTTCTTAACACGAAAGCTAAATTACACAAATGATTTTGAAACAGATAAGAGCACATGCAACTCGGGGAAGGTTGTAATACCGTAAAATCATCATCGGCCATGATCAATCCACGGCTGGATGAAAGCCTCCCTCCCAATACCATGCTGGTCATGTGGGTTTGTATGACCACACTTCACCACGTTGGTCACTCGGTGCGGAGGGAACCCAGCATATCAGTTCAGATATCACTCGCCACTGATGTTAGGGGCCGTCCATAAATGACGTCACGCGATTTTGGACGATTTTTGACCCCCCCCCCCCATCGTCACACGGCGTCACAAAAAGTTAGACCCCCCCTAAAATATGACGTCACAAAGCTCTGCCCCCCCCCCCAAACCATATTTCCATTTGAAAATAAAACATGCTTCAAAATCGCTTTAAACTATTGAAGTATTGGAAAATGACGGCAGGAAACTCCTTGACGGGAACACACTTCTTTTATTAAATCTTGACTTGTAACAATACAACGCGTGGCCTCTCTTCTTCACACTGCACTTCTCTTGACTCAGGATTCTGTGCTGCCGGCTCTCTGTGCCTCGTGTAGACTCCGCGCCTCGGCTACACTCTCCACTCGCCTCGTGTAGACTTTGCACCTCTCTCGCTGGCTACACCGTATGCATACTCGGCTCGTGCAGACCTTCCTCTCTCGCTGGCTACACCGTATGCATACTCGGCTCGTGCAGACCGTTCTCTCTCGCTGGCTACACACTACACATTACTCAGCTCGTGTAGACCGTTCTATCTCGCTGGCTACACACTATACATTACTCAGCTCGTGTAGACCGTTCTATCTCGCTGGCTACACACTATACATTACTCAGCTCGTGTAGACCGTTCTATCTCGCTGGCTACACACTATACATCACTCAGCTTCTACTCTCCATTACTCTCCTCTCCGGGCTCTATCTCTGCACCTTCCTCTTCATTCTTAGATGGTTCCACTTCTGCCCCCTGCTCCTCTGTGCATCACCTTATATACCCCTTCTTCCCGGGAGACGGAGCGGATGCGGACCTCAACGTCGGCACCGCTCCTCAGTTACCCAATCCCCACGCTCTATCCCCACGATCCGGTTCCGCTCAGCGCGTGTTTCCACTCCCCAACCAATCACCCCGCGCTGCTACCCGATCACTCCCTCTGGGCGCGTCACCGGCACACAGCCAATCAGCAGCACTACCCCCACCCGCGCACTGACGCCTGCTCCTCCCCGTCAGCGCGCGTCACCACACACACACCCGTACACACGCGCTGGCACACGACATACACACCCAGCGCGTATCACCACTACATCACCCCCTCCCACATAGCTCGCAGCCGGCCCGGCTGCTAACAACAACCAACCGCGACGATAAAACGACAATCAACAAAAAAAAACCCCGTAACCCCCCGAGTGTGCCCCGTAACATAACACAACAACAACAACAACAAGAATAACTATGTACAGATTGACAATGAACCCGAAAAGTCAACAATAACACGATACGAGCAAATTCGAAACGAACGCGCCCCACGTCCCTGCGACTACACGCAGTGACGAGGCGCTCCAACTGCCCCGACTCCTCACGAGGCAGGTCATGCAAAGTAGCACGACCTGGCGCGAGTCCGTCTGGCTGGTCCATCGTATGGGGCGGGACACTGACGACCGTCCGGCGGTTCCGGCTGCTCCAGACGGCGCGGAACGGGCCTGAAAGGGCCGGCCCCGCCGCGGAGATCCGGCCGCCGGTGATCGGCAGCTGTCAGTTCCGAGACACCTGGGAGCAGATCAGGCGAAAATACGTGTGGATCAGGCAGAGACATTTCCCCCTCTGGGTCGCCGGTCACGTCACACGCCCGGCCATCACGACACAAGGGGAGGCCATATGGAGGCGAGAACGGTTTCAGTCGGGAGGGGTGAACGTACCACCGGCGCTTTCCCCACTTTATCTGAACGCACTGGGGCCGTGCAACGCGCACGACCTCCACGGGTCCCCTCCACGGTCTCAACAATTTAGGCGACGTAGCCAAGGGCGCCTGAGGGCAATGCAGCCAGGCCCTGTCACCTGGTTTCCATTCGTGCATGGACACCTTCCGTGCCCGCAACCGTTCATTAGCAATTTGGCGAGCCCGCGAATTAAGCCGCGCGGCCTCCCTCGCCTCTGTCAGCTTGTGAATATTAAACTTAATATGTTCTGCCAAATTAGAATTAGTTCGTGGAGCGGACAGGCCAAGTTGCGTTTCTATTGGCGGGTCAGCTTCCCGACCGTACATCAAATAGAATGGGGAAAACCCCGTAGCTGCATGGGGGGCCATTCTATACGCAGCAAGGACTCCCGGGACCTGCAGGTCCCAATCTACATGTGCCTCGCACACCTGCTGGCACAGCATGGAAGTCAAGGTTTTGTGGAGTCTCTCCACCATCCCGTCAGTCTGCGGGTGGTACGGGGAGGTACGCACCTTCTTGGTACCCAACAGATCGCACACCTCTTGCAACAATTTACTCGAAAAATTTTTACCTTGGTCGGTCAGCAGGCGTTCGGGAGCCCCTTTGTCCAGGACATAGTCCTGGACGAAGGCATCCGTCACAGCCGCTGCCGACTGGTTAGCGAGAGGCCACGCCATAGGCCATCGGGTAAAGTATTCGACCCCCACTAACAAATATTTATTCCCTCTCGGCGTGACTGGGAAGGGCCCCAAAATATCGAGTGCAACGAGCTCGTTGGTACGCGAGACCTGAATAGATTGCAGCGGTGGATTAGCTGCCACGGCCGGTGGTTTACGCCTGGCGCACTCAACGCACCCCTTCAGAATATGCACCACATCACTTCCCATTCCCGGCCAGTAATAGTCACGCTGAAGCAGGGCAAGCGTCTTGTTAACTCCCAAGTGCAAGAGGCGTTCGTGTGCCGCCAAGACAACCCTCCCCCTCACAGCGGAAGGCACCACGAGTGCGTTCCGCCGGGACAAACTGTCCCATTTCAATAACACGCCCCGCTCAAGTACATAGGAGCCGGTACGCTCCTGGTCCCCCTCGGGACCCCCAACCTTGCGGCGCAATGCTAGCAGCGAGCTGTCCGCCATCTGGAGGCGGCCCCATTCGCTGAGCGACAGCGAGAGCAGCGAGTCCCGACCCTGAGAGGCAGTGGAATCATCCCCGATCGGTGCGCCCGCTGTCGCAGCCAGTGCCCCCATCTCCCCCGCAAGCGTCGGTTTACAGCGCGCCGATCCCGACAAACACGCGCATTCATCACAAGGCAACAACCGCGACAAGCAATCGGCATTCGTGTGTCGCAACCCCTTACGGTACGTAGTCGTAAACTGATAGTCCTGGAGGACTTCCAACCAACGCGACAACTGGCCCGAGGGCTGGGCGACCCTCAATGAATACTGTAGCGCCGCGTGGTCCGTTCGGACTGTAAAGTGACGACCATAAAGATATGGCCTAAACTGTTGCACAAAAAAAACAATGGCAAGCAGCTCGCGACGGGTGACACAGTAGCGCTGCTCCGCCGGAGACAACACCCTACTACCGTAGGCGACAACTCTTTCGACACCCCCAACGACTTGGGATAGCACCCCCCCAATGCCCGTGTTGCTAGCATCCGTGTCCAGCAAAAAGGGACTGGCAAAATCGGGATAACACAAGGGTGGGGCACCCACCAAGGCGTCCCGGAGGGAGCGAAACGCGGCCTCCTCCTCCGGTCCCCATTTGAACTTCACTCCCTTCGCCGTTAGAGCGTGCAAGGGTTTTGCAATAGTGGCGAAGTGCTCAACGAACCGCCGATAATAAGAAGCAAACCCGATGAAACTACGCACGTCGGAAACGGACGTAGGTGTCGGCCACGAACCGACACAATCCGTCTTCGCGGGATCGGTGGAGATCCCCGAAGAATCGACAATGTGACCCAAGTATCTAACGGACCTACGAAGGAGGTGACATTTGGCCGGTTTAAATTTCAACTTAGCCGATCGCATTCGCAAGAACACCCCTCTCAATCGCCGGAGGTGTTCCTCAAACGTTTTACTGAAAACAATGACATCGTCCATATAAATCAAGCATGTATCCCACTGCAAGCCCGACAAAACCAGCTCCATAAGTCGCTGAAACGTCGCTGGAGAGGAGTGAAGTCCCATGGGTAACCGGTTAAACTGGAACAGCCCCCCTGGAGTCCGAAATGCTGTCTTAGGTTTCGACTCTTCGTCGAGCGGCAACTGCCAAAACCCCGATAACAAATCAAGAGTCGAAAAATAACGCGCACCAGACAATGCATCGAGGGACTCATCCATCCTGGGGAGCGGATACGCGTCAGCCACAGAGATCTTATTCAGGCGACGGAAATCAACGCAGAATCGCAGGGACCCGTCCTGCTTCTTAACCAGCACAATAGGCGCTCCCCACGGGCTAGAGGAGGGCGAAATAATATCGGCTTCTAGCATATCGTTAACAGCCGACTGAACATGTTCCTTCTCCACGGGACTCAGTCGGAAGGGATTTAGCCTGACCGGCGCCGCATCGCCCGTTTCAATGTGATGGTGCAACAAATCCGTGCACCCAATGTCATACTTATGTTTACTGAATACATCAGAGAATTCAATGAGCAACTCGCGCAGCGCACCCAACTGCGCCGCCGACAAATCGTCCGAGGCGGCACATAACGAATGGACCCACTCAAGGTCTTCCCTTGGCTCAACGTTCCGCGCGGGGCTCGAGCCCACCTGCGCAACCAACCCATCATCCCCAGGAACCTGCGCCGCGTGAGCCAGCACGGTGCCCTGCGGGATGACAGCTGGTCGCGACCCCGCGTTCAAAACCATCACAAACGGATCCCTGTCAGCCCGCACCAAAGTGTGAGCCACCGATAAATCAAGACCCCCGACAGCCTTGTTAGAAGGACCCAAAAGCATACCCTGTCCCGAAGCCTCCCTCACCCATGGTTTTCGCAACCGGAGGGGAATCAACATCTGTGAACCCGGGGGCACTTGCACTGTCTGCGTCGCCACCGCTTGTATCGTAGCGCACGCCGTCCGAATGTCAGTAGGGCCCGTCAAAAATGAAATCCGGCGACCCGATGGCAGTTCAATGCATCGTTGATCGATAAGAATTTTAATGGGCATTTTAGCCAAAAAGTCAGTGCCCAAAAGACACGGAACTGCCAAAGAAGACGAAACGAAAACGGGTCCCGATAATTTGATATCTCCAATGCAAATGGACGCCCTAACCTGACCGATAATGCCCAACGATCCCCCATTAGCGGCGTAAAATGGCACATCAACTGGAAGCAGCGGACGACATTGGACTGGAAGAATATTATAAATGAGGTCCGATATAATAGTTGCCGATGCCCCCGTGTCCACTAACACCCTAATCTCAACCCCATCAATAGATCCCGTAACAACGGACGAACCCGCCGAAGCAGCCACAATTCTATGCCCCAATTCCGCCCATTCAATGTCTCCCTGGTCCCGGCCGAACCCCCCTCGCCGAACCGAATCCCCGAACCTTAACCGGCCCTCCTCCGCCGCAACGCGGCGTCCCCTGTGTGCCGAATAAACAGGCCGAGCGTGTGAGGTGCCGCGACTTGCCGGGGATTGTAGAGATGACTTGGGCTCTCGGTCGTCGTCCAGCCGAGCTCCCATGGCGCGCTGCCGCGGAGCGCGGCACCCGGACGCCACGTGGCCCCGGAGGCCGCAGTTATAGCACGTGACGAGGGTCGGAGTAGATCTTGGTTGCTCCGACTTTCGGCCCGATCGCAGAGGCGACCGGGCCCCCGGCCTCCAGTCCCCTGGTCGTCCCGTGGCGAACGCCTCCTCTCGTGGGCTGACGACTTGGGGTTCGGCGACCACCAACCCCGGGGCTGCGACGACAGCAGCGTTGCAACCAACGCCTTGCTTCCGTTGTAGGGCCTCGTGCGCTTGAATACTCGTGGCGACTCTCAAAGAAGAAATATCAATGTCGTCAGCTGTGTTGATAGGGACCCCCAGGTCCTGCGCCAACTTGAGCAGCTGCTCCAAAACCATCGCGTCTTGGCCCTCCTCGTCCATCCGAGGGAACGCAGCATCAGCAAGAGCCAGCAACGCCGTGCGATAGGCCAGCGCGGTCTCCGTGGCCGCTTTCCGTCTTGCGTAGAACTGATGGCGGCATGTAGAGGGAGGCCCGTAGACCCTGGCCAACAAACCCAGCGCATCCTTCAGCGTGGAGCGGTCCGACTTCCGTGCAGCCCTGAAGGCCGCGAGCGCATCGTCGTCCAGCATGGCGGGCAATGCCCGCAGCGCTGTAGCATCGGACCACGCTGACATCTCTTGATGCGCCAAAAACCTTCGCTGAAATTGGCCCCAGTCTCCGCCTTCCGCCTTGAAGGCTGACAACGTGGGCAGGCGCTGCTGAAAAATGAAGTCATCCGCCTCGTGGTTCCTCTCCGCCTGTCCGTCGGTGTCTAAGATGGCGGCTCCAGCAGCAGACGTAAGATGGCGGACCCCCTCGCGCGCTGATGACGTCGATGCGCGCGCTTGGGAACCCACCACCACGTGGCGCTCGCCGTTCCCGCCAAAAGTAGGCCCAGGCGCAATGGCGGGAATCCCCCATTCGTTTTGGCGGGAATCTGCGGGGCGACCTTGTAAAATGTCCCCCACCGTCCCCGCTCCTCCCGACGAGCTGATCTCCGCCAAGATGGACGCGGCGGCGAGCAGCAGCTCCGCCAGTCGGGAGTGCGCCTCACGAAGCCCGGCGTCTGTCCCCGGTCGCTCGGCCGGCGCCGTCGACGGACCCTGCAGCGTGGGCAAGTCCTCTTCCTCACCCCCCGCCACCAGCGGCTCCGAGTCGTCCAGGTCTTCCTCGCGGTCAATCCCGTGGGTCCTACGGGTCTTCCTCGTCTCCATACTTGGAAGCCCGTTTCACTTCTGACGCCAGATGAAGTATTGGAAAATGACGGCAGGAAACTCCTTGACGGGAACACACTTCTTTTATTAAATCTTGACTTGTAACAATACAACGCGTGGCCTCTCTTCTTCACACTGCACTTCTCTTGACTCAGGATTCTGTGCTGCCGGCTCTCTGTGCCTCGTGTAGACTCCGCGCCTCGGCTACACTCTCCACTCGCCTCGTGTAGACTTTGCACCTCTCTCGCTGGCTACACCGTATGCATACTCGGCTCGTGCAGACCTTCCTCTCTCGCTGGCTACACCGTATGCATACTCGGCTCGTGCAGACCGTTCTCTCTCGCTGGCTACACACTACACATTACTCAGCTCGTGTAGACCGTTCTATCTCGCTGGCTACACACTATACATTACTCAGCTCGTGTAGACCGTTCTATCTCGCTGGCTACACACTATACATTACTCAGCTCGTGTAGACCGTTCTATCTCGCTGGCTACACACTATACATCACTCAGCTTCTACTCTCCATTACTCTCCTCTCCGGGCTCTATCTCTGCACCTTCCTCTTCATTCTTAGATGGTTCCACTTCTGCCCCCTGCTCCTCTGTGCATCACCTTATATACCCCTTCTTCCCGGGAGACGGAGCGGATGCGGACCTCAACGTCGGCACCGCTCCTCAGTTACCCAATCCCCACGCTCTATCCCCACGATCCGGTTCCGCTCAGCGCGTGTTTCCACTCCCCAACCAATCACCCCGCGCTGCTACCCGATCACTCCCTCTGGGCGCGTCACCGGCACACAGCCAATCAGCAGCACTACCCCCACCCGCGCACTGACGCCTGCTCCTCCCCGTCAGCGCGCGTCACCACACACACACCCGTACACACGCGCTGGCACACGACATACACACCCAGCGCGTATCACCACTACACTATTATCATTGTAGTGCGTAATTAATGTGGCGTTGCACTCTGATGTTGTTGGAGTGTTGTTATAACAATTCTATATTTATTGAAAGTTGCGCATTTTGATGTGACGTCACATTTCTCAACCCCCCCCCCCCTCGTCACAAATGTCTGACCCCCCCCCCTAGGTGCGTGACGTCATTTATGGACGGCCCCTTAGCCGAACTCGCCTCGCCGAACTGCCGCAACGCCACTCCCTCCCTTTGATGACGTCACCCATGTGAATTTGAGGGCAAATGGTATTTACGCTGATATCCCTCTAAGCATCCAGCTGTGGATCGACCAATGCTGCTGATGATGATGGCAGCGTGGCCACGACCTTAGCAGGGACCGGCTGAGCGGTGATTCGTCACGCTCAATGGCCGTGTGACGTCAGCAAACACGTGTTGTCCATCATGGCCGCACGTCGGGTCTGTACGCGAGGTCGATGAAATGAGTGCGAGGAGAAGGAGCGATGAAAATGAGCTCGCGTGCAAGGATGTGCTAGGTGGATCGTTACGTGGTAGGGTTGTGAGAGATGGCGAAGGCTCGCGGAGGCCTTTATCTAGCAGTAGATTGACCATGGCAGTCCGTGGATGCGACGTCACGATTGGTCAATGATGATTAAATGACGCACAATCATCAGCAGACAATTATTTTCCTGTCACTCCACATTAACACAGACATGTTGTTCTACACATGCAGTCAACCAAACGGCCTTCCTCCTGCAAGTGCGACATTTAATCAGCATTGGTTCAGCAAAAGCAAAAACTCGGAACCGGTTCCGACGTTCAGTATCTCGTCAGCTATCGAGATGGCCTAAAGTAGATCATTAACTGGCAGATAACGTGAGCAAATGCAGTCCAATGTATGGGTTCGAATTATGGGGCTATTAATAAGGGTCATTGCCCGACATGTCGTCTATAAGATTTGTTTTTTTATACTGGTAGGAACCTCTGGTTACACCAGCCCACAGGGGATTATTGTGTCCGTCCGTCGTGCAGGGAGGGGCTGGGTGAGGAGGGAGGGGCTGGGTGGGGAGGGGAGGGTGGGGAGGGGCTGGGTGGGGAGGGGCTGGGTGGGGAGGGTGGGGCTGGGTGGGGGGTGGGAGGGGTGGGGCTGGGTGGGGAGGGGCTCGTCACCCCGTGGTGCCCTTATAAAACTCAACGTGTAACCTACTCACGCCGGCTTGTGCCCGCCCTCGCAGTCGGGTATATTTGCGGAATACACCACGCCGCCGTTGACCCTGGCCATTGACCGAGCAACCCAACGTTCTTACCAGCTCCCTCCACAGGAATGTGTTTATTTTAAGGCCCTCCTCAAGCACGTTTTCGCCCTTGTCTGTGACAGGCGATGGCTGCACCTCGCTTAGCTCAACTCGCGTGGCTCTCGTGCATTATTCGTGAATGCCCAAGCACCTGAATGGAATCCCATCGGTGCACACGTGTCCCTGTGGTTAACGCTCCAATCTAGGTGACAATGTTATGCAGGGCAAGCGATTGTTTGTGATAGCTTCACCCGCAATTGCTTTTGACATCGTATATCCGCGTCTGTTTACTATATGTGAGTGCAATAGTCAACCATATACTTTCATACCCCGATTTACGTCTCCCCCTTTTACGTCGTTTCGCAAATACGTCGTCACTTAATGAATACCACGACCTGATTTGCGTCGCATCAAACCCACACTTACGTCGATGACATCATCTTCCGTCCATTCTCGTATCCGTCGTCTCAGCGTTCGCCTCCATCTACCGCTGTAAATCGCTTTGATTTACGTCGTTTCGATATTCGTCGTCGCACCTTTCAGGAACGCATCTCCGACGTAAGCCGAAGAATGACTGTGTACACGTTACAGGACAGGGGAGCGGTAGTGCAGCGGCTAGCGCACTGCACTACGAACCCGACGACCGGAGTTCGATTCCTGCTCATGGTCAACACCAGTGACGATTATGTAAACCGGTCTGGACCTCCCCTAAGTCGACTCAGCCTCAAATTAGTATGTGGTGTGTAACATCGTCACTAGAGACAAAGGCGGTTGGACGCGGTGCTGGCCATCCCCTCCGTGTGCCGTTCCGGCCTTCATAGGTGTTCGCTAACAGCACTTGCCCCAACAGTCTGTAAAGCCTATACGGGGGATCTTTGTCTTTGTACATGATTTAGTCACAATGCTGCTGCGTTGGCTTTGGTGCACCAGCACAATTCATAGAGAACAAAAGCAATGACACATTCGTCACTAAGGGGCCGTCCATAAATGACGTCACGCACCTAGAGGGGGGGGGGGGTCAGACATTTGTGACGATGTGTGACGATGTGTGACGAAAGGGGGGGGGGGGGGGTGAGAAATGTGACGTCACGTGAAAATGTGCAAATTTAAATAAATATAGACAACACGTTCTACTTAATTAAATAGACTTTCTAATACATGTTTTATATTTTTAATAAATGGTAGTGTCAAAGTACAGCGCCACATTTAATACGCACTACAAGGACAATAGTTTAAAGCGATTTGAAGCATGTTTTCTTTTTTTGGGGGGGGGCAGAGCTTTGTGACGTCATATTTGAGGGGGGGGGGGTCTGACTTTTTGTGACGCCGTGTAACGAAGGGGGGGGGGTCAAAAATCGTCCAAAATCGCGTGACGTCATTTATGGACGGCCCCTAATACCGTGGTGCCTTTAATAGGAAACAAAACATGTATATAAAAATATAACAGGCGACGTTTCGGGCAACGGCCCTTGTGTGTCTATAGCTCATGAACTTGGAACTTTGCCCCGCACGAAACATCGTTAAGCTCCGCCCTTCTGCGCAAGCTCCGCTGGCCCCGCCCCTTTCTCTCAGCCCCCGAGGCCCCGCCCCTCCCTCTCAGCCGGCCGAGGCCCCGCCCATCCCCACAGGCCACGCCCCTCTCTCATCCCCCGGAGGCCCCGCCCATCCCCACAGGCCACGCCCCTCCCTCTCATCCCCCCGAGACCCCGCCCATCCCCACAGACCACGCCCCTCCCTCTCATCCCCCGAGGCCCCGCCCATCCTCACAGGCCACGCTCCTCCCTCATCCCCCTGAGGCCCCGCCCATCCCAACAGGCCACGCCCCCTCTCATCCCCCGAGGCCCCGCCCATCCACACAGGCCACGCCCATCCTATCCGGCCACGCCCCTCCCAAGCCCCGCCCCCTCCTTCCTCCACAGTCCCCCCCCACCCATCTCCTCCACCGAGGCACAGCGATGGCGGACAACAGCGTGGAGAAGGAGGCTCCCGCCAGCGCGCAGGCCAAGAGCGAAGTGAAGGTTCGCAAGGTGAGCGGCGAGAGGCAGCGACGGTGGAGAGGGGTGGACTCGCTCGCACGAGGGATGATAGTGTCGTCGTCGTGGTGGTGGTGGTGATGGTGGTTGGTGGTGGTGGTATTCGTATCCCTACCGGTGTCGCGCTTTTGTCCTGACTGCAGGAGTCAAATGTGTGTCAGTGCATGCGTTGTGTGTCGGTGTGTGTGCGTTATGTGTGTCGTGTGTGCGTTGTGTGTGTCGTTGTGTGTCTCAGTGTGTGTGTGTCAGTGTGTGTCAATGTGTGTGTCGGTGTGTGCGCGGTGTGTGTCAGTGTGTGTGTGTCGGTGTGTCAGTGTGTCGGTGTGTGTGTCAGTGTGTGTGTCGTTGTGTGTGTCGTTGTGTGTGTCAGTGTGTGTGTCAGTGTGTGTCGTTGTGTGTGTCGTTGTGTGTGCGCGTTGTGTGTCAGTGTGTGTGTCGGTGTGTGTGTCAGTGTGTGTGTCGTGTGTGCGCGTTGTGTGTTCGTGTTGTGTGCGTCTTGTGTGTGTTAGTGTGTGCGCGTTGTGTGTGTCAGTGTGTGTGTCAGTGTGTGCGCGTTGTGTGTGTCGGTGTTTGCTCGTTGTGTGTGTCAGTGTGTGCACGTTGTGTGTTCGTGTTGTGTGCGTTTTGTGTGTGTCAGTGTGTGCGCCTTGTGTGTGTTGGTGTGTGCGTCTTGTGTGTGTGTGTCGGTGTGTGTGTCAGTATGTGCGCGTTGTGTGTCTGTGTGTCGGTGTGTGTCTGTGTGTCGGTGTGCGCGCGTTGTGTGTGTCGGTGTGTGTCAGTGTGTGTGTGTCAGTGTGTGCGCGTTGTGCGTGTTGTGTTTGCGCGTTGTGTGTTCGTGTTGTGTGCGTTTTGTGTGTGTCAGTGTGTGCGCGTTGTGTGTGTCGGTGTGTGTGTGTGTGTCGCGGCGTGTATGAATGTGCGCCCGCTGGGGGCACAATCCTGGGCCTCCACTAGGTAGACTCGGCCTTAAATGAGTACCTGGTGCGGTGTGTCAACTTCAGCATTGGGGGAGACAAAGGCGGCCGGTCGTGGTGTTGGACACCCACTCCCTCGTGTGCCGTGCCGGCCTTGCGTGTGTGTGGGAGAGTGCTGTATTAGTGTAGGTGCGTATGTGAGGTCGGTGCACCTTGCACCTCAAGGTACACCTAGCCTGGCACATGCGCCGTAGTGACGTCACCATCACTGAGTGGTGAATGGGCGTTGTGTGTGTGTGTGGCGAGGTGTGTGCGAGATAGTCAAGGTTCGTGCGTACGTGCGAGTGTGTGTGCGTGTTGGAGGGTTATCAATGTGGGTGAGTGGGGGCGTGTGTGTGTGTGAGAGGCTGTACGGGGGATCTTTGTGTGTGTGTAATAAATTTTGATTTAAAACTTTCGTGACTGCAGGGATTCATATTCTTGATTCTTTCGTGACTTTACCGAAAGAACCAAGAATGTGTGTGTGTAATAGTTCATGTGTGTGTGTGTGCAGGTGCGTGTGGGGAGCGGTGGTGTGGCGGTTAGCGCGCTGCGCTACGAACCTGGCAACCCGGGTTCGATTCCCGCTCACGGCCAACACCCAGTGACGATTATCTGAACCGGTCCTGGGCCTCCCCTAGGTCGACTCAGTCTCAAATGAGTACCTGGTGCGATGTGTAAACATCGCCACTGGGGAGAGAAAGGCGGCCGGGCGTGATGTTGGCCACCCACCCCCTCGTGTGGAGTTGTGTGTGTGTGTATGCAATGTGGACGTGAGAGTGTCTGAGGTGTGTGTGCGTGTCTGAGGAGCGTGTGTTTGTGCAAGGTGTGTGTGTGTGCACGGGAGTATTTGTCGAAGTGTGTTTCTTCCACGTGAGGAGCGGTGGCATAATGATTAGTGCACTGCCAAATATTGATTCCAGGTCATTGCCAATGTCATTCTTGGCTTCCTGTAGGTCGGCTCGGCCTTAAAGGAGTATCTGCAGCAGTGTTTATCATGCTGACTAACAGCAATTGCCCACACTTTGTGTCGGCGGCACATGGGGAATTTGTCAGTGAAACTAAACTGAACATTTTTATTTTATTTTACTCGGTAAGACTCACTGAGCTCGGCAGCTCTTTTTCAGAAGCGACCTGGTCAAAAATGATAACTCAACGAAGTGGCTTATCATGTGGAAATTTAAAACAGCCAACTACTCTAAACACATGCTTCTAATGTGGAGGGAAAAACCGGAGGACCCGGTGAAAAATCCACCAAACTCCAAATATACACGCATCAAGGTCGGGACCGAAACCACAACCTGCGCATACCAGGCGTGGGAGTAAAAAATTCGCCACTGCGACGCCCCGGTGTGTACCTGGGTTATTGTGAGCGGTTGTGTGTGTATGTTTCATGTTGTGTGTGTGCGTGTTTGACTGTGTCTGACTGTGTGGAGCGGTCCGCCGGGTGGCTAGAACACAGAAAAATGGCACAGTAGGGGGCACAGGTGGTGCATCGGCCAGTCGTCTCAGTCAGTCGACCCATGGCACCTGGGCCTGTCCCATGACCTTCCAGCGGGCGTTCGACACTTCACGTGGCCTTAAAGTGCACATAGCCTGGCACAAGCGCTGTGGTGACGTCTCCACCACTTTGTGGTGAATGGCAGCTGTTGTAGCGGTTAGCGCGCTGCACTACGAACCCAGTGACCTGAATTAGATTCCCGCTAACAGCCCAATATCAGTGACGATTATTGTAACCGATCCTGGGCCTCCTCTCGGTCGACTCAGCCTCAAATGAGTACCTGATGTGGTTTGTAAACATCAGCATTGGGGAGACAAAGGCGGCCGGGCTTGGTTATGGTCACCCACCCTCCCGTGCGCAGTGCTGGCATTCATAAGGTGCCTGCTAACAGCACTTGCCCCAACAGGCTGTTCAAGGCTACATTGGGGGGGGGGTGGGTGGGTCTTTATTTTTTGGAGTGGCACAGGAATGAAACTTGACGTCTCTGTGGGAGATAGTGAGATGGGGGCCCCAGTGCTTGCTCAGATTGGTGATGTGTGAATCACGCGCTCTCGCTCCCTGTGATAACAATTCAACAAACAGAGGGACGGGGTCGGCAGTTTTGTAAAACAGCACGCTTATCCAGACCTCGCAACGCTCGCCATTCACACTGCCTTAGTAATAGAGGTTTTGTTTGGGTTTGATCGCGTAAATATAAATGTGTCGTTAACCCCGTTACCACCCGACGCAGCAAATTAGTAAGGTTTGTCACGTAAACTAAACATGCCGATTGATTACTAGTTCAACACACCGGAGTGGTGGCGAGTAAACCCACAACATTTACAATTCAAGTACGACGTTTCACCGGTAATTACAACTAGCCTCATCAGGCGACAGCCATAGTTGTGGAGAATCCTAATGTTTCGGTCTTAAATAGAGGGATACATGTGATGTCATCACTTGTGAAGACCAGGGGTAAGGGGGGGGGTTAATATATATTCATATAAATGACAATGGATATCTATTATTGGTTGGGTTATTCACAGTTAATCAACATAATGTCCATCATTTATGTACATTATGTAGGTCCATTATGTATGTACATTCTGACGTTTTTGGGCCCCTACCCTGTATAGGCATGCAGTTGAATAGTGTATTACTTGATAATACGCTTCCAAGCAGCACTAAGTCTGTCGCTATTAGAACGGTAAAAAAGTATTTCTGTCGATTTTAATAGACTCTCTAATTAGTCTTGGCCAGTAGTAACAAGTTTCGCACATAACCTCAACGTTATCAAAATCAATTGAGTGTCCTTGTTGGCAAGCCGACAGTTGTGTTTAGGAGTATTTAATATATTTGTGGTGTCTGACCAACATATCACGTGCCAAAGGATCATTAGATCCACTACAAACCTTCTGTTGATGGCTTCAGTAATACATATTTATGTTAACGCGAATGCCTTCGTGTTAACACTGCCTCATAACAGTTTCGTTGAAGTTAAGTTAGCAGACAGTGTTAATCGCGAGGCTGACGTTGCAGGCAACAGTGCCTTGTTGAGGGGCACAAAGAGAGGGTAGGGGCTGGGCTGGCTATGGCTGGGCTGGCTGTCTGATTATTTAGTAGATATTAGATCTGGAAGAACCCAGATGAGCCGTGAAGCTGTTTTTTTTATCTACAAAGGTGTCTAGCCCCAAGCTGGAGTCAGCAGAAAATGACAGAGGAAGTTGCATCGAGGGATAAATAAAACAATCGCATGTAAACTCACTCCGACATGAACTCACTCGACCGTAAACTCACTCCTACATGAACTCACTTGTACATGAACTCAATCATACGTAAACAACAGAATGACTGAGAAAAACGAATAGCGATGGGTAAAATGATACACAGAGGATGGATTACTTGAATAATTATCAATGACTCTGCCGTGCGTGATCCCAATTGAGTGATTTGCTGCGTAATTGTTTTCCTTTGGGATGTATGACCAATATCGGTTACACTGGGATATTAATGCTATGGATGAAAACTGGAGAACCCCAGGAAATCTATGCAGACCAGTGGGAGAACGTACAGACTGCACTCATTCACACACGCTGACTCCCACTCATTCACCCACTCACACTCTGCAGACCATTGGGAGAACGTACAAACTGCACTCATTCACACACGTGACTTCCACTCATTCACCCACTCACACTCTGGAGATCAGTGGGAGAACGTACCAACTGCACTCATTCACCCACTCACACTCTGCAGACCAGTGGGAGAACGTACAAACTGCACTCATTCACACACGCTGACTCCCACTCACTCGCTCACCCACACTGCAGATCAGTGGGAGAACGTACCAACTGCACTCATTCACACACGCTGACTTCCACTCATTCACCCACTCACACTCTGCAGATCAGTGGGAGAACGTACCAACTGCACTCATTCACACACGCTGACTCCCACTCACTCGCTCACCCACACTGCAGACCAAGGGGAGAACGAACAAACACCACACAAAGAGAGGCACCTGAATTGGGAATTGAAGCCAGGAAATTCTTGCTGTGAGGCGTGAGCGTCACCACCGCACCGCCACCCTGCCGCCCCTTTGACTTTGTTGGGTTGTTTTGATAAGTCGTGCCTTGCATGGAAAGTTTTACATTTGGCAACTTTATTTGAATGTTCCACCCATAAACCAAATTACCTGGAATGTGCCCGGTCTTGTCACTTCTCAGAAGTTAAGCGGGGAGAAGGCCGGTTAGCCCGTGGATGGGCGACCGGAATGCACGCACAGGTTTGCAATAGGCCACCAGGGGCCTGTGCTATTTAGTGGGCAGCAGAGGGCAGTGCAGAAAAACATCCATTGCTGTCTGGTACTTGCTTTGCTCCCATGTCTATGCTCCCCAAATTCGCCAAGCCACACAAATCAGTGTGGTGAAGTATGGCCAAATCAACCACCACCACACCGCGCACTTCACGGGAATGCCCTCGAGCAGCAGTGGATTGACAAAAGGGCTGTGCGTGATGCCAGTCAGCCCATGTCCCTGCATCTGGAGTTTGCCAGGAGGGAGTGCTGTTTCTACGTGGAACCCATATTTAGTAATTTTTCGGTCTAAAACTTGGGACTGTAACGCCGGCACACAATGGCCTCCTACTAGTTTCAAATTCACGGGGATCTGTAACGTCCACTTTGACGCAGACGGCATGCAGCATTTGTACGATTGATGCTGTTACGCACCGCGGTTACAACCAGGGCAGCCCTACCGAATTTCAACCGCAAACCTCTGCCATGAGCAGTGAGTGCGCCACTGCTGGGCCACTTCGTGTTCACCGAGCGCTGCGCTTTGTGAAGAGGCGCATCTCGCCGCGGCGATCAGAGTCCAGAATCCCGCAGCCCGACTCCAGCCATTTATACTCTTAGTTCTTTCGGTAAAGTCACGTAGGTAAAAAATGAAATTAAAATTTATAAAAATAAAATTAAAAAAAATCACGACGTTTCGGAGGCAACACAAGTCTCCGTCATCAGGTGGGACCGTCACAGCTAGATTTGCTGTATCAAGTGAATCTGGCTGTGATGGTCCCACCTGATGACGGAGACTTGTGTTGCCTCCGAAACGTCGTGATTTTTATTATTTTATTTTTATTAATTTTAATTTCATTTTTTACCTATGTGACTTCACCGAAAGAACTTAGAGTATGAATCCTTGCAGTCACGAAAGCTTCAACTCTAGAATCCAGCCATTTAGTTTGCTACCAACAATCCTCGAGCCTCAGGCGCGTGAGCGAGCTCGCTCTATCCTGTGGCTCTTTTAGAAGCTATTAATCCCGTTCCCAACCGATCCCCCGAGTGTCACTTCCGTTATTTGTACGTCCGCTCCCGTTCCGTGAGGCCTTAGGAAGACCCGATACAATGTCACTCTCCAGTTCCTCTTGCATATGGCCTATGAAGAGCAACTAATGGAGATTCACCTGTCAGTGACTTAGCCTTTCTGTTGATTTGTCTGAGAGTTGCTGAATTGCAGATACACCCATTCACCCACCCAAGATCTCCACTTCGAGGGAGTTCGAGAAAGCCCCTCTGCATGGCATTTTGCCTGCCCTTCCACGCTGAGCAGATGTCTGGGAAGAGGTGTCGGAGTACCCGCACTTTACCTAACCACACGTGATCAGCCGATTGACTCGGATTGTTTGTATGTTGAAAGGTGGGACAACTGTCATCCTTGACGGTGACCGTGGCTTGGGTAAATGTCAGGGAGAGAGAGGCTGGAGATGGCGTGGGGGAGCTGTACGGTTCCGCTCGCTTTGTCCTCCGCCGCTCACTCAAGCCCCATGGACGTTGCGTAACCCCTGGCGCACGCCGACATCAGTGACAGGGTTCCTGTGGGGTACACCGCAATCCCAGCTGACATTTGGGGTCCTTCTGAGTGTTAAATGAACCCGCCTGCGACTTTGCACTGGGCATGATGGAAGGTGTAACAGTACAGTGCGTGGGGGGGGTGCCAGACCCGCAGTGCGCACCTTGGCAAGGTTTCCGAAGTCTGTTTGTGCGCATACGCTCCATACGGTGGAGTGGTGGTGCAGCGGTTGGCGCACTGCGCTACGATCCCGGCGACGCAAATTCGATTCCCGCCCACGGCCACCAACGTGGGTGAAGAATATCTAAACCGGTCCTGGGACTACCCTAGGTCGATTTTTAGTGCTGGCCACCCCAATCTCTTGTGTGCTGTGCTGTCCTTCAAAGGTTCCCGCTAACACTGTTTAACCACTTTGACAGACGGTCTACAGGGAGCTCTTTGTCTTTGTAGGTGGGTGCGTGTGGGTGTGTGCGGTGTGTGGGGGAGTGTGTGTGTGGATGCATACGTATGTGCTGTTTAATCTTCACGACCCCCACACCCGGTTCCCATGCCGACCACCCTCTCTCCTCAGAACAGAATGTGCTGCTTCCCCCACTCACAGGAATAAATAATCCGAAACATCGCCACGGTCATCACCCAGAACCGCCACCACCACTCAGCACCGCCACCAACATCCACCACCACCCTGCACCCTCCACCATCACCAACCACCACCACCACCCAGTACCGACACCACCACCACCCACCATCACCGCCAACCACCATCACCGCCACCATCACTGCCACCACCAATACAACCACCATCATCACCGGACCAGCACCACCAACCACACTTTCAAATGCACTTCTGTGGCCGTCTGGAACGGTCTTCCTTCTGATATTAGGAAGCACCTGGAGCTATGGACTTTTAAATCTAGATTGAAAACACATTTACTCCTTTTTGTTTTTAGTTTGTTGTCCTTCCCCCGCACCTCCGATTAGCGTGTTTGGCTACATATGGTGCAAAAGAAGTTCAACATACACCCAGCACTACTCCGCACCAACCAGCACCACCTAGCACTGCCACCACCACTAACTCCCGCACCACCACCAACCTCCCACCACCTAACTCCACCACCTGCCACTACCCGGCACCCACATCCACCCTCTATCAACAACATCGCTACCACCACCAGGCCAATGATAATGGCCGTGAGACCAGTTGTTTGGCCTGGGTTGCCTTAATCGGGGGCAAGAGGGGGGCTGACCCTGAATGACCTATTAAACCACCCTCGCCCCCCACCCCCCCCTCCAATCTCTCATGGCTCACACAGCAAATCCAGTTTGCTGACCAGCAGCTGGAGTTCCAGCGTCGTCCCGTCAAGACTGGACGACGCTCGCTCTCTCGTTCCATCTCGCAGTCCTCCACCGACAGCTACAGCTCGGGTACGACGTGCAAAGGGTGGGGAGCGGTGGGGAGTCACTGAGGGATAGAGATCAGGATTTGGGGGATCAGGCTGGTGAGGTGGGGCGTGCGTGTGTATGAGTGTGTGTGTGGGGAGCGGTAGTGTAGCGGTTGGCGCTCTGTATTGCGAGTTCGGCGATCCAAGTTTGATATCCAAACCGGTACTGGGCCTTTCCTAGGTCAACTCATCCTTCAATGAGTACCTCTTGAGATACATAAACATCAGTACTGGGAGGGAGACAAAAGGCGGCCGGGCGTGGTGCTGGCCACTCCACCCCATTATGTGCTATGCTGGCCTAAATAGGTGCTACTCGCTAACAAGACTTGCCCCAACAGCCTGTAAAGGCTATATGGGAGATTTTCGTCTGTGTGTATGTACAAGTGTGTGTGTGTTTGTAGGGGTCTTACCATCAGCCTGGGTATTTTGTGCCATCAAACACTCCGCCCCCTCAGCTCCCGATTGGTGATGGAGCAGTTGTGGAGAGAGTGGAGTTTCCCATACCTGGGCAGTGTGTTTATGACCAGCTCCTGTTTGACAGCAGAGGTCTCACTCCGAATCAGTCGGGCGGCATTATCTTTTCATCGGCTGCGTAAAGCTGTGCGGAAGCTACCTTGTCTGTCGCTCCGCACGAAGCTTCGGGTCTTCTTAGCCACATTCATGCCCTCCCTTCTCTTTGCTTGTGAAACGTGGATCCCTCTGGTGGAACATTTGCACCGGTTAGAAACATTCATGCTGGGCCTGTCTACGAACCATCCTGCGTTTAACCAGGCTGGATTGTGCAAGGAGCTCACAAATCCTTCAAAGATCTGGACACATTCCCATCAGTGAGCTCCTCCGGCAGGCTGGGTCATGTAGCCCGCATGCCCATCCACCGCATGCCTAAGCAGCTTCTGTTTGGCCGCATATAGGGAGCTAAATGGGCACGACATGGGCTTGGGGAGAGATGGACTGATGTGGTATGGGAGGATGTGGAGCTGAGTGGACTTGCTGAAGACTCGTACCAGTGGTGTCAAGATCGGCCTCTGTCGAGGAGGCTCATGAAGGACGCTACTGGGCAGATGGAAGCAGTCATCCTCCAACAACAACTCAGGGCAGAGGAGCGACACTCACAACAACGAGCGGAGCGCCAAGCGGCTAATATGTAGCAAGTTGGCACAGTAGGGGATACAGCTGGTGCATCTACCAGTCATCTCAGCCAGCTAACCCACCTGGATCTGTCCCGTGATCTCCTGTCAGTGAGCCTTTGACACTTCACGTGGCCTCAAAGTGCGCCTCGCACAGGCGCCTTGGCGACGTCACTGTCCCTTGGTGACGAATGGCGGGTGTTGGTGTGTGTGCGTAGAGGCTGACGAGGTGACACGAGTGCGCGTGTGTATTGTAGCAGCGTCGTACTCGGAGAGCTCTGACGATGAGGTGTCTCCGCGGGAGAAGAATCAACTCAACTCGCGGGGAGGAAGTGACTTCTGCGTCAAGAACGTGAAGCAGGCGGAGTTCGGGCGGCGCGAGATCGAGATTGCGGAGCAAGGTGCGGAGACGCGACCACGCTAACATCACCGCCACCCAGCACCGCACCCAGCACCATCCACTCATTAGCACCACCATCACATAGCAGCACCGCCATCCAGCACCACCGCCATCACCATCCACTCATTAGCACCACCATCACCACACATCAGCACCGCCACCCAGCACCGCACCCAGCACCACCGCCATCACCATCCACTCATTAGCACCACCATCACCACACAGCAGCACCGCTGCCACACAGAACCCAGCAGCCACCTCCACAACCACAACTATCGCCACCGCCTCCACGTAGCATCACCTCCTGGCTGCTGCTGATGATGTGATAAGACTGCAAACCAGTTGACGACAATGATTGCACGACGTGGGGACGATGACGTGGGGACGTGGGGAACCACAACACACGACTGTTGAACCCATGATCATAAACACACGACTCGTGAACCCAAGATCATGAACCCATGACCCATGAACCCAGAATCGTGATTGCACAACCCCAGACCTGAATAATCTCAACTCGCAACCGGCACCCTCGTCTTTGTGGGGGGGACCGGTGGGACAGTGATTAGTGCACTGCTCTACGAACCCGGTGACCCGAGGTTCCTGCTCACACCCAATGTCAGTGGCGGACATCGGAACCGGTCTTGTGCCTCACCTAGCATTTGGCCTTTAATGACCTTAAATGAGTAACTCGTGCGGTGTGTAGTAAACATCAGCACTGGGGAGACAAAGGGGGCAAGGTGTGGTGCTGGTCATCTCACTTGTATGTACCGTGCTGTCCTTCATAGGTGCTCGCAAAAAGAACTTGGCCCAACACTCGATTATGGCTTTAGGGGGGATATTTGTCTTTGTGTATGCATGCGTGTGTATACGTGTGTATACGTGTGTATACATGTGTATCTGTGTGTAGAGATGCCGGCGCTGATGGCGCTGCGGAAGCGTGCGCAGGGAGACAAGCCGCTTGCAGGCGCCCGCGTCGTTGGCTGCACTCACATCACCGCCCAGTCCGCAGTATGGGCACACACACGCACATGGGCACACATGCACGGGTACACGCACGCTCGGGCACGTACAAGTGGGTACACACATGGGCACGGGCACGGGCACAACAACAACCGCTATTCGCCACTAAGTAGCGGAGACTGCACCATGGCGCTTGTGCCAGGCTATGTGCACGTTAAGGCCACGGCTACACACATACACAAACAGGTACACACACAGGTACACACACACAGGTACACACACACAGGTACACGTGGGCACGAGTTTGATTCCCGACCATGGCTCACATCAGTGGTGAATATATGAACCTGTCCTAAGCCTCCTGTAGGTCTACTCGGCCTGAAATGATAACCTGGTGCAGGAGGTATAGCCACCCACCCCCTTGTGTGTTATGCTGGCGTTCATAGGTGCTCAATTACAGCACTTGCTCTATCAGTCTATGTAGGCTATATTTGTGGAGCTTTTCAGAGGCAGGGGGGGGATATTGGTGGGTGTGTGTGGGTATTTGAGTGTGTGTTGAAGAGCGTGTGGGACAGTGCCCCCGTCTCTCCACGTCCCCGTGTCTCCACGTCCCCGTGTCTCCACTTTCCCACGACCCTGTGTCCCCACGTCACTCGCGTCTCCACGGTCCCATGACCCCGTGTCCCTCACGTCTCCGCATCCCCTGTAAACCCATGTCTCCACGTACGTGGCTCTCCGTGTCCCCGGTACTCTGTGTGTGTGTGTTCCGTGACCCCGTGTCGTCACCTTGTCCCTGCGTCCCCGTGTGCAGGTGCTGATCGAGACTCTGACGGCGTTGGGGGCTCAGTGCCGCTGGGCCGCGTGCAACATCTACTCCACACAGAACGAGGTGGCCGCAGCGCTTGCAGAGGCCGGTGAGTGTGGGGGTGGGGAGTAGAATGAGGGTGGTGGGCTTGTTTACACAGTCACACGATCGCACGCACGCCCACTTATTCGGTACACACACTCACAGAGCGGTCACTGTGCACACACGCACATCACTCACACTTCTCGCGCCGCACACTGTGGCTGCGCGGCTGCTCCTGTCATCTGCAACTCTCTCCCGCTGCACGAACGAAACATTAACTCTCCTTCTAGCTGTAACTAGTATTGGCTAAACATACCATTGCGAAATAAATTTCCCAGCAAATCACTCCATCGGGATCGCATACGGCAGCATCAATGTTGCCCCCCCTACTGCGAAAGCTTTGCAGGATGTCCTAGACTCAGTGTAGCCTTCCTGGGTAAACAATCGGAATCATAATAACATTAATTAATAAATGGCGTGTGCGCTACACAACGGCGCTGTGTGTGCTGTGTGTGGGGAGTGATAGTGTAGCGGTTAGCACGCTGCGCTATGAACCCGGCAATCTGTGTTCAATTCCCACTCACGGCCAACACCAGTGACGATTCTTTGAACTGGTCCTAGGCTTCCCCTAGGTCAACTCAGCCTCAAATGAGTACCTGGTGTGGTGTGTAAACATTACCACTAGGAAGACAAAAGGGGCCCGGCGTGGTGCTGGCCACCTACCCCCTTGTATGCCGTGCCGACCTTCATAGGTGTTCGCTAACAGTACTTGGCCCAACAGTCCGCTAAGGTTATACGGGGGATATTTCTGTTCGTGTGTGCTGTGTGAGCGCAGGGTTCCCGGTGTTTGCATGGAAGGGTGAGTCTGAGGACGACTTCTGGTGGTGCATCAACCGCTGCCTCACCCGCGAGGGCTGGCAGCCCAACATGGTGCCGTGCACGCTCACACACTCACTCACCCACTAGATCACTCACTCGCTTATTCACACACTCACTTGCTCACACACTCACTCATGCACTCACTCACTCACTTAATTACTCACTCGCTCATTTACACACGCTCACTTGCTGACACACTCACTTACTCATACACTCACTCGCTCACGCACTTGCTCGCTCGCTCATACACACATTCACCCACAAAATCACTCACTCGCTTATTCACACACTCACTTGCTCACACACTCACTCGCTCATACACTCACTAACCCACTAAATCACTCACTCGCTCATTCACACACTCACTTGCTGACACACTCACTCACTCACTCATACACTCACTCGCTCATGCACTAGCTCGCTCGCTCATACACACACTCACCCACTAAATCACTCACTCGATCATTCACACACTCACTTGCTCACACACTCACTCGCTCATACACTCACTCGCTCATGCACTAGTTCGCTCGCTCATACACACACTCACTCACCCACTAAATCGCTCACTCGATCATTCACACACTCACTTGCTCACACACTCACTTGCTCACGCACTCACTTGCTCACACACTCACTCGCTCATACACACACTCACTCACCCACTAAATCGCTCACTCAATCATTCACACACTCACTTGCTCACACACTCACTTGCTCACACACTCACTCGCTCATACATGCACTCACTTCTAAAACACTTGTAGTGGGTCCAACTGAGTTGCAGACGTCGTTCCTTTTAGAGGCAACACTTTTACTTGTAACACCGTAACACCGTAACACACAGGGGTAACTGCCCCTTTACCAGACTACAGCGAGTTACTGCTCCAAAGGGTCGATCTCTCACTCGGGTCTCCGACCCCGTGGTTGCCTCGTAGGACAGAGAGCTTCAGCTTGAGACGTAGAGCTTCCCGCTTGTAGATGTTGAGCTTCCCGCTTGTAGATGTTGAGCTTCGAGTTTGTAGAATGCAGCGACCCCGGTCCCTCTCAGGGACCCGACTTATATCCCTCTCCGGTGGGGGCCGCTCTGCCCTCGGCCCCGTCCGCCTTCCCGAACATTCTCGTTCCCTCTCGATCCTTCTCAAGAGCTCCCTCCGGACACGTTATCACCCCCTAGTCCCCCTACTTGGGGCCCCCTGTGTGGAAATTTTGGATCACGTGTCTACGGGGTCAACCAGAGTGCCACGGCCCGGGGCAACCCTGCCCCTGGGCTGACACTCACCCCCTCTCCCTCGGGGGAGCCCCCACCACACGCTGTGCGTGGTGCCCGCACTCTCCCAGTGCTCGCCAAGCCCCGCTAGGGCTGGTGCTACACACAGCCACCCACACGGTGCTGTCCACGATGGAGACACATCGAATGGCACGACCCTTCCAGGCCGGCACCATACAGTGACATCCCCGATGTCACTACTACACACTTGTAATGAGCGACTTCCACGACACGTCGTGTAGAGAGTACTTCTTCTTTATTACTCACACTGGGCACAACACAGCCCAACACTTGTTCTTCCTCACACTGAGTATAACTCTAGGTATTAACACTTCTACTGGCTACACACACAGCCGATCACTCAGTGTGGTCCCATCGCCCTCACTCGACACACAGCCGATCACTCGGTGTGGTCCCATCGCCCTCACTCGGCTACGCCGCTGGCTGGCGGCGTGACGATGACGGCAATGGAAACCACGCAGGAGATCTTCCACGTGGCCGGTCGACTGAGAGAGATGTCGGCGAGCAGCGACGCAGCCAGGACCCAGGAGCCCCGGGTCCGCTCCCCCTTATATCCCCCCAGGCGTGGCTAGGCCCCGCCTCCGGCCATGCCCTCTCGTGGAACCTTCGAGCAGGTTCCCGGAGTATCTCGGCTAACTCCAACTGTTACCTTGCCCCAGATACACCTCCTTCTCTGATTGGTTGGTACTTAACCGTGCCCATACCCGTGATTCCCTTTCCGGCCAGCAGGTGTCACCCTGTCATTAGCACACTCACATGATCACTCTCCTACACATATGCACACTGTTGCATATTTACACTCACACTGGAAATTACTTGCTCTGACATCGTGGTTGATGCCTTCCCCGACCCCTCGTGCACCCATTCCCCCAGATCCTGGATGATGGGGGGGATCTCACGCACTGGATGTACAAGAAGTACCCGGACACGTTCAAGAAGGTGAAGGGCATCGTGGAGGAGAGCGTCACGGGCGTGCACCGGTACGCCTCGCACGCCCACGCACGCCCATGCACGCCCACACACCCACGCACGCCCACACACCTACGCGTGTGTGTGTGCGCGGCTGTGCGTGCGCAGGCTGTACCAGCTGTCCAAGGGCGGGAAGCTGTGCGTTCCGGCCATGAACGTCAACGACTCGGTGACCAAGCAGAAGTTTGACAACCTCTACAGCTGCCGCGAGTCCATCCTGGACGGGTAGGCCCAAGCGCACCTGCCTAGCATCACATGCACCGATGAACACCTAAGACTCGCGGAGATGCACAGGGTTACACATGAACACCTATAGACTCTACCCCTTGGTTCTTTCGGTAAAATAAATAATAGAATACGACGTTTCGATTCCAACACAAGCAACCGTCATCAAGTATGAATGATTGAGTAAACAAACCTAGTTAACTTAGAAATGTAATGCAATGCAACACAGAGAGTCGGCTAACACAACAGTTAACACTTTACCTGGTTGATTACGTTCTTCCAAAGATCGCTAAATTTGAAGTTCAGTGTGAGTTGTGTGGAAATCCTCCCCGTAGAGGTGGTTCAAACTTGATTTGAAGCTTTCGTGACTGTAGGAATTACTCTTTGGTTCTTTCAGTAAAGTCACGTAGAAATAAAATAAAATAAATAATAGAATACGACCCATAGACTCGCACAAAGACTCACAGGCTTGCACAAAGACCCATAGACTCACAGAGAGACCCACAGACTCACACAGGGACTCACAGACTCACACAGGAACACACAGACTCACACAGGGACATACAGACTCACACAGAGACACACAGACTCACACAGAGACACACAGACTCACACAGAGACACACAGACTCGCACAGGGACACACAGACTCACACAGGGACACAGACTCACACAGGGACACACAGACTCACACAGAGACACACAGACTCACACAGAGACACACAGACTCATTCAGAGACTCACAGACTCACACAGGGACACACAGACTCACACACGGACACACAGACTCACACAGGGACACAGACTCACACAGGGACACACAGACTCACACAGGGACACACAGACTCACACAGGGACACACAGACTCACACAGGGACACACAGACTCACACAGAGACTCACAGACTCACACAGGGACACACAGACTCACACAGGGACACACAGACTCACACAGGGACACACAAACTCACACAGGGACACACAGACTCACACAGGGACACACAGACTCACACAGAGACACATATGCTCACACAGAGACTCGCAGAGAAACCCACAGACTCACAGAGAGACCCACAGACTCACACAGAGACACACAGACTCACATAGGGACATACAGACTCACACAGGGACACACAGACTCACACAGAGACACACATACTCACACAGAGACACACAGACTCACACAGAGACACACAGACTCACACAGGGACACACAGACTCACACAGGGACACACAGACTCACACAGGGACACACAGACTCATTCAGAGACTCACAGACTCACAGAGGGACACACAGACTCACACAGGGACACACAGACTCACACAGGGACACACAGACTCACACAGGGACACACAGACTCACACAGGGACACACAGACTCACACAGGGACACACAGACTCACACAGAGACACATATACTCACACAGAGACTCGCAGAGAAACCCACAGACTCACAGAGAGACCCACAGACTCACACAGAGACACACAGACTCACACAGGGACACACAGACTCATTCAGAGACTCACAGACTCACAGAGGGACACACAGACTCACACAGGGACACACAGACTCACACAGGGACACACAGACTCATTCAGAGACTCACAGACTCACATAGGGACGTACAGACTCACACAGGGACACACAGACTCACACAGAGACACACATACTCACACAGAGACACACAGACTCACACATAGACACACAGACTCGCACAGGGACTCGCAGAGAGAGCCACAGACTCACAGAGAGATTCACAGACTCACAGAGAGGCCCACAGACTCACACAGAGACACACAGAGACCCACAGACTCACACAGGGACTCGCAGAGAGACCCACAGATTCGCACAGAGACACACAGACTCGCACAGGGACTCGCAGAGAGACCCACAGACTCGCACAGAGACTCACAGAGAGACCCACAGACTCACAGAGAGACCCACAGACTCGCAGAGAGACCCACAGACTCGCCCATCATACCACTGTGAGCTGTGAGCTGTGAGTTCCGTGTGCCCTTGTTGCCCCCAGGCTCAAGAGAACGACGGACATCATGTTTGGAGGAAAGCAGGTGGTGGTGTGTGGCTACGGGGAGGTGAGCGGAGTCGCGTGTCCTGGTGTCACCTTGTGAGACGAATCGCCAAATTGCGCAGATCAGCGCAGCCCTTTGTATTAGAGAATGGCCCGTGGAAGCGGATATCACAGAGCTACCTCAGGGAGTCCTTCAATTGACCTCTGGCCCATATAGCAAGGGGCACTATTTCTCCATCTGCCCTACCACAGATAGCCATGTTCATATCATGACTCTTAAACTGATATTTTAATTCTCAAAGCTGACATGAATGTGGTGTCGTGATGACCTGGTTGAGGCCGTCAACTCACTACACTTTAGAACCCGGTTCAAATCCAGGCTGTGGCTGAAACGCGGATGGAACTTTGGTTCTCCGCGGTGCCGACTTAGCGTCTCTGACCTCTGAGCCCCACTCGGTGGCCACCCAAAAAATCCTGGGAAGTAATCTTCTAAGAAACAAAACGAAACGAGGATGCTTTATCCATCCAGAGAGGCGGCGGATCAGCACAAGAGCCGGGCGAGTGGCTCACGGTCGAGAGGTTTGCGAGGTTACATCCTGGGTAAGACAAGAGCACGGTGCAGTTCTTCAGGAAATGCTCAACGTTTTTGCATAATGTACATAGGCCGCCGAGTGCCTCTGTATACGATGAGTTTTTCTCATCGTTTAGAAATCTTATTTATGTTTAGGGGTTGACTCATCATCCTTCCCTGGGTTGATAAAACGAGCACTTTGTGGAGAGGTCAACAATGGGTTGGCCTTTTGGGTAGACTCGCCCCTGCCATAGGAATGAGGAATTTCCACCATTGGCTCATGGCTGTGAACAGGAGAAAAGCACTGCATCAATGCTCATTTGAGCAGGAATCACTTGGATTTGATTTGGACACTCGGCGTGTGTGGCGTGTGTGTAGGTTTCTCAGTGTGTGCGTGTTTGTTTTCACATTTGCATGTCGCTTTGTTGCGTGTGTACGTATGTGTGTGCATGTGTGTGCATGTGTATCGGGGAGCGATTTGGTAATGCTTGGCACTGGGCTATGAACCTGTGTGACCCAAGTTTGATTCGTGCCCACGGTCAACACGAGTGGCGAATATCCGAACCGGTCCTGGGCCTCTCCTAGGTCGACTCGACGTTAAATGAGTACCCGGTTTGTTGCGTAAACATCAGCACTGGGGACACAAAGGCGGTCAGGCGTGGTGGTGGCCACCCACCCCCTCATGTGCCGTGCCAGCCTTCGTAGGTGCTCGCTAACAGCACTTGCCCCAACAGTCTGTTAAGGCTATACGGGGGGGGTGGGATCTTTGTTTTTGTTGTCTTTGTGTAGGTGGGTAAAGGGTGCTGCGCCGCCCTGAAGGGCATGGGCGCCGTGGTCTATGTCACCGAGGTCGACCCGATTTGCGCCCTCCAAGCCTGGTGCATTTACACACTCGCACACTGGCTCGCACTCGCTGGCACGCAGTCGCTGACACACTCGCTGACACACACTCACTGGCACACACTCGCTCGCACACACTCGCTCGCACACACTCGCTTACACACCTGCACACTCGGAAACTATTTTTTTCACTCGCTCAAATATTCGCGCGTACACACACCGGCACACAGTCGCACACACACACACTCACCGCGTGCCGTCCCTCTCTTGCAGCATGGACGGCTTCCGGGTGGTGAAGCTGAGTGAGGTGATCCGACAGGTGGACATCGTCATCACCTGCACGGGTAACGCACTCTCTCCTACGCTCGCTCACGCTCGCTCGCTCAGACTGTCGTACACTTGCCCACACACGCTCGCTCACACTCGCCCACAATTGCTCACAGTCACCTACAACATTTACAATCGCATTCTCTATGAAGTGGGGGTGACGTCACCACAGCACTTGGGTGGGGGGGCATCGGGGCACAGGGAGGGTGGGGGCCACGTGAGTGATTGTTAACATCGCTGGCGCCGCAGGCAACAAGAACGTGGTGACACGCGAACACCTGGACCGGCTGAAGAATGGCTGCATCGTGTGCAACATGGGCCACTCCAACACGGAGATCGACGTGGTGAGCACACCCGGTTGCTCACTCACTCGCTCGTTCACTCGCTCGGTCACACTCTCTTGTTCACGCTCGCTGGTGTGTGTTGAATCATCGTGTGTCCCCTCCCCCCCCGTCCCCTCCCGCCCCACCCCCCCAGGCGAGTCTGCGCACGCCAGACCTCACGTGGGAGCGGGTGCGCTCGCAGGTCGACCACATCATCTGGCCCGACGGGAAGCGCATCCTGCTGCTGGCCGAGGTGCGTCACTAAACGTAGCAACCACCGTTCCCCGCTAAGTGGCGGTGACCTCACTACTGCGCTTGTGCCAGGCTCGGTGCACTTTGAGGCCATCGCGTGAATTGTCGGAAGGCCCGCTGCTGGCAGGAGGTCACGGGACACTCAGGTGCCATGGATTGACTGACTGAGATGGCTCGCAGGTGCACCAACTGTGTGCTCCCCCCACCGTGCCAACTTGCTGCAATTCAGCTGCCCGGCGGTCTGCTCGTCGTTGTGATCATCAGACACTGCACTTGTGCACCGCACAGGAACACCGCTCTCACCACACACACTCGCATACACACCGAGAACCGACCAACACCACCAGCCACACCACAACATCAAACCATACAGCCACACAGCAATCGCACCATGCCACGCCGTACCACATGCACAGGCACTTGCTCGACTGTGTTTGTTGTGTGGAGGATGCTGGGTGGTGTGGGGGATGCTGGATAACGTATTCATGTCGCTCTCAGGGTCGCCTGCTTAATCTCAGCTGCTCCAGCGTCCCGTCCTTCGTGTTGTCCATCACCGCCACCACGCAGGTACGCTTTCGATGTCCTTTACGTGCCATTCAGTTTCATTTATTAGGTATAGCCCTGTGAGCCATTCGGCTCTTGAATCAGGTGCAACCGCAACAACAAAAAACATGAAACAAAAACATGAACAAGAAAACATCTTAAAGTGACTATGTGACTAAGTGCAAAAAGAAAATCCAGGAAAAGACAGCAAAATATTCCACAAAAAGCACCATACACCAACGCTGTGTGCAAAAATCCCAGTGGGATGCAAGTCAAACAACAACAACCACAAGACAACTTAGATTAAGGCCATCAGTCTAACTCCGTACTACAACAAACAAACATGGCCAAACCAAAACACGTTTTCGAATCACCAAAATAAGGCCATAAAAGCAATGTAACAGTGATCATAGGAACTGTGACCGAATTTTCACAACGACATAAACAACATGTACCACCAAACCCTGCAGCCATAGCTGGCTGCATGAGTCACTCCACAACAGCAGGAGCATCATTGACCCTCTCCTCCTGACCATCAGATCATAGGTCAGTGCCGCGGCCTTGTACATTAACTCCGGCGATAGACACGAGTCGGCTGTTGAACGGCGACCTCTCCACCTGTGCTAAATCCTTCCCTTTCTCCACACTGACCCCCCCCCGCTTCTCCCACCCCTTCACTGCTGTCACCACCCCGGCAGGCCCTGGCACTGATTGAGCTGTACAACGCCCCGGAGGGCCGCTACAAGCAGGACGTCTACCTGCTGCCCAAGAAAATGGGTAACGTGCGCCAGAGATGTCCGCTTGCTTCCACTCGCTTACTTGCTCGGCCAGCCACTCAACTGCTCACCAACTCGCTCACCTGTCACTTGGTCACTTGCCGAACTGCTTCCCCACCCGCCTGCTTACCCGCCCAGTTTCTCGCTCGCCCACTCAATGGCTCACTTGCGAAACTGCTCACCCTCACCTGCTCATCCATTCACCTGATCTCACCCACTTATTTACACACGATCCTACTTGCTCAGCTGTACACATGTCGCATGTGTGTCACTGTACAGTCGTGTGTGTAAATAGATGCGTGCATCTCCATGCATTTCAAATTATTGCATGCGCGTATGTGTGTACACAGATGAGCGGTGGCACAGCAGTTAGTGTGCTGCACTTTGAATCTGGTGCCCGGAGACCCAAGTTCGATTCCCGCTCATGGCCGACACCAGACAATTATCAGAACCAGTCCTGGGCCTCGCCTAGGTCGGCTCAGCTTCAAATGAGTACCTGGTGCGATGTGTAAACATAGACAGCTGGGCATGGTGCCGGCCACCGACACCCTCGTGTGCCGTGCCGACCTTCATAGGCGCTACTCACGAACAGCGGTTGCCCCAATGGTTCCGTTGAGGCTACATGGGGGATCTTTGTCTTTGTGCACAGATGAGTACGTGGCGAGTCTGCACCTGCCGACGTTCGACGCGCACCTGACAGAGCTGACGGACGAGCAGGCCAAGTACCTGGGCATCAACAAGAACGGACCCTTCAAGCCCAACTACTACAGGCACGTGCCACGCACACCCACAGTCAGCCAGGAGGCGGTGGTGGTGATAGCCACGCTGCTGCACGTGGCCGCCCGCAATCCAGTGCTTCGGAGACAGCAGCCTCCACATGTGCTAATCGCACCTCCAATTAGCACCGTTGGCTGCGAACAGTGCGAAAGAATATGATAATTGTTTTTTTACCCTTCTATCTGGCAACAAAACTGACACCTTTTTTTACAAGGAATCATGTTTGCATAGACCACAATACCTGCAGTCATAATGCAAAAAAAACACAACTCTGCTAATGTATGCACTGTCCTTGAAGTTGATTGGTCCACACCCGAGACAGCTTTCCTTAGAGCCTAGTCTCACATGGGTTGGACCAGATGACGCCAAAAGGCGCAATCAACTTCAAGGACAGTGCATACATTATCAGAGTTATGTTTTTTGTTTGCATTATGACTGCAGGTATTGTGGTCTATGCAAACATGACTCCTTGTAAAAAAGGTGTCAGTTTTGTTGCCAGATAGAAGGGTAAAAAAACAATTATATTTTTTACTGGCAAATGAGGTTCCAATGGTGAGTGCGAAAGAAGTTCAACATACATACAGCGAGGGTTTGTGGATCTCATTGATGTTGCCAAACGTTCCCGTGAGCGTTAACGAGGAGCTATACCCTGGCTTGCCTGGAGAATGCTGTACAGCAAAGTGGGGACCAATCTCCATCTGTTCCAGCTGTACGGTATCTAATGCTGCTCCCTCGCACGTGTGGGGTTTCTCTAGGTTTCTTGTCACGTGTAAAACACACATTTATCGGCTGAAAACATCTTTATACAACTTTGTGTTTTGCAAATTGTGCAGCTGCTATATAAACGCAATATAATTACACATGGATCCCCCGTGTAGCCTCAAACAGGCTGTTGGTCAAGTGCTGTTAGCGAGCACCAATGAAGGCCAACATGGCGTACAAGAGGGTGGTGTGGTTAGCATCACGCCCGGTCATCTTTGCCACTCCAGTCCTGATGTTTATACACGGCACCAGTTAATCATTTTAAGCTGAGTCGACCTAGAGAGGGCCCGGACCGGTGAAAGTATTTGTCACAGATGTTAGTCGAATTCGGGTTACCAAGTTCGTAGAGCAGTGTACTAGGCACTTCGCCAACACTCTCCATATACAAACACACACACACCCGGGTTTCACTTTGGGTCCCTCATCAGTTACAGGAAGCGTTAAGAGTTGGGCAACGACGAGGGCGGCTGTGGTTAGGGCAACCACGCAGTCACATGTCGTCCGTGCGACGCGCATAACCAACCCAGTGCCAAGTCGGCGTGCCAAGTCACCCACAGCCGCATTCCAGTCAGTCGAGTCTGATCCGGGACCACGGGGCTAAGCCGGAGGCCCGTGTGCGAGTGTAAGTGATTTGTCGCGGCGGTGTAAGGCGGTCTAATCCGAGTTCGAGGCTTCCTGCCACCACCACCGAGTAGCGACGAGCTGTCTGCCAATGACCCTGCCGCTGGTCACCCTCGTCGTTGTTGCTGCTGCTGCTGCTGTTGTTGCTCGCGTGTGCGCGAGCGATACTCTCCATGGGTGCACTCCGTCGCGCTGATTCCTTTTTGGGGCAGTGCCCCTTGTTGCAGAGCTTCTCGGTTCCAATCCGAAAGGCTGGCCTGGTCAATACTGCGGTGTGCGTGCATGTTAGCCGTAAATTAATGTGCGCCGCCGTTCGGTTTGCTCGCCGTGGACGTTGGAGATCCGGTGACGTTCAAAATGAGAAGAACGTTGCATTCCAGCGTCACGGATCAAATTTGCTAAATTGGCAAAATATTACTCCTTAACCTAATTACTTAGGTCAGACCACACGGCATCATCGCCCACTACTGGCACACTGTACCCTGCCTTTTCGTGACAGCCTTGCGCTGTATGAATGGCACGAATACCACATGCACAAATGGTTGTTGTCTAGAAAACTGCAAACCCTTTAATTATTAAAATGCTTCTTGCGGCTTTTGCCCCCTTTGGTTGGTCACCCTCGTGGCCTTGCGTGACGGCGAGGTGGGGATGACAGATATGGGAGGCCTTCATCCAGTAGATCATTGCTACTGCTGCTAATGGATGATGATTGCTAACACCAGGCTGCTGGTGTGCGTGCGTGCGTGCGCGTCCATGCATGTGTATGCGTGTGCGTGCGTGTGTTTAGGTACTAGCCCCTGGCCGGGCCAGCTGGCGGGGCGCTGGGAGGATGAGCACCACCTGACCAAGCTCTCATCCCCTCCCCGTGCCCACCGTACGTAGCCCGGCAGTGGTAATCTCGGAAACGAAATCGGCGTCTTTCATTTTAGTCGACGGTGACTGCGAATGTCGCCCCAGCCAGCGAGCGGAACGCACGACGCGACGGAATTAGCGAGCCTGAGCGAAGACGCAGATCGAGATAATTTAGTGGCGCTATTAGAGACGGCAGTCCACTGAGGAAGACCAAGAGATGCTAATTTGCTGTAAACAAAGATTTATCGAGTTCACTGATTGCCCGAGCTGACAGTAGTGAGGGGGTAGGAATCGCGCGCCCCTCACTCGGACATTGAACAATTCGGAGCGTGTGACCAAATGTGTGACTGCTTTAGTCACTCAACCAATAGGACGAATAATGAAACTCACGGACTCTGAAGACTTTATGAAACTCCATGTGGGTCTCTGGGTCTCTGCGTAAGTCTATGGGTCGCTTGTGTGAGTAAGAGTCCAAATAGTCCATAGACTCACTCAAGAGGCCCATAAACCAGTGGACTACATTTTTGACTGCTTTGTTGATCACACGCAGAGGACGACTCGATGAAATCCGCAGACTGAGGCTCGATTAAAACTCCACAGATTGCCGTTGACCGGACCTAAGACTAAAATAAAAACCGCTGACGTGTTTAGCACTGCCGGTGTTGATCACTGTACTCCTCGTAGCATTTCAGTCGTGATGGGTGTAGTAAATGAGGTAGAAAAGAATTTCGATGTTCGATACAAATCTCAACGTCTTCATTTTTTGTCTTGGCTTTTTTTTTGTCTCTTGTGGGCTTGGGAGGCGAGGAAAAAAAAGCTATTAAGTGCACACACAGGTGTACACAGAATGAATATGTAACACTCGCACACGCATGCACGCATGCACGCATGCCCCCCGGCCCCCCAACCCCATTTCCGCAAATCATATCTGCAGCAGCAATGGCCCCAGCATTAACAACGACTACGATGATGGCGATAACGACATATCAGAGCTGGGCGGGTGGGTGGGGCGGAGACGCCGTGCGGCCGTAAGTCGGCGTGGCGGGGAGCTCGCGATGAGACGCTTGGGCCTGCGCCGGTGCTCTCTATCCTATCAGTATGGCGCCCATGACCTCGTGAACCCATCGGTGCTCGCCTAACGCAAACCTTGAATTAGGATGTTTGTGGACAATGGGCGGTGCCATTGTAACACCCGTGTCGCTAACCTCGTGACCCTGCCGGTGACCTCGCGTAGGAGGACGCAGAGCATGCTGGGTGATGCCAAACACTGCTACTTGTTGTCAAGGACACTGCTGCAGACCGTCGATTGATTTTATTTGTTGATGCGGGTAGGAAATATTCATCTTTAAGCTATTTAACGACAATCACCCGTGCAGGATCTTATTGACATGAAGTTATAGTAAATGAATCACACTAAGTAGGAAACACATTCGAGGAAAATAACATTCAAGTCGTGCACCATTTAAGTAACAATGGCAGCAAGTAACACAGAAATATAGGAATGACTCTCACGGGGTTTGATTACCACACATGGAAGAAACAGGAGATCTTAAATCAAGTAAGGAATTTGAAAAGGCAAGGGAAGGGAGGGATTTATGCCAAAACCATGAAGCAAGCTCCTCCTAAAAGTGAGTGCCGGCAACTCGTGATGTTTGGTGCAGCGGTTCCTTACAAGTATGGTTATGTAATTGGTCCAAAGCTTTATCGCAGCCATTTTAAAATAAATTTCTCCAACTTTGTAACAGAATTGTAAATAAGCCATTCAGATGTTTTGCAGAGGATTGCTACGCTTCATGTGAGATGAACAATCCGTAAACGCGGATACCACGGAGCTACCTCTGAGATCACATCACGTGACCCCTAACCCATACAGTGGAGGGCAGCGACCCCTCCACTAGTTATGAATGTGAGAGTGAGGTTCGTCGCATGGCAGGCAAACTGATATTTTACAATTCATAGAGCTGGTATTCTAACCAAATTTATCACAGAAACAAATTTATCTTGACGGTTTATTTGTTCAGTCATTGGTGACTGGCCTGGGACCATCAATTCGCTCACACTTGAGAACCCGGTTTGATCACAGGCAGTGGCTGAAACACGGATTGGAACCAAGGATCACAGCAGGGCCGGTGCAGTGCTCTTGACATTTGAAGCACCCAACCAGCTCATTTTTCCCATGCACCATCCATCACGGCGTGCCCGTTAATATCCCAATTGCACGTGTACGCCTGTGATCCGGATCTTTAGCGGGGAGGGGTGGTGGATCGCAAAGAGATTGTGAAACTCCCAAATTTGCTGGTCCGCAAGTAGGTGATGATACTAGAGGTGGCAGGACAGCAAGTGGGTTTTTGAATCCGTCTGTGCGGACCTTTTGAGTGTTACCGCCTCGTGTGCGTGCCGTGGGTTTTGTCCGTGTTCTCAAGCTTCATTCCACATGAAGAAAAACTGCTTTCATCTTCTTGGTTCTTTCGGTAAAGTCACGTAGAAGGGAAATAATAAAATAATAAAAATTAAACATAAAATAAAAATCGAAAAATAAAAACTGCTTTAAAATGAATTTGCCAAACGTCACAAAATGCAGGACCTTCTTGAAAAACGAGACTCGGCGAGGCTTTCCTGAGTAAATTAAAGATATTTCTCTATGTTTTCGGGTTGTACCATGTGTTGTTCGGCACAATGTCCGATGCTTTCCTCCATGTGCTGGAAGCTTCTTCAGGAACAATTCAAGTGTTTCACACAACGCGGTACAACCCCAAAAAGGCACCCGAGAGCCATACTCCTCGCCTGAGTAACATCAATAGTATCGACCCATTACCCACGCACCTTGGGTTCTCAAACCAATCATGATTTGGTGGCAGCAGTGTGCTTCTCCACGGTTATTGCAGCAGGTTCACACTACGTCCTTGAGGATGTTGCGAGGGTCATTTGTGTAGGCTTGGTCGGACTGGGCCGATGTGGTCCTGGCCTGGTCTGGGTTGGTCAATGAGACACGCGGGAGCACGTGCATGGCCGCGGTAGTCAAATGTAGTTTTAATCGTAACAATATGATACCGTAATAAAGATGATGACGTAATAAGATTCATGCTTTTTCATTACGGAGCTTTGATAAATGTGATTTCTTTTTTTCTCAAGGTAAATTCTTCGTGCTGTATGTCCGATGAGATTGAATAAAAACGCTATTTAACGCGCCAAGTGACAGACTACCGTCATTTCCTCGAATCCTGTTTCCGTCGGATCCGAAAACTCCGTTGGCCAGTGCGCGAAACCCTCGTGGCGATTTGTATGTCTGGCAGGCTACGATTGGCATACGACTCCAACGTAAATGAAAACACATCGCAAGTCAAAGTAAGTATGGGAGTCCGAGTGAGATCGTAAACTCTCACCCGCATACCTTTAAGGTTTACCTGTATTCTTCTACAGGAGTTTTCAGGTTCATACGGTGTACAGCCGTTTAAATACGGGCTAAATTTGTTTGTCTGTTTTTGTTTCTCCCTTGTGATGGGACTTTGTCGGATGAACGTTGAAATTTATGAGGGCACGGGGTGACCAATAAGGTCTGAATTGGTCCGTAATAAGGTAGGCACTGATAAGGGGTTGACAGGTATGCACCCGTGTATTGCACTGGGCTGTTGCCCAGGGTTGCGTAATTTCAAAGTAAAATATTTCTCCTGGATGGGTGTCCAGGGCATCATTTGCCACGAACATTTTATTAAAATAAGCTGCAGACAAATCTCGCACATCTGTCCCTCCACTCGTCAACCATACGGCATTCTGGAAAGCATATAACTAAAGTTGCATTGGTTCAGCACAAGCAAAACTCTGGACGAGGTTTGATATTCAGTGTCTTGCCAGCTGTCCGGCTTGCCGTGACCCTATTGGTGAACTGACATGTTTATAGGCAATGGCCCCCCTCGATAAATGGGTACTAGCTCGACGCTAATTTTATTTTTTACAAAAATTATAGCATTGTAGAGAAAGTCACGGCAAATAACGCACGCCTCCCACTTGATCCCTGATATACACATAAAACACGTTTTACACACCACATGAGCATGTTGTCTGCTTATTCATTTGATCACAAACTTGCCTTTTGCCCGTCCAAGGATGGGTGTATTGCAGTAAATCTGAAACTTGCAAGCGAAAATCAGACCGCGACGTGATATTCATTGCATTAAAGCGTGTGCAATTTGTAAGGGCGCGGTGACACAGACCCATTACATTTTAAGGTTATAATCCCTTGTTCATCATGACGTCCTTTTTACTTTGATGTCTCAGCGTTACAGAGATCGCGTGACGTGAGGGTTCCGCCTTTGTAGTGAGGGTTGTAAGTTGACGCCGAGGGGGGAGAAGGCGCCTTGGCCCCCCATGTGGAGTGACGTCAGCCGCTAATTATTATGAATGGAGGGGGGGTGTCCATTTGGAGGCTGTAACCTGTTCATGATTATTAATGAGGGGGGTTGGTCGACGTGGAGTGACGTCACGAGCGTTGCACACAGACATTCTTGGCTCATATCTTGACTTTCGTGACTGCAGGAATTCATATTATTTGGGTCTTTCGGTAGAGTCACGTAGATAGGTTGAAAATAATAAAAATACTCCGACGTTTCGATCACAACAACATTGTCATCAGGAGGAAAAAAGAGTAAGATAGCTGCTGAGGCAGACTGTTTTTAAAGGTTTAAAATGGGTATAGCCCAAGGGTCATAAAATAAGTGGGCGGGGCTAGTGATGTTAATGTGAGAAATTAACATGTTAATGTAAGATCAGAGGGTGACGTCCACAACGAGGGCGCGAAAGTGGCTATGTTAATGTGAGAGATTAGCATGTTAATGTAAGATCGGAGAGCGACCTCCACGATGAGCGTGCGGAGGTGGCTATGTTAATGTGAGAGATTAGCATATTAATGTAAGATTGGAGAGCGGTGTCCAAGACGATGGCGCAAAAACATCACAGCCAGTTATGATTTAAACTGGTTAATAACGTCCTTCCAATGATTGCTCAGTTTGTACCCATCTCGGTTGAAATTGTGTCTGTGTCTATAAATATGGATGGCTTCATGAACGAGTCTTTGTTGATAGCCAGTAGGCTTGCAAAGTACCTTCGTCTTGGAGAAATACATTTCGTGTGAGCCCACCGCATTAAAACAATGATCAGCCACGGCCAAGGTATTGGTCCTACCGTGTTTCAGATCTGCCTTATCTTCACGAACACAGTCCGAGACATGTCGCTTGGTTTCTCCAATGTAACTACTGCCGCAGACACAGCTTAGTTTGTAGACACCGGGGTAATGCATGTCAGGGATCACATCCTTCATTAATGGGGTCATGAATTTTATGTACTGTGTTAAATCGAACCTGGATCTTCTGCTTGCTCATGATTTTGGAAATCTTTTTGGTGACCCCTGCTATGTATGGCATGTCTGCTTCATCAAAACGCTACACCACACAACTCAATGTATCTCCGACCATGAACACCTGACCAGTGAACTCAAACACGTACACCAGGCTTTCAAGGCGAATGGATATTCTAACTACACATTGTCTACTCCTACATAGGCCTCGGCAAGGTAAGGTAATTTACTCTTTTTACCGGGGAAAATGGTCAAGGTAAAGGGTAAAGGTGTCGACATGCCAAGGGGTAAGGTAAAGGGTAGGGTAAAGGTAGCTCGAAAGAATTACCCGGTAGGGTAAAGGAAGCGCGAAGTATTACCCGCTAAATACGGTACCTTGTTTACCGCTAAAAGCTCCGTGGCGCAGTCCGTGGCCTCCATTTAATAAGTAATAATAAACAAAAAACTTTTTTTAAAAACACGCTTTTATTAAATGTACAAGTAATGGCAGAACTCCACGACTCCAGGAAGTGGCCCGAAACTTGCCACAACGTAAGGGGCCGTGGCCAATTATAGCCAACGTCGGTTGAGCGTGAACAATTAGACCCAAGCCGAAACATAACACGTAAAACATGTTTAAAAATATATATTTTTATGATAGAATATAGTATTGTCATCAGTATGACATAAGTATACCAAGTTTGCAGTCGATACCACATTAGGAAGTGGGTAAAAATTGAGTTACAAGATTTGAGGATACAACAACGACAACAACAACAACGACAACAATGACAACAACAATGACAACAATAACAACAAGCGTGTAGAATTGGAATCATCGAGAGTATTCTATGATTAAAGCGCTCTACCTAGCATTTACCGTTATAAACCTTGTTCATGTGTAATTACCCTGTAATCGGGTAATTTTTATGGGGTAAGGGTAAAAGGTAGGGTGAAGGTAGGCTCGTTGCTTTTTACCTTTCACCTTTTATTTTACCTGCTAAAGGGTAAAAGGTAGGGTAGAGCGATTGTATTGTGGTAAGGTTAAAGGTAGGGTAAAGGTAGGCTCGTTGTTTTTACCTTTTAACTTTTACCTTACCTTGCCGAGGCCTACTCCTACATTAGCACTGGTTGACCTACGTCACACATCCCTCCTCCCAACACCCCCATTGTCTACTCCTACATTACCACTGGCCAGAGGTGTGGACTCGAGTCATGTGACTTGGACTCGAGTCAGACTCGAGTCATGAATTTGATGACTTGCGACTCGACTTGGACTTGCATAACAATGACTTTGTCCCACCTATGAGATGTGGACTCGAGTCATGTGACTTGGACTCGAGTCAGACTCGAGTCATGAATTTGATGACTTGCGACTCGACTTGGACTTGCATAACAATGACTTTGTCCCACCTCTGCCACTGGCTGACTGGCTGCCCCACCCATGCTGTTTGCGCCGTGCACCCCTTACTCCTCCCAGCTCTCGTTGCCCGCCCACTCACTTTGGAAACCCTTATAAGCAGTTGCGTTTGGAGGCTTTCCCCCTCTTTTCTCTCCGCCTGATGAAGACTGCTTGTGTTGCGATGGAAACGTCGTGGGTTTTTTGCTTTTATTCTTTTAAATGTATTTTTATTTAAAATGTAATTTTTATTTTATTATTTTTTATTTTATTTTTATTTTCTATCTATGTGACTTTACCGAAAGAACCAATAAAATGTTAAATATGTATTCGCATTGCAAGTACAACAAATCACTAAACACAATTAAAATGCTAAGTATAATCACAACGTTGGGAGAACTGACTTAGTGAATTGACTCCTGAGTGATTCTACGAAATAACGATCTCGTGGGCTGCGTTTGGCCCACATTCTGCTGTTGTGCAGGGCCTTCAAAAGTGTTCGTTGGAAGGAAGATTGGGTGTGTGGTGGGGCCTTTCTGTAGGCCCGGGCATTGACGTCATGTTGTAGGCAATCATGTTAGAGGTCCCATCCTGGTCCTGGACGTTCTTGTCCTTGAAGCAGCCAGAGGCCAGGAGGAGGACGTAAACGATAATTATGGAAATCACCATGATTACTGCTCCAGAGATCTGTAGCCGCACAGACACAAAAATATCCCTGGTGAAGTCCACACAGGCTGCTGGGGAACATTTGTTAGTAAACACCGATGAAGGTCAGCACGGCGCACGAGGGTGGCCAGCACCACATCCGACTGCCTTTTGTCTCTCAAGTGGCGGTGTTTACACACCGGAACAGATACTCATTTTAGGTTGAGTCGACCTAGGGGAGGACCAGGACCGGTTCTGATATTCGAACTAGTCACCGGGTTCATAGTGCAGCGCTAACTGCTGCACTACTGCTCACCATATCTACAAAGATAACGATCTACCGTCTAGCCTTAACAAACTGTTGGGGTAAGTGCTGGTGGTGTGCATCTATGAAGGTCAGCACGGTACACGAGGGTGTGGGTGGTCAGCACTACGCCTGGCCGCCTTTGTCTCCCCAGTCGTGATATTTCCACACCGCACCAAATACTTCGAGGCCAATCTTGGCACAATTGGTCCCAATCATCAGCAAGCCCAAGCAGCTCCACATGCTGCGATACCACATCAGACAATCTATTTTATAGCATGTGTAGTGGGTACAGATGGAGACTCAGGCTTTCTATTGGAGGTAACCCTTATATTAACTTTACACCACACTACTAACACAAAGGGGTAACTGCCCCTTTACCAGATAACCTATGTTGGTGGTCCACCAGGCTAGCTACTCTAACACTCTGCGCTAGCTACAACGGACCGGACCCCAACTCGGGTCCAAGTCCATGGGTTGGAGACTCCTCTTCCGGCGTAGAATGTAGGCTTCTTCATGAAGACAACAATAGCAGCAGATCCCACTGGCAGACTCGCTTTTATCCCCCGTGGCGGGGCTCGCTCCGCCCCTGGCCACGACCCCCTTCCCGAACTATCGAGAAGAGTCCCTACTGGACACGTGGTCCCCCCAGCCCTCCTTTTGGGGGTCCTCGGGTAGACGCCCCCAGTCACGTGTCGTCCGGGGTCAACCAGAGTTCCGTGGCCCCGTGGAACCCTGTTCCCGAAGCCGGCACCCCCCTTGCACCCTATCCTCCAGGGCTGGCATTACACCCAGCGCAGGGTGCCACTGGTGGCTGGCAGTCCGTGCTCATCGAACTCCGCTAAGGCCAGTTCTGTATCCGCCTTCGGTGTTGTCCGTGATGACAGAGCAATGTGTGGCGTGTCGTGGCCAGGTTGGCCACGCATACAGCGACATACAGCGATGTCATCCAGTGATGTCATCCAGCGATGTCATCCAGCGATGTCGCTGTGCCCGTTCACTCCCCTCTATCCCACCAAACAGAAGCTGCTTGAGCATGCGATGGCTGGGCTCCATGACCCAGCCAATGCAGCCTCACCTTGATGAAGCAATTTACTCTGTCCAGATGTTTCAAGGTTATGTGAGCTGCTGACACAATTCAGTCCGCTTAAATCTAGGTTGGATCATAGGCAGACAAGCCTGACTGTTTAAAGCTAACAATGATGTTCGTTTAAAGGGGTCCATGGTTCACAAGTATAGAGAGGGGATCGCATGACTGTGGCTAATCTTCAAATTAAACGATAGAATAGGTAGCTTCCACGCCGCATGATGCAGCTCGACCGATTCGAAGTGAAACCTCTGCTACCAAACAGGAGATGGTCATACGTATGTAATGACGACTTGGACGCACTTGTCTTGAGATGGTTATTTTATTAAGGCACCACGTGCTCACACTCGAACAGGCAGAGACCCCACTGCAACAGCCCCGAGTCTCCCGCGCATCTCCCGTAATACACGGTCCGAGGCCACACCCTCATTCCCGAACCTTCTCGCTGGTTCTAGACGCTCACTGTACCAGCAGACTCTACCGTCCTCTTATGTCACCTGGCCACGCTCCTATTCTCGATCATTCCCGTAGCCACCAGTCCATTCGTACTGCAAGCTGACTCCCCTGTCATTACCTCTGGTGGCCACTAGTCCATTCGCACTGCAGGCTGACTTTACTGTCATTACACGTACACAGTCCCGGTATGGGAACGCCCCCACTATCTCCATAACTGCCCCTTTATTCATGGGGATTTACAGGCAAGCAGTGTTTGATGGCACAATATTCCCAGACAGATGATTTGTTGTGGTAGGGCTGAAGGCAAGGCCCCAACTCTAAGTGGCACGCTACAGGTTCAGCAACAGAGACTCCAACTCCTTAGAGTGAGCAGGATTTATGATATCAGCATTCAATATTAGCCTCTCATTATATTGTACCAGATAGAAATTCTTACTACACACCAATGGAAAGCTTCTCGAACTAAGTGGTCAAAATGTTCAATTGTGTAGGGGCCAGAGGACATCCATATGGCGCCATAAGGTGAACAGGAAATGACACCGACTCCAGGCTATGCAGCTTTACCCTGACCTGCCTACCATGATGAAGGTCCTGAATGATTGTGAGCAGAGGGTCGGCGACCTCAAAAGCACGAAAAATAACCCAGAGCCCTGGCCTATAAATGGTATCAAAGGCCTTGACCAGGTCAATAGAGTAAAGATGTAATGAAGGTCAGGCTTGGCTGTGACCTGATGATGCTAGTTGTAATTACTGGCGAAACGTAGGACTCAAATTGTAAATGTTGTGCATTTACTCTTCAACACACCGGTGTGCTGTACTAGTGTAATGGTTCGATAGTGGCGCACACACTGAACATGGGAGGCAACATTATTTATTGTTAACACAACGGGTAACTCATAATCAACGTTTTTGGGTTTAGATCGCGTTATTTATAAATGTGTCGTAACCCTCCACCACCCGACACGGCCAATCAGTAAAAATGTGTCACGTTGACAAAAGACAAATAGTTCACTGCTTTAGCCCACCGGTGTGTTGAAGCCACAACATTTACAATTTGAGTACGACGTTTCGCTGGTAATTGCATCCAGCATCATCGGGCAATTCGCCAGAATTGGTCGCGAAAGCCTACGTGTTAAACTGACAACGGGTAACTCTTAACATAGAGTGGTGACCACCGACCTATCGTCGCTAACACACACTGTCACTCGCTAACACTGACACTGATTCGGATAGCGTGGCCAAGAGGCATCTTCATCCCGGACTCAAGCAGCCCCGAACCCGGTGCGGAGGCCGCTTATATGCGCCTCGGCGTGTCCGGGCCACACCCCGGGCACGCCCACCTTCGAGAACTCTCGAGAAGGCTCTTCCTCTGTCCATGTGGCCCCGAAGGTGCCCCCGGGCCCCCCGGCCAGCACCTTGATCCGGTCACGTGTCCAGCCGGGTTCATCCAGAGTGACAGGGCCTCACACAATCCCCGCGGTACTGACCCACAGCCTCCAGACCCCCCGAACCGGCCATAACGTCATTCGACGTGATGACGTCATGTGTGTGTGTGTATGTGGTCTTCTCGGCCGCGGTCATTCCCTCCCTTCTCTACGCTTGCGAAACGTGGACCCCCCTAATGTAGCATCTTCGCCGGTTAGAAACATTTAGGCTGGCCTGCCTACGATCCATCCTGGGTTTAACCAGGTTGGATTATGTGAGCTCACAAATCCTTAAAAAATCTGGGCAAAGTCTCATCGGTGAGCTCCTCTGGCGGGCAAGGCTGCGTTTGGCTGGGTCATGTAGCCCGTATGCCCAGCCACCGCATGCCTAAACAGCTTTGTTCGGCCGGATAGAGGGGGCTTAACGGGCGCGGCACGGGCTAGAGAAGAGATGGAGTGATGTGGTACAGGAGGACGTGGAGCTGAGTGGACTTGCCGATGACTGGTACCAGCGGTGTCAAGATCAGCCTCAGTGGAGGAAGCTCGTGAAGGACGCTACTGGGCAGTTGGAGGCAGTCGCCCTCCAACAACAACAGAGGGCGGAGGAGCGACGCTCACAACAACGAGCGGAGCCCTGGGTGGCTAAAACACAGCAAGTTGGCACAGTAGAGGGCACAGGTGGTGCATTAGCCAGTCATCTCACTCAGTCGACCCGTGGCACCTGGGTCTGCCCCGTGACCTCCTGCCAGCGGGCGTTCGACACTTCACGTGGCCTCAAGGTGCACATGGCCTGGCACAAGCGTCGTGGTGACGTCACCGCCACTTAGTGGCGAATGGCGGTTGTTGTTGTGTGGACCCGCGTGGTCGTGACGCTCCCCCGCGTAGTGACGTCACGCGTATGTGTGTGTCGGCCCACACGCTACAAGTCACTACACTCGTAACAAATTGACATGTTTTGTTTACGTGACAAACCGTAACTAATTGGCTGTGTCAGGTGGTACCGGGTTTAACGACGCATTTATATTTACGTGATCACGGGAACAGTAAGCATGATACTAGCAACGGAAGAGTGACGAGGAGGCTACCGACCAACGTTGCGCAAGCGAATGAATGGATCGAATGTGTCAGTGCTGGATCATCGATCTTGAAGCTTATCGAGCAAAAACTGGGAGAGGGAACTCACCGTGGAGACGGATGTGCAGTACTCTATGATCACGGGATCGGGCGTCGTCATGCAACGTTCATTGCTAATGCCGCCAGAAGTCATCATGCAGCACAGGATCTCCTGGTTGAACAGCGCCGTCACGGTCCACGTGAGGCTGGCGGCCGTCAAGAGGGAGACCCCCCTCATACTCGCCACCTTCAGCACAACAGTCACCCAATTAGCGTCCCCTTGACAACAGCACCTCCACCCAGCCCTAGTCCTCGACTACAGCACCTCCACCCAGCCCTAGTCCCTGACTACAGCACCTCCACCCAGCCCTAGTCCCTGACTACAGCACCTCCACCCAGCCCTAGTCCCTGACTACAGCACCTCCACCCAGCCCTAGTCCCTGACTACAGCACCTCCACCCAGCCCTAGTCCCTGACTACAGCACCTCCACCCAGCCCTAGTCCCTGACTACAGCACCTCCACCCAGCCCTAGTCCCTGACTACAGCACCTCCACCCAGCCCTAGTCCCTGACTACAGCACCTCCACCCAGCCCTAGTCCCTGACTACAGCACCTCCACCCAGCCCTAGTCCCTGACTACAGCACCTCCACCCAGCCCTAGTCCCTGACTACAGCACCTCCACCCAGCCCTAGTCCCTGACTACAGCACCTCCACCCAGCCCTAGTCCTTGACCACAGCACCTCCACCCAGCCCTAGTCCCTGACTACAGCACCTCCACCCAGCCCTAGTCCCTGACTACAGCACCTCCACCCAGCCCTAGTCCTTGACTACAGCACCTCCACCCAGCCCTAGTCCCTGACTACAGCACCTCCACCCAGCCCTAGTCCTTGACTACAGCACCTCCACCCAGCCCTAGTCCCTGACTACAGCACCTCCACCCAGCCCTAGTCCCTGACTACAGCACCTCCACCCAGCCCTAGTCCTTGACTACAGCACCTCCACCCAGCCCTAGTCCCTGACTACAGCACCTCCACCCAGCCCTAGTCCTTGACCACAGCACCTCCACCCAGCCCTAGTCCCTGACTACAGCACCTCCACCCAGCCCTAGTCCTTGACTACAACACCTCCACCCAGCCCTAGTCCTTGACTACAGCACCTCCACCCAGCCCTAGTCCCTGACTACAGCACCTCCACACAGCCCTAGTCATTGACTACAGCACCTCCACCCAGCCCTAGTCCCTGACTACAGCACCTCCACACAGCCCTAGTCATTGACTACAGCACCTCCACCCAGCCCTAGTCCTTGACTACAGCACCTCCACCCAGCCCTAGTCCTTGACTACAACACCTCCACCCAGCCCTAGTCCTTGACCACAGCACCTCCACCCAGCCCCTGTCTACAGCACCTCCACCCAGCCCTAGTCCCTGACTACAGCACCTCCACCCAGCCCTAGTCCTTGACCACAGCACCTCCACCCAGCCCCTGTCTACAGCACCTCCACCCAGCCCTAGTCCTTGACCACAACACCTCCACCCAGCCCTAGTCCCTGACTACAACACCTCCACCCAGCCCTAGTCCTTGACTACAGCACCTCCACCCAGCCCTAGTCCTTGACTACAACACCTCCACCCAGCCCTAGTCCTTGACTACAACACCTCCACCCAGCCCTAGTCCTTGACTACAGCACCTCCACCCAGCCCTAGTCCTTGACTACAGCACCTCCACCCAGCCCTAGTCCCTGACTACAGCACCTCCACCCAGCCCTAGTCCCTGTCTACAGCACCTCCACCCAGCCCTAGTCCTTGACTACAACACCTCCACCCAGCCCTAGTCCTTGACTACAACACCTCCACCCAGCCCTAGTCCTTGACTACAGCACCTCCACCCAGCCCTAGTCCCTGTCTACAGCACCTCCACCCAGCCCTAGTCCCTGTCTACAGCACCTCCACCCAGCCCTAGTCCCTGACTACAGCACCTCCACACAGCCCTAGCCCCTCGTCTACAGCACCTCCACCCAGCCCTAGTCCCTGACTACAACACCTCCACCCAGCCCTAGTCCTTGACTACAGCACCTCCACCCAGCCCTAGTCCCTGACTACAGCACCTACACCCAGCCCTAGTCCTTGACTACAACACCTCCACCCAGCCCTAGTCCTTGACTACAGTACCTCCACCCAGCCCTAGCCCCTCGTCTAAAGCACCTCCACACAGCCCTAGTCCTTGACTACAGCACCTCCACCCAGCCCTAGACCCTTGCCCACAGCACCTCCACCCAGCCCTAGACCCTTGACCACAGCACCTCCACCCAGCCCTAGTCCCTGTCTACAGCACCTCCACCCAGCCCTAGTCCTTGACTACAGCACCTCCACACAGCCCTAGCCCCTCGTCTAAAGCACCTCCACCCAGCCCTAGTCCCTGACTACAGCACCTCCACACAGCCCTAGCCCCTCGTCTAAAGCACCTCCACACAGCCCTAGTCCTTGACTACAGCACCTCCACACAGCCCTAGCCCCTCGTCTAAAGCACCTCCACCCAGCCCTAGCCCCTCGTCTAAAGCACCTCCACACAGCCCTAGCCCCTCGTCTAAAGCACCTCCACACAGCCACCCAGTCTCGTCACCTTCTCGTCCCTGTTCTGGGTCCGGCATAGGCGGCGCAGCAGAGCCGAGGACCAGAACGAGAACGGCAGCGTGGGCCCCGTGAGCGCCACCGTGGTGAACACGACGCTGTATATGCAGGGACATTCCGTGACGCTTGTGAACAGCAGCTGCGCCGCCACCGTCGGTAGCACCGCTCCCAGCGCCATCACGAGCGGCACCAGAGTTGGATGTGTGAACGCACGGCCCCACACGCTGAGCTGCGAGGGCAGTGAGGTGGTGGTGGTGGTGGTGGTCGTGGCCATCACGCCGTGGTTCGTGGCAACCGAGGTGGTGGTGAGGTCTTGCTGCTCTTGATGATGGAGGAGCTGGTGGTGATGTATGAGGAAGGGGCGAAGACGGTCATAGAGGAGGTGGAGGTGAGAGAATGTATTGGCGGTTGTGGAGGAGGTAGTAAAATATATTGGATGTGGTGTTAGAGAATGAACAGGAGGAGGATGAGGTGGGGTCCAGCCAATGCTGATGACTGTATTGCTGCTGCTGATAATATTTTTTGCTGTGGATTTGATGCTGATTATACGGATGCTACTGCTGATGCTGATATTGCTGATGCGTTTGCTGCTGGTGCAGCTGGTGGTGGAGCCAACAGAGGAAAGAGTTGGAGCCGGACCCTTATGTTTGGCGGTTTCCCCGTGTATTCGGTTAGTGATTATTCAGTACATTCTCACGTTTAGTGTCGCGTGTGCGTCACGCTCTGTCAATCGCACGAATACCAAGCATCATAAATAAAATAAAATGGTTTTAGTTACACGTATGCCCCAGAGGACATAGCACATAAAATATGGGTGCGGTGAAATCAGCTCATGTGCAGGTACTCTGTGAATTATGACATCGCTGGTACAAGGGAGATGGTGGCTGATTGGGGAGGCGTTCATTCAGCAGTTCAAAGACTATGCCTGATGATGGTTTCTGCTGTAATAATCCAGCATCAGCAGTAGCATCTGTATAATCAGCTCCAATAAAATTGATATATTTTCCAGGCTCTACAATGCTAATTTCAACCCTACAGGCAGAAAGAGTTGTCTTTGGAGGTCAGATGTGGGATATGCAACAGCTGGAATTTTGGCAGAAGGAAGGAGGCAATGGCGAGGTGGTGAGGCCTGTAGTTTAATTGTGTAGCCACCTCCAAAGTATGGCTCTAAACCAGGGCTGTATAAAGTTCTTAGTGGCGTTGTAAAGTTTTTAGTTAATCCAGACCGCGGTCCCTTGGTCTCAAGGCTTTGTGAGATGGAATTTACGATTATATACGACCCAATAACATTACGAGGTCATGGTACCTTCTTAAAATTACTCCATTAAATTTAAGATTCTATTTTCGTGATAATCTATGCCCCCGTCTGTCTCGCAAAGAACTACCATTTCTGAACTGCTGATCAGCAACTTCCTTGTTTCTAATTTCATGCCCCCATTGCTTGTTCGGATGTCTTCGATCATTTGAGTTATGTTTTCTGATTCATATTCTCATTCTTATGCCCGAAAACGATGAGGAAAACAACGAGAAAATAAATAGAACACAATTTATAGGTAATTGAAGATGGTCAAAAACGTATAAGGAACATTAAAGCAGCCAAAATTTGATAATTGGTTCTTTACCCTTCTATCTAGAAGGGTAAATAACCAATTATCATATTTTTACTGGCAAATGAGGTTCCCATAGTGTACAGCCAAACTTTAATTGCTGAATTGGCCATTCAGAACGATAGCTCTTCGAAAGACAGAAGCATAGCTCATGATATACATAAAATCTCAAAATGATTGGAGGAATTATATGCAGATATTTGTATAAAAAAATATTGCACAAAGCAAAATACTGCACGTAGCCCAGGAACATACTTTCTCTCAGATACAATGTAAGGAAAACATTCCAGATGTCACACTTTAAAAAGTCAACTCTGCGCTTCAAAGCACGAAACAAGGGAATGCTGCTGAACCAGGTGGTATAACTGGACATTACCAGAGGAGCGCTACCAACTGCTCAAACAACATTACGAGATGTAGTAATAGGTTGTTACCCTTTCAACTGGTACAAAAACTGACACCTTTATACAAGGGATCATTTTTGCAATAACCGCAACACAAGCAGTCAAAATGCAAACAAAAAGAAACAACTCTGATTATGATAATGATATGCATTGTCCTTTAAGTTGATTGGTCCACACCCTAGACAGCTTTTTTTAGAGCCTAGTCTCCATTGGTGTTGGACCAGATGACGCCAAAAGGCGTACAACTATATTTTGCCACTGGTAAAGGAGGTCTTATCGTGTAAATGCTTACCCCGAGCTCTCAATACTCTGATAGTGCGCTGTTTTTGAGTTGTACGCCTTTTGGCGTCATCTGGTCCAACACCAATGGAGGACAATGCATATCATTATCATTATCAGAGTTGTTTCTTTTTGTTTGCATTTTGACTGCTTGTGTTGCGGTTATTGCAAACATGATCCCTTGTATAAAGGTGTCAGTTTCTGTACCAGTTGAAAGGGTAACAACCTACTACTATATTTTGCCACTGGTAAAGGAGATGTCTCATAGTGTAAATGATTAGAAGATGTGTTCACGAGATCTTTACACGGAAATGAAATACGTACATCAATGCCCGAATGATGCCTCAATCGTGAGAAAGAGTGATACAACAAACTTGAAGAACTGCAGAGCCATTTGCCTCTTATCGCGCGTGTGTGATTGATGAAACAAAGAGAGAACTGAACTCAACCAACGTTATGATAATTATTTTTTTACCCTTCTATCTGGCAACAAAACTGACACCTTTTTTTTACAAGGAGTCATGTTTGCATAGATCACAATACCTGCAGCCATAATGCAAACAAAAAAAGGTGTCAGTTTTGTTGCCAGATAGAAGGGTAAAAAAACAATAATCATATTTTTTACTGGCAAATGAGGTTCCAATGGTGTAAATGCTTACCCCGAGCTCTCATACTCTGATGGTGCATTGTCTTTGAGTTGTGCGCCTTTTGGCGTCATCTGGTCCAACCCATGTGCGACTAGGCTCTAAGGAAAGCTGTCTCGGATGTGGACCAATCAACTTCAAGGACAGTGCATATATTATCAGAGTTATGTTTTTTGTTTGCATTATGGCTGCAGGTATTGTGGTCTATGCAAACATGACTCCTTGTAAAAAAAGGTGTCAGTTTTGTTGCCAGATAAAAGGGTAACAAAACAATTATCATATTTTTTACTGGCAAATGAGGTTCCAATGGTGTCAACCAACGTTATATCTTCGATATATCGTGGTATCGCAGTATTGCAGCTATTCTGAGATGCGTACGTTATAGAGCAACTTGGTATGAATTACTGTGGTTGAAAACAGCTGCAGCATTCAAGTTACAATTCATTAGTTTAACAAGGTGAGAACTCAAAAGACCGGGTGGTTTTACAGGGTCAGTAAAACGACAACAGCAATGAAATAAAAACAAAGTACAACGATGAAGAAAATAAAAATCATAGAAAAAAAACACATGACAGAAAAAAGTCGCAAACAATCCATCAATATAAACAAAAATGTTTCTGGCCACTAACGTTTGTTCTGACAATTCCTTTAAAAATAAAAATCTATCGTCAACATTACAGAATCAATGAGGATTGACAGCCCGGCATCACATTGTGAATTAGACAGAAGAGTCACCAGGGATATTTTTTTATGCAATGGAATTTTAGGTGTTTGAGGCATCCACGGAAAGTCAGCACCATGTGAGTCTTTTTCACCGTATGTAGTGCTGTGGTCCGTCTGGGATTGTGGTCCTGAATGAACACATTGAAGAGGCAAGGGGCTGAGTTGTGCGTGCATGCATTCAAGCAACTTGGCCAAATAAGCCTCCATGTGGGGGGGAAACTGCAGCCAGTGTCATCGGCACGAGCCCCAGCGGTAGTTATTAATGTATGGCAGCCATAGAGTTGTTGGGTTCAAGGTTTGGGTCAGGGTCTAGCATCATATATCCACAAGTGTAACACTTGTAGGAGAGGAGAATAGGGTGGTTGACTTGGTAAACGCTGACATGTCAAATCCTGTCAATTATAGCACGTGGGCTGCCATAACCTGGCTTTATGAGCCTCAGGTATTGATATTTTATGTTTAGTTATAATGTCTCGTATCTCTGTGCTGTTTGGTCTGTCTCATTTTGTATTGTCTAGATTGTATTGTCCGCCTCGTTTGTGCTGTCTAGTTTGTCAAGTCTTGTTTGTGGAGTGAATCACTCGGAGACACTAATTGTAGGAGGCACTCTATTTATTACAGCCTTCACAGGCACAAGGGTTAACTACATTTAGGGTCAGGACAGCTAACAGGCTGCCTAACTTACAACGCCGAGAAGGTGAAGGCGGTGACGAAGACTCCAACAGCTTGACGGTTCCACTCCAACAACAGCCCCAAAACTTCGCTCGGGGCCCCCTTGTTATCCACCTCGCGTGACCCCACTCCGCCTTCGGCCACGCCCCCCCTCTAGAACTCACTAGAATGTTCCACTGCTTTACCACATGTCCCCCTTATCTCCCTTGCCTCACGTCCGCTCTGCCCCCCTTGCCTCAAGTCCCTTTTCCCCGGCTCATGACCTCCTGCTGGCAGACAGGGCTACTACACCTGCTAATCTACCTCTGCCAGCAACCAGTGTTATGCGCCATAGTGACACATTCCATGTCACTACATCAGCCCCCCCCCCCCCCCCCGTGAAAAAAAAAACAGCCGCCCTGGCTGACCTCCATACCTTGCGCAGCAGGATAACGAACACAACAAAACAACTGTCATCCCTCCCGTGAGTTGAACTTAACGAGAACAATAAATAACCTCAAAAGTAAAAATCGCGAATGCACAGCAATAACCCGGCCACTAAGGATATAACAGCATCCAACACCCGTCAGCGTGCCGCAGCCCGCGAGCACAGGAAGGACCTAAGTTCAACCGACAGCCACAGCCCGACTCGCGTCTGTGACTACCCACTAGACGGCATTGGAATAATTAGGACAACGGGAAGGGGTGGGTTATTTAAACCGAACAGTCTTGGAGCGGGTCCTCATCGCCGGGCCACAGGCGGGACAAGAACAGGTTCCCTGGGGACCTCGGGGACAACTTGTAAATGGCCTAACGGGCGCGGCCCCTCCCGGGAAGAAGATGAAGGGGAAGAAGGAACAGGTGGCGGTCGTTCCATCACCCCTGGCCCATCCATGGACGACGCCACTGGTGGTTCCATGGGTGTCAGGCGTTGGGATTCTGTGGGTGGAAGAATAGAGTCTCGCTGAGGCGCAACCTCCGTGACCGTACGTCCGGGCTCATCAGATACATCAGACACCCAGCCTTCAGGGGATGAAACAACCCCGCAAGGCGGGAAATAGGGTTTCAGCCGTGACGGGTGCACATACCAACGCCTGCGGCCGACCTGGATTCGTACGCACTGCGGCCTCCTGACCTCAATCACTTCAACCGGGCCCTGCCATGGCTTATGCAATTTAGGGGACGTGCCCAAGGGCATCTGGAGGCAATGCAGCCATGCCTTGTCCCCAGGTTTCCATGGGTTTTCGGATCCCCGGAGCCCCACAAGTTTTTCATTTGCGGCCTGTCCTTTTTTTGAATTCCCCCGAGATGCCTCCCATGCTTCCGTCAATCGCTTTCCGAAAATGTATATTAAGAATGATTTAGCCTATTTTATTTTTTAAGTTTAATTAGAATGTAGCGCGGGGGCGCGGAGGGGGGTGTCACCACTCACCCCCCGCTGTCTCCTGCCTCGCCACACAAAGGCAGCTGGGGAGGTCATAAAATTTGATTATAAAAAACCCCGGTGCAGGGGGGGCTAATGATATTCTGCGGGAAATTCCAAACGGACTCCAAAAAAAAGGCCAAAAAAGGAACCCCCCCCCCCTTTCAGATAAATTATTGCAGAAAGTTGAAAACTAGTAAAACACACTTAGGGGCATTTGAAAGCATCTGTTTTCCACAGATGGCTGGATGGCTGGAGGAAGAGAGAGAGGTGCCAGGCCTTGATGTGATCTAGGAAATTACTTCAATAAATTAGAACAGACAGACACAGACACAAACAAGTACACCGGACAAACAGCTGAGAGTGAAATCTAGAGGAATTTCGGTCCTTTGTGAGCAGACGAGCCGAGGTGGGAGATTTTCGAATATAATGAAGGAGCCAAAACATGCAAGCCAGCTTTGCGAGTAGCAGAATCCGGGAATTGCCCCCGTAACAGGCAAACTGAAAGGAAGCTCTGCATCGGCAGAAGCCACGCATCACGGAGAGTTTTTCTTTTAATTATTTTTGTTTTCGTTATTGAGAGAGGCTGTCAGCCAAGACTGGTACTTGCAGTATTACAATGCAACATGGGCAAGAGTGCTGTACCATTACTATTCCCGGTGGCAAGGTCGCGGTGTACGGCCAACACTTACGATCATAGAGTGATAATTGTTCCGATTGTGCTCCGATCAAAGTGAAGCCTTCGAGGGAAAACTGGTACAACTACTATTTCGTGAGAGTGCTCCGTTAAATCGCAACCCACAGGCAAAAGATAGTTGAGGGCCGGATCAAGAGCCTGACACGTAACAATATACCTTGATCCATAGAATTTGCATATCAAGAGGAATTTAGCATATTTATGGGAAATGCAGATATGGGATTAGTCACTACTTGTGTATGAATTTGCATATCAAGAGGAATTTAGCATATTTATGGGAAATGCAGATATGGGATTAGTCACTACTTGTGTACGCATTCCACAAGTAGTGACTAATTCCATATCTGCATTTCCCATAATTATGCTAAATTCTTCTTGATATGCAAATTATTTTGTCAAGGCTCTCCTCCCCCTCCAACCCAGCTTAAATATACGCTGCCAAGCCTTGTGGTGTTCATTCAGAAGCTGTCTTTCCGACAGACCTGTTCTTCACCTGAGGACGGCTGCTTGCGTTGTGAGAATTATTTTATTGTTTAATTTGTATTATTTTATTATTTCCCTTCTACGTAACATTACCGAAAGAACCAAGAAGATGATATGCATCTGTTTGCTAAACATACACTCGCACATACAATATTGTTGCGGGACATTTCTTAATTACATAATCTTACCAATGAATTCATTGATGTCTACTTTGCCTTGGGCACATGTTTCTTTATCATTGTTCATATGAATATTGTCTTTTTTTTAGGACTTTTCCTATCGCCGTGTATGGTTGCTCTACTCTGAGAAATAAGCTGATTGTTCTGTTGCTCAGTTTTAACAAACGTAACCATTGAGAGTTAATTGTACGGATCAATGAGTAGGGCATCTCCAGGAGTACTGTGTCTGAGCATAAGTGTTCGCATATTAGAGTGTTTTTAGATATTAAAGTTGCTTAACACAGAAGAGTCTGAGTGTTTTTTTCCTAAGTTCGTGCAAAATAATCTTAATTATAAGAAATGTATCCTGCGGTGAGATCTGAATTTTGAGACCTGACATAAACACACTAAAACATAATCAGTAAAGGTCAAAGCGAGAATCATTGTATTATCACGATTGGTAATGCACCCCTAGACAACGAAGCCGAGCCTAATTTGCATAATTCCAACAATTAGCATAATTTAATAAAATTACACATTTTTATTTTAAATTTTATTTTCATAATTTTTATCATTTTTCAAGACAATATATACAACAGCGGGTAAGATGCATGGGCATGGCACAGCAACCTTCTTTTTGCCCGGCTCCATGTCCAACTGAGCCTCCATGGGGGGGTTGCATTCCTTCCCGTACATGAGGAAAAAAGGAGAGAACCCGGTTGAGGCGTGAGGAGCCATTCTGACACGTAGGCTTTCGCGACCAATATTTTACTAGTTTAACACGTAGGCTTTCACGACCAATATTATTCATAATCAACGTTTTGGGGTTTAGATCGCGTTATTTATAAATGTGTCGTAACCCTCCACCACCCGACACGGCCAATCAGTAAACAAGTGTCACGTTGACAAAAGACAAATAGTTCACTGCTTTAGCCCACCGGTGTGTTGATGCGTGAAACCACAACATTTACAATTTGCAATTACCAGCGAAACGTCGTACTCAAATTGTAAATGTGGTTTCACGCTTCAACACACCGGTGGGCTAAAGCAGTGAACTATTTGTCTTTTGTCAACGTGACACTTTTTTACTGATTGGCCGTGTCGGGTGGTGGAGGGTTACGACACATTTATAAATAACGCGATCTAAACCCAAAAACGTTGATTATGAAGGAGCCATTCTGTACGCAACGAGAACACCCGGAATGTGTAAATCTCAATTGGACTGCGCCTCGTTGACCTGTTGGCACAGCATGGACGTGAGAGACCTGTGCAAGCGCTTTACCATCCCGTCAATCTGGGGATGGTAGGGCGACGTTCGGATCTTTTTAGTCCCCAGGGAGTCGCACACCTCCTTTAATAATTTAGAAGAAACATTTCGGCCCTGATCTGGAAGGAGACGTTCAGGGCCCCTTTATCCAAAACATACCCGTGATGGAATGCGTCCGTAATGGACGCGGCCGACTGATCCGGCAAGGGCCATGCCACCGGCCACCAGGACAGGTACACCACCCCGATGAGCTAAAATTTTAAATAAAATGCAACGGGATCATACACTTCCCTGGACAGCTGGAGACAAGGCGTGGCTACATTGCCCACAGGTCCCATTGCGTACATCCCCTAAGTTACATCGACCATGGCAGTCGAAATAGTTGAGGTAAGGTGACCACAATGTGTACACATAGTCAGGACGTCACCTTTCATATGTTCACCAATCACGCTAATGCCAAATCTTCATCTTCATCCATGCAACTCATCCCCATGCCCTGTTCCGCCGGAGTCTGGGGTGTCCGTCAAGCCACTGCGGCCGCCTGCTGGACCCAGATCACCCGTACATGACCCTGTGCCGCCCACAGAACCAAGTGTGATCCAGGACGCCTCGTCGCAGGACCCTGCAAAGAATGTCGCTATGGCAATGAGGATCTGCGCAAGACGTGCACGATAGCGCTGGCACTGTCCTGGACGACGCAGCAGACCACTGCACCCCATTGTTCCCACAATCCTCCTGTGGGAGGTGTATAATCTGCACTCCAAAAAATAATTCACACCACACATTGTTCGTTTCATGTATTGTTTATGTCTACATAGTTCGATGCAGAAATATTTGGAATGATGTCACCAAGTCCTGGTAGGTGAAATTCCCCTTTGCTTCCCGTGGTCTGTCAGGTCGGTCATTCCTTCCCGGTATTAGCCGGGACGGCTCGTTTTTTAATTGGGGGTGGGGGGGTAACAGAAATTCTAGACCGTTCACCCGAAGCACACGTGCAGGCTAACTGACTATCAGGAAGTAGGCCAAGGCCTCCGATTGTTGCAGAGAGGCCTCCATAGTGATCGGTCAGGAGGCAATGTTTAAGGGGATTTGCGGAGAGCTTCAAACTGAAAAAGGCGGGAAACGAAGGTTGAGAATTGAGACAACGGTTGACAACCGTTGAGGGAGAAGGACGAGGATTGGCTGAAAGGAGTGGAGTGAGAGAAGGGGAGAGCACAAGGGGAGGTGACATTCGGGGAAGGTAGTCGGAGCTTTAAGAGTCAAGCAAGAAGCGGGGCCTGGTGTTGGTGCTGTGTCTAATAAAGAAAAAGGTTCCAAGTACAGCATCTGTCGGCGTCATTACACTTATGTCATTGTCCAATCCGAAATGGTGAATGTTATGTCGATTTATATTCGTGCTTTAGTTTCTTCAGTTCAGTATTTGGAAAACATATAATATCGCTGTGAATAACCTGGGTGAAAGCGTGTCACCTTGTCCGACTCCCCTTTCAATATGTATAGTGCAGTGACGTGCGGTGAGGTCAATGGCTGGGGAGGCACTGTCTAGTATCAGAGCCAGATTCACACACTGAGGGGGGCGTGGTCTCACGGAGGGGGCGTGGCCTCAGAGGGGGCGTGTTAGACACGTCCCCCCCTCAGTGAGGCAGATGCGATAGCTGCCTCCCCTGATGCTTTTTCATTGCAGTTTCATGACGAGACCAGCGAGTTTAAATATCTTTATACACATAGTGAGATAAGTTACCTGGAGTATGGAAGGCGAGGATATGAAATGAAGGGGTCTACAAACATTATATTGGTGACATACTGAAATAGTAACAGGCACGTGCATATTGCTCGCGCTCCATGTAGTTCGCCCTGTTGGGGCTGTGTAATAAACTTGTTGCCTCCAAGTCAAGTGTGTGCCTCCGTGAAGAACACTACAATAGTGTAGTGGCTTCCATGGAGACACACACTGGAACTTGGAGGCAACACGTTTATTACAACACCCCGACAGGGTAACTACATAAACGTACGGGATAAAGATATTGGTGGTAGCTAACTTCTACTAGCGACTAAACCACAATAGGCAACTACATAGCCGGGTCAAGTCAGTTACGTACTAACTGACCCACGATGCCGAACGTGACAACCGAAGACCGAAGATCGAGGAGACGTAGCACGGCGGGTTGATTCCAGAAGACAGCCCGGATCAGCGCTCGGGACTTCCTTTTTATGCCCCTGAGCGTGCAGGGTTGAGAATTTAGAAATCTGCAGAAGTGCCTTGGAACTACAGTGTTGATTTGAAGCTTTCGTGACTGCAGAAATCCATGCTCTTTGGTTCTTTCGGTAAAGTCACGTAGGTATAAAATAAAAAAAATCACGACGTTTTGATCGCAACACAAGCGTCCGTCATCAGGTGGGAAGGCATGGTCTGCTGCTGAGGCAGACTGTTTTAAAAGGTTTGAAATGAGTGTAGCCCAAGGGTCATAAAGAAGTGGCTGGGGCTAGTGATGTTAATGTTAGAAATGAGTATGTAACTGTAAGATAGGAAAGCGGCCTCCTCAACGAGGGCACGGAAGTGGCTATGTTAATGTGAGAGATTAGCATGATGTTAATGTGATAAATTAGTATGTAACTGTAGAAAAGGAGGAGAGCGGCCTCCTCGACGAGGGAGTGCAACCCAACGGGTGCAATCCAAAGGGCATGTGAGTATGAGAGTGCAATCCAAAGGACACGAGAGCATGAAAGTGCAATCCAAAGGCATGAGAGTGCAATGCAAAGGACATGTGAGCAGTTGCGGGCTTGCCACCATATTCGCTGCGCGGATCATTCCGTCCAGATCGGTGTCGTCCAAGTTCTAAAACTGATCAAGTCAACAAATGCCGAATTGCGCAAGGCGCTCGTCAATATCAGGTGCAGCAAGGTCGTTCGGCAGTCGTACCGCCGCGAGGCTGAGATCGCCAAGCTCGCCAGCAAGGAGCCGACGCACCAGAACTCGCCGACCAGGTGGCATTCGACGTTTGACATGGGCGACGACGCCATCAAGAAGCGTGTCCCATTGGACATTATCATGGCGCGCTTCCAGGATGTGATCGGCGTCGGTGCTTTCTCTGAACTGCAGTGGGCAAACATCGAGGGCGTGATAGCATTCCTGCGAATGCCGCGCCAGGTCATGACCTCGTAGTCGGCGGATCACAAGTCTACATTGGATCTCGTGCCGGTGACGATGGATCACCTGATCCGTCATTGCGATCACGGTGAATCCGCCCTTAGAGCGATCGATGAGTCCTTGACTGCGACGGGGATGAAGGCCGAGCTGGTGCGGTACCGCGACCTCCTGGTTCAGGAACCCGCCATTGTGGCATCCTACTTGAATCCACAGCTGCCGAAAACGACAGACCAAGACAAACTGGCTATACTGAAGGCCACAATCCGCTCTGTCCTGCAGCATCGCTACTTGGACGTGCTCACGATCCCGCCGACGGCAGTCGCTGCCCATATGGAGGAGCGGTCGCTGTTCAGCACCCTGTTCAGCAACGTCGACAATTCTATTGACGACGGCGATGAAGTCGATCGTTTTCTGAGCATGGGTGTCATGACCGCCTTCATTGATGTAATGCAGTGGTGGTCTCTCCGCAAAGAGCTGCTCCCTGCCCACTACAAGATGGCCTGCGACTACTTGGGAGCGCCGGCGACGTCAACTCCCTGTGAACGCGCGAATAGCGGAGCCGGGCGGGAGTTCACGTGCATTCGCCAGTCGCTGTCAACGACGCTCTTCATCCAGTCCATGTGCTTGCGCTCGTGGATCACGGCCGGCTTCCTGAAGGTTCCGTCTAACTGGGCTGGAGCGGCGCAGGATCTTATTGCCTGTCGTTCGTCCGAGGACGATGGCAATGACGAACTTGATCAGGTTGTTGATGAGATCGCCATCGACCAAGACGACTGGGACGAGGAGGTTATGGAGGACGGTGTCGTCGACAGCCTCAAAGCCCGATTCGAGAGTATTCTATATGAATAAAGTGCTCTACCTAGCATTTATCGTTATAAACCTTTTTCATGTGTTGTACCCCAGTAATTTCCCTGTAATCGGGTAATTTGTATGGGATAAGGGTCAAAGGTAGGGTAAAGGTAGGCTCGTTGCTTTTTATCGTTTACCTTTTACCTTACCTGCTAAAGGGTAAAAGGTAGGGTAGAGCGATTGTATTGTGGTAAGGTAAAAGGTAGGGTAAAGTTTGTCTTGTTTTTTTTACCGTTTAACTTTTACCTTACCTTGCCGAGGGCTAAGTGGTAGTGTAGCGGTTAGCGTGTTGCACTACGAACCCGACCGACCACCCGAGTTCTTTCCCGCTCATGGCCAATACCAGTGACAATTATCTGGACTGGTCCTGGGCCTCCCATAGGTCGACTCAGCCTCAAATGAGTACCTGTGTAAACTTCGCAACTAGGGATACAAATGCGGCCGCGTGTGGTGCTGGCCACCCACCCCCTCATGTGCCGTTCCAGCCTTCATAAGTGCTCGCTAACAGCGCTTGACCCAACAGTTAAACGCTATATGGGGGATATTTATGTGGGAGGGAGAGTGTGACCGTCACACAGTGGTGGACGTCCGTTATTGTATACTAGCCTTTTGCCCGTCCAAGGACGGGTGTATGGCAGTAACTCTGAAACTTGCAAGCGAAAAGCAGACCGTGACATGATATTCATTGCATCCATTCGTGTACAATTTGTAAGGGCGCGGTGACACAGACCTATTTCATTTTAAGGTTATAATCCCTTGTTCATCATGACGTCCTTTTTACTTCCATGTCTCAACAGCGTTACGGAGATCACGTGACGTGAGGGTTCTGCCTTTGTAGTGAGGGTTGTAAGTTGACGCTGAGGAGGGAGGAGGAGGCGCCTCGGCCCCCCATGTGGAGTGACGTCAGCCGCTAATTATTATGAATGGGGGGGGGGGGTCCATTTGAAGTACGTCACCTTATGATTATTAATGAGGGGGGCTGTTAGATGTGGAGTTACGTCACCGGCTCATGATTATGAATGAGAGGGGGTGGGGGTGGGGGGTGTCCATTTGGAGGACGTCACCTGCTCATGAATATTAATGAGGGGGGCTGGTCGATGTGGAGTGACGTCACGAGCGTTAAGGACATTCCTGGGTGATATCGTAGGAATATTGAGTGCGAGAGAGTGGCTCGGTTCGTACGCAGGTGCTGAGTGCGTTTGTTGCATCTTGGAAGGAGGATTGACAATGGCTGATTTTGGCGATGTACGTACTGTATGACATTCAATGTGATACAGTGATACAATGTCTGACATTGTATCACTGTATCGGAGAGTGCTGCAAGGGTCGGTCGGCAGACGTGTGCTGTGACTGTGGTGGGTTGAGGCGCTCACAATGGCAAAGAGATGGAAGATAATTTTATTAACGGCCAATCAAAAACGGACCGATATGATTTGGTGGCAAGAATTTTCCAGAAGAAGCTCATCAAATTCATGAATGTTCTCATCAAAGGCGAAGTTTTGAGCTCGGTTAAATATTGTCTTCATTCCATCGAGTGGCAAAAGATAGGTTTTCCACATGCACATATTTTGACTTGGTTGATGAATGGACTCAAAACAAATCAAATCGACGACATCATCTCTGCTGAAATTCCTGATCCCGACACCGATAAGAATCTTCACGACATCGTCATTAAAAACATGGTCCATGGTCCATGCGGCGCTTTAAATTGCCAGCTTCCACCCCACCCGCTCGTCCCTGGACCAACACAGAGCCGCGCTGTAAACGTTGAAGGTGCTGACGCTTCAAGCAGAACTCTGGAACCTATTTGGGTACTCTGCCACGTTGACAACAGGTGTTGTAAGTTGTGTGCTTACCCATACTGACCCCGCGCAACCACACGCGACCTCCTGGTCATAAGTCCAACTGGGGTGAACCAGTATTATTATTATATTTCTATTCTTATTTCTATTATTTGTTTTTATTTTTACCTACGTGACTTTACCGAAATAACCTAAGAATATGGGGTGAACCCATTTCTCCTGCCGTGGCAGAGGGATTTGAGAATCTTGCGCTATTGTTTTCCGCTGGAGATTGAATCCAGGGCGCTCACCACTACACCACGGCCACTCACCATGTGAACATTGTGCATGGAGGTCTATTACACTGAATATAATTCAGCGTGAAGGGGGCCGTCCATAAATGACGTCACACGATTTTTGACGATTTTTGCCCCCCCCCCCCTCCTTCGTCACACGGCGTCACAAAAAGTCAGACCCGCCCTCAAATATGACGTCACAAAGCTCTGCCCCCCCCCCCCCAAAACATATTTCCATTTTGAAAATAAAACATGCTTCAAATCGCTTTAAACTATTGTCATTGTAGTGCGCGTTTAATGTGGCGCTGCACTCTGATGTTGTAGGAGAAAACATTTATTGGAAAGTCTGTTTAATTAAGTAGAACGTGTTGTCTGTATTTATTTAAAGTTGCGCATTTTGATGTGATGTCACATTTCTCAACCCTCCCCCCCTCCTCGTCACACATCGTCACAAATGTCTCACCCCCCCCCTCCCCTTAGGTGCGTGACGTCATTTATGAACGGCCCCAAGCAGCTTCAGGAACTATCCAACGCCGTATCTTCCCAGTAGCCGCTGCTATAGTGCAGCGTGTGGTGCATAAACCATCACGCAAACTCCGGTCATCCTCGCAGCGGCTTTTGGCTAACCATCAAAGAAAGACGGTTACTGCATTGCGCGCTTTCAGATGCGCTTCTGCGGCCGTCTGGAATGCTCTTGCGATATGAGGAAGCCAATGGAGCTATGCACTTTAAATCTACATTGAAAACTGATTTTTGTATAACTGCTTTTTGTGTTTAGTTGTTTCCCCCCGCACCTCCGATTAGCACGGTTGCCAACGTACGGTGCGAAATAAGTTCAACATACATACACGTACATACATACGTGTGGTCACCAGAGGGCGACACGGATCCGTGTTGTGCCGTGCTATGTGTCGTGCGGTGCCGTGCTACGTGTATCCACCAGAGGGCGACACGGATACCTGCGGTGCTGTGCTACGTGTGTGCGCCGAATTATATACGGTTCGATTACTCGACTCACTGGATAACACAACAATACATTGAACACGTGGGCTTTCGCAACCAATAAAATTCATAATACATTTTTGTGTCAGATCGCGTAAGTAAAATGTGTGTCACAGCCAATATGTAAAGTTGTCACGTGATCAACAAACGTGGCAATTCATTCCAGCATCAGCAGCACCACCGGTGTGGTGATGGCGAGCAATGTCACAGCCCTTAACAATCGGGTATCGGTCGTTTCGCTGATGGTCACAACCAGCATCATCGGGCAGTGGCCAGAATTGTGACAATGTGCTCCAGTCTTGGCCCTTAAATATGGGCAGTGATGTCATCAACGTGCACATAAGGGTGCAAAGTTTGATTCTTGTCAGGTCAATATATTCATATGAAGGATATTATTTAATCCTCTTCATAATCAACGTTTTTGGGTGAGATCGCGTTATTTATAAATGTGTCGTAACCCTCCACCACCCGACACGGCCAATCAGCAAAAAAGTGTCACGTTGACAAAAGACAAATAGTTCACTGCTTTAGCCCACCGGTGTGTTGAAGCGTGAAACCACAATATTTACAATTTTTGAGTACTTACAATTTTTTTAAAGCCTACGTGTTAATTTAATCTTCTTCTATATATATAAAAGTAAAAATTTGTCTGTGGGTTTGTGGTGGGGTTTGTGTGTGGGTTTGTGTGAGTTTGTTTGTGTTTGTGCGCTTGCGATGTGAGCAAGCGCTATTCCTTTTTTACATCCGTCAACTTTTAATTAGTTTAATTAGCGATTTTTGTGTGCTTTCTTTTTATTTATTCATGACGCGTGCACGACCGTACCACCTCACATGCCATTGTTGGAGGGGACGGCCCATGCCAAGTCGCACGCCTTCGGTGGGACTGAGGGGGACATTTTCTTTCGCGTTAAAAATGCTATTAAAATATACTAAACGATCAGGTAAATTCTTCACTGTGTGATGTCCCCCCCACCCCGATGCGTGCAGTTACTACTATACAGTCAGTAGATGCTACCACTATAGACCGTAGATATTACTGCAGAGCGGCCGGGTAGATCATGGCTGGGGGGGGTGTGGTCAGGGCTAGCATCTCAGCCCCAGCCTGCCAAGGTGCCACCTCGGCCGGCTGGACAATCTAGGCGAGGCCGGAGGTTCTGCACGGGACTAGGCCTCACCACACCACTCTGTCAGGTGAGTACTTTGTGCTATAGAGTCGAAAAATACTGCTATAGAGTCAGCATGTACTATTGTAGTGATAGCAGCAGATACCACCACAGTCGGTATGCACTGCTATAATCATAGCAGGTACCACCACAGTCAGTATGCACTGCTGTTAGATTTTTAAGAGTAGGTTTGGAATATTTGTTTGACCCGGGCAACGCCGGGTACTTCCCGCTAGTTTACAATAAATTATGTTATATACGGAAATCAGGGGCGGTTTCTTCATTAGGGCGATTGGGCGACGCACCACCAATGTCATTCAACCACAGAGTCACGCTAGCCGTCACTGTGCCTCTGGATATAGTCCAATCAGCGTCATGCTACGTTCTGTGGAGTACCGCCTCTTTTTGGGCGATTTCCCTCCAGCTGAGAATCGCCCCGAGTGGTCCCATAGACTTACATTCATTGATGTTTTTTTTCGAACGGGGGCGCTGCAATGCATTCTCTATGGCTTCCGGGAGGGCTCGCCCTAACGTGCTTACGTCATCATACGTGCTTACGTCATCATACGTAAGCACGTTTCATCCAATAATATAAATTGTCGCCACCTAGTGGAATCTTTAATAAAATAAACTTGAGTGGTTTGTTTTAATAGTGAGTATAGAAACAAACAAGATGTATTGTAAGTCACTTTATTTTTCATTAATATTAAAGAAGTGAAGTTGCCTTTACATGCTTAAGCTGTTAATTTATCCATTGCATGGGTGGACCTAATCCTTATCAATCATCCAGACATTTGCCCCCCCTGAGAGATTTTGCAGGAGCCGCCACTGACGGAAATCTAAAGTATATACAATATCCAGTACGTACGAGGTGAAACAAGTTAGCCATAGTTTATTGTACTAGATGTTGGATTATAATACATTACGTGAACTATCGAGGCGTCATCCTCGATCACAAGCTATCTTTTGCTGCACATATAGATCATATGTGCAAGACAAATTCAAGATGAAGATTGGCTTCCTATACACAAATAATTTGCTTTGCATTCCAACCCGACTGCGATTGGATATTGTTAGAGCCACTAGACTCCCCATCTTCGACTATTGTGATGCCATTTACAGGCTTCGTGTGGGCTCAGCTCTGGAGACAGATTGGTTCCATTGTCCTACTCCGTTTCACCCTCATTGTCCCATGCAGAACTCATCATTATGAACTTTACTTAAACTCTAATCAGCCCCAACTTAATCTACGCATGGAACGGCATTGGGCTATCTTCCTCATCAAAGTGTTACGACGTAAGTCTGCTAAATATCTTCCCGATGATTTGATCCTCCAGGTAAACTCCTCAATCGTTAGAAGTTCCTCCCTGTTCCTGCTCAAAGTCCTCCACGATGTGAGATCCAACCTTGGTTTAAATGATTTCCGTGTCACGGCTGCTAATCTCTGGAATAACCTCAGATTTCTACGAGCTTTGTATGGGTAGTCTGTGTGCTGATTGTACGACCTTGCCATTTGGAACTTTCCAGTGTACAGTTTGTTTTTGGATCATTTTCATGTTTTGCTGTAACCTGCAGGTTTTTGGAACCCCGGGTTCCCATCGAAAATGTGCATTTATTGCCCAGTGGATTTCAACTGTACCAAAACAACTCTAATTCATGCTGTTAGTCACAATGAATATAAAACACTTATCCAGGTTATATATTTTGAGTCTTTCGGTAAAGTCATGTAGATGCCTGGATGGCGTCTGTCTCAAATTTGTCATGAAAACATTGGCTACAACCGGAGATAAGGGAGAACCCATTGGGGTGCCTTCAACTTGTTTGTAAAATGTTCCATTCCAGGTGAAGTATGTATTGGTGAGGCAGTGTCTAACCAGGGCCGGTACATCAGCATTCCATCCTTGTTGATTGCAATGGTGTCGGCACAGGAACTTTGGTGAAAAAAGAAACTACCGAGAAAATCACCTGGATATAGTGAGATGTCAATTAATGAAGCTGAATCAGTGATGATGTTGTTGGTTTTTGTGACGAGGCTGTTGGTGGGATCTCTTTTAATTTGTGTGTAGCTACCATCATTAAGTAGGTCTTGAATGTTGTTATTGTATGTGGTTTTGTCCATGATGACCGTGGCATTGCCCTTGTCGGCTGAGAGGATAACAATGTCATCCCTTTTTTTTTAATTGAGATAGTTCAAAACATTCATCCTTACTGATGTTGCTGATTGGTGTCTTGGCGTTTTTGAGGATTGCTGAGATTTCCGATTTTGCTACGTCTGCAGCGATGTGTCCCAACCCCTTAAGGGCTACATCGACATGGGCAATTATATCATCCACTGGGATTTGTTTAGGGGTGACTTCAAAGTTCAACCCTTTAGCCAAAAACGATTTTAGGCCGTCCGAAATTGGATTATGACTCAGATTAATAACAACGTCTAACTTTTTAATGTGTTGATCTGGCTTCTTCTTGGAATGGAGGTTGAACTTGGAAATCAGGTTATCTTTACATTTAGCTGACATTGTAGCGGCTGACGAAGCTGTCATGTTATTTACATGTTCCCAATCAGATGTACACATTTTTTCTGTCAATGTTAAGTGTGATTTCAAGAGTATCTTATCCACATGGTCTTGTTCAATTCGGAGCAATCTAATTCTCTCTGAGATCAGGGCAAAGCCTGCCCTTAACAAGATTCGTTTAGCATTAGGAGATGTGACAGCAGCAGATGTAAGTGTAAAGGCGGTCGGTATTATCTTAGAGTCGCGGCATCTTTTCAGAAATGTGACTGACTCGATCAGATGAGACTTCCTGTCTCGAAGTTTGTTGAAAGATCTTATAGTTAAGTGGAAACCCTCCCCGTAGAAGCGGTTAAATCTTGACTTTATATTTATTATGTTTTATTAATTTGTACCTATCTACGTGACTTTTAAGCTTTAAGTCAAGACTTATGCATGTGGTCACGTGGTGTCTGAATTATGCGTTTTCACGCTGCACTCAGGCCAAACCCATCAACTCTGTTGATTTTTTTTTATTTTTCTCACCGTTAATGTCTTGGCCAATAGTTGTTTGCTTTGCATAGAAGAATCAACATTACGAATAGCAGGCGAATGTGCGTGTCTGCTATTGTCGTTAGTCTGGGCAGCAACATCTCATGATTAACACCGGAACAAACAATCCGTTCAACTCATATTATTTGGGTAAAGTTATTCCTTCGTACCAGGCAAGAGTTGTATATTCTGTGTACCGCAAGGCCGTAGCCATGAAGTCAACATTGGGGGGGACCAAATTTTCCAGGGGGTCTGCCCCCCCCCCCCCCCCCCCCAGAAAATGTTCTAAATTTGAAAACTCATTTCCTGCTTAAAATATAAGAAAATTCACTAACACATAGGATTGACTTTTTATTTATTTTTAACAATAATGTCTAATAGTGTATTGTATTACATTGCTCTGGTTTTCTTTTTTTTTTACCGTTTCTTGTTTCATTGTATATAATGGCAGAGATTCTGGATTAATAAAGTACAACCATAACCACAATCATATAAACAGAAATCTTTTTTTATAGCAATATATTGGGGGGGGGGGCATTTTGAGCATATTTGAATATGGGGGGGGGGTGTCCTCCCCCCAATATGTTTGATAATTACGGTCTTGGTGTACCGTGCCAGACCTCAACTCCGGATTGTTTTTCAATACGTGAGACGTGTGATTTGTGAGTAGCAATGAGTGACAGATGCAATGGGTGAGATATGCACTGGGTGAGAGATACAATGGGTGAGAGATGCACTGGGTGAGAGATGCGATGGGTGAGAGATGCAATGGGTGAGAGATGCAATGAGTGAGAGATGCAATGGGTGAGAGATGCAATGGGTGAGAGATGCAATGGGTGAGATATGAAATGGGTGAGAGATGTACTGGGTGAGAGATGCACTGGGTGAGAGATGCGATGGGTGAGAGATGCAATGGGTGAGAGATGCAATGAGTGAGAGATGCACTGGGTGAGAGATGCAATGAGTGAGAGATGCAATGGGTGAGAGATGCACTGGGTGAGAGATGCAATGGGTGAGAGATGCACTGGGTGAGAGATGCAATGAGTGAGAGATGTAATGGGTGAGAGATGCAATGGGTGAGAGACGCAATGGGTGAGAGACGCAATGGGTGAGAGACGCAATGGGTGAGATACGCAATGGGTGAGAGATGCAATGGGTGAGAGATGCAATGGGTGAGAGATGCAATGGGTGAGAGATGCACTGGGTGAGAGATGCACTGGGTGAGAGATGCAATGGGTGAGAGATGCACTGGGTGAGAGATGCACTGGGTGAGAGATGCAATGGGTGAGATGCAATGGGTGAGAGATGCAATGGGTGAGAGATGCACTGGGTGAGAGATGCACTGGGTGAGAGATGCAATGGGTGAGAGATGCACTGGGTGAGAGATGCAATGGGTGAGAGATGCAATGGGTGAGAGATGCACTGGGTGAGAGATGCAATGGGTGAGAGATGCAATGGGTGAGAGATGCAATGGGTGAGATGCACTGGGTGAGAGATGCAATGGGTGAGAGATGCAATGGGTGAGAGATGCACTGGGTGAGAGATGCAATGGGTGAGAGATGCACTGGGTGAGAGATGCACTGGGTGAGAGATGCAATGGGTGAGAGATGCACTGGGTGAGAGATGCACTGGGTGAGAGATGCAATGGGTGAGATGCAATGGGTGAGAGATGCAATGGGTGAGAGATGCACTGGGTGAGAGATGCACTGGGTGAGAGATGCAATGGGTGAGAGATGCACTGGGTGAGAGATGCAATGGGTGAGAGATGCAATGGGTGAGAGATGCACTGGGTGAGAGATGCAATGGGTGAGAGATGCAATGGGTGAGAGATGCAATGGGTGAGATGCACTGGGTGAGAGATGCAATGGGTGAGAGATGCACTGGGTGAGAGATGCAATGGGTGAGAGATGCAATGGGTAAGATTGTCCAGAGGGAGGCGTGAGAGTGGAGGAGACGGAGGGAGCGATGGGCTTGAGAGGGAAGGGCGGAGCTGCGAACAGCGGGCAAAGTGCAGCCTCTGCCCTTTCCGCTTCGCTCTCCTCCTTCCCCCATCATCATCATCAGCAACATCATCACCATCAGCAACATCACCGCCTCCCCACCCAACGGATCTTGAATTTATCCGCCACGACCGCGGAGAGGATTGTGAGCGCCGTGAGATCGACGAGAGAAGAGGATTAAACCCGACAAACACGGGGAGGGAGAGAGAGAGAGAGAGAGACCGAGAGTGACACAGTGACACGGACACACACGGGGGGGACACCGTGGGAGGAGGAGGGGTGGACGCAAGGTGAGAGACAGAGACACCGAGGGAGGGACACGGGGAGATGGAGGCCTGCGGGTGAACGGAGGGGGTGTCCCACAATGCGTTGATTCGAGCTCGCCACCGCTAGCAGTGCGTGAGAGGGACTGCTGCTACTACTGCTGTTGTTGCTGCTGCTGTCGGGGTCGTTGTTGAGAGAGAGAGGGAGGGAGGCTGCCCCAGCGATGGCGAAGGCGGCGAGAAGACGCGCTGCGTGGGCCACGCGAGTTCGGGACGTGGCCCTGTGGCCGGGCCCCGCGGGGACCCTGGGCCTGGAGCTCAGCGGCGGCGCCGAGAGGGGCCTCTTCGTGTGCGTGGCCGCGTGGGCCCCGGGTCCCGAGCGGTGCAGCAGCAGCAGCAGCGGGGGGGAGCAGCAGCTGTGCCCCGGGGACGTCGTCCTCGAGGTGGACGCGACCCCCGTGGCCGGGTTCATCCTGCACGACGCGCGGGCCCTGCTGCTGCTGGTGCTGCAGCAGCAGCAGGAGCAGCAGCAGCAGCAGCAGCCGGTGCGGGTGAAGGTCGTGAAGCCCGGTGAGTCTATCGCCCTGGGTCTAACACTGTGAGACTAACACAGTCTCTAGCGCCCTGGGTCTAACACTGTGAGACTAACACAGCCTCTAGCGCCCTGGGTCTAACACTGTGAGACTAACACAGTCTCTAGCGCCATGGGTCTAACACTGTGAGACTAACACAGTCTCTAGCGCCATGGGTCTAACACTGTGAGACTAACACAGTCTCTAGCGCCCTGGGTCTAACACTGTGAGACTAACACAGTCTCTAGCGCCATGGGTCTAACACTGTGAGACTAACACAGTCTCTAGCGCCCTGGGTCTAACACTGTGAGACTAACACAGCCTCTAGCGCCCTGGGTCCAACACTGTGAGACTAACACAGTCTCTAGCGCCCTGGGTCTAACACTGTGAGACTAACACAGTCTCTAGCGCCATGGGTCTAACACTGTGAGACTAACACAGTCTCTAGCGCCCTGGGTCTAACACTGTGAGACTAACACAGTCTCTAGCGCCATGGGTCTAACACTGTGAGACTAACACAGTCTCTAGCGCCCTGGGTCTAACACTGTGAGACTAACACAGCCTCTAGCGCCCTGGGTCCAACACTGTGAGACTAACACAGTCTCTAGCGCCCTGGGTCCAACACTGTGAGACTAACACAGTCTCTAGCGCCCTGGGTCTCACACTGTGAGATTAACACAGTCTCTAGCGCCCTGGGTCTAACACTGTGAGACTAACACAGTCCCTAGCGCCCTGGGTCCAACACTGTGAGACAAACACAGCCTCTAGCGCCCTGGGTCCAACACTGTGAGACTAACACAGCCTCTAGCGCCCTGGGTCCAACACTGTGAGACTAACACAGTCTCTAGCGCCCTGGGTCCAACACTGTGAGACTAACACAGTCTCTAGCGCCCTGGGTCCAACACTGTGAGACTAACACAGCCTCTAGCGCACTGGGTCCAACACTGTGAGACTAACACAGTCTCTAGCGCCCTGGGTCCAACACTGTGAGACTAACACAGTCTCTAGCGCCATGGGTCCAACACTGTGAGACTAACACAGTCTCTAGCGCCATGGGTCCAACACTGTGAGACGAACACAGTCTCTAGCGCCCTGGGTCCAACACTGTGAGACTAACACAGTCTCTAGCGCCCTGGGTCCAACACTGTGAGACTAACACAGTCTCTAGCGCCCTGGGTCCAACACTGTGAGACTAACACAGTCTCTAGCGCCCTGGGTCCAACACTGTGAGACTAACACAGTCTCTAGTGCCCTGGGTCCAACACTGTGAGACTAACACAGTCTCTAGCGCCATGGGTCCAACACTGTGAGACTAACACAGTCTCTAGCGCCCTGGGTCCAACACTGTGAGACTAACACAGTCTCTAGCGCCCTGGGTCCAACACTGTGAGACTAACACAGTCTCTAGCGCCCTGGGTCCAACACTGTGAGACTAACACAGTCTCTAGTGCCCTGGGTCCAACACTGTGAGACTAACACAGTCTCTAGCGCCATGGGTCCAACACTGTGAGACTAACACAGCCTCTAGTGCCCTGGGTCCAACACTGTGAGACTAACACAGCCTCTAGTGCCCTGGGTCCAACACTGCGAGACTAACACAGTCTCTAGTGCCCTGGGTCCAACACTGTGAGACTAACACAGTCTCTAGTGCCCTGGGTCTAACACTGTGAGACTAACACAGCCTCTAGTGCCCTGGGTCCAACACTGTGAGACTAATACTGATTTTAACACCATCCAACATCACACGACGAGTCGAATGTTGATAGTTTCGCACCATTGCTCTAACGCAGCAAGTCTAACACTGAGTCTCTAACACCACGGCTGTAACACCACATAGTTCCAAAGCATAACCCCACACACACAACCACGCCCCTACAACGAAACCTTTACCACCTAAACCCGAATCCTCTACTCCTAACACCACCCAATACCCTAAACACCAACCCGAAACACCAGACATTCACCCTAAACCCCTAACATAAACACTGCCTCTCACATGCGAATACCCCAAACACTCTACTCTTAAGATTACAACTGTACCCGTAACACTCATGCTATACCCATGACACCGACCCTATACCCCAAACAGTGACCCCACCTCCCGTAACCCATGACCTTGACCCTTATAACAACACTGCTGGGTGGAGAGTGGAGACGCAGTCGCTAATTCACTGCGCAATGATCTTAGCGATCTGCGTTTGATTCTCGGCCACGGCTGACGTAAGTTGCGAAGTGAGGTGTGAGCCGGTTCTGGGACTGTTCTCTGCACAGTGCTGCATCTACCAGCACGGCGAAGTATGACCACGCAACCCGATGACCAACACGGCGATGGTTCTGTTCATGCTAACAACCATTCCCCATATTCTTAGGTTTTTTCGGTAAAGTCACGTAGGTAAAAAATTAAAATTAATAAAAGTAAAATAAAATAAAAATCACGACGTTTCGGAGGCAACACAAGCTTCCGTCTTCCCCATGCCTCCTGTCCAACAGCATCTATTCTGAGCCCAAACCCCAACACAAGCCTTGAGCAAAATTCGCGCGTTGTAATCTGACTTTCTGGCTTTATTCAAATGTTCGATGTAAACCCTGCAACTCGGTTGTTTCTCATGTGCAAGGCAGTTGCACGTTACTGAGCCCATGGCGATTAATTTGTGCCCGAAAGTGCTACCCCCAACTTCGTGGACCAGAGGTGACTTGAAGGCGATCTCAGTGGAAGCTCTCTGATATCCGCATCTGCGGGCAGTTCTCCACCACGATGTTGTACGGTGCATCTGAATGAATTTAATCGTCTCGTGGTGCAAAACTGTGGTGGTGGGGGGGGGACACAAGTTTACAAAGAGAACGAATAAAATGGATTCGGTCACATTCCTAGTCTTTAATGGTTGATTCAGCTCGGGCTATAGAGGCCAGAGTGCTGGCATCAACATCCCCCCTTGCCTGAATGCCCAGCCCTGGGAGCTCACCCGCACTCAGCAGAATCAGAATGTTTATTTATCCCCGAGGAATCCGATGAGCTATGAAGCTTTTTTTCACAGATGTCCAATAGGGACGGGTCGGAAAGTTACAAAAATGGCATGTGCCTACTTTGTATAAGGGTGCAATCATGTAAAGCAGTTCAGATAAATGAGGTGCATATATTACATAAAGGCAGATTGATCACGACCCCTAGGCTATAATACAAATAAATCTGCCATGTTGAACTTTGATGAGTTACGTGCCCTCGTCCAGCCAATCCACAGCGCCTTTGAACGTGCAAACTTCTGCAAATAAAGTTATGTTGCCAATGCACGTGCAACTGACATTCTCCCCAAAAAACCCAGCACATTCGACAAAAAACACTGGCTTTAACACCACTGTTATTGACGCAATGTTTTGAACTTGTGTTGCTTGTGCACCACTGCTAATGCAGCACCATCACCAAACAACATATTTCTCCCAGTGTTACCGCACACCCAAATATGCGGCGCAACAGGAACAACACAGTGCTGTTAGCAACAATGTTGCGGCAACATTGCACTGGTCAATGACACAAACCCCTACTCCTTTACTGTACCTCATATTTACGACCCCAGCTTTACACTCACTCTGTCTCTTAGACCTGTGCCCTGACTAACCACCTCAAATTTAACGCTGACCACTGACGTTCACATTCGCCCAAACACAATATCCACAAAACGGTATATTTTTTCTACGCTGCCCTTTTCCCATCTATTATTAGATGATTGCTTTGTGTATAATCCCAATTGAGTAATTTGAAGATAATTATTCGGAATTGATCACAAATTTGACCCTGACACAGGCACACGATGGGCTACTTTTGTGACTGACGTCTGGGGATCGTTACCGTCCACTCTGAGTAAAGTGGATGGCATGGATTACACTGGTCAACAAAAAAAACATATTTTTCTGGCCTGGACTTTTGCAGCTATTTTAGACTAATTTCAGGGTGCTGATTCCAAATCTGATCTCAGATTTTCTCTATAACATCTAATTTTTATGCTATCGGCATACCCCATTTTCATCGATTTTACCCGAAATTAACTCTGTCACTTATGATTGCAAGTTGTTGCGAGTCAGTGACTGTTTTAGTGTTAAAATATGGTGCTGTATTTTTAGGATAGTGTGTTTATAATATCATTTTATGTAGATATCCACATTTATTTCATATTTTTCTTCTGAAGTTTTTATTGAAAATGCAATATTTTATATCTCAAAAACCTGATGTGATAGACAAAAACTGATGCCAGATTTGGAATCAGCACCCCAAAATTACCTTAAAATCGTTGGAATACCTTATGTCAGAAAAAGTGTGACCAGTGTTATTATTACGGTTATTACACCCGCAGTAACGATCAGTACGATCTCTTAGTTGACTGCAGTTATTTTGACGATGATGACACCAAAATGCGTGTGAATCCTGCCCACGATTCAATCAGGAACCAGCGGTACCGGTTTCGCCCATCATAGTATCAGGCTTGAGCCACGCCAGGAGTTTAAGCCAAAACTCCCATCGCCTCGTTGTGGCACTTGGCTCCGTGTGGCACGCCCACCATCTCATTATTGGATTACTGTAAATTGCGTTTGATTGGAGACAGAATCGTGAGTGTGGCCGGGTGATTCAAAAGTTATTGGTAAAAGTGCCAGGTATGGTGAAAGTGCCCCGTATCTAACACAGATGGCCTTTGCCGATAAACGTCTGCCACTATTCACAGTATTTTTTAAAGCAAGGCTGACTGCTGATGAGACGCCAAATGTCAAAACCGGTCCAGAGTTTGTAAGTATTAAACCAGTGCTACGAAAACATATCTACCCCCAGAAGGCCATGTGGCTCATGGGATGTTTAAAAATATACATTTTTTTACGTGGAGAGAGAAATGTGGGAAGGTGTGTTATTGTCTGCTTAATTATTTTGACATTGTTGAGGTCATGGATTGATATTCAGAAAACCAACAATGATTAAACCTGGTTTACAAGCGTAGTAAGTGTAAAATTAGTCACCCATGACTGCACCGAGTGTTTTTTCAATGTTATTTGCCTTCTCACGTTACTTAACATAAGCTGTCTTCTGAGGTTGTGGGCGACTACTTTGTAAGGAGCATATAGGAGCGCCGGTGTTGGACATAGGCCTATTGAAGTAATGCCAGGAGTGATTCCTAGTTTACCCGTCCCTCCGTAGTCTTGCCCCCCTAACCTCTCCAACTGAGTATGTATGATGTTCAACTTCTTTCGCACAGGACGTAGACAACCGTGCTAATCGGAGGTGCGGGGGAAGGACAAGCTAAACGGAAAAGGCATTTTTTTTAAAGAAATTAGTTTTCACTGTAGATTTAAAAGTGCATAGCTCCAGTGACTTTCTAATATCGGAAAGAAGAGCGTTCCAGACGGCCACAGAAGTGCATATGAAAGCACAAGATGCAGTGAGCGTCTTTGTTCGATGGCAAGCCAAAAGCCACTGAGAGGATGACCGGAGTTCACATGATACTTTATGTTCCTTGACGAGATCAGCAAGGTACTGAGGTTTTTTTGTGGCAATCAGTTTGTGTGTAATGAGTGCGACCTTCTAATGTATTTATTTGGCAACCGGAAGCCAATGCAGCTTGGCGAGCACCGGATGGCCATGGTCAGGTCTTGCAGTTCCGTCACGACATATGTTAACGAGTGACTTGCTCCAAACATACAAACCCGCCCGCTTACTTGCGCGCCCTCTTCGCAGGGCCCACTCTGGCCTCCTCCGTGCCCTTTGCCCGCTTCGGGCCTCATGGTGGCCGCTTTTTCAGGAACTCTGCCACCGCCCTCTGGAACTCCCAACTCCACAACGCCCCTCCACCTCTTCTTGGTTCTTTCGGTAAAGTCACGTAGAAGGGAAATAATAAAATAATAAAAATATAACATAATAAGGTAATTCTCACGACGTTTCGGCCACAACGGGGAGACAGTGTCTGAAGACGCTGTCTCCCCGACAGACCTGGTCTTCACCTGAGGACGGCTGCTTGCGTTGTGGCGGAAACGTCGTGAGAATTATTTAATTATGTTTTATTTTTATTATTTTATTATTTCCCTTCTACGTGACTTTACCGAAAGAACCAAGAAGATGAATCCCTGCAGTCACGAAAGCTTTAAATCGAAGCCCCTCCACCTCTTCACTTCCAGCATCGATGTTTATACTTGATACCTATCTCCATGCTTTCCACCCTTCCCAGGTTTCCCTTTTTCCTGGTCGGTGTCCAATTCGCCCATTGTGCGGCGTTTGAAGACGTTTCGTTACACGATTTAGCGCCTTATCAATGGAAGGCATTGCTTGTTGTGTTGTCTTGTGGGGCCGATAGCCGCTGCTGAGATACGCAGCTGTGATAACGAGGACAGAGGCTGAGTGGGGTTGCAGTGAGTGCTGTCTCGCCCCAGCTGTCGGGATGAAAGCTGCTGGGTGACAAGGAGATGGATAAACGTATTGCCATGGACACCGCTGGGTACATTTTGGGTCACATTGGGGGGGACCTTTTTGTGTCTGCATGGCTAAGTTCACTCAAGGTCCGTTTTTACCCATTTGCTGAGCACAGGCTTAAAGATCTGAAGTCTCACTTGGCCAGTTACAATCAGCATGATCAAAGTTGTAATAGGCGAAGAGTGTGACACGTTTATTGAATTGAGCAAGGTTATTATGAAAGCTTCGGGGAAAAGAGACGATGGGAAGGAATTCCAAAGTTAAACGATGCGAGGGAAGACGCAGCAAGCGAAGAAGTGTTATGACCTGCAATGTGGTGAGTGGGTAAGCGAGTGAGTGAGTGTGTTGTTGTGATCTGCAGTGTGGTGGTGGATGACCACAGTGTGGATGAGATGAAACAGTCACATGGCTAGAGGCATCAATGAGTGAAGTGTGCTCACACTCATCTCGATTCAATAGCGCTAGAGGAGATTGTTGCTTATGATTAAGCGAGCGATGAATTCGACTCGACAGTGTGGCGCACAGTGTCAACACTCGCGTCTCACAACAACAAGCACCTGGGTTCGATTCCCGACTCGGGTCTCTATCTGTGTGGAGTTATGTTCTCCCCCTGTCCTGCATGGGTTTCCTCCTCTGGGTTCTCTGGTACCCTCATAGTTTAATGAACGTACATTGTAACCAGTATTGGCCAAACATCCCAATAAGGCTGGAAAAGTTACCTGCAAATTACTCAATGAGGATTACGCATAGCAACATCGCCCCCTACTGTGAAACTTGGCAGGACTCTCTTGAAAAGAGTATTGAGAATAGTCGATACTTTTCTGGGCAATGCAGGTGGAATAATAATTAATAATTCTTTAAACTCGCCGAAGCAATGTTGCTTAGGTGTGAACCGGCCTAACAGGAATCACCGCTGACATCATCACCCGCGTCGCCGTTTAATATTAGACGACTCTTCCCGTGCGACATGGGTCGCCTTTCACCACGTGGCTGCTGCTGCTGGGGTTTGACGTGCACGTTCTCATCTGGAACCACAAAATACCAGCGCGTGACTGTGGTTCTCTCAGCCAGAGTGTGTCGGGTATTTTTAGATAAACCTGATTTTCCTGTCACACCTGAGCAGCGCGACATACCTGAGCAATGGCCACATCCGATATATATATTCCTTCCTTCTGCGTTGTATAACAACCCAGATGCACCTATGTGAGTTTACCTGGTCACGAGGTGTTCGCTACGTGCTATGCGCATGACAAAGTGTGTTACAAGGCCGGATGTGGCATGCAACACCTCTTGGGCCGCATCTGCCGTTCACGTTTTCTCAACAACAGAGAAGGAATTGACCCTGCCGAGCTTGCTTGGTTCTGTCCAGATAGTGATGGTTTTAGTTTGTGCCGTTTGCTTCCCGCTACACTGCAAATACAGTGCCTCGTAGAAATGGCTGTCGATGTTTCTAGATGGGCAACAGTTCATGGGTTTATCCAGCAACATTAATTCTGTGCTCACAACACACACATTGGAGCGTGCGTATGAGATTGGTTATTCATGATCCATGGGCTAATGAAGCAAACGAAACTGTACAAATGAGTCAGACGAGAGGAGCCAGTACTAATGAGACAATGGTGCGTCCCCTCTGTGTTTGGTGGCCTATCTAGAGCAACTATCGGGGAATCAGTTGTAAGAGATGTAGAAAATAATTGGCATTGTCTGGTGAATTTCAGACACTCACCCCCTCACACTCACCCCTTCACACTCACCCACTCACACTCACCCACTGCTCACCCACTCACATAATCACGCACCCATTCAAGCACCCACTCACTCACTCATTTGCTCAAACTCATTCACCCACTCGCCCACTCGCTTACGCACTGGCCCATTAATCAGCCTACCCACTCGAACTCATCACTCACCCATACATTCACCTAATCATCCACCCACTCAACAATTCGCTCGCTCACTTGACCCACTTACCCACACACTTTCTCACCTTCCCAATCACCCACTCACCCACCCACTCACGCACCCACTTACCCACTCATGCGCTCACCCACCGCCTTCATGTGTATATTTGGGGCAGAGTTTGGTTTGCATGGTCCATGGTTTGGAGTTCATAGCCTCAGTCACGCAGAGTAATATCGGCTTTGAGAGGAAGTACAGACCGAGACGAAATTAATTCATTCTTGAATGAAGCTATGACCCTGACTCGTAACAGTTTGTGGATCCACGAGTCCTCACGTGCCCAGTAATGTCGACGGCCATTGCACCCGAGTGTCAGAGTCTCATCCCGGAGAGGCTGACACTGGCTCGTTGAAGTGTCTCTCCACTCCAGCATCCATCCTCGCTCGGCACGTGGGCCCTCACGCGGAACGGGTTGGCACGCAACTCCCCGGGCACTCGCGCTACTCGGCTGTGAAGCCTACTCCTCGCAAGTGCTTCTTGACATGAAACAAACCTGCACGCGTTTCCTAACACGGCGCATTTAACCAGCTAGATCTCTTTGAGTGTTCTCTGTCATTTAATGGAATTATGGATGAAGTGGGACCCTTGTCTTTAGATTAACAGACCAGTGTCTTCGGGGTCTCGAGACAATACACTAGCAGACCTGTCTCTGACGGGATGTCAAGGCAGTAGATTGACAGGCCAGTCTGCGATGGAGTCTCTAGGCAGTAGACTGGGAGACCGTACTTTGCTCCACAACATTACTTAAAGAATTTCAATAACGTTGATCGGTGGCTCGGTCACTGGTCTCGGTCTTCTGGGAAGAGCTGTGGTGAGTCATCAGAGCGATGCCCCACCGGGTGAGACGGGGAGCGTTGTGGGTGAGGGAGGGTCGACAATGGTTGAGGATTCCGTGCAGCTAATCATGCACGTTAATGACCCAAGCACATCTGTGGCCTCGTACGAGCGACGCTCACTCCGACTAAACTGGGAATTTGTGTAATTGACAGAAAATACATGAAGCTGCCTGCCAGCAGTGTCTGTGCACGACCCCCACTGCCACTGTGTCGCATATTATTATGTGCCAGGGACTCTATGAGATGATAGGACAATAGTCTGAGTCCATAATTGGCAATAAGTAACGGCAACGCAGTTGTAAGTGACTCGCATAATTGTGCGCAGTTGCGTATACAGTACACGACTTCCCTGAAGGCATTCACCTTCAGCGAGCGCGATGCCGATCACACAACGCGGTTCGAATTCGACCCTCGATCGATGGTTGCGCCATCGCCGCACACGCGTCGAATAAAAAGCAAGGGACGAGTCCTTGCTACCAACACCTATTATTTTTCATTGCTGGAGGGGTTGCCCCCCCTACCTGAAAATCCTGGCTCCGCCATTGGTTGTGATTGTGTGAGTGAGTGATGTGCATCCGCACGTGCTCTTCGACAAGAGCTTATTTTATTATTGACAGGTACTTTAATTCTCAGCCCTAACATGAATTTATAATCAAAAGTTAACGTTTCGGACAGAAATCGCAATTTTTGGAGAATGAAAAGCCATGTGACAGTGCTGTGTGAGAGTGAGTGCAGGGTGCAGGCTGCACTGTGTGATTGTGCAGTGTTCAGGCTGTTAGTGCGCTGCGCTCTGAATCCGGCGACCCGAGTTCGATTCCTGCTCATGACCAATAACAACGGAGATTATCTGAATCAATCTCGCGCTTCCCCAAGGTCTACTCAGCCTTAAATGAGTACCTAATGCAGTGTGTAAACATCGCCACTGGGGAGACAAAGTTGGCGTGGTGCTGGCCCATCCCCCACCCCCTCATGTGCCATGCCGACCTTCGTAGGCGCTCGCTACCCACTTGTTCCAACAGTCGTAAAGGCTTAAGAGGAGGGGTATCCTTGTCCTTATGTTTTTGTCGGCAGTGGAGCTGTGCACTGTGTGCGTGAGTGAGCAGCGTGCAGGCTGCAGTCCCCCGATCGTTCATGCTGGGCTTGTGTTGTGTACTGTGCTATGAGTGCCAGGCCAGTGCCGGGCCCATTTCGATAGATAGCCCTGGTATTTGCTGAGGGCATTGGAATGCGGTGAATGTGATCCGGTTTGAGGGCAGCTCCAGCAGGCTGTGCGTGTGGCGGCGCTGTCCAGTCGGCACCAACGCTTGTTGACACATTCTAACAAAAACGCGCTCGTGCCAGCGTCCAAACGGGGCGAGCGGCCGGGTTCACCGTGGCGGCCGCCGTAGTATGTGCGTCACCGCGGGTGATTGAGGATGGACAGGACCGGTGAAGGCCTAACTTGGGCATCTCTCTAATCCCACGGGCAGCACTCACCTCTGCGGCCGTGAGCCAGCAGAGGGGACATCACTTTCCCATCGTCGAGTTTACTGAATTTGTTACGTAAACGATCGTGAATGGTCCTTTTCAAATTCACTGCTGGATGAAGGCCTGTGCATGTCGTTTGGTTGTGGGAGCTGTCTGGTTGTGGGAGCTGACCATAGTTGCCACCAGTGTCGAATAATTAAGAGGAAGGGCCCAGTACCGGTTCAGATACCACTCGCTCCTGATGTTAGCCGTGGCCATAAATCAACTCCAGATTGCTGAGTGCACCAAACACTGCACCACTGCGCTACTTGAGCAATGAATGGCTTAAAGGAAGTATAATATACAGTGGTACCTCGGAATACGTCGTTAATTCATTCCAGAAGGTCGGACTTATATCGAAAATGACGTAGACCAAACGAATGTTTCCCATAAGAAATAAAGGGAAAGGAAATAATCCGTTCCAGAGTATAAGGAATTATATTTTATACGGCATATTATACATTAATGGGGTTGTATAAAATAATTTAGACACCACGTATTACTAAAATGCATACGTAAATAAAAATAAATGCATAAAAAAATCAAAATAAAATTTTATACAAATAAAATTTAGCGTCACTTTACCTTGCTGAGAGAAGTTGATAGCCTACGAGGATGGTGGGGAAGAAGGGGAGGAGTCGTGAACGGGGTCTACGCGGGTACACAGTGACTCATCCCGACCCATACAAGTTCTAGCAAGCACCTCGTATCCCAAACAAGACATCGTATCCCAAGACATTTTTTTCTCATCAAAACACGACGTATACCAAATTCGACGTATTCCAAAGCGGTCGTATACCGAGGTATGACTGTACATCGAATTCCTCTGGCACCCTGCCACACTGATGTTCCCCAGTAGCGTTTGTCTCAACAAGCGAACCCTCAAGTCTCATCAGCAAAAGGTGTAGCCTCCTGGAGTAATCCCACTGGGTGGCATCATGAGAACACTCAACCGGCTTTGTCTGGCTTTACGTGCTCAGCAAAAAACCTCTCCTGTCGGTGCAACTGGGTGTCTGCCGACATCACGTTCACGGTTGAAATCTCTGCTCTCGCTCTGTGATATGAGCCGGTCGTGGGGTTGTGGTCGGTTTAATAATAATAATGCAATTTATAACGCGCGCAACTCAGAGGCGCGGAGCCAAGCTCAGAGTCGCTCGAAAGCATGATTGTAGAGGTGAGTTTTTAAGTCTCTCTTGAAGGAGGCGATTGAGGTGATGCTGCGAATGTGCAGAGGGATATCGTTCCAGAATGTTGGGGCTGCCACCGAGAAGCGGCGCATAGACATGACCATCCTGGATCTTGGTATCAAGAGGAGGTCGTGAGTTGCGCTGCGCAGGCATCTGCCGTGTGCTGATCTGCAAGTTGTCAATAATGAAGAAAGGTACGGCGGGCAGGCAGAGAGTAACCTTTGTTCTGGGATCATGTCGGCACATATGGGGCATTCTGGGTTGACAACAGGTGTGCTGCTTTGTTGGAAGCTACAAGCGTTCCCTCCTGAATTGTGCCAGCCGTTCGCCATGAGAATGTGGAATCTGCAGCACTAGCTTGAGGCCACGGACAAAGACGAGCCCCCTCCTGGTGTTTCCCATTATTTGTGTGAGCAGAGCAGACTTTGCCAATCCTCGCCACGTTTCTTTGTAAACCATTGCTAGCAGTGGGGGGATAAAGGTGGCTGGGCGCGGCCCTGCCCACACTGCCGACTCGTGTGCCACGCCGGCCTTAACAACAGAGGTCGCAACCGGGTACCCGATACCCGTACCCTACCCGATACCTGGCTACCCGTACCCAGCCGGGTACGGGTAGCCGTTTGCGACCCTGGTGCGGCCGGGTACGGGTAGACCGTGAATCACTGGTGAGTAACCGTTTGTCACTCATTTCGGGTAGGGTACGGGTAGGGAACGGGTACCCGTACCCGGCCGGGTACCCGTACCCGGCCGGGTACGGGTACCGGGTACCCATTTGCGACCCTAGTGCGGCCAGGTACGGGTAAGGAATCAAAACCCATTTGCGACCTCTGCTTAACAAGCAGTCGCTAACAGCTCTTGCTCCAATTGAGCAGGTCTACAGGCCTATCAAGATAAGTCTATAATATATATTGTTGTGTTAGATCTCGTCAATATAAATGTGTTGTAAATGTTGTGGATTTGCTCTCCAACACACTGTTGTGCTGTACTCGTAACGAATTGGCATGTTTTGTTTACGTGACAAACCTGACAAATTGGCTGGTGGGGGGTTTTTAGGACACATTTATATTTATGCAATCTAACCCCAAAATGAAAACCTATATTTAGGATGAAGTTGGTCGCGAAATCCTACGTGTTAAAGATTAGTCTGATGTGACACATGCTCCAATGCGAGCCAATCTTTAACGTTTGTGCTGGGCATAAAGTTGTCCGGTATATACATAAAACTCCAGACTCTACGTGGTAATTGTTACTTCACATAGCTAACCTAGCAGTGCCTAGTGGTCAGCATGGTCTCCCTGAACCGGTTGTCAGGGCTGTCGCTGCACTTTACAGCAATGCGCCAATGTACGAGGGAATTGGACGAAGTCGGCTGCGTCGCGTCGATATAATCTCGAGTTCAGGTTACATCACCAAAGAATGGAGCATTACCTGTCACAGCATTGCAGCCAAGCCATTCAAGCCGAACCATCGCCCACATGCAAAAAAAATAGAATTGCACCATGCCTGGTGGGGGGGTAGCCATGGTTACTCAGGTGTTCAACAATTAATCTCGGTGGACTCTCACCCGCTTGCATAACAGTCCCTGACTGCACGACTTCAGCAGTCAACGTCATCCGACGCACCATGACGATCCACATCAGCCGTGGTGGCAGTGGTGGCTATGCTGCATGTGGCCTGTAGCACCGCACCGTTGGAGCGGCGAGGGTTGGTGGGTCTCACAAATCTTGCGAAATTCTCTTCTCGTGGGCGTTGAGGGGGTGCCGTACCCTGACTCGCCAGGAGAATGCGGGCCGGCAAAGTGCAGAGTAAATATCATCTGCACCTTCTGTACGGGCTGGTGTTTCCCCGTCGCGTGCGTGGGATTCCTCACATTTATAAACATTCATTAATCTTAATATACAGGGGACCTCAGAGTTTGGGCAATTGTTGGTGCCGGCTTACCGTGTGGCGACTGCCTTACAGCTCCAGTCTGTGGCTCTTCAGTGATTGTGAAATGCAATTTGCATGAACGACAACGCTACTTCCCTGTCCTGCAGCAGTCACAGAAGGAAGTACCTCGCTTCATGCACAGTTATGTTTACACTGTGTCTATGAAGGGGTATTCCATTACGAAGGAACCACAGGCAGAAACTTGGCCTACGCTGTTTAACGTTGGGGTTACGTTGAGGTTGGGCAGCAGGGTGGCGCAGTGGAGACACTGGACGGAACGTTGTGGCCGAAACGTCGTGAGAATTATTTTATTATGTTTTATTTTTATTATTTTATTATTTCCCTTCTACGTGACTTTACCGAAAAAACCAAGAATATGTCCCAGGATGTCTCTGGATGACCCTGCCGGCCGTGTTCTGTTTGCCATATGCCCAGTGGGGAGACGACCATGGGCAAGGCCATGGCCTGTGACTACAGCTGATGATGAGGAGGGAGGAGAGGGCTCATGCAGCGAGAGAGAGGGGGTCCACGTGGGGAGAGGGAGGGTCGGCTCGTTTGGAAGATCGTGCCAGGTGCAAGGGTTGCGTGCTGCTACGTTTTGTCTGGGCGTGGGCAGTTCCACAATTAAGGAACCTCAATAAAAAAATGTAAAATTACCCTTGCAATATACATAGTTGTAGTAATGCTGTATATATTTATAAGTTATATATTATTGTTGACAATAAATGCCTTCTGGCATAAGTGAGCGGTTGGACACGTACACAAAACGGAACGCACTCGCTATCCCAGCGAGGATGAAAATATCCATTTGTGTGAGTGCCTCTTGACACTGCGGTGTTTTACGAGCGTACCTCCCTGGCCAAGAAGGGTGGACACAATGATTTCTGTCCGACTTATGGTGTTTGTTGATGCATACTATGCCCGACTAAAAATCCACTTTGTGATTGCACTGATTAATTGCCCACACATTTACTGTATCCGAGATCACGGAACGACCCCTGTGCGTGCACCATGACCCATGTAATGCCAACCCCCTCCGCTCCGCCCTCATCCTCGCTTCCCTTGGACGGACGCCCCTACACAGGGCGCGGCGGGGCCCACCTCTACCCACGGCAGCGACCGCCGCATCGGGGAAGTTCGCATGAATAGCCCAGCGTCCGGGCCTCACGGCCTAACACTCGGCGCTCGCTTTAACAGTGCATGCCTCAGCGGTCTGCTGCAGGCTGCAAGGGGAAACGCTGTCTTCGGCGTGCCGACTTACGTTGTTTTAGGAAGGAGTAGCTCCCTTTGACCGTGGTTGTTATTTCCATGCTGACATCTCATGCATAATGAGTGAGCGCCAAAGAGGGCTCTTTGAGTCTAACAAACTCGTGTTTATTTCATGACTGTGTGATGATGGGAGGAGGTGGAAACCGTGGCTCTACTGAAGCATCCAAATCAAACCGACTTCTCCGTCTAGTAGAACTGCATGGCCGTAAAGAGTTGCTTTCTTATCGAGAAGCATCATCAGCAGCAGGAGTAATGGTCAATCCACTGCTGGATTAAAGCCGCCCCAAGCTGTTGCCATTTTGCGGTCCTGGGGTGCAACATTCCATCTAGCACAATATAGGTTTTTGGGTCAGATCGCGTTATTTATAAATGTGTCGTAACCCTCCACCACCCGACACGGCCAATCAGTAAAAAATGTGTCACGTTTTTCAAAGGACAAAATAAATCACTTCTTTAGCCCACCGGTGTGTTGAAGAGAGAATCAACAGCATTTTAAAATTTGAGTCCGACGTTTCGCTGGTAATTACAATCAGCTTCATCGGGCAAGAATGGTGAAGCTCTCCTGTTGCTTCTGGTATTAAATAGAGCAGCAGCAGGGTGACGTCATCATTTAATTCAATCTGGTGCAGTGATTCGAGGCAAAGAGTGGGGGAGGGTATTGTAATTATATAGATTGGTAATTTCATTGCTCCGGCTATGTGGTGGACGTTATTTCAGGTGCGTTCCCCTACACTAGACCACTGGCCGTCATCCCTTGCCGCAATGCCAAAGGACACTGACTTTCCTTGTCGACACATGTGCAGCGAGCGTGCTGGGCCAGGGATGGACGCGCATCGTAGGTGGAATTGGTGGGACTTGAATTGTTCATGTGCCAGGTGTGCCTGTGAGGTGATTGGGTAATGGCAGCACAGTGAATGTTCATCAGCATTATTGTTCATCAGCATCACACCAAATGGGTGTTTAAGTGTTTTCCTCGTTGTTATGCGTGGGCGTTGTTAACACAGTTTGGTTTCCTATGGACCATATTCAATGTCTTCCAATGGAAGTGACCAAAATGTCCAATGCCTAGCACTCCTAAAAACGAATCTGTAGAATGGCCGAGGCTCTGTTGTCTCCGTTTTCTGTGCTTTCCACAACATTGAATCTTGTCGTTCCAGTCCACGCTCAAACCCTTTTACTGCGTCCATCACCGACACGTCAGTGTCCCCCGTTGTGGGTTGCCACCAGTCTTGAAAACAGCATCTGTGATCAGGTGACAGGAATTGATTTGTACCTATATCTGGCACCCGTCTTCTGTTCAACGATATTGCAGGATACTGCACAGTTTTGAGACTGGACCTCCCTCGGCTGGCTGAGAATTTCGTCTCGGGTCTATAGTGAAAAATGTGGCACCTCTAGACCTGCCCTCGACTTTCATGTTGCCTGCGCGGTGGTTCTGTGTCATCCCCGCCCTCGGGCCCCCGCGGTTCCTCACTGCACGGCACACGGCATCTCGGTGCCACCATTCGGGACCCTGTGGCAGAGGTCACAAACGGGTTTTGATTCCTTACCCGTACCCGGGCGCACCAGGGTCGCAAACGGGTACCTGTACCCGTACCCGGCCGGCCGGGTACGGGTACCCGTTCCCTACCCGTACCTGTACCCTACCCGAAATGAGTGACAAACGGTTACTCACCAGTGACTCACGGTCTACCCGTACCCGGCCGCACCAGGGTCGCAAACGGCTACCCGTACCTGGCCGGGTACGGGTAGCCGGGTATCGGGTAGGGTACGGGTATCGGGTACCCGGTTGCGACCTCTGCTCCACGCAGCCGAGGCGGCGGTGGACCGTGCTTGGAGCAGATGAACCCGTTTTTCAGGTCAGGAATGCACGCTCTTTTTAAGCAAACTGTTGCAGTTTTAAGTCACGTTATGGAAAAGTTTACAAACCAAACGAGCGTTGCATAATTTATTTCTATGTTTTTGCCCGGCCATGCTTGCGAATGGTCACGTGCTACAGGGGGGAGACCACGGGCAGTAGCGAGCATTGAGTCTGGATGTAACCTACACTGAACTTGTGTCTCACTGTCGCGCAGTTTTAATTGCTGAGCACAGGCCTATAATGTCAAACAGGCAGCAACAAACAGCACTATTACATCCATAATAGAGGTTTTTGGGTTAGAGCACGTAAATATATAGATGTGTCGTTAAAACTCGCCACCACCCAACACAGCCAACTAGTAAGGGTTGTCACGTAAACAGAACGTGGCCAATTCGTCACTAGTACAGCACACCGGTGTGTTGGAGAGCCAAGCCACAACATTTACAATCTGAGTACGACGTCTTCTTGGTTCTTTCGGTAAAGTCACATAGAAGGGAAATAATAAAATAATAAAAATAAAACATAATAAAATTAAATTCTCACGACGTTTCGGCCACAACGCAAGCAGCCGTCCTCAGGTGAAGAACAGGGCTGTCGGAAAGACAGCGTCACCTGAGGACGGCTGCTTGCGTTGTGGCCGAAACGTCGTGAGAATTTTATTTGATGATTTTTTATTTTTATTATTTTATTATTTCCCTTCTACGTGACTTTACCGAAAGAACCAAGAAGATGAATCCCTGCAGTCACGAAAGCTTTAAATCGAAATTTCAGTACGATGTTTCGCCAGTAATTACAACTAGCTTCATCAGGCGACAGCCAGATTTCTGGAGAAGTCTTACTGTTTCGTTTCTTATGCAGTGATCTATAGTGAGTCCCTGTGGTGTAGCGCCAGCCACTGAGAGTAGAGTGGAGCTGTGCGTGTCAAAGCCTCTCTCTGCAACCAGAGTGTGGATGGCATGGAAGGATGAAGCTGGTTATAATTACTGGTGAAACGTCGCACTCAGTTTGTAAATGTTGTGGCTTGGCTCTCCAACACACCGGTGTGCTGTACTGGTGACGAATTGGCCACGTTCTGTTTACGTGACAAACCTTACTAGTTGGCTGTGTCGGGTGGTGGCGGCTTTTAACGACACATTTATATATTTACGCGATCTAACCCAAACACCTCTATTATGGATGATATTGGTCGTGAAAGCCTGCCACGTGTTAAACTGAAGCACTATTACAGTCGTTACAGTGTGAATCAGTGAGTGCTGGAACATCAGGCAATCTGACCTTTGTGCATTTAGGTTGCAGTCAGAGTTCAAAGCCATTGGGACTGTGTTGTGGGTGGCAGAGGGCAGTGCAGAGAAACCCATTGTTGTGCTGTACTATGCTCCACTGTCTGATGTCCGCTTATATCCTACCACACTGAGCAGCATGGGGGGTGGGGGGGGTGCCTGGTCTAGTAACCCCTTTGATGACCCGCACCACGGCATGGGGAGGCCCTCATCCAGCAGTGGACTGGCTAAAGGGGATGTGCATGCTCAAGTTTGTCGCAATAAGTCGACTTTTCTCATATCCACGGGATAGTATTCACTGCGACAGAATGTGGTTTTGTAGTGTGCGGTTTTCCTACCATGTGCGTGTGAGCACGTGATTGCTGTCAAGTGTGGCGCTAGTATCTGGCTCCCAGCACCGAAATCTGGGCTGAGCCGTGGGGTTTGCACTTCTCCAGTCCATCGTGCTAGATTTGGTAGCCATAGATTGGGCCCCCGCATCACTGTTTGCCTTGCCCCTCTCTCGGTGAGTTCTGTGACACAGGCCTCCTCCTTGCCGATACTGCTTTGATGTTGTCAGTCAATAATTGCACTGGTCAACAATTTTTTTTTTTCTGGCCTGGACTTTTGCAGCTGTTCTAGACTATTTTCAGGGTGCTGATTCCAAATCTGATCTCAGATTTGCTCTATCACATCTCATTTTTATGCTATCGGCATACCCCATTTTCATTGATTTTACCCGAAATTAACTTTGTCACTTATGATTGCAAGTTGTTGCGAGTCAGTGACTGCTTTAGTGTTAAAATATGGTGCTGTATTTTTAGGATAGTGTGTTTATAATATAATTTTATGTAGATATCCACATTTATTTTATATTTTTCTTCTGCAGTTTTTATTGAAAATACAATATTTGATATCTCAAAAACCTGATGTGATAGACAAAAACCGATGCCAGATTTGGAATCCGCACCCCAAAATTACCTTAAAACCGTTGGAATACCTTATGCCAGAAAAAGTGTGTTGACCAGTGTTGTTTTCGTGGTTTGCTCCCAATGTTTTGAAGAGGGAGATGGGTGGGAGTTGGGGGAGGAAGGGGACACAGGGATTGTAGGCCACCTGCCTTATTTGTGGGCGTCTTCCTTTATTTAAGCAGGAGATGAAATGCAGGTTCATTGAGACGCAATGGCACATTACCACTTTGGCAAGAGTGACTTGGGTTACATCAGACAATTCACCTCCCCATATCTGTCCCATAAGTCTTTTACACATTTAATCAGCTAAGCAGCCTTCTGTGAGCCCATTTCATCGACATTGCTTCAATACCAGCAACTCGTGACCGGTTTCAACAGTTCGCCACCAGTATCAGTTCAAGCTCGCCTGGCTGCTGATGAAACAGATGTCGAAACTTGTCCAGGCTTGCACTGATTCAGTGCTGCTGAAATTATGCACTGCCAGAAGGTCGTTTGTGGAGGGACAGATTACGTGAATTTTCTGCCCGTATCATTTTGTTGCTTATGTTTTCCACAACGACGTTCATAGTTGCAATAGGTTGTGGTGTGTAGCGTTGTGTGTATTAGGGAGCGGTGGTGTAGCTATTAGCGTGCTGCGCTATGAACCTGGGGACCCGGGTTCGTTTCCTGCTCACGGCCAACATCAGTGACGATTATCTGAACTGGTCCTGGGCCTCCCCTTGGTCGACTCAGCCTCACATGAGTACCTGGTGCGATGTGTGAACATCATCATCATCATCAGGGATAAAAATTAACCCGTAAAAACAAAGTTTTTCACTATAAATCCTTTATATGCGTGGCATCGGTTTTATTTTATTATTCATTTCTGTTTTTCTTGAGTAAGAGTTTCATTTTTATCACATTGGTATTTTAAATTAAATATGACGTTTTTTTTTCCTAAAAAGTGGAAAATTTTTTAAAAAATTTTTCACGAAAATAAATTGTCACGCACAACGAGTCTGTGTGCAAAATGTCAGCTCGATTGGATCACGGGAAGTGGGTTAAAAAACGACCGAAAGATTTGCACGGTCGTAAGCGCGCAAGCAAGTGAACTTAATATAAAGGATTTAAAAAGGCGGCCGGGTGTGGTGCTAGCCACCTATCCCCCTCGTGAGTCGTGTGCCGGCTTTCATAGTGGCTCACAGTTAATATTTGTTCCAACAGTCTTTTCAGGCTATACGGGGTCTTTGTCTTTGTGTATTGGGAGACAGGAATGTTGTTCAATCGTGGGGTGTGTGGTTAGATTGGTGATTGCTGCTCACTCGGAGGAGGAGTTGTAAGCGCTCCTGCTGAACCTGGAGTGTGTGTGCTCCTAAGAGGTGGGGTCTTAACCATCAGCCCCACCAAAACTAAGCACCTGCCTGGGTATTTTGTGCCACCAAACACTCCACCCCCTCAGCTGTTGATGGAGCAGTTGTGGAGAGAGTGGAGAGTTTTACATACCTGGGCAGTGTGCTTATAACCAGCTCCAGTTTGACAGCAGAGGTTTCACTCCAAATCAGTCGGGTGGCATTATCATTTAATCGGCTGCACAATACTGTGTGGAAGCTACCCGGTCTGTTGCTCAGCACGAAGATTCGGGTCTTCTCGGCCACAGTCATGACTTCCCTTCTCTATGCTTGTGAAACGTGAAACCCTCTAATGGAACATCTGTGCTGGTTATAAACATTCAGGCTGGAATGCCTACGATCCATCTTGGGTTTAACCAGGCTGGATTGTGTGAGGAGCTCACAAATTCTTGAAGGATATGTACACATTCCCATCAGTGAGCTCCTCCTGCAGGCAAGGCTGCATTGGCTGGGTTTTGTAGCCCGCATGCCCAGCCACCGCATGCCCAAGCAGCTTCTGTTTGGCCGCATAGAAGGGGGCTAAATGGGCATGCCATCGGCTGAAGAAGAGATGGACTGATGCGATACGGGAGTTTCAGTTTCATTTATTCGGTATAGCCCTGTGAGCCATGCGGCTCTTGACTCAGGTGCAACCGCAACAAACAAAAACATGAACGGAGAACATCTTAAAGTGACTACGCGCAACAGAAACATCCAGGAAAAACCAGCAAAATTTTCCAGAAAAAGCACCGTATATCAACGCTGTGTGCAAAAATCCCAGTGGGATGCCAGTCAAACAATAACAACCACAAGACATATTAATAATACAATATTTCCCTTCTACGTGACTTTACCGAAAGAACCAAGAATATGAATCCCTGCAGTCACGAAAGCTTTAAATCGAAACCATAAGAATTTAGATTAAAGTTATCAGGCTAACTCCGTACTTTAACAAACAAACATGGCTTCACTATACATTTTGAAATCACCAAAATAGAGCTATAAAAACAGTGTAACAGGGATCATAGGAACTGTGATTCAAGTTTAACAATAAACGATATACATAACATGTACGACCCATCTTTGCAGCCATAGCTGGCTGCATGTGTCACTCCATAACAGCAGGAGTATCAGCAGAAGTATCAAAAATGTTCAATACACCTTTAAAGATCAGCACACTATAATCAAAACACAAGATCATACTTTGCAGCGGACATCCGGAGCGATACATTTGATTTCAGGCCACTCTGCATAGCAGTGGCAGCTTAGGGTGTACAGGTCCTCATGAGCAGTTTTGAATGCAGATCTCAGGTAATGATCCAAGTTGCAGTTTATTGGCGATAGCGTTCCAGACCCTGGGGGCATCAACAACAAAGGCTCTTCCTCCAGTATTTGTACGGCAATAAGGAATGTGAAGCTGGTAAATGAACGAAGACCTTAGGTCAAATTTGTTCTTTGAAACAGTGAGGAGATCCAGCAGGTAGTCTGCTGATGTGTTGTAACGACATCGTGAATAAATAAGATCTAATACATACGCCGTCGATCATTAAGAGATGTTAAGTTTGACCCAATGTAGAGATCGCAGTGGTTGGGTCCCATATGGGCAGTTTAACACAAATCTTAAGGCCGAGTGATAAATTCGGTCAAGCTTCTTCAGTACAGTACTGGGGGCTGATTTATATACGATGTCACAGTAATCAAGTAGAGGATGTATGGTAGCTTTTATCAATTCCAAATGGAACACAGGGGGGAAGCAATGCTTGTGTCGATACAGAAAACCAATTTGGATGTGGAGCTGAGTGGACTTGCTGATGACCGGTACCAGCGGTGTCAAGATCGGCCTCTGTGGAGGAGGCTCGTGAAGGACGCTACTGGGCAGTTGGAGGCAGTCGCCCTCCAGCAACAACGGAGGACAGAGGAGCAACACTCACAACAACGAGGGGAGCGCGGGTGGCTAAAATACAGCAAGTTGGCACAGTGGGGGGTACAGCTGGTGCATTTTCCAGGCATCTCAGTCAGCCAACCCATGGCACCTGGGTCTGTCCCGAGACCTGTCAGCGAGCCTTCGACAATTCACGTGGCCTAAAAGTGCACCTAGCCTGGCACAGGCGCCGTGGTGACGTCACGGTCAATTAGTGGCGAATGGTGGGGCGGTTAGAGTGGTGTGTGTGTATTGGGAGACGGGAGTGTATATCGTGGTGAGTCTTAGAAGAGGGGTTTCTGGAGAGGGGGGTAATGAGACAGGAATGTGGTGAGAGAGCAGGGTGTGTTTTGAGTGGAGTGTGTATTCGGAGAATGGGGTTATTGCTCGAGCTGGGTGTGTGTACTGAGAGACAGGAATGTGGTGAGAGAGCAGGGGGGGGTGTTGTGTGGTTGATCCTGCTATGTGGAGTACGGCGGCGTCACCGCGTTGCTGTGAGACCCAACGCGACCACGCGACCCTCCGAGTGATGATGCTGCTGCTGTTCTCACAGGTGGGGCCTGTGTGCGGAATGTGGCCCTGCCACTTTCCGGCAACACAACCTGGTCCCTCCAGGGCCTTGCTCTGCACGTGTGCTGCATGCCGCTCGTTCCAACTCCCGCTGACCCGTGTTGATGTGCAACGTTGATAGTGCGGTTTGTTCCTGGTCACTGGACGTTTTGTTCCGTTAGGCCTGTACTCAGCAACTTTGTTAAATAGAAATTGTGTGCACGGTAGTAATTTGCGGAGTGCGTTTGTGTGGGCTGTGTTTTGTTATCATGTGTGAAATGCATAGTCACGGTTTAACACGGAGACTTTCGCGAGCACTATTACATTCATTATAGAGGTTTTTGGGTTAGATCGCGTAAATATATAAATGTGTCGTTAAAACCCACCACTACCCGTCACAGCCAACTAGTAAGGTTTGTCACGTAAACAGAACATGCAATTGGTCACTAGTACAGCACACGGGTGTGTTGGAGAGCCAAGCCACAACATTTACAATCTGAGTACGACGTCTTCTTGGTTCTTTCGGTAAAGTCACGTAGAAGGGAAATAATAAAATAATACAAATAAAACATAATAAAATAAAATTCTCACGACGTTTCGGCCACAACGCAAGCAGCCGTCCTCAGGTGACGCTGTCTTTCCGACAGCCCTGTTCTTCACCTGAGGACGGCTGCTTGCGTTGTGGCCGAAACGTCGTGAGAATTTTATTTTATTATGTTTTATTTTTATTATTTTATTATTTTCCTTATACGTGACTTTACCGAAAGAACAAAGAAGATGAATCCCTGCAGTCCCGAAAGCTTTAAATCGAAATTTCAGTACGACGTTTCGCCAGTAATTACAACTAGCTTCATCAAACGACAGCCAGATTTGTGGAGAAGTCTTACTGTTTTATTCCTTATATAGAGGCTTAGCTGTGGTGACCACGCTTCTGCGCTCTTGCACAATGATGGGGGGGGGGGGGTGATTACTGAGGCAACGTTCATTATGCATGTGCATTATGCGAGCCCTTTGAACTTGTCCTTCCTGTCTATTGTGTTGATTAGGATAGCCCTACCAACGGTAATCCCCGATTGAAGTACGCTGCCCTTTGTAGGCATGCATTTGTAGTGGATTCAACTGAGTCGCAGACGTACTCTTTGGAGGCAACACATTTATTAACACCAACACAAAGGGGTAACTGCCCCTTCACTGGATAACAGCCTATGGTGGTGGACCACCAGGCTAACTACACCCTATGGTGATGGACCACCAGGCTAACTACACTAATCACACTGGGAGTAGCTACAATGGACAGGACCCCAGCTCGGGTCCAGGTCCACGTGTTGCTGACTCTTCTTGGACGTAGAATGTAGATTTTCAGGATGACAACAGCAACGCTGAACCCCAGTCCCTCTGGGGACCCGGCTTATATCCTCACGGGTCGTGGCTGTCCCCGCCCTTGGCCACGACCACCTCCAATCCTCTAGCAGGATCTCGCCCGACACGTGACCACCCCTAGCCCCCACTTGGGGCCCCTGTGTAGATTTTACCCGCCACGTGCCTTCCACGGTGAACCAGAGTGCCATGGCCTACATTAACCCCATTCATGGCCGGCACCCTCACACCCCTTCCTATAGGGGACAGCACTGCACGCCGAGCGTGGTGCCACTCAGCGCTCTATCAGCGCTCACCGAGCCCCCTCTAGGGCTGGTACTACACCCACATGTACGGGGTGTCCGCGATGGCAATACATCGCACGCCGTGCCTCGCTAGAGCCGGCATTACCCAGTGACATCCACGATGTCGCCACACACGTGATGTCCGCGATGTAAGTACATCGCAGGCCGTGCATGTCTAGGGCCGGCACCACACAGTGACATCCGCGATGTCACTACACATTTAAATAACGTATTATTTGATGATTTGCTTCCATGCAGCACAAAGGCGATAGCTATCCGAACGGTTAAAGTTATTTTTATTTATTTCAATTTCGATATATTCTCTAATTAGTCTTGGCCAATAGTAGCTAGTTTTGCACAACACTTCAACATGATCAACATTAATTGAGTGTCCTTGTTGGCACGCATGTTCTGCTACTGCTGACAGTTGTATTTGGGAGAACCTAATATTTATCTGTTCTTTTAGTATTGTGCTGATCATTCGTCCTGTTTGCCCAACATAACATTTACCACACGTGCAGTTAATCCTGTACACACCTTCTGTTGATTGCTTCGGTAATGCATCTTTTGTATTTTATGTACCATGCCAAATCTGACTTGGATATTTGTTTTTCCAAACATCTGGCTAGTTTATAAGTTACTCCTGCAATTGCTTGGGCAGTTTCACTGCTCTTGTTATTTAATTTGATATTCAATGTCCTGTTGATTTGTGCATCATTGTAACCGTTAATTTGCAGCGCTTTAACATGTTGAATTTCACTTCTCCGACTCTCACCATCTGACACTTTCTTTGCTCGATGAATGAGCGTCTTGATAAGAGCAGATTTCTGTGCGGGGTGATGGTGTGACTGCATTCACATAGGCATCAGTATGCGTTTTCTTTCGGTAAACGCTGCGTGTTATTTTACCATTTCTACCCCGTCTTAGCATAATATCCAGAAATGGTAGATTTCTGTCAGCTTCCACTTCCATGGTGGACTGGATGGATGGGTTTTGCGAGTTGAGATGATTTAGAAATGCGTTCGGTGTATCTTTGCCGTGTGGCCAGCCCACCAATGTGTCATCCACCAATCTAAACCAAGCAGATGGTTTTAGTATGCTCGAAGCTATTGCTTTTGTTTAAAAATCTTCCATGTACAAATTCGCTATCACAGGAGACAAAGGAGAGCCCATTGCTGCTCCTTCCTTTTGTTTATAGAAGTCACCTTGCCAGAAGAAGTAGGTGTTCTTTAGACGGTGTTCAGCTCGTCTTGGGGTGTCTTTGGCTAATCCTTTGTTCGTTACCAGAGTGTCGAGTAATTTAATTGACTCGTTGACCGGAACTCTCGTGAACAGAGAGGTTACATCAATACTTACGAGAACATCATTAGGGTTAAGCTTCATATCTTTAATTATATTTACGAGATGTTCAGAGTTTTTGATGAACGAAGAGGTCCTACCGATGTAAGGCTGTATTTGTTTAGTTACGTATTGTGCTAATTTGTACGTGGCAGAGCCTATTGTGCTAACTATGGCTCTTAATGGGACATCAGGTTTGTGAATTTTTGGTAGCCCATAAAGTCTTGGCGGTTTTGATGCCCTTGGGTTTGATCAGGTATTGCTCTTCCTTGGGAATTAATGACTTGGCAATGATTGCCGTTGTTTTACGTTCCAAGGTGCTGGTTGGGTCTCGTTTAATTTTAAGGCAGGTACCTTCATCAAGAAAATCTTTGATCTTATTATCGTTGACCTCACGGGGCATCACAACAGTCGATCGGCCCTCATCAGCAGCAAGAATTTGGATATCTTTGTTTGCTCTCAATTCTCTTCAGGCTTTTGCTTCACTGAAGTTAATATTTGTTTTTAGCAATTGGCTGTTCTCAATCGTCTTGGCAACCTCATGACTATCGTTTCTGTGAACCAGGTTTCCATCGCATTCCCATGCGTTTGTAATCTCCCCGTAGTTTCCATGGTGCTCGTCAGTGAAGGAGCTGGATTGTGTGAGTGGGGCCTTGCCTGGCTGTCTGTGGCATTGGCGAATGAATTGTCCTAGTCTAGCTTGCCGGGCCTGGCGCCTTAAAAACCCTTATTCCCCATTGGAACCTCATTTGCCAGTAGCAAAATATAATAATTGTTTTTTTACCCTTTTATTTGGCAACTAAACTGACACCTTTTTGTTACAAGGAGTCATGTTTGCATTGACCACAATACCTGCAGTCGGAATGCAAACAAAAAACACAACTCTGATAATGTATGCACTGTCCTTGAAATTGATTGGTCCACACCCGAAACAGCTTTCTTTAGAGCCTAGTCTCACATGGTGTTGGACCAGATGACGCCAAAAGGCGCACAACTCAAGGACAATGCACTATCAGAGTATGATAACTCGGGGTAAGCATTTACACCATTGGAACCTCATTTGCCAGTAGCAAAATATGATAATAGATTTTTTACCCTTTTATCTGGCAACAAAACTGACACCTTTAACCCTTATCGCCATTGAGGTGAATGCTCGTGGTCTAAGTGGCTTCTTTCTCTATTACTCTTAGTTCTTTCGGTAAAGTCACGTAGGTAAAAAATGAAATTAAAATTAATTTCATTTTTTACCTACGTGACTTTACCGTAGGTAAAAAATTAAATTAAAATTAATTTAGTTCTTTCAGTAAAGTCACGTAGGTAAAAAATTAAATTCATTTTAATTTAAAGTGACTTTACCGAAAGAACTAAGAGTATGAATCCTTGCAGTCACGAAAGCTTCAAATCTAGAATTCTTTTTCTATTGCAATGGCACAGTGGCAAGTGCAGCGCGCTATTAACTCAACGACTTGAGTTAAATTCCTGGCCATCGCCGTGAATTGCCAGCAAGGTAGCATAGTCAAAACACTCATGCCTCTGCAGTATGTATGTTCTTCTTCTTGGTTCTTTCGGTAAAGTCACGTAGAAGGGAAGTAATAGAATAATAAAAATAAAACATAATAAAAGAATATAATAATATAATAAAATAATATAATAAAATAGCATAATAATATAATAAAATAAAAAATATTTATTTTATTTTATTACTTCCCTTCTACGTGACTTTACCGAAAGAACCAAGGAGATGAATCCCTGCAGTCATGAAAGCTTTAAATCGAAAGTATGTATGTTCTTCCCCTATTCTGCATAGGGTTCCTACAAGGTGCTCCGGTTTTCCTCCCAGAGCTAAAAGAAACACACAGGCAGTATCACTGAAAAGTTGGATCGCACACAGCAACATCACCCCCTATTGCAAAACCTTGTCAGGACTCTCCTGAAAAAGAGTCTTTGGACTCAGTGGGGAGAGGAGGTAGGGAAGAGGGAGTAGTGGTGAGTGTGGCTCCCACTGCCGAGGGGGTTGCTCATTGGAATGATAATGTGAAGGGTTTCTCCTGTAAATCTGTTGTTCAGCACTGTGAGGCCTTGTGTGAATGGCACTATATAAAACTGAGTTTTACTTTAGGAGGCATTCATTGCTGTCTTTCGGCGCTGATTGTGGCTCGCTTGTGCCTTGCAGGGAAAGACATCAACAAAGACCTGAAGCTTTACCTGAACCAGCGCTTCCAGAAGGGCTCGGTGGACCACGACCTGCAGCAGACGATCCGCGACAACCTCTACCTCCGCACCGTGCCCTGTGAGCTTCGCCCACCCTCCCACCACCACTGTGTATGACACATTTCTGTGACTATTGTGTGTGTGTGTGTACCCCCCCCCCCCCCGTGTTTGTGTGAGTGAACCCCCCCCCCGTGTGTTTGTGTGAGTGAACCCCCCCCCCTGAGTGAACCCCCCCCCCCCCGTGTTTGTGTGAGTGAACCCCCCCATTTGTGCGAGTGAACCCCCCCCCCGTGTTTGTGTGAGTGAACCTCCCCCCCGTGTGTGAGTGAACCCCCCACCCCGTGTGTGTGTGAGGTGGCTCCGTGCACGGCTCTGAGTCCACGCAGTCGCGCGTCTTCGCTGCTACCGCACACAGTTAGGGAAGGCCCACAGATTCGGCAATTTAAATTTGTATGATTACGTGGGGCAGCCGATCCTACAGACGGGGTAAATGGTGCCCAGCCAACGGACGACCCGCCCTCGATTCCATCCACTCCCTCCACTGCCCATACAGCACCACAGTCCTCACACACTCCCCCATACCACTTCCCAGCACCGCTCTCCAATTAACTAACGCATTGTAGATTATCATTAACGTCGTTTTCCTTTCATTTTAAGCCTGCGTTACCACGCTGGCAGCCACCTCGCATGGTTCTTCCATTGAAATCGCAACATGTTATTGTTTTATTTTGTAGATTTAGATTCGCGAGTTTCGCATATTCGCAAGTTGCTAAATGCATACTAATTCCCTACTTGCGACCCTCCGGACTTCAGTATTCACTCGTGTACGTAGTGCCAGGCAACCTACACCGGGGAGGTGCGCGCAGAATGTTGTTACATTTGAAACTTTCCGGGAAGATGAGGCATGCGACCCTCGGCTGCCAACTTTGTTCTCAGTCGCGCAGTAATCCCGCTCTGAACTCACATTTTTTACTGAATATGTATTTGGTTGTTAATTTCCCTTTATCGTGGTTCCCAAGCATCCAGTGAGAGAGGAAAGTGTGTCTTCTGAGAAAAGATAGATGAAAGTGATGCGTTTGAGTTAAAAGGTAAAAGTGTTAGATAAGCTAGATACCGGTGGGACTCCATCTGTGGTAGGCCGACATTTTGGTTTAAACGAGTCGACTGTGACGTCCAATAAAAAGAAAGCGAATGCAGTCAGGGAAAGTGTTGCAGCTAGCGCGCACCAGAGTGCTAAAATGATAACAACTGTGTATCATATCAAATGCCTGCATCTCCCGAGGAGTCATCCTCCTGAAATCCTCACCACCACCTCCATCGTCGGTATATCATCATCATCATCATCAAAAGTAATACAAAATACAGTAAAACCTTGGATTGCGAGCATAATTTGTTCCGGAAACGTGCTTGTAATCCAAAGCACTCGTATATCAAAGCACTCGTGTATCAGTTGTGATCACGTGACGCTCGGCAGACAAAGCGTAAACACGTACTACTCGTATTGCAAGGCCTCGCTCGTTTATCAAATTAATATTTACTTACATTTTTTGCTCGTCTTGCAAAACACTCGCAGACCAAGTTACTCGCAATCCAAGGTTTTACTGTAGTGTGCTTTATACTTAATTATTTATTTGTTGTAGTCATTGTTATTCAACATTTACCATTTCCCCCCTATGTTCACTCATATCAGGAACGTAACCCCATTTTTCCTGTTGAACAGGGTTTTTGCAATCTTGATTTGAAGCTTTTGTGACTGCAGGAATCCATACTCAGTCAGGTTTCTGCATTCGAGAATTCTGCATTACGAGCGTTTTAAAGAACGCAACCCTTGCGAATAGAGAGGGTTTTACTGTGGTCTCGCAACTACTGTTCTAGGGACGTGACCAAAACAAGTGGTTTTCAGCTCGTTGTTTGAGTGGAAGAGGGAAAGTCTAGGTAGATAAAAAAAAATGTACGTGCCAAAAACCCACACCTCTTATTGTGCTTGGTGACATGATCAGCCACGTCACACTGGACGTGGCTTGTACGGAGTTTCCTGCCTTCGGAAAGCGGGGTGTTGTGATGATCGTGCTGCCGTGGCGATGGTGGCGGTGCTGTGCGCAGGCACGACGCGGGAGCCGCGTGATGGGGAGGCCCCGGGCCTCGACTACGACTTCATCTCGGTGCACGAGTTCCGCCAGCTCGAGGCCCAGGGCAGGCTGCTCGAGAGCGGCACCTACGAGGGTGCGAGGGCCCATGGCCTAACTCACACACACGTGCGCACACACATGCTGTGCGCACACACATGCTGTGTGCAATTGTGGCCGTGTAACCGTGTGTACGTGTGATGTGGCTGTGTGTGGACGTGTGTACATGTGACCATGTGTACATGTGGTGTGGCTGTGTGTGGCCGAGTGTACGTGTGGCTGTGTGTACGTGTGACCGTGTGTACGTGTGGCTGTGTGTACATGTGTGTATGTGTGTGTCATGTGTACATGTGGTGTGGCTGTGTGTGGACGTGTGTACGTGTGGTGTGGCTGTGTGTGACCGAGTGTACTTGTGACCGTGTACGTGTGGCTGTGTGTACGTGTGTCGTGTGTATGTGTCGTGTGGCTGTGTGTAGCCGTGTGTACGTGTAGCCATGTGTACATGTGACTATGTGAATGTGTGGCCGTTTGTATATGTGACAATGTGTACCTGTGGTGTGGCTGTGTGGCACCGTGTGACCGTGTGTACGTATGGCCGTGTGACCGTGTGTGCGTGTGTACTGCACGCAGGGAACTACTACGGGACCCCGATGCCGCCGGAGGAGCCGGGCGTGGACCCCGCCGGGAGCCCCGCAGAGGCCGCGTGGAGGCCGGGCTCCCTGACCGCTCGCAGGCGCAGCAAGTCTGTGAGCAACATGGAGCCTGTGGGCACGGGGGCCGCGGGCAGCGCGAGCCCGGGCACCCCGCGCGAGCACCCGCACTCGCCCATCAACAGCAGTGAGACGGCCAGCGTGCTCACAGGTGCTCGCCGCTCCTCACCGCCAGTAGCAGCAGCAACACCGGCAGTTGCGCAAGCAGTAGAGAGGTTGTTTGTGGTGGGTAGGTATACTGGCAGCAGGGTAGGTTGTGTTTCTTCACTAAAGCTTTGTAATTATTCAATGACGAGTTATGGTGTGTCGAGGCCACGTGACCACCGTGCCTAGTCTTGTGGTCACAGCGCCGAGTCACGTGACCACTATGCCACGCCACGTGATCTTCGTGGAGAATCACATGACCACCACGTCCAATTGCTATGTGGCAGAGGGGTGGCCAAGGCAAAATAAACACGCAGGCAACGCAAACGCTCAGAGAATGCCGGCGATGAAGTCGTGCGTGTGAAGTAGTGTTCATATTCTTAGGTTTTTTCGGTAAAGTGACGTAGGTAAAAAATTTAAATTAATAAAAGTAAAATAAAATAAAAATCACGACGTTTCGGAGGCAACACAAGCTTCAGTCAGATTTGTATTCTACTTTTATTAATTTAAATTTTTTTCCTACGTGGCTTTACCGAAAAAAACCTAAGAATATGAATCCTTACAGTCACGAAAGCTTCAAATCTAGAAGTAGCGTTCACCTCCCGGATGCGGCGTCGAACCCTGCGAAGCGCTCTGTCCTGAGGGCACGTTGTGCCGTGTTTTGTTTTGCAGACTCGAGCGAGCACGACGAGCAGCAATCGCAGCCGCAGCCTCCGCACGCGAGCCACGCGCGGTACACGCGGGGCGGCACAGACGAGGAGGAGGACGAGGAGGAGGAGGAGGAGGGTGACGACGTGAGGAGCAGGAGGAGAGGAGGGGAGCTCGACGAGGGGGCCCTCTTGCCCCCCGCGCACCATGTGAACGCGGGGATGGACGACGACGACGATGAGGATGACGACAGCCCCATGCCCGACAACTGGGAGAAGACACGGACAGAGGACGGCACGGTCTACTACATCGAGTATGCAGCCTCGAGCACAGCAGGGGGTACAGCATAGAGTACAGCAGGGGGTACAGCATGGAGTACAGCAGGGGGTACAGCATGGAGTATGGCAGGGGGTACAGCATGGAGTACAGCAGGGGGTACAGCATAGAGCACAGCAGGGGGTACAGCATGGAGTACAGCAGGGGGTACAGCATGGAGTACGGCAGGGGGTACAGCATGGAGTACGGCAGGGGGTACAGCATGGAGTACGGCAGGGGGTACAGCATAGAGCACAGCAGGGGGTACAGCATGGAGTACAGCAGGGGGTACAGCATGGAGTACGGCAGGGGGTACAGCATGGAGTACAGCAGGGGGTACAGCGTAGAGTACAGCAGGGGGTACAGCATAGAGCACAGCAGGGGGTACAGCATAGAGTACAGCAGGGGGTACAGCATGGAGTACAGCAGGGGGTACAGCATGGAGTACAGCAGGGGGTACAGCATGGAGTACAGCAGGGGGTACAGCATGGAGTACAGCAGGGGGTACAGCATGGAGTACAGCAGGGGGTACAGCATAGAGTACGGCAGGGGGTACAGCATAGAGCACAGCAGGGGGTACAGCATAGAGTACAGCAGGGGGTACAGCATGGAGTACAGCAGGGGGTACAGCATAGAGCACAGCAGGGGGTACAGCATGGAGTACAGCAGGGGGTACAGCATGGAGTACAGCAGGGGGTACAGCATGGAGTACAGCAGGGGGTACAGCATGGAGTACAGCAGGGGGTACAGCATGGAGTACGGCATAGAATACAGCAGGGTCAACATTGTCGATAGCAGTATCTATGGCAGGAACTACAGCAGGCACTATGGTAGGGTCTATTGCCGTGCTTATGACAGCGACCATATTAGGGTCTATGTCATTCATTGTTACAGTAAATTTAGCTGTGATGGTCCCACCTGATGACGGAGACTTGTGTTGCCTCCAAAATGTCGTGAATTATTATTTTATTTCTATTATTATTTCTATTTCTATTATTTATTTTTTACCTACGTGACTTTACCGAAAAAAACCTAAGAGTATGAATCCTTGCAGTCACGAAAGCTTCAAATCTAGAATCCATGTCATTCTCTATAGCAGTGGCTCTTAACCTGGGGTGCACGCACCCAGGGCGTGCGAGATGCCCTTTCTGGGGGTGCGAGACATGCCATATTTTTTTACAAGGCAAATCATCGAAACAACAAATTAAGCACGGGCACGTAAGCACAACTACTTCGTCCCATCAAACCCCTATGTCTTTGGTTTTTTACCCTTCTATCTGGCAACAAAACTGACACCTTTTTACAAGGAATCATGTTTGCATAGACCACAATACCTGCAGTCATAATGCAAAAAAAAACACAACTCTGATAATGTGCACTGTCCTTGAAGTTGATTGGTCCAGACCCGAGACAGCTTTCCTTAGAGCCTAGTCTCACATGGGTTGGACCAGATGACGCCAAAAGGCGTCATCTGCAGGTATTGTGGTCTATGCAAACATGACTCCTTGTAAAAAGGTGTCAGTTTTGTTGCCAGATAGAAGGGTAAAAAACCAATTATCATATTTTTACTGGCAAATAAGGTTCCCATAGTGTAGATGCTTGCCCCGAGCTCTCATACTCTGATGGTGCATTGTATTTGAGTTGTGCGCCTTTTGGCGTCATCTGGTCCAACCCATGTGAGACTAGGCTCTAAGGAAAGCTGTCTCGGGTGTGGACCAATCAACTTCAAGGACAGTGCACATTATCAGAGTTGTGTTTTTTGTTTGCATTATGACTGCAGGTATTGTGGTCTATGCAAACATGACTCCTTGTTAAAAGGTGTCAGTTTTGTTGCCAGATAGAAGGGTAAAAAATCAATTACCCTATGTCTTTATTAACATTATAAATGTTTTAACGGTTGAGAACCAAAGGGGGGTGCAAGGATGCAGTAAGGGCTAAGAACCACTGGTCTATAATGACAGTGTGAAGTGGATGCAGGGAATCTCCACGGAGTGTGTGGGTGCGTGTGCGCGTGCGTGTGGGTGTTTGCGTACGTGCGTGTGTGCGCCACAGCCACAGCACCAAGACCACCACGTGGCTCGACCCTCGCCTCAAAACCCAGCTCAAGGCCCCCGAGGACTGCACCGAGGATGGTGAGGGCTGCACTCGCAAAGGCAAAGATCCCCCGTGTAGCCTTAACACACCGTTGCGGCAAGTGTTGTAGGCTCGTGCCCGTATAGGCTGCCACCGAGTGTGAGAGGTGGATGGCCAGCACCGCACCCGGCTTCTTGTCTTCCCGATGCAGAAATATACACATCGCACCTGGTGGTCATCTACAGCTGAGTTAACCTAAGGGAGGCCCAGGAACAGGTTCAGATATCACTTGTCACTGATGTCTGCTGTGGCTCGGAACTGAACCCAGGTCGCCGGGTTCGTCGTGCAGTGTGATAACGACACCCAAACAAACACAAATCCTCCATATAGCCTCTAACAGGCTGTTTGGGCAGTGTATATATATATGTTGCACTTTAGCACGGTATGTAGCCAACCATGCTAATGGGTAAGTGCTCTTCGCGAGCACTACACACACGGAAGCCAACACACACCCTCTTTAACCACATCAACTATTGGGGAAACCCCTGCTCGTGAGCACCCACTAAGGCTGGCACGACGCTTCGCGGGTCGTGACCAACAACACACTCGTACTTTGGTCTTCCTGGTGCTGACGTTGAAAACCGGCACAAGGTGCTCATTTCAAGCTGGTGTCCACCGAAGATGTGCTCTGTCCCACCACGGAGTCCGTTACGCATTACATGGCCGTGCCAATGGAATTTACATTTGGTCCGGATATAATAGGAGGCTGATTGATACCTGGGCGCAGTCAAGGGATGGCTTCCTCCTGGTAAATTGTATTGTTTATGCTGGTTGTTGGTGATTGCTTCCCATTCAAATAAGGAATTAAGAAACCCAGGCTGGAGATTGGCACATGCAGGTGTAGAGGAGTATTGTGAGTAACCTATAAGGGGGCAAGCAGAAGGAGGTGGGAGCGGGTTGACAGTCAAGAACGACGTAACGTCACGGGTTACGTCAGGGGCTTTGGAGAGCCCCTTCGGGAACATGGGCGGAGTCGAGCCGGGGGGAGGAGCTGCCCAAAGGCTTCTTAAGGGGGGCCCCGTGACGGAGGCGTGGTCGTCGTAGGGAGCCAGGGTAAGGATCGGCTGCAGAGGGTCTCTCCCTCCTCGTCGCGGAGCGGTGTTGGCTGAACCCCCGCTCCGGGCGGACGAGTGGGAGAGCCAAGGGGATGGCCGAGGGTAGGGTCCGTAGGTGTTGAGTAAAGGGTCGGCTGGAAGAAGGTCTTTCTCTCCTCGTCGTGGAGCGGTGTTAGCTGAACCCCCGCTCCGGGCGGTCGAGTGAGAAAGCCCATAGGGTAGCCGTGGGTAGGACCCAAATAGTATTCAGTGTCCGGGGCAAAGGACCGTGAGAGAGTGCACGTACACTGGTGTGAGCGTAGGATGTCGAGTGTAACAGTGTTTTAATAAACGGCAACAGCCCTTATAGAATTCCTCATCTCCGCGTGGTTCTCCTGGGCTGCACAGGTGAGGCCTTCTCATCAGCCCCACAAAACGAATAGCTAACCTTTGCTCTTGCTGTCTGTTTGATTCATGGTGGGGTCGACGTGGAGGGGGGAATGGAGTTATTGTGGGGAATTGGTAGCAGTGAGCGGTGGCGCAGCGGTTAACTGCCCGACGAACCGAATTCGATTCCTATGCACGGCCAAGGCCAGTGACAGTTATCCGAACCAGTACTGGACCTCTCCTAGGTCGACTCGGCCTCAATTGAGTGCAGTAATACCAAGATTTATGTCCCTCCATTTTACGTCGTTTTGCAAATACGTCGTCATTTAATACCACTACCTGATTTTCGTTGCCTCAATCCACGCTTGCATCGCTGACAGCATCGTCCGTCCTTTCTCGTACCCGTCAACTCAGCCTTGGCCTCCACCTACCCTGTAAATACCTTTTGATTGACCTAATTTCAATATTCGTCGCAACTTTCAGGAATGCATCCCCGACGTTAACCGGGGTATTACTGTACCTGGTGCGATGTGCAAACATTGCCACTAGGTAGATGGTGGCGGTCTGGTGTGGTGTTGGCCACCCGCCCCCTCGTGTGCCGTGCTGGCCTTCATAAGTGCTGCTCGCTAACAGCACTTGCTCCAACAATCTGTTAAAGGCTATACGGGGGATGGCTTTGTTTGGAGTTATTTTCCCTGGGAAGAGTGCTCACGACCAGCTTAGGTTGTATGATCGGATAATTGCTGCTCACTCGTGAGAAGGAGTTGGAGATGCTACTGCTGAACTTGGAGTGTACTATTAAGAGATGGGGCCTTACCATTAGCCCCACATAAACAAAGCACCTTCCTCCGTATTTTGTGCCAACTACCAAATCAATGAGTGATAGACTTGGGTAGTGTGCTAATGACCAACTCTCTTTTGGCAGCGGAGGTCTCACTTCATATCAGTCGAGCGCATTTTTTCATCAGATGCGTAACGCCTTCTGAAAAATGTCTGCCCTATCGCTCCATACGAAGCTTTGTCTCTTCTCAGCCACAATGAAGCTCCCCCTTCTCTGTGTTTATGAAATGTGGAGCCCTTTATATGAATACCTGCTCCAAATAGAAATATTAACGTGCGCCTACGATTTGTGTTGTGTCCGTGTGTGGCTCAGAGCTGCCGTACGGTTGGGAAAGGATCGAAGACCCGGAATACGGAGTCTACTACGTTGAGTGAGCCCTGCACCCTCACCACCACCCTTCTGTGTTAGAATCTGATCACAAAGCAGCAGCTGCTGTACCCATGTCACAGGAGTAACACTCGTGCCTCACAGCAAAAAGCCTTTGGGTTTGAACCCTGACTCGGGCACTTTTCTGTGTGGAGGGTGTATATTCTCCCCCACGTCTGTCTATGCTTTCTCCGGATTTTCCGGTATTCTCCTATAACTAAAAACACATACAATGTAACTGATATTGGCCAAACATCCCAATGTTGAAACTTTGCATTTAAATCACGCATCGCTGGGGATGCCACTTACGCCCTGGGCCTCACTGACTGTGCCACCGCCACCCCCTCCACAGCCACATCAACAAGTGCACGCAGTACGAGAACCCCGTGACAGAGGCGAAGAAACCTCAACCAGGTATGGAGGGCATCGCAGCACAAGCACACACACAGACACGTGCACAGATGCACGCGCACATATGCAGAAACACATGCCTCGCCCGTTTAGCCCTCTTTATTAATAAAACAGAAGGTTCTTGGGCATTCGATGGCTGTACATGCAGGCTACGTGACCCAGCAAACGCAGCCTCGCCTTTCGGAGGAGCTCACTGATGGGACCATGTCTAGATCTTTCAAGGATCTGTGAGCTCCCACAATCCAGCCTGGTTAAACCCAGGATGGATTGTAGGCAGGCCATCCTGAACGTTTCAAACTGGCACAGATGTTCCTTTAAAGGGTTCCACGTTTCTCAAGCATAGATAAGGGAGAGCTTAACTGTGGCTGAGAAGACCTAGGGCTTCGTGTGGGGTGATAGGCCAGACAACCGCCACACAGCGTTATGCAGCTGATGAAAAGATGCCTAACCGGAGTTGGTCATAAGCACACTGCCCAGGTACAGGAACATCTCCACTTTCTCCACAATTGCCCCATCAGTCACAGAGCAAGCGGGGGCATGCTGTGGCTTGGCACGGGCCGAGGGTTTTGGGGAGATAACTGTCGATTAGACCGCCTGCCTGCCTAAGGCGATTAACCACGTGGCCTCTCCGTGACCTCCGCCTGCGTTCAGACCACGTCTGTTGATCTGATCAAAACAGGGTCACTGGGGTTTGCGCCGTTGTCTGATGCCGCAAGCTGCATGAATCGGGGACCGCGTGTGTGGGTTTAGCCCAGCTTATGGAGCCGGAGGGGGCTCCCTGTCATCAGATGATGATTTGCAATACTGACCAGGATTCACTCGGCTCCATCATTGGCGTTGGTCATTAGGGCAAATACTGGTGGCACAGTGGTTTGCACACTGCTTGATCATCCAGGTCACCCAATTTCAATTCCTGGCCAAGACCAACATCAGTGGCAATTAACTCACCCAGTTATCTAAAATGGGTACCTTGTGTATTGTGTAAACATCAGCATTGGGGAGACAATTTTCAAGTTTCATTTATTAGGTATAACCCTGTGAGCCATTCGGCTGTTGAATCGGGTGCAACCGCAACAAACAAAAAAACAAAAACAAGAAAACATCTTAATGTGACTATGTGCAAACAGAAAATCCAAGAAAAGACAGCAAAATATTGCAGAAAAAGCACCGTACACCAACACTGTGTGCAAAAATCCCAGTGGGATGCAAGTCAAAACAACAACAACCACAAGACAACTTAGATTAAGGCCATCAGTCTAACTCTGTACTACAACAAACAAACATCGCCAATTCTAGATTTGAAGCTTTCGTGACTGCAATGATTCATATTCTCAGGTTTTTTCGGTAAAGTCACGTAGGTAAAACATTAAAAGTAATGAAAGTAAAATAAAACAAAACAAAAATAAAATTCACGACGTTTCGGAGGCAACACAAGTCTCCGTCATCAGGTGGGACCGTCACAGCCAGATTAGCTGCATCAAGTGAAGCAATGATTCAAGATGTAATCCCTTATAAGCAAGTTGAAGGGGGGGAGGAGAGGGGGGGGGGAGTTCATCAGAATGTGGTAGCCAATGAATGGAAACGTATCGGGAGGGAGGGGGGTGGGAGGGGGAGGGAGCCAACAAAAAATTTGGCGACGGCTTGGACGCGGCTGCTGCGCACGCCAACACAATGGACAGAGAGGGGGGAGGGGAGGTCTGATACACATGATAGAACAAAGGAACGAAAATGCCCATGTTTATACCAATGCAGGCTGAAAAATGAAGAGAGTACTGTTTTATTTTATTTTACTTTCATTACTTTTAATGTTTTACCTACGTGACTTTACCGAAAAAACCTGAGAATATGAAACATCGCCAAACCGAAAAACTTTTTAAAAATCACCAAAATAAAGCCATAAAAGCAATGAAACAGTGATCATAGGAACTGTGACCGAATTTTCACAATAAACGACGTAAACAACATGGACTACCAAACTCTGCAGCCATAATGGCAGACGCATATGGTGCTGGCCACTCCCACCCCCTTGTGTGCCGTGCTGGCCTTCATAGGTGTTCACGAAAAACACATTCCTCGACAGTCTGTTCAGGCTACACGGGGGGATCTTTGTCCTTCTACGTGTATGAGTGGGGAGCGCTAGTGTAGCGGTTAGCGCGCTGCGCTATGAACCTGGCTACCCGGGTTCGATTCCCGCTCACGGCTAACACCAGTGACGATTATCTGAACCGGTCCTGGGCCTCCCCTAGGTCGACTCAGCCTCAAATGAGTACCTGGTGCGGTGTGTAAACATCGCCACTGGGGAGACAAAGGCGGTCGGGCGTGGTGCTGGCCACCCACCCCCTCGTGTACCGTTCCGGCCTTCATAGGTGCTCGCTAACAGCACTTGCCCCTACAGTATGTTAAGGCTATACGGGGGATCTTTGTGTTTGCCACCGTGTGCCACCGTGTGCGTGCTCGCAGCGGGGAAGCCGTTCTTTACGCGCGACCCCACGGAGCTGCGCGGCTCCTCGCTGAGCTCGCGGCTGCAGAAAAGTCAACGCGGCTTCGGCTTCACCATCGTGGGGGGCGACGAGCCCGAGGAGTTCCTGCAGATCAAGAGCCTCATCCCGGGCGGCCCCGCCGCCGCAGAGGGCCTCATGGAGACCGGTGCGTGCGTCTGCGCATGTGTGTGCGCGTCTGTGCGCGTCTGCGTGTGCATCGTGTCCTTGTGTGTGCATACAAGCCTGTCTGTGGGTGCGTCTGTGCGTGCATGTCTGTGTGTGCGCGTCTGTATGTGTACGTACGGCCTGTCTGTTGGTGCTTGTGCGTGCGTATCTGTGTGTGCGCATGTGTGACCTGAGGGTGGAGTCCTTAAAACCCGGCAACCCGAGTTCAGTTTCGGCTCACATCAGTGACGAATATCTGAATTGCTTATTGGCCTCCCTTAGGTTGACTCAGCCTTAAATGAGTACTGGGTGGGGTATGTAAACATCAATACTGGGTCGACAAAGGCGACCGGGCGTGGTGCTGGCCACACACTTCCTCATGTACCGTGCCATCCTCCCTCAATAGGTGCTCGCTAACAGCACTTCTCCCACCAGTCTGTTAGAGGCTACAAGGGGGATCTTTGTCTTTGTGTGTGTGTGTGCTGCCTTGCATCTTTGTGCGTGTTTATTCATCTTGTCTGTGTGCATGTGACGGAGTACATGTCTATGTTCCTGTGTGTGGAGAGCTAAAGCACATGTGCGATGGTGGTACATCTGCCAGTCATCTCAATCGGTCAACCCATGGCACCCGAGTCCGTCCCGCGACCTCCTGCCAGCAGCAAGAGCCTTCCAAACTTAATGCGCTGGCCTCAAAGTAGACCTAGCCTGGCACAAACACTCTTGTGACAAGCAGACAACATATTTTGAAGTGTAAAATCTACTTTTATCTTCATTACAATTATATTGTTTATGCAGAGGGACAGATTTATGAGGGAGAGATGTCGCTTGTTTATTTTTTTGGCGTCATCTGGTCCAACACCAATGGAGACTAGGCTCTAAGAAAAGCTGTCTCGGGTGTGGACCAATCAACTTCAAGGACAGTACATATCATTTTCAGAGTTGTTTCTTTTTGTTTGCATTTTGACTGCTTGTGTTGTGGTTATTGCTAACATGATGCCTTGTATAAAGGTGTCAGTTTTTGTACCAGTTGAAAGGGTAAAAACCTATCACTATAACTATATATGACTTGTATAGGATAATTCTAGATTTGAAGCTTTCGTGACTGCAAGGATTCATACTCTTAGTTTTTTCGGTAAAGTCACGTAGGTAAGAAATGAAATTAAAATTAATATTTTTTTTTTCATTTTTTACTTTTTGTTTAGGATACCGTACTATTGTTGTTGTTGTTCTGCCGGTTGTTGACGCCTCTCCAGGAGACGTGATTGTGCGGGTGAACGACACGTGTGTGCTGGGGCACACGCACGCCCAGGTGGTCGAGATTTTCAAGTCGATCCCAATCGGGCAGCACATCGACCTGGAGCTGTGCCGCGGCTACCCGCTGCCCTTCGACCCCGACGACCCCAACACGCACCTCGTGAAGTCGGTGGCCATCACGGATGAGCCGGTGTTCGTGAACGGCGGCCGCACCATGAGCGTGCGCAGCGCGCGCTCCTACGTGCCGGCGCCCGAGTACCGCGGTGGCACGCGGCCCGGCAAGATGAACCTGCCGCAGGTGAGCGGGGTCACAGCGGCCGCCGGGCGTTGGGTTGCATCGCGTGGGGTTGGCACGCGTTGTTGCCCCGGTGCTCGCGATCCATCGTGGCAGACACCGTCCCGCAGAACCAGCTGCCTTCTGCAGAGGAAGTCGACATTTGAGGGTCGATGATTTTCCTCCTGATTGGGCTTAAATATCGAGGTGGATAACCCAAAGCGCTTCACAGTGCAAACGAGGAAAGACAACTCGAGAGGATTACAGCGGAGAAATTGGAGAGGGATAACGAACCAAGAGAGAGCATCGCGGTGAGGACAGCTTTGTCCTGGTGTTACAACTGTAGTGGGTTCAATTGATGCGCACACTCAACTTGGAGGCAACACTATTTATTAACGCATAACAACCAACGTGAACATTATACACAAGGTGGTGACCACCGTTCCTCACCTCACTAACACTCAGGGAATACTACACCACGTGACCAGGGCAGGTGACGGGCTGCCTGGTCACGGACGACAATCGGAGAAGGGAAATAATAAAATAATATAAAACAAACAAAAAATTCCCTTCTACGTGACTTTACCGAAAGAACCAAGAATATGAATCCCTGCAGTCACGAAAGCTTTAAATAAAAAAAAAGACGATCGGAGACTCGATTACCGCTGATGGTGTCTTCAGCCCGGGGTTGAAGAGCCCAGCTCCCTGTTCACACCCCGCTTATAACTCCCGTGGCGTGGCCGGCTCTACCCCAGACCACGCCCCCCTTCTCGATCCTTCGAGAAGGTCCAGGCCCCCAACCACGTGACCCCCAAGCTGCCCCCCTGGGGCCCCTCGCCCCCCTTTGTCCGGTCACGTGTCCTGTTGGGTTCACGCAGAGTGTCACGGCCTGACACGACCCCCGTGACACCCGCCTACAGCACCCAGACCGAGCCAACACAGTAGTGACGTCATGTGTCCCTACGCTGGTACAGTCCCGACACAGTAGTGATGTCGTATGTCACTACACAATGAACACGCGCGCGCAAACACACACATGAGATGCAACGACCAGAGAAGTCCAATAACGAGACGGGATACAAAGTGCATGTCGATCCACGGTCGACTGCACAATTCCTCAGAGCTGTTCATCCTCACCCAGTCCCCCACGCCATCTCATAGGCTGCTGTCTCTTACCGACAAATGTAAATGATGACAACTTACACTGGTCAACACACTTTTTCTGGCATAAGGTATTCCAACGGTTCTAAGGTAATTTTGGGGTGCTGATTCCAAATCTGGCATCAGTTTTTGTTTATCACATCAGGTTTTTGAGATATCAAATATTGCATTTTCAATAAAAACTGCAGAAGAAAAATATTAAATAAATGTGGATATCTACATAAAATAATATTATAAACACACTATCCTAAAAATACAGCACCATATTTTAACACTAAAGCAGTCACTGACTCGCAACAACTTGCAATCATAAGTGAGAGCGTTAATTTCGGGTAAAATCAATGAAAATGTGGTATGCCGATAGCATAAAAATGAGATGTGATAGAGCAAATCTGAGATCAGATTTGGAATCAGCACCCTGAAATTAGTCTAGAACAGCTGCAAAAGTCCAGGCCAGAAAAATACTTTTTTTGTTGACCAGTGTTATAGATACTGTACGCTCTTTCCTCTCCACCAATTAGGCTGAGTGATTGCAGTCAGATGGTTAGTCGCCCCTTATCACTCTGCTTTCCCTTCTACCATGGGTATTGTATTTCCACGAACTTTAATTATTGAGTTCTCCACCCACCAGACTGTTTCCATCTCATCCACACAGCAGATCACAACATCACACTCGCCCACCCATTCACCCACCCACGCACCACACACTTCAGGCCACAACACTGCTATATCTACGATGGAATGCTCTCCCCCTCTAAGTAACCTTGCTCAGCTCCAACACGTCACGCTGTCATCCATTACAACTTAGTGCTGTATCATGGGGCCTGTTTTGCCAGTATCAAAAGTGTGAAAAATAAGAATTGGTTTTACCCTTTCTGGCAGTAAAACAGGTGTTAAGATGTTCAAACACCAAATAGGTACCTTTTGCAAGGAATATTTATTCATTGCCTTTGAAACTACCGTGCGCCTTTTGACGATCTATGGTCTAACATTGGTGAGACTAAATTACAAGGAAAGCTGTCTCTGGTGTAGGCCAATCAGTTCCTCCTGCAGGCGAGTAAACGCACAGCGCCAGCACGCCTCACAGCGTCGTCCCGATGAATTATCTCCATTCTAGATTTGAAGCTATCGTGATTACAAGGATTCATACTCTTAGTTCTTTTGGTAAAGTCACGTAGATAAAAAATGAAATTAAAATCAATAAAAAAATTTAAAAAAAGATTTTATTTTTATTAATTTTAATTTCATTTTTTACCTACGTGACTTTACCGAAAGAATTATCTCCACTCCGTCGACTCTGCGGATTCCTTTTCGCCAGCGTGGTCCGCCGGCGCCCTTCGTAGACGCTCAGCGAGCATGTGTGCCGACAGGACAAGGCCCTGGCGATTACGTCACAGCCCGAGCTCATCACCGTGCACGTGGCCAAGGGCGCAAGCGGCTTCGGGTTCTCCATCGCGGACGGGCCGAGCGGACAGCGCGTGCGGCAGGTTATGGACGCCCAGCGCTGCCGGGGCCTCAAGGAGGGCGACCTCCTGCTCGAGATCAACCGCGAGGGGCTGCACGGCGCCAAGCACGCACAGGTCGTGCAGAGGCTCAAGGAGTTCAACGTTGGCAGCACCGTGACCTTCCTGATCCAGCGCGGGGGTGAGCACGGGGCCTGCCGGGCTTCGCACTCGCTCTGCGATGTGTCTCTGTGTGCAATGTCTCTCTCTGCTGTGTCGCACTGTGCTGTGTCTCTGCACTGTGTCACTCTGCGCTGTCTCTCTGCGCTGTCTCTGTGTACTATGATTTGGCATGCTGTGCCTCTCTGCTGTGTCTCTCTGTGCTATGTCTCGGCATGCTGTCTGTCTGCGCTGTCTCTCTGTATGCTATGTCTCTCTGTGCTGTGTCACTCTGTGCTGTGTCTCTGCACTGTGTCAATCTGCGCTGTCTCTCTGCGCTGTCTCTGTGCGCTATGTCTTGGCATGCTGTGCCTCTCTGCTGTGTCTCTCTGTGTGCTATGTCTCTCTGCGCTGTCTCTTTGGGCTGTGTCTCTCTGCGCTGTGTCTCTACGCTGTGTCTATCTGTGCTGTGTCACCCTACGTGGCCTATCAATGCAACCGCATCGTCGCACCCATTGGCATCATGGCTGGCAAGAGATGCATTCGATAATCGTGCGACCAGCAGCAACGCCTGGCTGTGTCTAACCTGCGTTGACAGTTACACACTTCACTGCCTCCTCTAGGTTGGCTGTGCCTTAAATGTGCATCTCGTGGAGCGTGTTGACGTTAACGCAGCCAGGCATAGCACGGGTCCCACTGTGGTTCCGTGTCACCCCAGCCTAACGCCTACTTGTGAACGTCGCACAGATAAACACCACACACAGAGCAGCAGGCTTGGTGCAGGGGCCTCTCTCGTCTTGGGAATACAATGATTCCCACCCCCCGGCCATAGCAATTCAATGACTCACCCCGATACGATTGCACAATGTTGTTTGTACCGATTTGGCAATACTCTGAGCCTAAAGGCACGAGGCACGTTAGTCTAACTGGTATCGATCATAAACAATTATAAATTGAATTGATGATTTTATGAAGTTAGAGATTTTATTTGGGTCATGTGTCAAGTTTTGTTGTGTTTAACCGAGGTGAGTACTCGAGTAGCCAGGATGATACTCTTTGGTTCTTTCGGTAAAGTCACGTAGGTATACAATTAAATAATATAGACCAGGATGAGTCTAATTTGCAAGAGTGACCTTGGTCACCAAAATGACAGAGAAAAGCAAATAAAATATAACAAAGTACAGCGATGAACTTAACAGCGATGAGCACACGTGGATGATCTACGCGTACCGACTGCGCTACATGTTGGTTTGTTTCGATTTAAAGCTTTCGTGACGGCAGGGATTCATATTCTTGGTTCTTTCGGTAAAGAACCAAGAATATGCTGGTGTGTCTCGCTGTCTTTTGGGAAGCAGCAACGAGAAAATAATTTTAGTCTTAACTCTACACCCTGTTTTAAGTTGACATCGGTTGTGTGTGCGTGCACGTTGGCTCGTGTTGTCTGCTGAGCGCGTGAATTGTGCGCCCGGTGGTGAAAGCTGTGGTGTGTTCTTGTTTCCAGGTTCCTACCCTCAGAAGAGTCCCAAGCCGGTGAGTAGCCGATGCCTACGCACGTTTCATGCAGAGTTGCGAGAACATCGCGTGGCACTGCTGGGTGGTAGCGCTCGCCCCGTTAACCTCGTTTATGATGCCAAGCCTCTGCGCTCACTTCCTGGGCGTGCGCGTTGCCCGTGGCGGTTGCCATCTGTACCGAGCCCGGGCCTCCCCTAAGCAGACTCGGCTTCGGTAGGAGCCGGCGCTCGCTGGGACGGTGTTCCCTGTGTAGCACACGGCACGTGCGGCGAGGCCCGGGCATCGCTTGTTTGGGAGACCTCTACTGGATTTAGGCGACAGCTCGTTTGTGTGTGTGTGTATGTAGGGGAGTGGTGGTGTAGCGGTTAGCGCGCTGCGCTATGAACCCGGCGACCCGGGTTCGATTCCCGCTCACGGCCAACATCGGTGACGATTTTCTGAACCGGTCCTGGGCCTCCCCTAGGTCGACTCAGCCTCAAATGAGTACCTGGTGCAGTGTGTAAACATCGTAATTGGGGAGACAAAGGCGGTCGGGCGTGGTGCTGACCACCCACGCCCTCGTGTACCGTTCCGGCCTTCATAGGTGCTCGCTAACAGCACTTGCCCCCTACAGTCTGTTAAGGCTATATGGGGGATCTGTCTTTGTTGTGTGTCGGGAATGAGTGTCTGTATTTGTAGTAGTGTTTGTGTATTTGCGTGTATTTTTGGTGTATGTGTATGTATCTGTGCGTGTTTAATGTGTATGTTGTATGTGTATGTATCTGTGTGTTTTAATGTGTGTGTTGTATGTGTATGTATCTGTGTGTTTAAATGTGTGTGTTGTATGTGTCTGTGTGTTTTTATGTCCGGTGGAGTGGTGACAGCGGTTAGTGGACTACAAATCTGTTGGTAGGGGTGCGATTCACAGCTCATTAACACCACTTTCCCGAACAGCCTGTGTACGCCATATGGAGATATTTGGCTTTGTATGTGTGGTGTGTAAATATTGGGTGGTTCAAAGAGATGGACCCAATTTTAAAGCAGTTTATTTCACGATGGCAACATGTTACAATTACACAAAAGTTAAAAACGGTTTAATGAGTTATCAAGTTTCACTAACCATTTAATAAATGCTCTATGTGCCCTCCACCAGCTGTACGGACAACATCGAGACGATAGTTGAATTCGTCCCAAACGCCTCTCAAAGTGTCTTCTTCCACTGAAGTCACCGCTGCCGTGATTCTGTTTTTGAGGTCATCCAGATTAGTCGCTAATGGTGGCACAAAAACACCACGGGTCTTTGACGTATCCCCACAAGAAAAAGTCGCAGGGTGTGATGTCTGGGGATCTTAGGGGCCAAGAGTGTAGCGCCAAGCCTTGGGGTCCCGTGCGACCTATCCAACGTTGAGGCAGTGTTTTCTTGCGGATGACTGAGGTTAGGGGCTGTTAGTGCGCTGGGAGAGGCATCTAGCGGTAATCATTTGAATCTTTATGCCCCGCCCTCTCTATGCCCCGCCCTCTCTATGCCCCGCCCTCCTCTCTGTCCCGCCCTCTCTATGCCCCGCCCTCCTCTCTATGCCCCGCCCTCTCTATGCCCCGCCCTCTCTATGCCCCGCCCTCCTCTCTGTCCCGCCCTCTCTATGCCCCGCCCTCCTCTCTATGCCCCGCCCTCTCTATGCCCCGCCCTCCTCTCTATGCCCCGCCCTCCTCTCTATGCCCCGCCCTCTCTATGCCCCGCCCTCTATGCCCCGCCCTTTCAAGTGGTAAGAGTTTCATTCATGGGCGGTTCGTGGTTGCAGAGATATAGCGATTTCAAATCTGGTCCATCATTTTTAAACACCCTGTATATCATTATTGTGTTTCTTTGTTTGTATGTATGTGTGGGGAGGGGTAGTGTGGCGTTAACACGCTGCACTACAAACCCAGCAACCCGAGTTCGATTCCTGCTCACGCCCAACACCAGTGACGATTATCTGAATGGATCCTAGGCTTTCCCCTAGGTAGACTCAGCCTCAAATGAGTACCTGCTGCAGTGTGTAAACATGGCCACTTGGGAGACAAAGGCGGTCGGGCGTGGTGCTGGTCATCCACCCCCTCGTGTGCTGTTCCGGCCTTCATAGGTGCTGCTCGCTAACAGGGTATATTTTTCTTTGTGCGTGCATTTGTGTATGCGTATCCATGTGTGTCTGTGTGTATCCGTGTGTGTGTCCACGTGTTTATACCTACGTGTATGTATGTGTGTGTCTCAGGGCCCGAGGCGGCACGTCGTGCCTCAGTCGAGTCAGGACGTGATGCTCCCATCGCTGGTGAACCAGGGGCTGGCACGTGGCGGCGGTGGCCGCTCCGGCTCCCCCACTCCCTCCAGCAGCCCCGACAGCCGGCACCCGGACGCATACCGTCTGTACCGCGAGTCGCGCTCTATCTTCGACAGCAAGGGTCAGTGTCCCCATGCCAGGCTGCCTGGCCGACGGCACCGCCCCCGTCGGACGTACGAACCGGCTCCGAGTGCGCCGATTGCCCCCGACTCGTCAGTGCGGGGATTTTTAAACCATCGCTGCGGCGTTGCAGAGCCATCCCGTCTCGTTGACGGCCGTGTTCTTGCGTTGGCCGTTTGGTGCTAAACGTTGGACTTGTGACGTCTTGTGTGGGAGCAGTGGCAATACCGTGGAATGTTTATCTCGTGTTTTGGGTACCGTATTGTGTACAGCAGAGGGGTCTTCGGTTCCACTGAAAGTCATTTTGCGATGGCCAAAGAAACAGTCCCAGTCACAGACTGGCCTACCACTTGATAACACTGGAGTGCGCTGGCAGCCCACGTGCTGACACACGCCATGTGCTGTCGGTGTAGTGGCTCGCTTGCTGATCCACGTGTGACCCTTCCTCTCAGTGGAATCGTAGGCGTGCACCTCTCCATCCTGTGCACCTGACCACGAACGTGAAGTTCGCGTCTCCAGAGCTCTCATCTCTCAGGGTGGTGGGGCAGTGCCCCGGGCGGGCAGGCGGGCAGGCGGGCAGGCGGGCTTTGGGTCGAGGGCAGCATGCACCCGGCTGCCTCACACGTGCCGCGTGTCTCCCCACAGCGGCGTCCGACTACAGGGAGATGGACATCCTGTTGCGGCGGCACGAGAGCGGCTTCGGCTTCCGCATCCTGGGGGGGAACGAGCCTGGAGAACCCGTGGGTGGCGCGCCACTACCACTGGCACTGCGCCATCACTGGCAGCATACCGCCACGAACACAGCCTGATGCATTGACACTACATAGTTAACTTTGCAAGCCAGTCGGGTGTGGTGCTTTTTAATCCTCGCTCACATAAATAATATCTGGTTCATCTGCACACTATTGCCCACACCAGGCCCTGCCTTTAACAGAGCGGCCATAAAAATGCTGGGATGCACGTTTGTCGCGCGACGCGACTGGTCACTCGTGATGCTGATTGTGGCGATCGGTCTCCCGAGCTCGGATAAATTGCTTCTGGTTCGAGACGCCGCCACCCGGCTCCTCTAGAGGGGAAGGAACTGTGAGCGCATCGCTCCTCCTGTGGGAACATCGCGTGGAGCGGTGCGAGGGAAAAAGCAGAATGGGAATTGTTGTGACCTGCAGTGTGGCGAGTGGGTGGGACAGTGGGAGAGTGAGAGTGTTGTAGTTGATGTGTGTGGGGAGCGGCACGTGAAGTGGGGAGTGTGTGTGAGTCCTTGTATGTATGCTTTTGTATGTGTATTTGTAGTGAGTTCAACTGAGTCACAGACATATTCTTTGGAGGCAACACATTTATTAACACCTACACAAAGGGGTAACTGCCCCTTAACCGGATAACAACCTATGGTGGTGGACCACCATGCTAACTACACCCTATGGTGGTGGACCACCCGGCTAACTACACTAATCACACTGGGAGTAGCTACAACGGACCGGACCCCAGCTCGGGTCCAGGTCCACGTGTTGGAGAGTCTGTAGGACGTAGAACGTAGAATGTAGATTTCTTCAGGATGAACAGCAGCAGCCGGTCCCTCTCGGGGATCCGGCTTCTATCCCCTGCGGCGGGGCTGGCTCCGCCCTTGGCCACGCCCACCTTCTAGAATCCTCGAGCAGGATCTCGGCCCTGACACGTGACCGACCACCCCTAGCCCCCACCTGGGGTGGCCCTGTGTAGACTTTACCGGTCACGTGGCCTTCGGGGTCAACCAGAGTGCCATGGCCCTTAGTAACCCCATGGCCGGCACTCTCACACCCTACCCTGTAGGGGTCGGCACTGCACGCAGAGCGTGGTGCCATCCAGCACTGCCAGTCCAGGGCTCACCGAGCCCCTCTAGGACCGGTACTGCACCCACATACACGTGGTGCCCGCGATGTCAATACATCGCACACCGTGCCTCTCTTGGGCCGGCATTACACAGTGACATCCGCGATGTCACTACAAATATATATATGTGTGTGAGGAGCGGTAGTGTTGTGGTTATTGTGCTGCGCTACAAACCCGGCGATTATCTGCAGCAGTCCTGGGCCTCCCCTAGGTCGACTCGGCCTCAAATGAGGACCTGCTGCAATGTGTAAACATCGCATCTAGGGAGACAAGTGTAGCTGGTCGTGGTGCTGGCCACCCACCCGGTCGTGTGCCACGCCAGCCTTCATAGGTGCTCACTAACAGCATTTTCTCTCAGTCTGTGAAGGCTGTGGATGGGTGATCTTTGCCTTTGAGTGCGAGTGAGGTTGTTGTTGTGACTTGGGGTTCAAGTTCATGTATTAGGTGTAGCCCTGTGAGCCATTCGGCTCTTGAATCGGGTGCAACCGCAACAAACAAAAAACTAAAACATGAACAAAAAACATCTTAAAGTGAATATGTGACTAAGTGCAAACAGAAATCCAAGGTGCAGTGAGTGGGTGAGTGAAGGTGTTGATGTTGTGACCGGCGGTGATGGCGTGCATCAGATTGTGATCGGCTCGATCGTGCCGCTGGGCTCGGCGGACGCGGATGGGCGCCTGCGCACGGGGGACGAGCTGGTGAGCGTGGACGGCGTCGCCGTGCTGGGCCAGTCCCACACGCACGTCCTGGGCCTCATGCAGCAGGCGGCCAAGAAGGGCGACGTCAGCCTCACCGTGCGGCGTCGGGGCTCGCCCGCAGGTATCACCGCACCCTCACGGGGCTCTCGGGGCTCACGGGGCTCACGGGTGCGCGTGTGAGAGCACATGTGTGTGTGGCGAGCGGTGGCGCAGCGGTTAGCGCGCTGCGCTATGAACCCAGCATCCCAAGTTCGATTGTGGCCCTCGGCCAACACCAGTGACGATTATCTGAACCGATCCTGGGCCTCCCCTAGGTCGACTCGGCCTCAAATGAGTACCTGGAGCAGTGCGTAAACATCGCCACTGGGGAGACAAAGGTGGTCGGGCGTGGTGCTGGCCACCCACCCCCTCGTGTACCGTTCCGGCCTTCATAGTTGCTCGCTTACAGCACTTGCCCCAACAGTCTGTTAAGGCTATACTGGGGTGTCTTTGTGTGCGAATCTGTAGGTGAGTGTGTGCGAGGATTTTAACCCCCATGCCAAGCGGCGAGGAGTGGCCGGAGTGATTCGATAATGAGAATCGGGTTTCAACTAATTTAGTTCCATTACAATTTTGCCGAATTGGGCAAAACCTCGATTGTAATTGGGCGCGAGATTTATGTGGACCCCTAACCTCTGACCCCCGACCCCCGTGCCACCACAACAGAGGGAGAGCAGTGGCAGGGGCACGACTCTTCGACGCTGCTGCACGGGGAGGGGTTCCCCGGTGGCCGGGAGGGGTTCCCCGGTGGCCGGGAGGGGTTCCCCGGTGGCCCGTCGGGGTCCGGGAACGCACGCGCCCCGTTCGGGGGTGACGGGGCCTACACGGGCGGCACCCGTGACGTCCTTCTGCACCGCGGGGACAACGAGGGCTTCGGATTTGTGCTCATCTCAGCGCTGCCCTTCCCAGAGAGCAACGGCACTCACGGGGGTACGGGCTGCACCCACGCTCGCCAGACACGCTCACGAACCACACCATATACAACACACTCACCACCCACACTATATACACCACACTCGCCACACCGGAATGTGCACAGCACAGCGCCGACACTCGCCAACCATACTCGCCACGTAACAAAGACAAAGGCTCGGTGGGACCACGTGGCGCGAGGCTGAGTGGGATTGTGGGCCTCGTGCAGATGGGGATGTCCCGCACAAGATCGACCGCATCGTGGAGGGCAGCCCAGCGTCACGCTCGGGCCAGCTGGAAGTGGGCGACCGCATCGTGGCGGTGAACAAGCAGCCCATTGTCCACCTGAGCCACGACCAGATCGTCAGCCTCATCAAGGCCGAGGGCAACACCATCCTCCTACGCATCGTGCCTGCCCATGGCAAGACCCCCCCCCTCCTCCCGCTACACTCGCCGCGCTCACCGCACTCACTAACACAATAACTAATATTCTAACATGCTCACTAACACACTGGCTAATACGCTCCCGAACACTCGCTCGCACACTTGCTCGCACACTTGCTCGCACGCTCACTATCAAGCTTACGAAGACACTCGTCGACATGCACACTGATATGCTCGCGCCCACCCACACTCGCGCCCACCCACACTCGCACCCACCTACACTCGCGCCCACTCACACTCGCGCCCACCCACACTCGCGCCCACCTACACTCGCGCCCACCCACACTCGCGCCCACCCACACTCGCACCCACCTACACTCGCGCCCACTCACACTCGCGCCCACCCACACTCGCGCCCACCTACACTCGCGCCCACCCACACTCGCGCCCACCCACACTCGCACCCACCTACACTCGCGCCCACTCACACTCGCGCCCACCCACACTCGCACCCACCTACACTCGCGCCCACCCACACTCGCGCCCACTACCGAGCCAGCGGTGGACGCAGCACGTTCCCACGCCGCGAGCGCGATGCTCACTTCCGCCGTGTTTCCTACAGACTCGGCCGCCCTCTCCCCCATCAACAACGACGACAACTTCTCCGGCAGCCATGCGTCCAGCGCTTTCCGCTCCACGGACACGCTGGGGTAACTCGCACGACGAGACGCGTCACAATGACAAACACGACGAGACACGTCGTGGTGACTCGCATGATGGGGTAACCGGCGCGTCTGGGTATAAACAGGTGCGTCTGCCAAGAGCCTACAGGCAGCATGGGGTTTTCTTGTAGAGGCAGCGCACACAGCCGGTTTCTCACCTCTTTGGGAAAAGATTTGGATTCTCTCCCCTCGTATGCACGTTGCTTTCCTCCCACATCAAACCGTGACAGAGTTGAGCCGACGCCCGCACGTCCAGAGTAAACGCAAACTCTGCGCGGCGAGAGAATAACGAGAAGATTTCAATGTCGTGCAAGCTGAGTCGTGATGCCCTCTGCTGTGCCACTGCTGTCCCAGGCCTGACCCGCGCAGCAGGAAGGACGTGAAACCCGACCCCAAGTCCTCACAGGTGAGGGGGGGAAGGAGGGGGAGGAGGAGAGGTCATTGGGCACAGAGGGTCGGCACATGTCACCAAGATAGCCACATACAGTATCTACGCACACATGTACACATTAACAAGTACAGTAAACCCTCACGAATGCAGAATTCGTGAATGCAGAAACGTTAATAATAGGTTTTTTACCGTTTTTTCTGGCAACAAAACTGAAACTTTTTTTTACGAGGAATCATGTTTGCATTAACCACAATACCTGCAGTCAGAATGCAAAAAAAAACACACTCTGATAATGTATGCATCGTCCTTGCAGAAACCTTGTTCCATTGGGAAAAATGGGGTTACGTTCCTGGTACGAGTGAGCATAAGGGGAAATTGCTAAATGTTTAATAACAATGACTACAATACATAAATAATAAAGAATGATATTTTTTAAAATATTACATTTGGTTGGTGGTGGTGCTGGTGCTGGTGATGAATTCAGGAGGATGACTCCTCTGGAGATGCCGGTGTTTGATAACACACAGTTATCGTTTTACCACTGGGGAGTGCAGCAGCAACACTTCCCCTGATTGTATTCGCGTTCTTTTTAATGGACCTCGCAGTCGACTCGTTTATACCAAAATGTATAAACGATTTGAAGCTTTCGTGACTGCTGGTTCTTTCGGTAAAGTCACGTAGTTAGAAATAAATAGCATTGGCACTTGTGCACCGTCCGTGCTCCTGCTGCTGTTGATACACTTGGGGGGCTATGCCCATCCCCAAACCTTTATAAACAGTTTGCCTTTAGAGGCTGACTCCTTTGCCTGATGATGACCGCTTGTGTTGCGATCGAAACGTCGTGATTTGTTTGATTTTATTTCTAACTACGTGACTTTACCGAAAGAACCAAAGAGTATGTATAAACGAGTCGACTGTAAGTACGTATGAAATAAAAATGCACAATAGCTTACTGTGAGACTAAGGACTCAGCGGGCAGCTGAGGGTGCGTGCCTAATCTTCGCAGACAGTTTCAAATGTATCAACATTCTACACGTACCTCCCCGGTATCGGCGGTCTGGCACTACGTACACTCACAAATACAGTAAAACCTTGGATTGCGAGCATAATTCATCCCGGAAACGTGCTTGTAATCCAAAGCACTCGTATATCAAAGCACTCGTGTATCAGTTGTGATCACGTGACGCTCGGCAGACAAAGCGTAAACACGTACTACTCGTATTGCAAGGCCTCGCTCGTTTATCAAATTAATATTTACTTACATTTTTTGCTCGTCTTGCAAAACACTCGCAGACCAAGCTACTCGCAATCCAAGGTTTTACTGTATTGGAGTCCGGCGGGTCGCGAATAGGGAATTAGCGTGCACTTAGTAAATCGCAAATATGTGAACTCGCAAATCCATAACTCGCGTATAGCGAGGGTTTACTGTATACATGAATCAAGTACACAATAATTTGCTCTACCCTGTGAGTCGCGCCAAGAGGTGTGCACCTTGCAGCATATGGGTTCACTGAACCCAGCTGACGGTGCCACCCAGACTGACTTCATATTGGCCTCTACACTTTACATTAGGTATCAGATGAGTCTTGAAAAGACACTAACGACGCACGGACCACACACTAACTACACCTTAACCATATATTCACCCCACACACAGACCACCCACACGCATTGTGTGTTTCCATTGGGCGGATGGGCCTGCTGCTGCTGTGTGACGCTTTGCTCACCGTGATACGACCCTGGTAACTCGGGGTCGGCTCTGCCCGTGGCAGCACACGACCCCGCCGTGCACCTCACCATTGCCCCCGGGAATCCCCTGGGTGGACTTTGTTCGAGCGCCAGACTCGATGGTGCTGCGGGCGCCGCTGTCCGTCCTGGACAGGCGAGGCCTGCCCCCCTCCCCCTCGTGCGTGCCACGCGGACCTCGGTGTTCGTTCAGCAGCCGCACTTGCCTTTTTCGCCGCCGCCGCAGGTGTCCATGTACTATCTGGTGGACCTGGAGCGGGGCCCCTATGGGTTTGGGCTGAAGCTGGACGGGGGCCGCGAGTTCAACCGCGACCTCACCATCGTGTCGCTCGCGCCCGACAGCCCCGCCATGCGCAGCGGCAAGATACAGGTGACGCCTCCCGTGCATGCAGCTGCCTCGGCTGCCGGATTGTGCATCTCCTGGGTCATGGATCTCCTCGGGTCCTTCAGAACCTTTGCCCTCGGTATCCTGGTTTCTTGATATGCCGCGTCCATGGTCTCCTGCGATCCCTGGCTTTGCTTTCATGACATCCCCGGGTCTCGCCGTGCCCCCGTGGGGTGAGTAGCACCTCGCAATCGAGTTCCCCGAGTCCCGCTCTGCGTCTCGTAACTCCCGGATGACGACGTCGGTGGCTGACGCGAGTCCCGTGTCCCGCGCAGGTGGGGGACCGCATCATGGAGATCAACGGGGAGAGCAGCAAGGACATGACGTACCAGCGCGCGATCGACGCCATCAAGGCCAGCGGGCGGCGCGTACACCTGCTCCTCAAGCGACGCGGCGCGCCCGTCACGGACTACGGTTAGCGAGGACGCCCTCACCCACAGGCATCGCTCCGGTGGCGATGAGTACACGCGTACCGCACACAACTCTGTGCTCGGCAGCGCTCACCCGTGCTCACCACCCTGCTGCTGTTGCCGTAAGCGCTGTCGGCGAGCACCCATTTAGACGCGCATAGCACATGAGAAGAGCGGAGCGGAAAACGCTCCACCGAGCCTTGCTCGGGACTGTCCTGCTTGGACGCGTTTGACCTCTCGGGGAGTTTGTGCATATGTAGAGAAAGTGGATCGCTAGCACAACGCTACACGTGAGGGTATAACACTGAAAGCTCCGTATAAACGAGTGAGCAACCGACTTTCTGTCCACTGGTCATCGTGCAGCCTCTTGCACGCACGAACGCTTGCGCGTCACTCCCATGCATGCATGAGTCCATCATCTGTGCGTCGGATGGTGAACTCGCCATGCAACCAATTGCGGCTGCACCACGGCGCCCTCCAAGGAGGAGACCTCACCCCATCGGATGACTCAAAGGAGGCTCTCCACTGTCCGCAGCGGTCATCCCAACACCGCTGAGGGAGAGAGATGGTGCCACTCGCAAATGAGATCCCTGTTACACAGTTTCCCAAGCTTCTGCTGCCTGTGCGGTTTAGAAGGTTATATACTTTCTGACGTTTATGGCTCTCGGTACGCGGTCTAGGCTCTTGGTAAACGTTCAGGTTGATGTTCACATACGGTCACTCTTTTGAGCCTGCAAGGCATTGTGGATTGGTCCCGTAACTCTGTGCCCTGATTGTGTACTCTTTACCGGTGTTCAGACACATTCCAGGCTTTTACGTCACCTTGGCATTGTGTGTAAAATATATTCCCGTAGTGATTTTTGTAAATGTGTAAGCGTGCAATGTCTTTGGTGTGTGGGTATAATGTGCATGCTGAATAGAAATCTGCGGAAGTAATACTGTACTGTCAACACATCTGTAATCCAGCCCTGTGGATGCAGGGATGGTTGGCAAATTGCAGAAAATGTCACAATTTGGTTGCCATCGCCTGGCTTCTGGCCAGGGTATGATGGCAGTACAGCAAGTTAATTAAATTCTATCTGTACGGGGATTGAGTCTTTTACCCCGTCTCGCACACGTGGATTTTCGCCGGATTTCCGGTTTCCTCCGGCATGTATAAACACCAATTACTGGTGCGGGCCAAACATCCCATATCGGACCACAGAGTTTGGGCAATTGTTGGAGCCGATTCTGATGGTCTGCAGATTCCTGCGCGTGCGTGCAAACACTGCACGCATTAGGAACTCTGCAGCGTTTCAGACGCAATTTGCGTGAATGTTTTGGCGATAAAGACTGTAGTATTGTGCTCGACACCAGATTCCAGTTGCACCCTTCCAAGTGAAGCGCTGAAACTTTATTGACAGGAATCCATTGTTCCCACGTGCGATTAGGGAGTTGTCGCTTCCGCAGATTTATATCAGGGCTCGTTGAGAGATGCCACGTGGCGTCTGTGCACCCTCGCTCCCCCGCTCTCTAACTCTGAATGTTGGGCTCTCCTTTGTCTCCCTTCAGGGGTGGTTCCTTCCCATCTCTTCATGTATTTGCAAAAATGACACAAGTACGAACCCCTTTGTTCCCTCCTCCTCTGGGCCTCCCTGGGCGAGACGGTTTGTAAATGTTTGCAAGCCTCGCGAGCTCCTTGAATGCACGCCCGTCCGCCCGCTCGCCTCGACGGCTCACTTGCATGCACACTCGTTCTTCTGCTCGCGAGCTTGCACACTTGCTCATCCTCTGTCTCGCTCACTCACTTGCTCATCTGCTCACTCGCTTGTACACTCGCTCACTCGGTCACTTGCTTATCCGTTCTCCTGCTAATGCACTCACACACAACCTCATTCGTTCACTCACCTATTCAACAGTCTGCTCATCAGCTCTCTCACCCGCTCACTTGCTGTCTCCACTCACCTGGTTATCAGCCCAATCACCCGCTCACTCCTGCATGGTCAACACCACCAGCACCACCTCCTCCACAACTCTGGTGGCTCTGCTCAGTTGCTCCTGTTGAATTGAGACGGTGTGGCTCGGAGGGAGGGTCCTCGTGATGATCCTGCGCTGCGCAGGTCACACACACGCAGCCTGGATTTTGTGTAGAGAGGTCGAGGCTGTTGCTTGGGCGAGGGACAGAAGTGCACGGGAGGATGGATTACAGTACAACAGGGCCTCTCAGTCGGTTCGTTTCACCATGGCCCTGTATCATGGCTGAGTGAACAGCTCAACAGCAGTATCTTGGGACCCATTGATTACTTGACTTCTGGGGTGCTGGAAAGTCCATCTGGCCCGTGCTGCTCACTATGCCACAGACCTCCCAATATAAACAGTGCAGCATTTGCAGCCCTGCTGACCACGTGCTCCACGGAGCCCTTCAAAGGCCTGCCAATAGCCACGTGACCCAAAAGCCACCCTGTGGTGTATGTCACATGGCGTCTATTATCAGGTGACCAATCATACATGCAGCACAGACACTGGAGATGCAGAGACGTCCAGGTCGGGGTGGGCGGTGCGTGTGGGCAGGAAGGAGACGGGAGGCAGCAGAGGGGTTGGAATTCCCCAGTGCTCACAGAGCCACGTAAAGGAGCAATCCCATCCTGGCATAGCACGCACAGCACGCAAACACACAGCACGCACAGCATGCAAACACAGCACGCACAGCATGCAAACACAGCACGCACAGCATGCAAACACAGCACGCACAGCATGCAAACACACAGCACGCACATTCAGCACACATACAGCACACATACAGCACACATACAGCACGCACAGCATGCAAACGCACAGCATGCAAACACACAGCATGCACAGCATGCAAACACACAGCATGCAAACACACAGCACGCACAGCATGCAAACACACAGTACGCACAGCATGCAAACACACAGCACGCACAGCATGCAAACACACAGCACGTACAGCATGCAAACACACAGCACGCACAGCATGCAAACACACAGCACGCACAGCATGCACACACACAGCACGCACAGCATGCAAACACACAGCACGCACATCATGCAAACACACAGCACGCACAGCATGCAAACACACAGCACGCACAGCATGCAAACACACAGCACGCACAGCATGCAAACACACAGCACGCACAGCATGCAAACACACAGCACGCACAGCACGCACAGCATGCACACACACAGCACGCACAGCATGCAAACACACAGCACGCACAGCATGCAAACACACAGCACGCACAGCATGCAAACACACAGCACGCACAGCATGCAAACACACAGCACGCACAGCATGCAAACACACAGCACGCACAGCATGCAAACACACAGCACGCACAGCATGCAAACACACAGCACGCACAGCATGCAAACACAGCACGCACAGCATGCAAACACACAGCACGCACAGCATGCAAACACAGCACGCACAGCATGCAAACACACAGCACGCACAGCATGCGAATACACAGCATGCACAGCATGCAAACACACAGTACGCACATATGCAGCACACACACAGCACGCATACAGCACACATACACAGCACGCACATATGCAGCACACACACAGCACGCATACAGCACACATACACAGCACACATACAGCACACATACAGCACACATACACAGCACGCATACAGCACACATACACAGCACGCATACAGCACACATACAGAGCACGCATACAGCACACATACACAGCACGCATACAGCACACATACACAGCACGCATACAGCACACATACACAGCACACATGCACACATACACAGCACACATACACAGTACGCATACAGCACACATACACAGCACGCATACAGCACGCATACACAGCACGCATACACAGCACGCATACACAGCACGCATACAGCAGTCAATCACAGCACGTATACAGCACACATACACAGCACGCATACAGCACACATACACAGCACGCATACAGCACACGTACACAGCACGCATACAGCACACATGCACACATACACAGCACGCATACACAGCACGCATACACAGCACGCATACACAGCACGCATACAGCACACATACACAGCACGCATACAGCACACATACACAGTACGCATACAGCACACATACACAGCACGCACTTGCACAGATATACCCTGTGCACACACAGAGCAAATTGAAAATAGTTTTCAGTCCGCCCAGGTCTATCCAAACTGTACAGTAGAGCCTCGCCAAGGCGTGATATTGGTTCAAAATTCGTTTTCACGATGGTGCTGCGAATCACATTTAGCCATCGATTCTTAAAAAATCCCCACGCACACAACTTGCTGTACTGCTCGCCACTCCATCTCCTCTTCGACATAGGAGTAGAAGCGTGCATCACCATGGCCAGTGCTGATTATGTAGGCACAGCGGCATATACGGTGAGGACAGCTGTTGGCAGAGTTGGCTGCAGTTCGATTGTTTCCCACAGGGATTCGGGCGGTGATAGTGGCACGGCATGGATCTCACCGAGATCGGGTGCTCAACAAAACGTGTTGGCATCCATCGGTCAAAACACATCATGGCTCCTGAACCATTGTGAGAACCAGGTGAAACTCACCTGAGTTCATCGCCCGAACCAACGGTGGAAATCCCACGTTTATTTACCAGGGGACCACATTTTGTTCGAAGGATGGGTAATGACCCCCTGTACCAAGCGCTGCCGTCGGTGCCGCTTGGTACATCGCAGCACACGGCTCCCACCCCCGTGTGCCCCACCGCGGCACCACGATTGCAGCACAGGGCGCGCCCTCGCCCAGACTCCGCACGGCCAGGGCTCCATTAAACGGTTCCGTGTCGCGCCACCTCGCTACAGCTGCGCTTGCCGGGTGCAGCCGTAGTGGTGCGCAAGGCCCGGAGCCTCACAGTTGCTGCAGTCCCACGTGTGCGTAACATGACGCGTGTAGGTAGGTCACACACTCGCCATTCGATCCGTTCTCGTAACTCAGCGGTTTTAGTGTTTGGTGCCACCCGGGCACCGGTCCGTTGCACGGTCCACCAGCGATGACTGCACGTCTAGCGTGGGTTGGTCATGTCTGTCGTAATAATGCCCTTGATATCACACCACTGGATTGTTGGATAGAGTTGATTCAAGTTTTGGGTTGAGATATTACAGTTGTAAGGTTGTGTCACAGGGTCGTGTCGTAGGTTCGTATTGTGTTTAGGAGTCATGTCGTGAAATCGTGTCATTGGGTTATTTCGTAGGTTTGTGTTGATTCGTAGGGCCGTGTTGTAGTGTTGTGTAGTGTCATAGTGTTGTGTCGTAAAGCCGTGTCAGGGCCGTACGGTGTTGTAGGGCCATATTGTAGGGTTTTGTTGTAGGGTCGAGCCACGTTCTAGGGCTGTGTTGTTGTGGGGTCGAGCCGTATTGTTGGGCTGTGTTGTAGGGTAGTGCCGTGTTGTAGGGTAGTGCCGTGTCGTAGGGTAGGCCGTGTCGTAGGGTAGTGCCGTGTCGTAGGGCCTGGTTGTAGGGCCGTGTTGCGTGGCGCTTCGGCGCCAGTTTTGGCCTCGTGAACTCACGGTCTCCGCTCTCTGTGTTGCAGATCCCAACTCCTCGCGGAGCCCAACGGCTCCTCGCCGCGCCACCTTCGGCTCGCCGGCCGCCTCGGTCCCCACCGGCGCTGGCGGCGGCTCCACGCTGCCCCCCCGCGTGGAGCGCGGCGCCGACCCCCACGCGGCCCGGCTCCATGCGCGCGAGCGCGTGAGAGACAGGGAGAGGGAGGCCGAGGCGAGAGAGCGACAGTGGGAGGAGAGACAGCAGGAGAGAGAATGGCAGCAGGAGAGAGAGAAGGAGAGGGAACGGGAAAAGGAGAGGGAGAAGGAACGAGAAAAGCAGAGTGCGCGGGAGAGGGAACGGGAGGATAGGGACAGGGAAAAGGAGAAGGAAAGAGAGAGGGAACGGGAAAAAGAAAGAGCACGGGAGAGGGAACGGGAGAAGGAACGGGAGAGAGAACGGGAGAGGGAACGGGAGAAGGAGCGGGAACGGGAGAAGGAACGGGAGAGAGAACGGGAGAAGGAGCGGGAACGGGAGCGGGAACGGGAGCGGGAACGGGAGAGTGTGCGGCAGGAGAGAGAGTTGATGGAGAGGGAGCAGGAGAGGCTGAGGTTCGCTCGGGGCAAGGAGCAAGACGGCGTTGTAGCCAGCAAGTCGAGCGTGCAGGATGAGGTCGACCACCAGTCGGTGAAGTATGTTGGAAAGCAGCAGCAGCAGCAGCTCCGGCCCCCCAGGGAGAAGACCGCGGACGCGCTGGACGCTGCCGCACAACGCGTGGAGCCGAGCAACGGTGGCGGCCGTCATCCACGGAGGACGGAGGGCGGCCCAGAGACTGAGTCGCCGCCGGGCCCGGGGTCGGCGGAGCGAGGCGACGCGAGGCCTCGCGTGGACAGCGCGAGCTCGGGCTGGACCGACGATGGCACGGGCCGCAGGACCCTGGCGCCGGGGCCCTGGAAGGTGCCGGCCTCCGACAAGTACCCGGCTCCGCTGAAATCGTCACGTGGGAAAGCGAGCAGGAAGTGAGGCGCCAGGTCGATCGGCGCCGCTCGGCAGCGGTGGTGCCCAGAGACAGCGACAGCCGCCCGCCCGTGCATTGACACGGAGGACCCAAGGGCGTGTGGCCACTGACCAGAATTTAACTTTTTTTGTACAAGTCTGGGGAATGTCACCGTGCGTTGTGTCGCCATGGCCTCTGTTGAAGTGATAGCTGTGGCTACAAGGGCTAAGTAGTGTGAGTGAAGCGGTTTATTGTGGGTACAGCACTGCTGATGACTGCCACGGGGACTGCACCATCCCTGCTCTCCCTCTAGAGTTTGACTCCATCTCCCCACCCAGACCCCTGAAGACGCCACCGGCTCCCCTCTGCGTCCACCCTCTCTGTCGCAAGACGCCGCAGGCTCAGGGACACGGCAAGAGTCCCAAACGAGACTCCGCTGTCTTCTCGGTCACGTGGCCCACTCGGCACGCGTCCCGCCATCTGCGGTGATGGGGGGAGCAGTCGTTTCTGGTTTTCACAGATACTGCATGAGAAGGCGAAGTCACACAATTATCACAACCTCAACAACCTTTACTCGAACGCTCGAATCATTCCACAGGGTCCCATGGCCTTTCGCGGGGGAGGTGAAATGCGCTCCGCGTCCGTGAGCGTCTTCCCCATCACGGCTCCCGGCCGTCTCGCCGCTCGTCATCGCCACGAATTCTTCATCAGCGTCCGGCGGCGGGTGTCGAGGTGTCGTGCTCCGTGCGCGACGCCCGTGGCCAAGTTAGGCAAGGGATGGTCTCCCTGCGCGATGCGCGGTGAGGTCGGCACAGCAGGGCGCCGATCTCTGTCGCCGTCTTCACAACCGTGGCGCACCGGCCGGACCGCGACGAGGATTGTCGCTTCCATCTGGGATTTCGGAAGGGGTGGGGGGGGGGCTTCCCAGAAAATGTAGAATTTTTCTTAAAATAAAAAATAATAGTAAGCAGAAGCAGCTCCTCTGAGATGTAGTTCTACTTTACATTAATAATGCACATAAGCAGATGGGAAATATAAACCTGTCGCTAAGAAATTTTAGCAAATATGCACGTGACATTTTCTATGCTTTGTGGAAACTAACTCAATACAGAGTTGATTTAAAACTCAAGGGATTCACACTAATAACGCAGTAAGCAATGGGAAGTGATGTAAGTTGATTTACAGATGTGAATCTCTGTACGGCAGTTGCAGCCCAGGATGCGTGTGGATTGGCTCACTGTCATTGGCTGATTCAGAGAAGGCAGGAAGAGACTCTCACCCCCTCCTTGGGCAATGCCACCTGGTACAGTGGAGCTGTTTGCCTCGCTCTACGCAGGAGGCGGTGAGAGCAATCGGACTCCCGAAGGATGGCACCATTGTGGACCAGAGGAAGTCTGCGTAGCTCCGTGTGCGACGCACGCTACGTCACCGCGGTTGTGACGGATCGGGCGATCCTATGCTTAAGTGCATGTGCATGTCCGTGCGTGTGTATGCGTGTGCCCATCGGGCAAGCCCATGTGCACATTTCTGACATTTTATCAGAAAGTGCTGCCTCCTTTAAAGGACTGGCCTGGCCCATTCGTTTCTATTCTGTATGGAGATGGTTTTTATGAAATAATGCACGCACTGAGACGGTGGTTATGAACAATAGTAGCATTTGCACTGAGTGCGCGTGAGGCGCTTGACTAGACCGAGGCCTCGGTTTAACGAGCGACGCAGGTGGCGGGCACGGCAGTCAACGCTCCCGGCGTCACGTGTGGACGCGCGTGTCCCCTGGGGAGGTCACCAATGGGACTCGTGTCCACTACGCCAACCGTGGTCACACGGGGTCCGCGTGTGCAAGCAACAGCAGCAGCTGTTTACGACGATCAGCTCCACGCTACCTCAATCGCCTGTTCACTGGCACAGGTGCTCGCACTCGGAGTGGGCTTGCTCTGGCCAGCACGCCCGTTCAAACGGCGTCCATTCACTTACGGCGTCAGCGTGATTTTATCCGATCGTTTGCACAGAGCTCAAACGTGTTCCTGTGTGGACTCCGTCGTACAATGTCCCACTGCACCTTGCATTTCAGCGTTTGGCCTTGAGAGGGTCATTGTTACGGCATAAACAATTATCGGTCAAATAGCATTGTTTGCCGCACTTCTGATTTGCACAGTTGGCTACGTATGGTGCGAAAGAAGTTCATACCAGTTGACTGGTTTCTAATTTATTTGGGACTCTGCTACCCTTCCACCAAACTGTTTAGAGGACATCCGCTCCCACTCACACTGGGGATTTAAACGTTTGAATTGATATCTCCTTAATTCTGATTAAAGAACCAGGCGAGGTTTTCTCCACCCACTGAGAATTGTCATCAACTGGAAAAACCATTCAAGAACACGGGGTCAGCTGCAGATGCCGGACTTTCAATCCCATTTAATGGGACACCCAGCCGCTCACCGAACGTTTAAGTAATTTTAAAAGGGATTTATTAAATAGCTCAAGTAACATGAATTCCTTTAGCCGAGCAGTTCTCTGTATAAACAGAACCCTTTGCGCAGTTTTGACAGAACTGATCCTTATCAGCAAGGTGTCACCTGTGAACTTGTGATGAGCCCTAACACTCGGCCATTCGCGAGGCTCCTGCGCATATCGAAATCCGTTGCTGCTGCTGCATGTTTCAAGTTAATTTTGTTGAACCAGTTGAGAATCCAAGAGACCAGGATGAGTCTCAATTGCAAGTAACCCGGGGCATTAGTCTCCCAGTAAGGCCATGATTGCTGCATGTGATCCAAATTGAGTAATTTGCGGTGTCTTTTTTTCACCCTGACGCCAGCACACAATGGCCTACTCTTTGCGAATGATGACACGGGATCTTTGACGTCGATCGATAAGCAGAATGCGCGTATTATTACGGTTGTTCCACCAGCAGTAATAACCAGGGCGGCCACTGGATGCAAAACGGAACCTGTGCAAAAAGCGGCGAATGCGCCACCCCTTGACCACCTGTGCAACTAATTTATTGTTTGGCAAAAGATGACGAGGCAACGTCTTCTGAATAACTTACCGAGGTATGGAATGGAAAGAAAATTATTAACAATTCAGGCCCAAGCCTTGCTGATGAGAAGCAATGATGTCCAAACATGATCAGGGATGCCGGGTTTTGTGAATTCATTGTATTATTTCCAAAGTGTATAAAGTATATCATCTGGATCCTAGGTTAAGCCACTGCACTTGGCCCCTGTTTAGGTGGCGAGGTTTTGTCCGGCGAGTTCCTCGAGTGTTGTGTGAGCCGTGTGAGACGATCCGGGGTCGGTGTGAGCTGCCCTGGCAGAGTGTTGGCCGGCTCGATCGCTCGCAAACTCGTGCGCGGTTCCCCGCAGCGTCCGCTGCAGTTTGCTCTCCTCTCGGACTCGGCTCTGGGGATTGCACATTCCAAGCAGTTGTCGTGGTCCTCTAAATGCACCTCTCGCTTTGATAGGAGCGCCAGGCCTCTCGTTTCGTGGAATCGCACCTCGCTCCCACGTGTTGTCTATTGTGGGGCGAGGGCGGCGAGCTAGGGAGGGCGAAGGCGACGAAAGAGCGCCTTCTCAAAGTTCTCTGGAGGTTTGACAATTGGCGTAGTCGTGGCCAAAGGTGGCACTGTGAAGGATGTGAATGCACCGCTCTTGTGGGGTGATGACGACAATCAACGTGTAAAGCTTTATCTCAAAAACTCGAGCCATTCCCCCCCCCTCCTCCTTTGTTTTCCAGCAAAGCCTTCTGGTCGCGCAATTCCCCGTTCTCTAGCACCGTGGCCTCCGTTCCACGCGACCGCGTCTTCTCCGCACAGTGCGAGGCTCGGATCTCAGATGCGGTTGCGACGCATTGTTTTTTTCCCAGCGCGGTTTTATGTCTGCAAGCATGCGCGCATGTGTGTGTACGTAAACACACACACACGAGTGTGGTTTGGCTCCAAAATGCAGAGACGGCAGCACTTGGACATGCTCTTGAGACAACGAGCATAGTTTTGTTATTGAGTCTATCCCGTTGCTTAACGCGCATTCAGTATGCGGCGAGTACTAAAATTGCACTTTACAAGGTGACGTGCTGCCTTGGAAATGTCTGGTATGGGAGTGCGATTCCAGCCGAGGCAAACTACAGAGCCGAGCTCGGCACCGTGGCGTTCACGCGTCGGGCCACGCCGATTTCACAAGTCGCGCTTTGAGATCACGAACATTCCTGGGCGCACCTCCCCACCCCCACAGGCATCGTGACCATGCGTGGCCCGTGCATGCGCGACCTCGGTGGATTCACTTGCTGCGTTGACCATATTGATTCTAAAGCAACGGAACCCTTGAGTGTCGCTTCTGCTGCTGCTGCTGCCAGGGCCACGAGGATGGGGTCAACCGAAGGGCATCGCTTATTCCTTGCCACGCGGTCCGCTCCTGCACCTCCACTCGTCTACCCGACCCCGTCCCTCGCACCAACATTCCGATCGTTTCTCCACGCTGAATGGGAAAAGCAGCGGCCACTGGGTTGCTAGGTATGGTCGTCACCTGTCAGGATTTGACCTGGACATTCTGGGAAATGGAAACGCAGTCTGAAAAAGGTGGTAACCCTAGTGCTAGGCCTGGCTGACGCGTGTATTAAGCGGAAAGCTCCCTTAATGGACACGGATTTAGACAACAAAGGGAATTCCTCATTCGAGTTTTTTTCATATTCTGCATAAACACCGTGGGATTGCTTCTCTTGACAACACTGGGGTATGGTGAGCGGGTGGTGATGCTGAAGTCCTGAGCACAGCTCACGCAAAGGGGAGCACACCGAGTGACGTGCAGCTGTAGCCCAACACCACCGCACGTCCACACCTAGGTAGGTTCCATCCTCGTGTCCCTTGTATATTATTCCTACCATGGTACTCGTTGTTTATACTATCTGTATACTGCATATGCATGTAACGAAGGTGCGGCGTGAACGACAACATTTGGAACTTGAGATTTTTACATGGCCACGAGTTGGCGTTAACGTGATTGCGCGCTGTATCGAGCGGGTGGGGCGTCTTCTGTGCAATGCCGGGCGGCGCCGTGTGGCCCCGCGGGTCACCACCCACAGCACCGTGGCACGCGCCCCGTCGGGAAATGGCCAACGGGACATTTTCCCTCCTTGTGGGGGCCACCATACCCTGCTGGTCCTCTGGGCTGCATGGGCACCGGCGCTGTGGATTTGTGGTGCCCCAGGCATAGGGTGGGGGGCCCTGTGCTGTGGGGAGGCACACGAGGAAGTTGTTCTGCTTGCCCTTGAATGCGCTGCGCATTGTGGATTTTGGTAAAAATCGTATGTGCAAACACTTTATATGAATGGTTAATGCTCGTGCGCGCTGCTGCCCGGGGTGGTGAAATCCGGCGTCCTATTGTGCAGGATGGCAGCGTTAGGCTCTGGCGAAGTTTATTCCATAACGGTACAAGGTGTGGGACGCTAACTGTTGAATTCTTATATTGATTACGTATATATTACAAAAGGACTGGATTCCTTGAAAAATCTCATTATATTCATAGGTGAATAGACCAAATATGTTATGTTTATTTGTTTAATGAAGAGTGTTTTTAATGTTTTGTATGGCAGCTGGTAAGTTTATATTTGAAACAATGGAAATTCTGATGATTTTGACTAAATATATAAACAAAGAATATTTTATGCTAAAAAGTTATACCCAAAATGCAACTTAGTGGTGTTACCGGGGCTGTGATCCATGCAAACGCTACAACCACTGATTTCTTATTCCAAGCCATCGTTTTCCAACTTAAATTTGCTAACCCATCTTGAGCAGGCAGGCGGTGAGCCACTGCGTTTAGAGGTCACCGAGTGCGGGGTCTGGTCGGGGGAGTGTGTGGGACCGGCTCTACCTGCACTTGTATTCACTTGCATTTACTCGCCGCGTCTGCATCCTTCTGGCTCCTACTCGCCTGCCTCGCCGAGCAAACGGCAGCAGCAGCAGAAGGTGCCTTTGGCAATCAGCACAGGCGTGCCACGGTCCGCGCAGCTGTGTTTACACGAGGGCGCCAGGCCACAACGGAATTGCTCTCAACCAAACCAATTCTAACTGGGGTTTGTTTAGGTTTAGAAAGCCCTGTCAAAGTCCATCCCCTTACGCCACCACTGCCCATACCCACGTGGTTTTATGTTTATACGACCACAATCTCGAATTCGGACATGCCACTTGTAGTAATCTCCCGTTGAATCTTGTTTTTTTTAAAGCAAAAGTCCTACAAAATGTCCACCCGACAGAGAACCTCCCTGATGTAAGGAAGCCCTGGTAATTTCTAAGCCTGCCTTTCGACCTTCCCTCCCTGTCTTCCCTGGAAACGCTAAGTCCTCCCCCGTCACATCAGAAACTGCTTTAGGGCTGCCAAGCGTTTGTCTCCAGTCCACGTTGGGAACTGAACCTGCAATTCCATTGCACGTTCTGATCAAGTCGGTGTTCCGAAGCGCCCTCGTGTAGGCACAGCTTTTAGTCTCATGGAACTGTACGATCGCACTGCTTTATGCAAATGTTTTCTCCTGGTACTCTGGTGTGCTCGCGACACAAACATGTAAAAAGAAAATTCGCTCGCGTCTCGATTGGTACACGGATAAATAATTGCCTAGCCCTGCGAGGCTTCCCAGGGTCATCCGCAACTTGTATTTAACTTGCATCCTGTATTCACACTAATCACTCTGGACATGCGTGGGGAGGGGGGCATTGCAGGTTATTATGGACACATTTCTTTAAAGCGACCAAAATTACGTGTACAGTTTAAATGGTTTCTCTTCAATTGTTACATTTTCCGTTTACAAGACCCACCTGCAGACTGCATTGGTAGAGTGTCATCTTTTGCAAACTGCTTACAGGTCACAGCCTTGCACCCTAATATATTTTTACTGTTATTTACCGAGTGTATTCTGTATACATGGACCCAAGCTTACGGAGTGATGAATTATTTGAAATGCGCAATCTCGTCTGCTCTGGTTTAGTTTTGTGTATACGGATTAAACTTCACTCTCGGACAGCGCGCTATTTCCCCACTCGTTTATTAATTTCGCGGCTTTACAGCGCGGAAGTGACAGGCCCAGCACTGCCCGTGCTGCGCTGAAGCCGGCGGGTCAGCTCAACGCAGGTCCGCCGATTTGTAAATCAGATGTTGCAAACGGAAGCATCCTGGAGAAACTTGACGATGCACAAAAGCGCCAATGTCCAGAAAATACCAAGGAGGGCTAAGTGTGGAGAGATGCAAGAAAATTACGAAGAGTGGATTTCACCCTCGCTGATGAAGCCACGATGTAAAATCAAATGTGGGATAGAGGTTTTTTTTTTTGCAGGACACCGCTCAAATATTGATTTGAATCTCAAGTCAACATTGTGAGTGCACTGAGAACAGCGGACTGAACCTGGTCGGAATCAAAACAATGAATTAATGAGGCAAAAGACAGCGCAGGCTGTTGCACTTTTGTAAATCCAAACTTGACAATGAAAATAAGAGCAATGTGCACAAAGGCTGCTTTTAACGAGGCCAGACTACCCGCTGACATCAATCAAAAACATAATGAACACAATGAAACAAAAATGTAAAACTAAGATCCATGTACGATTGGAATAACATTGAGGGACAAAAAGAGGAACACGTGATTCGGGGAACATTCACAGGTTATTGGAGCGATCCTCCAAACCGTTGGCAAAAGTGGATTTGGGCAGGACGCATCGCGAGAAGGTGCAATTTCCGGTGGTCAAAAATTTACGGAGTGGCAATGGAGGAATGGAGTGCATTTGAGGGGAGGTCCATGGCGATAGAGCAGTAAAACCAGTTCTTGTGCAGGTGTCAGGTTATTAGATGGCAGGATCACGAGAGATGGCAGCTTTGAGGCCTTCATCAGCGAATTACCATGACTGGTGATGGAGAAGCACTCTTAACTGAAACTCATTACTGAGAATGAGCGTTTTAATATTGCGTCATTCATCCAAGCTGCATATCACAACACCGCGTAATCCGCAAACATGGAGGTGCATATAGATTAAGGTGTTTTGGCCAGTCAATGATAATGTTTGAGAGTAAACTCGAGCACTGCACGAGGGGGGTAACACTCCATCCGATACAGATGAGATATATTTGTTCACATTTTGCTGTACCGCATATTCCTTGATGCCTACAGGAAGAGTTTTGCAAAATGTCGTGCAATCCACCAACCCTCGCTGCCTCCATAGTGCTGGATTACAGGCCATGTGCATTGCCACTGCCATCACCTGGTTAGTTGGCAATCAAAATTCAAACAATTAACAAAAACGGTGATTTATCTTTAGAAGACCTGAACACACGAGGAATTCATGAAAAAGTACACGTGGGTTGCAGGTCTTTCCCCTACCACAAAATATAAAAGATCCCCCATATCACCTTGACTAATGGGGAAGCGTTATCGAGCAGACTAGTGCACTCGTGCTAATGTGTGGACACCTGCACCAGGTACTCCTTTATGGCCGAGTCGACCTAGAGATTCAAAACCCGTTCAGATATTTGTCACGGATGTTGGCTATGAGCGGGAATCTAACTCGGTTCACCAGGTCCTTAACGCAGTGCGCTAACCGCTACACTCCCGCTCCACGCACGATCGCATTCACATAGACGCTGCTCCCTCCCCCCATCCTGGCGACGCTCAGTAGAGCTTGAGGTGTCCCGTGACGCGGTCGACAGCGCCGGCGGGTCCGGGTCCGACCCCCAGCACCGTGCACGTCCCTGGCGCTACCTGCGTGCGCCCGGCGTCGCGCACCAGCGACACGGGGAGGCCCAGGGCGCGCGCGTGCGCCAGCAGCTCGGCCAGACCGACCTCGTCCGGCACGCGCGTCACCACTTTGGCCTGACCGCCCAGCTCCCAATGGCGCAGGGCGTCAGCGTGGCGCGCGCCCGCCTGGCGGAACGCCGAGACGGCCGCGTGCGCGCACTGCGCCGCCACCTTGCCCTTGCCCATCTTGAGGTCGGAGCGCACGACCAGCACGAGCTTCCACTCCCCGCCCTCGCTCATCACCTCCGCCGAGTCCCCTGCTCCCTGGGCTCCCTCCGCAGAAGGGTGCCCGCTGCTGCCCCCCGTAGCCGAACCCGGACGGGCGCCGCGGCCTCGCAACAGCAGGCAGAGGCAGTATCCGCACCCGAGGCCGGTGAGGAGAGAGAGCGTCACGGGGGATGTGAGCACGTCCATCCTGTGCAACAGCAGCACGCACTGGGGTCGTCACTCTTTCCACAGACCGAGCCCGGGCACATTTCTCCTCGGTCAACCTCGATCTATCAAAACTGCAATAAAGTTGAACACAGTGAGTGAGCGGGTAATAGTCCTTGGGCCAGACCAGATATCAGTACCACCCAAGGTGGCAAAACTTCAATGGTGCCATTTTATTTGTTACACCAACAGAAGTAAAATCATACATGACCTTTCCAAATGAGCAGCTGTTTATTTTTTCTCGCAGGAAACCTGTTTTTGCACCTATCACAATCACACCTATTTGCCCGGACGTTACAAATAAAACATTCCAACACCTCTGCTGTTAATTAAGACAATAAATAATTGCCAAAATGGATGTTTGTCCCCAAGGCATGTATTTAATATATTTTATTGCATTTATTAATGCTTGTTCTTCAATTTCAGTGACTTAGTTAAGTCTGGAATAGATTGGTGCTATCTGTTTTCCTTCTGTTTCTAGCAGCTTGTTTGCTCATCATCATTTACTGGCAGGTGAGGCAAATCCTGGTGGTTCTGTATTATTTCTGTTCAGTCAAGATATCTCAAGTGCTAACTTTACCATCAATGTATTGTTAATGTACCTGTTAAGAGTATTAGTTAAGGCCAGGTACTACAGACAAAAATAAAAAACGATTTGTTCAGTTTGTCAATTTTTTTTATATTTTTTATAATTTGCTTCTATAAATAACATGTGTAGTGGGTTGTATGGAGAAGGAGTCTTCTTAGGAGGCAACACGTATTTAACAATAACACACAAGGTCTCTAACACGAAGGGGTAATGTCCCCCTTCTACCCAACAACCTAAGGAGGTACCACGGCCTCCGGGGTCAAGTGCCCTAGCCACTGGGACCAACCACTCTCAGCCCTCCGGCTAACGGGACCTCGGGGAGGCTGACCCGACCCAGCCAAGGTCCTCGGTACCGACCGCTGGCCCACTCAGACCCGGCCCTGAGAAGGACATCGGGTCCGGGGTTCTTCAGGGTCCTAGCCTACTGACCACTGGCCTCACTGAGCTCCGGCCCTTAGAAGGACGGCGGAGCTTGGGGTATAGGGTCCTGTCTTCAGGCGACCTCTTGGGTCTTCGGCTTGACGCTGACCCAATAATTTGCTGTCTTTTCTTGGATTTTCTGTTTGCACATAGTCACTTTAAGATGCTTTCTTGTTCATGTTTTTTGTTTGTTGCGGTTGCACCCGATTCAAAAGCCGAATGGCTCACAGGGCTATACCTAATAAATAAATAATAAAATATAAATACATGATCTTGACCGACTCTAGCTGCTCTGGGGTCCGGCTTTTATGGGGCTCCCAGGGTCACTCCGCCCCTGGCCACGCCCAGTCTCTGGAACCTTCTGGAAGGACCTAGATTGTTGCGCAATCCCCCAGCCCCCACCGGGGGCCTGGGGTGTCCCCCTCTGGTTCCTAACCGACCCCCAGGTTGCCTGACCCACAAGTCCTACTGAGTACAGACCGGACCCGCTATTGCCCCCTGTTGGGCCCTGACTGGAGGTACATGTTTAACCGTAGTGGTGGCCGGCGTATGACGCCCGACAATTACCCACCACACATGCGCACAATTATTACCAATAACTTTATTGGTAATAATTCATTAAAATCATAAACTAACTATATTTTACAAATATTTTACGATTTTACACAAACTTCGCCAAGTAAACAAAGCCTTAAATTAGCATATTCTTAGGTTTTTTCGGTAAAGTCACGTAGGTAAAACATTAAAATTAATAAAAGTCAAATAAAATAAAAATCATTTTTATTTTATTTCACTTTTATTAATTTTAATGTTTTACCTACGTGACTTTACCGAAAAAACCTAAGAATATGAATCCTTACAGTCACGAAAGCTTCAAACCTTAAATGAGCGTTTTTTTGCATATTTCATCGCAATTTATCTCCGCATTTTAAGAAATAACCTAGTTGAATTGCATATCATTGACCAGCTTATTCTCTGGAGCAGATGTCTCGCTTAGTCTTGTTGACTATTGACTTTGCTGTCATGGCAATAAGAGGGGGAACACAAGTGTAGAACTCTCAAATCTCATTGCTACGAGCATCACAATGCCAGAAATGGCATTTTGCATGCCGAGTTTGACAACTCACGTTTCATAATAGGTAAAGCCACATCATTCTACATACTGCTTCCTACTTGGAGTAGCTTGAAATGTTCAGAGGGATTTTTTAAATATCTTTTGTCATTATCATTGTATGAGGTATTATATCTATGCAGGTTACACACATGCAGTAACCAAAAACTGCAGGATGATCCAGAACCTCACTTTGAACTCGGAGAGTCAAATGACGAGATAGACGAGCAGTTTGATGAGCGACACAGTGTGGTGATTCTGATGGTATTACTGTGGTAGTTGCAGTATACATTGATACAGTGTGGTGATTCTGGACTTGGTTACCCTTGTTAACACCATATAAGTACACACAGAGCTTGATAATAATGTAACCTTCACATATACCTATCACTAACGATATATATGGGATTACATGTATCATTGACTAAGTATATGCGAATGTGTATTATATTCAAGTAGTTCCTGACCTCACTATGGTATGCCTAATTATCCTGTTTTCCTTGTGTATTAAACCAATAAAGACCAGCTTGTGACCTAACTGGCTTTGGTCGACGTAGTTTTTCAGTAATAATTCCCATTTCATCGTTCCGGACGCCTGTCATAGGGTATGGGTATTAAATTCATGGTAACTACAAGCTGCCATTCCGCAAAGGTTATAACAACAACCGCGATTCGCCACTAAGTGGCGGTGACGTCACCACGACGCTTGTGCCAGGCCATGTGCACCTTGAGGCCACGTGAAGTCTCGAACGCCCGTTGGCAGTAGGTCATGGGGCAGACCCAGCAGGTGCCACGGATCGACTGACTGAGATGACCGAGATGACTGGCTGATGCACTACCTGTGCCCCCTACTGTGCCAACTCGCTGTGCTTTAGCCACCCGGCGCTCAGCTCGTTGTTGTGAGCGTCGCTACTCCGCCCTCCGTTGTTGTTGGAGGGCGACTGCCTCCAACTGCGAAAGGCTGGTAACCCCTCCACCTTCAATAAATTACCACTAAACCACGACTAAAACACAAGTATATATATAGATTTCGATTTAAAGCTTTCGTGATTGCAGGGATTCATCTTATTGGTTCTTTCGGTAGAGTCACGCAGAAGGGAAATAATAAAATCATAAAAATAAAACATAATAAAATAATTCTCACGACGTTTCGGCCACAACGCAAGCAGCCGTCCTCAGGTGAAGAACAGGTCTGTCGGAAAGACAGCGTCTGAATGGGCACCACCAGGCTTGGCAGCGTGTATATATATACACACACGCAATTGTTACACATCCCATGAGCCACGCGGCTCTTCCTCCTGTGAGCGCATCACTTCAGCAGCATTGGTTCAGAACAAGCAGACGCAGGGAGGCATCATCACCACCACCACCACCACAGTGGCCATGCACTCGCCCCGTCACTCCAGACGCAGTCACGGGGCCCATCAAACCGCCTCGACGTTACAAGTTGAGCTGTCGCTCGACATCCACGCGAACACAGCACGGGCTGCACCGACATCCAGCGTCTCATCAGCAGCGGCAGAGCCAAGCCTGCTTGAAACAATGGCCAGATGCGTGTGTAACATTATACAACGGCGCAACAACAACACGGGAACGCAGTGAAACTCACTGTACAGCGCTCCCTCTCACTGTACCCGCCCTGGTGACGTCATCAGCCAAGCCCTTCTCCGAGTACGCGCGGTAACGACGTCACGCGCGGTAACGACGTCACGCGCGGTAACGACGTCACGCGCGGTAACGACGTCACGCGCGGTAACGACGTCACGCGCGGTAACGACGTCACGCGCGGTAACGACGTCATCCCAAAGTGTGCTGTGTGACGTCACGTCACGCACGGTAATGACGTCACGTCACGCAACGGTAAGACGTCATCCCAAACTGTGCTGTATGACGTCACGTCTCGCAAGGGGCCGCGCGCGCACGCGCTGAGCTCTGATTGGACGCGAGGGCAGGCAGGGGATGGGCCCCCCCCTCGTAGCATTTTGCAGCGGTGCAGCTCCCGGGGCCCCGGGTGGGGGGCCGGGTGGGGGGGGGCCTCGTCACCTTGACGACGCAGCGGGTGCGGACACAGCACGTGCCTCGGCTCGTTTGTAGGAACCTGCACACGCGTGTACACAGCACTATGGGGCCGTCCATAAATGACGTCACGCACCTGGGGGGGTCAGACATTTGTGACGATGTGTGACGATGTGTGACGAGGGGGGGGGGTGAGAAATGTGACGTCACATCAAAATGCGCAACTTTAAATAAATATAGACAACACGTTCTACTTAATTAAATAGACTTTTTAATAAATGTTTTCTCCTACAACATCAGAGTGCAGCGCCACATTAAATACGCACTACAATGACAATAGTTTAAAGCGATTTGAAGCATGTTTTATTTGGGGGGGGGGGGCAGAGCTTTGTGACGTCATATTTGAGGGGGTCTGCCTCTTTTGTGACGCCTGAGGACGACCGCTTGTGTTGCGATCGAAACGTCGTGATTTAATTTATTTTATACCTACGTGACTTTACCGAAAGAACCAAAGAGTATGGATCCCTACAGTCAAGAGTGGCCAAAGCAACCGGCCTGGGGCATGCTGGTTACGCGCGCGTGGTCAGTGTTGGGAGCAGTCTCGGCGTGGAGTCCCGGCACATTCCCACTACTGCTCACGTGAAGAATGTCTCAAAAAGAATTGTACAAATTTCTGTGAACAGTTACTCATTGTAACAAAAACATTCTCAACCATCAACACTGCACTAAAGTCATTTTCCCTCTACTTAAGTTATTCCCCCCTGAGTTAATATACGTTTAACCAACAGTCTGGGCGGTGTTCATGGTCTGTGTTGTCCAAACTCTGAGGTTAAAGCAGCCCAATCATTATCTTCAAAAAAGCCAATTCAAATTCGGGAGTATCGTTTTGTTTGTACAGCGCTTCGAGATTTTGTTATTAAAGACGTTTCATAAAATCAAGATTATAATTGCCAATTACCAATCGCTTACCATCACCCCCCCCGCCAAGGACGATAAAATGAGCAGTGTACGATGAAGCTGCACTGCATGTTTCAGTTTTTCAGGTTTCATTTATTAGGAAAGAGCCCTGTGAGCCATTCGGCTCTTGAATCGGGTGCAAACACAACAAACAAAAACAAGAAAACATCTTAAAGTGACTATGAGCAAACAGAAAAATTCTCATGTTAGCAATGTGCCAGTGGTTAAGATATTCCATGGCACGTCGTCCAAAAATGTTGAATGTTCCACCTCCGATATTTAAAGGGAAACTGGGCCCTCTCGAGTGGCTTTTGACAGTGGCGCATTGCCATGCCCCATAGGCTGGTGCAGCAGTGTCTGGACGGGAGCCTCCCCATGTGTCACCTGGCACTACTGCCGTCAATCACAGTCCGTGTTGCTACCAAGAACTGCACGGGAGACCTGCGAGGCGGACTAATGCTCCGTCTAACACGGCACGGGGACAATGTCCTTGACTCTCGCATTTCCTTCCCGGAGCACCGAATCCTTGTCCCACACCTCTTTATAAACATCTCTCTCCTCTCCCGCCAATACGTTCCTTTTGGGGTTTTCACCAAATCCCCAACTCGTTATTTTACAAGGCGTGGACCACACAACAGAACAACTACCCCTATAACACTGGTCAACACACTTTTTCTGGCATAAGGTATTTCAACGTTTCAAGGTAATTTTGGGATGCTGATTTCAAATCTGGCATCAGTTTTTGTCTATCACATCAGGTTTTTGAGATATCAAATATTGCATTTTCAATAAAATCTTCAGAAGAAAAATATTAAATAAATGTGGATATCTACATAAAATTATATTATAAACACACTATCCTAAAAATACAGCACCATATTTTAACACTAAAGCAGTCACTGACTCGCAACAACTTGCAATCATAAGTGACAGAGTTAATTTCGGGTAAAATCATTGAAAATGGGGTATGCCGATAGCATAAAAATTAGATGTGGTAGAGCAAATCTGAGATCAGATTTGGAATCAGCACCCTAAAATTAGTCTAAAACAGCTGCAAAAGTCCAGGCCAGAAAAAAATGTTTTTTTTGTTGACCAGTGTAATCATCGCCCACGGATGACACGATCACAGCGCCGTGCCTCTGTGAATCTCCGCCCACGTGTGTATGTGTGTGGCTTGCGCGCGTGTTCGCCGCGGTCTCTCGTAACAACGCGACTCGTTCGTCGTTCGGGGAACCCTCCCTCCCGCCCGTTGTTCGTCGCGGTCCCTCACCTCTCACCCCGAATCGTCACCGTGCCGGGTCAGACAGCAGCAGCAGCGGCGGCAGCGTTGGTGAGTTCCCTTCTCTGCTGACTTCCCCCTCTCTCTCTCTGCTGTTGTTGTTCTCTCGTCAGCGCGAATCACCTCTCACCGTAGCTTGCCAATGAATTACGCGAGCGGCAATGACACGGATCGTGTCAGCCGCTTCCAAATGGCGGAATGACCGTCGTGTCGAGGTCGCCGCGCTCCGTCCCACTCCGCCGTCCATCGCCGGCGTCTCTCTCTGTTCGCGCTCTCGGTACCCGGCGTGTCTGTCACGCGCCTCACACCCGGGGGCTTGCACGCCGCTGTTGTGTGTGTAGAGTGCCGTGTGGTGGTGTATCCGTGTGTCTCTGTGTGTGTGTCGTATCCGTGTGTCGTATCCGTGTGTCTCTGTGTGTGTGTAGAGTGCCGGCTGTTGGTGTCTCTGTGTGTCTCTGTGTGTGTGCAGAGTGTCGGCTGGTGGTGTCTCTGTGTGTCTCTGTGTGTGTGTAGAGTGCCGGCTGTTGGTGTCTCTGTGTGTCTCTGTGTGTCTCTGTGTGTCTCTGTGTGTGTGTAGAGTGCCGGCTGGTGGTGTCTCTGTGTCTCTGTGCGTGTGTAGAGTGCCGGCTGGTGGTGTCTCTGTGTCTCTGTGTGTCTCTGTGTGTGTGTAGAGTGCCGGCTGGTGGTGTCTCTGTGTGTGTAGAGTGCCGGCTGGTGGTGTCTCTGTGTCTCTGTGTGTCTCTGTGCGTGTGTAGAGTGTCGGCTGGTGGTGTCTCCGTGTGTCTCCGTGTGTCTCTGTGTTGTGTGTAGAGTGCTGGCTGGTGTCGTCTCCGTGTGTCTCTGTGTGTGTGTGTAGAGTGCCGGCTGTTGGTGTCTCTGTGTGTCTCTGTGTGTGTGTCGTTATCTGTGTGCGGGTGTCTACAACCAGCTGCGAGTTCCTCTTTAAGGTGATGATTGCTGCGCCGCATGACGAGTGACGGACGGGGAGGGAGTCACTTCGTGACTCACTACGCACGGACAGTCTCACTCGCACAACAACAACAGCAGCCGACATTCGCCACTAAGTGGCCGTGACGTCACCACGACGCTTGTGTCAGGCTAGGTGCACGTTGAGGTCACGTGAAGTGTCGAACGCCCGCTGGCAGGAGGTCACGGGGCAGACCCAGGTGCCACGGGTCGACTGACTGAGATGACCGAGATGACTGGCACATGCACCACCTGTGCCCTCTACTGTGCCAACTCGCTGTGCTTTAGCCACCCGGCGCTCCGCTCGTTGTTGTGAGCGTCGCTCCTCCGCCCTCCGTTGTTGTTGGAGGGCGACTGCCTCCAACTGCCCAGCAGTAGCGTCCTTCACGAGCCTCCTCCACAGAGGCCGATCTTGACACGGCTGGCACCAGTCATCGGCAAGTCCACTCGGCTAGTCTTACTCGCAGACACTGTATCAGCGACAAAGATCCCCCCCATATATAGCCCTTCACTGACTTTTGGGAAAGTTTGCGAGCGTATGAAGGCCGGTATGGCGCACGAGGTGGTGGGTGACCACCGCCTTTGTCGCCCCAGTAGCGATGCTTACACAGATGATTAAGTACTCATTTGAGGCAGAGTCGACCTAGGAGAGGCCCAGACAATCGTCATCGGTGTTGGCCTTGAACGGGACTCGAACTCGGGTGACCGTGTTCGTAGCGCAGACGCGCTAACCGCTACACTACCGCTCCCCATTCGCTCCACTATACTCACACAGACACTCACACAGGCACATACGTGCACACACAAGAAGCAAAACAACAGCCGACATTCGCCACTAAGTGGCCGTGATGTCACCACGACGCTTGTGCCAGGCCATGTGCACCTTGAGGCCACGTGAAGTGTCGAACGCCCGCTGGCAGGAGGTCACGGGGCAGACCCAGGTGCCATGGGTTGATTGAGATGACTGGCAGATTTCACTAAATTAAAAACTACAACTATTTATATTTTTACAGGTAAGGCCCACTGAGCTATAAAACTTTTTGAGAAGCAACCTGGCCGCATATGATAGCTCAGCTAAGTTCCGTATGATGTTGAAATGTAAAGCAGCCAAATACTGTAAGGGGCCGTCCCTAAATGACGTCACGCACCTGGGGGGGGTGGGTCAGACATTTGTGACGATGTGTGACGATGGGGGGTGGTTTGAGAAATGTGACGTCACATCATAATGCGCAACTTTAAATAAATATAGACAACACGTTCTACTTAATTAAATAGACTTTTAAAATAAATGTTTTCTCCTACAACATCAGAGTGCAGCACCACATTAAATACGCACGACAATTCCAATAGTTTAAAGCTATTTGAAGCATGTTTTATAGTTTTTTTTGGGGGGGGGCAGCATGTTTTATACTTATTTTGGGGGGGGGCAGAGTTTTGTGACGTCGTATTTGAGGGGGGGTCTGACTTTTTATGATGCCGTGTGACAAAGGGGGGGGGGGGGGAGGGGGTCAAACATCGTCAAAAATCTCGTGACGTCATTTATGGACGGCCCCTAAACGCGCATTTAGTGTATTTGTTGAAATATAGAGGGAAAAACCGGATGAGCCGGAGAAAAATCCACGCGACCACGGGGAGAACATTCAAATTCCAAATTTCCAGGCGTCACGGTCGGGATCCAACCCACAACCTCGTGTATATCAGGCGAGGTCGTTCTATCGCCACTGCGGTGCCCCTGATGCACCAAATATGCTCCCTACTGTGCCAAATTGCTCTGTTTTAGCCTTCCGGCGCTCCGCTCGTGAGCGTCGCTCCTCTGCCCTCCACTGTTGTTGGAGGGCGATTGCCTCCAACTGCCCAGTAGCGTCCTTTACGAGCCTCCTCCCGAGACGCCGATCTTGACACCACTGGTACCAGTCATCGGAAAGTCCATTCAGCTCCACATCCTCCTGTACCACATCAGCCAATCTCTGCTATAGGCCGTACTGCGCCCGTTTGTATATATGTTGAACTTCTTTTGTGCCGTACGTAGCCAACCGCGCTAATCGGAGGTGCGAGGGAAACAACAAACTCAACACATAAAAGACTTAATGAAGAAATTCGTTTTAAATCTACATTTAAAAGTGCATAACTCCAGTGGCTTCCTAATATTGGAAGGAAGAGCGTTCCAGACGGCCGCAGAAGCGCATCTCAAAGCGCGCGTCTTTGTTCGATGGCTAGGCAAAAGTCGCTGCGAGGATGACCAGAGTTAATGTGATAGTTTATGCTCCTTGAGGAGGACCACCAGATCATCCTTCAAATCCTACGGAACCCATCCTGTGGTCCAGACAGTTGTGATTATATCATGTAGAGCAGTCTGCAGGCAAACGCCACCCTTCATGATAACGTTTTTTGGGTTAGGTCGCTGTTACTCCAACACCTACTGCTACTGCACTGTGGATGTACTCGATGCTGTCAATTACAGTGTTCACTCTGTTTGTGTTTTACAGAGCGAGCACTGCCGGTTTAAGTTGTTCATTCAGCTATGGCACTTGAATAGCGCTATCCCAGAGGGGAGAGAGGACGGGAGGCGGACGAGTACAACTGAGGTGGCACAGAGCCCAGCCTCGGCCCCGACTCAGGCCCTCCGCACATCAAGCTGCGTCGACTGCACGGGAGCCAAGGCCGTACCCAGATGGCCGTACCTCACAGTGGAGCCACGGTCTCTGGGCTCGCAGCGCGGCATCTCCACTGAGGCCACTGCCGATTTCGCGAAGGCACGGGCGGCGTGGAACCGAGAGGACGGAGTGAGTCAGGGAGGCCCTGCGCCGAGACCAGGTGACGTTATCCCTAAAGTGAAGGGTCCGCGCAGCACCTCCTGTCCTTCCATGCAATGGGAGGTGTGGAATGGGTGTGGGGTTTTGAGGCTGGGATTGGCGATAAGGCCGCAAACCATTAAGTAATTCATTGATTGAATGATGGTTCGAGCATCGGTGAGAGCTGTAGTATGTATTTTTTATCTTCTGTTGTACCGTACATAGCCAACCTTGCTAATCCTTTGAGCAGGGTCTGCAGGAGGCAGAGAGACAAGGAGGCCTCAGCAGGCTGCCTGCAGATTGAAAAGCAGTGTGAATACTCATCATTCCCAGTGATTCGATGAATTGTCACAATGCAGAGTTGTGGTCTGATTCAAGAATCCATTATCTTTTTACATCGTGAAAGCAGCTACCACTGGTCCCTCCAAGGGTCACATAAACCCATTATATACAACATATATTATGTATACAATCATAATTAGCTGTTCGTCAGTGTTGGCTATGGGGTTTGTTTGCAGGTTGGTTAACAGGAAACCCCACAACCATTTCAGACTTCACTTGGCAATGATGTAAGTCATGGCCGGGAATCAAACTCAGGTATCCAGGTTCACAGAGCATTGTGCTAACCACTGTGCGGCTGCTCCCCCCATACAACAGATATGCATGGGTAAACATCAACGCGTTATTAGTTTTAATATTCATACATCGATTATAAGTTCAAGCCTCCTAGTAATGGAGGTTTGGGTTTACTCTGGCCACTCAAGTTTTTTCTTACATTTACAAAATGTATTATGCAGGAAACTGATTTCATTAACATTTTCAGTAGCCCTGAGACTCAATAAAGCTTTCCTGAGTAAATGTCTCTAAATGAAAATCGTTGTTGCTAGTGTAGTTGATTTTGTTTTTCAAGTGCTGTGGTAAATGTGTATTTTGGCTTTTTGCTTTCCATTGGGTTGCAATTATGCCATGGGCATTAAGTCACGAGACTACTTCCCACCCTAAACTCTTCACAGTGAGTCGTGTAGTGTTACATTGTGTCCTGAACTCTCACAGTAAAGGGCGCAGTGTTACATCGTGGGGCAACATGGTGCTGAGATGTTTTCTCTCTTACCTGGTATGCAGGAGGAAGTGGTTTGATCACAACCCTGAAGCCTATATATTTGGAATGTGCATGTTCTCCCCGTGGATTTTTCTTTAGGTTCTCCGGTTTTTCACTCCACTTTTAGAGACATGCGTTTAGATAATTTGGCTGCGACTATACATTCCTACATGTGATAAGCCACTCGTTGAGCTATCATTTGTGACCAGATCGCTTCTGATAAAGTTAATGGCTCAGTTGGCTTTACCTGGTAAATATAATAGTTTAGTTTAAAATAGTTTAGTTTATATCGTGTCCTGAACACTCACAGCGAGCGGAGCAGTGTCACATCGTGTCCTGAACCCTCACAGAGAGGGGTGCAGTGTGACATCATTTCCTGAACCCTCACAGCGAGGGGTGCAGTGTCACATCGTGTCAGAAAACAGCTTTGGAAGATTACCTCAGCACCACAGTTAAAGTCCTTTCACTAGGCCTCTTATCCACACTCAGGGTAAAAGGATCTGTGTTTATTAAGTGCTTAACTGCCACTGTATCTCCAAAAGCTTACAAAACACAAGCCACAGCAATCACTTGGGCAAAAGAGCAAAAGAGAGCGTTATGATTTTAATATTGTGTCCAGGTTTAACTCGATTTAGTTGTATGCAATTACCGTTGTGTTCAGACACCATGGCTAGTTTTGATGATATTTGATGTGTCCTCTGTGTTATTCGCTGTAGATAATTGTTCCTGTACAGTGTGTAGTATCCTTCCAGTATTAAGTTTCCACATGGATATAAATTATCGTTATTATTCGAGAGGGGAAAAGACAACAGATTACGGCAGTGAGGGACATTACAGACGCAAGGCTAAAGGGCGACCGACGCAAACCAGGTCACATCAGTCACTGCCAAGACCCTCAGCATTAAGGTGATAGTGCAGAGGTGACTCTCATGCCTCGCGGCATAAAGTACCTGGGTTCGATTCCCGACTCAGGTGCCTTTCTTTGTGGAGTCTGTTCTTTCCCCTGTTCTGCATGGTTTTCCCCCAGCGTCTCTGCTTTCCTCCTATAGCAAAAACCATACGGCGTAACTGGTATTGGCAAAACATCCCAATGCCGAACAATCAGCTGCAAATTACTCTGTTGGGATGACACACATCAGCAACATCGTCCCCCCTACTGCTAAAACGTGTCAGGACCCTCCTGAAAAAGAGTTGAGACTCGGCGGGGCTTTCCTGGACAAACCAAACGGAAAAATAATAACACAAATTAGAGTCCAGCAACAAGAGAGAACTAAATGACTGCCCTAATCTGCTGTCCAGGCACCCCCACTCAATCAGAACCAACCACCCACGCCACCACCCTGCTGTCAGTGGCAAGGCCTAGCAGAGTCTCGGTGTCATTGGCACAGACTATTGGCATGGTGGGGCAATGTGAGCAGTTGGACAGGTCTCTCCGTGAGAGATGCTAAAGATTGAAATAAGTAGGATGCATCTGTCATCGGCACTGACCATTGGGTATGAGGATGACACTGAATAGATGGTGGAAAGCCCAGGAGATTCCCCTGCACACTCTTTTGTGATGTACCAGCGGCAGATCCTGGGGTCCCCGTGCCACCCATACACTGCCGTAATGCAACTGGGCAGGCCCTGGGATCAGACCCAATGGCAGTGATAAGGGTGAGGGCCAGCAATGACCAGTGTGGTGATGTTTGATTAAACAACGCCCACGACCAACTGTGGATTGATAAAAGGGCAGAAAATCTTTATTATAAAACATTCTATTGTGTTCCAGAAACGCCCATTACACATTTACATGTAGGAATGCCGTTGTGGGTTTGGTGAGATTTTGAACAATGAAACCTTCTGTGTTGAGTTCACCACCAGAGCCTGTTATAGCAGCTCGGCACGTGGTGGCTGGGAGGAGGCGCGGGTCGCGCCAAAGGAAGCAGTGCCATGGGCGTCCAATTCAACCAACACTCCACGTGACGCTGGTCACAATGATCACAACCATAAATCCCTCGGTGCCTCCCCGGCCGTCTTTAGCTGGCAAACTAATCGAAGACCCGGCGCAGCAATGAGCCGGCTTCGGCGTGCAGTAATTTCCAGGTCATTTTTCAGCATTGGGATGTTTAGCCAACAGCAGTTACACTATACTCTTTGGTTCTTTCGGTAAAGTCACGTAGGTATAAAATAAATCACGACGTTTCGGGCACAACACAAGCGTCCGTCATCAGGTGGGAAAGCATGGTCTGCTGCTGAGGCAGACTGTTTTAAACGGTGACGGAGCTTGTGTTGCGCCCGTAACGTCGTGATTTATTTTATACCCACGTGACTTTACCGAAAGAACCAAAGAGTATGGATTCCTGCAGTCACGAAAGCTTCAAACCAGTTACACTGTATGGGGTTTTTTTTTGCTCTGGGAGGAAACCAGAGAACCTGGAGGAAACTCATGCAGAATAGGGGGAGAGAGAATGTACAAACCCCATGCAGAAAGATGCTCAAATCAGGAATCGAACCCAGGAATGTATTTCTGTCAGAAACGAGTGTTACCATGGCACCACCACCCTTGCTATTGGACGAGTTCATTCTGAGTGCCTGCAGCTGTCATATTGAGATATCTTGCACTGCCAAGCAAACACCTACATGTATCGTAAATGTCTCACCCTTCTGTAATGCCATCTCCCAACAACGTGGGGCAAAGCGGAGCACTGTTTGAGGTGGGTGGTGGTGAAGAGACAGTTCCGCATTTTACGAGCGGTGCCAGATGCAGACTAAACTCTCTATTGTATGGAATTTAAAAATAAACTAGCAAAACATAGCCACGTGTTGAATCTGGTAAACCATGCGATGGCATCGGAAGCTGCTTGATGCACAGAGTTTGTTCCTCTTTATGTAAGCTTGTAATGGGCAGTGCTGGTTTATGTGATGAGCAGATTGCACTTAACCAGATTGACAACAGGGCACCTCTTTCATTCTCCAATTGTGAAGGAAATAGCAACTGCTGCCATATGTTATGCACGGACACGTTGAAGCTCTCGTGAAGTGTGATCGCATGGATTGCCAGATTCAACACTCGGCTATAATATTTTGGCAGTTGCTTTTCAAATGCCATACAATAGAGAGCAATTAGTCTGCATCTGGCACCGCCCGTAAAATGCAGAGCTGGCTCTTCATCACCGCCGACCACAAACTGGGCTCCGCTTTGCCCCACGTTGTTGGGAGATGGCATTAGAGAACAGTGAGACGGGTATGATACATTTCGGTGCTTGCTTGGCAGTAGAAGAGATCTAAATATGCAACTGCAAACTGTACTGCCGTGAGAACCATCAGCGCAGCTTGGCGATTTGCGATTTGACACGCGTGTCCTGCATGTCCTCGTGTAGACGTGCTGCCCGCAACGATGGCGACTCTGCCGCAGGGCAATGGGCACGTCCCCGGCGAGGCCCCCGTGCCCTGCATCTGCGTTGCTCTCACGAGTCCCCCTGTGCCCAACTGCGTGGCGCCCATGTGTGCGAGGGGCGATGACGCCCATCTCGAGGAGGTCCCAGGTTTTGGCGAGAAGGTGAGCACAACGCTCGGTGCCGCGCGCCCATCTGTCCTTCCGTGCGTGCTTCTCTTAGCCGATGGCGTGCACGTTACATGGCTCGGTGTGAGCGTGGAGGCTGTCGGGTGCTACACAAATACACTTTGAGGACATAATGTGGCAGTTTACCTTGGAATCTCCTACCCTTTAGGGGAGGTGAAGCATTGCTCTTGGAGTGGCCGGACCTGTAAATTTAACAGGGAAAGTGCAAAATCACCGACTGCCTTGCACGTGTGTAATGTGTGCACGTGTGCTTGACTCGTGTGTAATGTGTACACAATCGTGCTCTCGCCTGGCGTTGTACAGTGGGGAGATGTTGACCCCCCGGGGGGTGACGCGGTAGCAAGCAGTGCGCCGCACTCACGATCTCCGACCTCGCTGCCCGTGACCTCTGAGGGAGCCGTGCACCGGTCACACTGCACTGCCCAGGACGGGCGGGAGGAGGCGGTGGAGGCGGAGGAGGACATGGGGGTCCTCGCGGTGCCGCCCAGCTCCGCCGAGGGTCTCCCCGGCAGCCTGGCCCCTCCGGGCCCCGCAGACGGAAGCCCCAGCCGTTCGGAGAGCCCCGCTCCGGGTGAGTGCGTGAGCGGTGCGCGCTCGCTTGCCCCGCTCAGCCGGAGCGGGGCTCTCCGAGCGGCTGGGGCAAGCGAGAGCACGCCGCTCTGCTGTTGCTCCCGGCCAACCACAGCGGCGACGCGCCCGCCCTCACCCTGTGGACCCTCCCATCCATGCCTACCTTCTCCACCTCAGTCTGCTCTCTTGCCTGCGCTCCCCACACTCACAACCAAGGACCCCTATTAACAGCCCCCGTCATCTTAATTCAGTCGGAGGTCGCTGATTCTCTTCTGGTGTCGCCCGTTTCTAGATTATCCTGACTCTGGCTGTTTGCATTGCTGCCTCCTCCCCTTGTTCAGTTTCCTTTTTTGCCTCAAAATTTTACTTTTTTTGACCCCACAATCCCTTTACCATCTCTTTTGCTTTGTATGCTTATGTTCACTCTGCTGCCACCAACTCCCATTAGATGTCCATCTTCTCTGCGCGTTATCTTGAGATACCCATATTTTATGACGAATGTGCTTTACATTATAAAAGAGACCTTGCTGTGACCCGACTCAATAGCGTCAATGCCGGCGCAGTGGCATAGGAGTCCTGAATAATTTCTGCTGTAGCAGGAGCCCCGGTCATTGGTGCTTGTGCGAGGCAGTACAGCAAGTCGTTTTGTGGTAGCAGGACCCTCCATATAAAATCCCTGAGGTTCGGTGAGGCTCTAAATTGGTCAGGTAATACGTGTCCTTGTGTAACTGTAATACCCAAGGGTACCCTTTCAGATTATTCACTAAAACAACCCTTCGTGATCGTGTTATAAGTGTAGCGACGCGTGATACAATGTGGCAGAGGAGGAGCACATGTAGCTGTAGTGTCGGGAACCCACGCTCCCTACACACCGTGGGCCGTGGGCGGAGGGCATCTCACTGCCTCCCTGGCCCCTGGCTACCGGCCCATGCCACACGACCATGTGGTTGTTGTAGCGAGCTGTCAGGATGTGACAGGAAGCCGTCAGGGTGTGTGGTAGTGTGCCATCAAGGTGTGACAGTGAGCCATCAGGGTTTGATATAGTCAGCTGTAAGAGTGTGATGGTGAGCTGTCAGGGTGTGGTAGTAAGCTGCTTGGGTGTGATAGTGAGCTGTAAGGGTGTTCTAGTGCGTTATCTGGGTGTCGTAGTGAGTTGTCAGGGTGTCGTAGTGAGTTTTAAGGGTGTTGTAGTGAGTCGCTAGTGTGTGATAGTGATCTGTCAGGGTGTTGTAGTGAGTCGCTAGTGTGTGATAGTGATCTGTAAGGGTGTTGTAGTGAGCTGTCATGGAGTTGTAGTGAGCCGTAAGGTTGTTGTAGTGAGTTGTCAGGGTGTTGTAGTGAGTTGTTAGGGTGTTGTAGTGAGCCGTCAGGGTGTGCGGTTGTGTGTCGTGCGTCTCACTTGGCGCGTCATTCCCACTTTCCGGCAGGCGCCATGCATCACGAGCGGAGCTCCATGTTCCTCACCGTCAAGACGTATGCCGATCTGCTGGGTTGCGACGATCCCGGGGACGCGCAGCCCGGAGCGACCGCCGCCGGTGACGGCAGCGCCCGGCAACCACGCGACGCGCCGTCTGTCGCGGTGCGGCCGATGGCGCCTCTCGGCGACCACACAGACGGCACGGTGGCGCGGTGAGGGGCGCCGGCGCGCACGGACTCCTTTCTCCCACTCTCCACGTGGTGCACAGCCACTGGCCGTGTGTTTGTAATCCGGTCTCGACGCTCACACGTCTCATACAAATGAGATTTGAAACTTTTTTTCTGTGTTTTTACAGTGATATTCCCCTCTTGCGTTGTGGGCATCACACCACGACGTGAAGAATCCCTAGGGAAATCTTCCGTTTGAGGATGGCCCCCAGACGCATGTTTTCTATACATTATTGTGTGATCCCTTCGAATTACGCTATTATTCCGCACTCCAAAGCGGTTCATTTTCCTCCACTCTGAAGCGAAATATTTTTGTCCTATAACAGTCAAACCAATATTTTCAATTCTCAGATCCGTAATGTAGCAAATTTTGAATGAAAAACCAAAATTAATTAAATGATTTCGTGTCTCTATTGTTGCCTGGGTTGAGACCATCAACTCGCTACACTTGAAAACCCACTCGTTAGTTTAATCACACGGGTGGCTGAGATCCAGTAGTGTTGTGTCAATTCTGTCATATGAGAACCACCTGGCTACCGACCAGAAGAGAAACGCCAGTGGTCATTATAACTCAAGGGACATCGGCAGTCAAACGCTAGACATTTGATCGTTCCCCTTTGCATCTCAGCATGAACTGGTGAAGCACCGGTTCATTTCGTCCTGGCTGTGCCCTGTTTGGCGTAGCTGTGTCCGCGTGAACGCAGGCCGCTCGAAGCGGACCAGTTGGGCCGCGTGAACGCTCTCATTTCCGCAGGCCCGAGGGTGGCGATGCCGCCGCCGGTGACGACGACGACGACGACGAGGAGGACGCGGGCATCGTGATCAGCCCCCACGACGCCGACTTCTTGTCGGAGTCGGACGTCTCGTCGGAGCGCGACGCGGCCAATGGCGCCGAGTCGGACTCGGCAGCGGCGGCGGCGGAGGAAGAGGAGGCGGCGTCGCGGGACGGCGAGGACGTGACGAGTGCCGAGTGGAGGCAGCACCGCAAGCACATCTTCGTGCTCAGCGAGGCGGGGAAGCCCATCTACTCGCGGCACGGCAGCGAGGAGGCGCTCTCCTCCATCATGGGCGTCATGCTCGCGCTCGTCTCCTTCGTGCAGGCCAGCCGCAACGCCATCCGCTCCATACACACAGGTGACGAGGACGCACGCCCTGCCACGCGCGTTGATGTGCTGGCACGCGAGCTGTACTGGGTTTGTCGGTTGGGCCATGAGAGTCGTGACGATTTCAGGAGGATCCTGCCCAGATTTTAAAGTTGGGGGGTGAGGATGGCCACGTAGATGCCTAATCCTAACCCTAATATAGTTAAACCACTGTAATATTGACCGCGAAAGCCTACGTGTTAAACTAAACCACTGGAGTCTGCACTCCCTCAACGAAGGAGGAGGAACAGCAAAACTACTGATGCCCTCTCATGACAAGTACACCCCAACATTGGCATCTAGCGCCGGAACATTCACAAGTATAGAATAGTGTTGTTTTCTTTTTGCGCAGTTGTGGCGTCAATGTTGCTGTCCATATCCTCGCCGTTTCCCGGCGCGCAGGCACGCACGTCGTCGTGTTCCTGCAGCGGGGCCCGCTGGTGCTGGTGGCCGTGTCGCGCAGCCGCCAGTCGGAGCAGCAGCTGGCGCAAGAGCTGCAGTATGTCTACAGTCAGATCCTGAGCGTGCTTACGGCTACGCAACTCAACCGCGTCTTCCAGAATAAGCAGAGCTACGACCTGCGCCGCCTGCTGGCCGGCACGGAGCGCTTCCTCGACAGCCTGCTGGACCTCATGGAGACCGACCCCTGCTTCTTGCTGTCGGCCGTGCGTTGCCTGCCGCTTCCCGGCTCCCTGCGTGACTCCGTCAGCCAGAGCCTGCAGCAGGCCAAGGACAAGGACTTGGTGTTCTCCGTCATCCTGGCCAAGAATCACCTAGTGGGTACCAGTCACTGCGGAGTTCAGCATGGATCTGGAGCCGAATGTGTCCCTAGTATTTGCGTGTGGGATGAAATTCCTCATCGAATGATCAATAACCTACTTACGATGCTGTTACCTCCTGGCCCCCTCGTATCCTCACACGTTGTGCATGCCACGCTCTTGATGAAGTCTGCAGGTCCACCAGTCCCACCACAAAGCTTTAGAAGACAGCCCTGGCATCACCAAGCCGGAGGCTTCTTCACTGCCCTGTGCTTGTGTGTTTGGCTGCACGTGCGTACATGTGCACGTGTGTATGAGTGGTGGCGCTGCGGTTATCGCAATGTGCTACGGCCCTGTGAGTGATATCTGAACTGGTCCTGGGCCTTCCCTAAGTCGACTTAAATTAATACCTGATACGGTTTGTACTAAACATGACTACTTAAGAGACAAAGAGGGTCAGGCGTACTGCTTGCCACGCCTCCGCTTGTGCACCTTGCCGACCTTAATAGGCGCTCGCTAACAGCGCTTGCCCCAGCGGTCTTTCAAAGGCTACACGGAGGGGGGGGGGATCTTTGTCTCTTGCGCAGGTGAGCATGGTGCGCCTGAAGGAGCAATCGCTGCACCCGGCCGACCTGCACCTGCTGCTGAACCTGGTGAGCGCATCGCGAACCTCGTTCAGCGAGGGTGAGGTGTGGCTGCCCATCTGCCTGCCACAATTCAATTCGTCGGGCTTCTTCTACGCGCATGTCTCTTACCTGGACGACGCCTGCAACCTGTGCCTGCTGCTGCTGTGCGCCGACCGCGAGGCCTTCTTCACCGCCTCCGACTGCCGGCGCCGCGCGCTCGAGCGCATGCGGCGGCAGGACGCGCTGAGCGGAGTGCTGGCGGCGCTGGGCAGCGACTCGTACAGCGTGGCGCAGACCGGCATCCCGGACCTGCGCCACTTCATGTACAAGTGCCGCAGCACCTCGCAGTTCACCAGGTGGGAGCGGGTGGGGAGGGGGTCACAGCGCCGGTGCAAGGCGGTTTACACAGCGACTGAATGCATTCGTTACGGTCCATGCCTAACACGTTGGCTTTCGTAGCCGATATCATGATTCATAATTAAATTATAATATTCGCCTTACTAACAGCACTTGCCCCAAAAGTCTGTTAAGGCTATACGGGGGACCTTTGTGTGTGTGTGTATCTGTGCGTGTCTCAGCCCTGAGCTGGAGGCCCCGTACTGCTCGGCTGAGTCGAGGCAGCGACTCTTTGACCTCTACCAGCAGCTGCACGGGCGCCTGCACAACGCGGCCCGGCCGCTGAAGCTCATCTACCACGTGCGCCAGCAGGAGACGCTGCTCGCCTGGGTGAGTGCCAATGCAGGCACACGTGGGGGCCTCCTCTGTGGCCTCACGCTGCCGCCCGGCCACTCGCGGGTCACTCCGATGCTTGATGAGGGCTGCCACACGCAGCAAGGGTCGTGGCGGCCATGTAACAAAATCTCGCTCTGCTGGTTGGTGATGGCAGGTGGCGTAGATGCCGGACCATAGATGGAAAGTACAACAGCGGATTTCGCCACACGCTCTACGCCCACCAACGCACACAGCGATTGATCCGGGCACTCTCCAGGCTCAACCCCGCTTATCTTTTTAGATCTGATGAGATTGGGTGCATTCCAGGTGATGTGGTCATGGGCACAAACTTTATACACTCTCCATAACCTCTCATTCATCCGTTTTGTTCTCACATGTAATTATCTCGCAGTGTAAATGCAGGGCTCACGATTGATGTCCGAGTACTGAACCAGCGCCGCACAGGTCCCGGTGTGGTTCCACACCACCGCTGGGCTCCAGCGGGCCTCAGCGACAACACAAGAAATCGTCATGACACACGCATTGTGGAATACATATTGTAGAATGCACATTGTGGAATACACAATGCATCCAGAGGATTGGGGGTTCACTCAACCATAAACATTGTGCATTGAGAAAAAGGATTCTGGGCAATGAAATAAACATACGGACAAACGTGCGTGCTCGAGGACTGATGAGTAGAGCACTCGCGATAGGGTGAGCTGCAGGTTCCGTGGGGATGACCCTTGAGGAGACTTCTCTTCAGGTGACTGGCCGACTGCCATTCATTTCCACAGAGGTCGATCTCCCTCACGTTTATCACCATACGGTCAATGTAGGAAGTGTACGACCATCACGTTAGTCACGGTTCAGATGAACGTTATCAACGTACAACTGCTGTGAAGTGTGTGTGTGCTTAACGTACTTTTTAAAAGCACCTTCCTGGTGATTAAAGCTCAGTTACAACAGTGTGATAGTTACAGCGGTGCTCTCGATGCCCGCGTGTGTGCCGCGCAGGTGACGAGCGGTTTCGAACTGTACACCTGCTTCAGCCCTCTGGTCACCAAGGCGGCGGCCATCAACGCCATCACCAAGCTGCTTCGCTGGATCAAGAAGGAGGAGGAGCGCCTCTTCATCATGAACCCCCTCACCTACTGACGCGGCCGCCCGACTCGCGTCGTTGACGTCGCCCCCCGCCCTCCGCCCCGCCGTCTTCCGTGAAGACGCCCCCAGCAGGACGGTGCGCGCTGCGCGTTTTGTAAAAGCCGGGGCACCGCGGACGCCGTGTTCGGCGGCGAGAGCACGGGTTTAGACGGTGCCCCCTCATGCTAGTGCTTGAGGCATTGTCGGAGCGGCATGACAAGGGAGGCAGTGGTTCATCGCAAGGTCCGTCATCTTATGCTCACGTCCACGGTATCGCTGGGTTGCGCCTATCTGCTTTGCCGGCGTCGTGCGTTCTTTCACAGAGAGGCATCGAGACGCCGTTGGATTGGCGCCATCACGGTCCTGCATGGCGACTTCCCGGGGAAATGCTACGCAGGCCTATAAATCATTCACACTTCACTTGCAGGAGCAACCCAAACAGCAGTGTGCAACAAACTGCGGATGCAACTAAGCCGTGCGTCATCGGTCACCTGACACGAGTGCAATGAATCGCTACTGGGGAGGGGTATGCTTTGTTAAGTGGAAATCCGAGGGGTGAGGGATTAAAAATCTGAATCTTTTTCACAGATGTCAGGTAGGACGGCCAGTCGTGGGGTCAGTCACCGAGAGGAGGGGGAGATTATTGTGCAGCATTTACACGTGGCGGCCATGCATCCCACAAGTTCGACTGCAGCACTTTGACGACTGGAATTCCGAGGCAGAAGGAAGTGTCACCTGAGCATAGACTGATTTATTTGAAGCAGGGGCATACCTCATTGAAAATCTCATCGTAAACATTTAAAATGTTTATAAATGCACCCTTCACTCTACGAGCGCATTGTAAACTTGCACAATAAGGGACCTTCAAACCTAAGCCCACAATTGTCATGGTTCACTTGTGCTCTCTTCCTGGAGCAAAGTCAGCGAAAGTGCTGCTCCACTTTGACATCGTAGCGTGCAGAAAATGACAGCTGCAGTGGCGCTGGCGCGTGGGGTCACGGCGGAGCCAGTAGGGGGACTGCCACCCAAGTTCCGTGTCTTGAGATGTCAAGGTGTGGACGCCATGTCCACCTGAGCTGCTCTTCTCTCGATTTTTGCTCGTGTTCCAAACCCAGATTCCAACCTGGCGCTGAAGCAATCTCTTGCCCAATGTTCGTGACATTTGGACACGATGGACATGAACTCTGTTAAAGTTCGGCTGCGCACTCAGCACATCCGCTCGAAAAGGGCCCTGGCAGCTACCATTTCAGTTGAGGAATAAAGTATAATGTAAAATCCTATTTTGGCTGCCAAATCACGCATTTGAACAAAACAATGTACACGTTTTTGGGTTGTTCCTATAAATGTAAATTTTAAAGTGACCCTACTTTGATTGAGACGAATGCAGAAGTGGTTGTAGACCGTTGCGTGTAACGGTCGCTCCAGCTGGAGCCGGGGGATAAGCGTGTCGTGTTGCCCGGCGCGTAACGTTTTCAGATATTTTGAATTCACTTGACTTCGATGTAAGATAGCTGACACGAATCGTTTTTATTTGTAGGATACGGCTGGGCATACGGGTTTGCTTGAAGTTTTATTCAGCGGCAAGTTTACCATTTGTAAAATACTGATGACGTGAGACAGTGGCTGCAGGCGGCGTAACGCTGGCTAAGGCCTGGCAGCCCGCGTGAGGGCTTAGAGGCGTGGCGCGTGGTGCATGCGCAGCGTTCACAGGCCGACAACGGGCGATGCACGCCCAGCAAGCTCACTAGGCACTCTACGAGGTCGCATCACTGTTTTACGTTGCAAAACGCCGGCTATCTTTGGCCAACAAATCCATAGGTTGGTGTGTGACCCCTTTAGGGGGGGCTAAATGGGTGCTCGTGCACATCAACTCTGTTAGAATGTCCACAATCGACTCTTCGTCTTTGACAGTGACGTCACATTGCCCTCTCACCCCCCCCCCCCCCCCCCCCATGCGTCCCTTGGATCTTCAAAGTCTGACGGTGATGAGACTCCGAGTCGCTGGTCACTATGGAGGTGACACTTTGATCTGTAATCGCCCTCTTGTTGCCTGTAGAAAGTTCCACATGCAACCTCAGCTTCTGTGTCTGTCATAAGTATCATAATTGCACTTTTTAGCGAGTGTATTCTAAAGCCTTGACTATGCTTCAATAATCCCATCTGCAGATATAACAATCTATGCATCTTGCACAGTGTTTCGTGAACGTCGTAAGTGGAAACCTGCAGAAGCACGTCTGGGCATGGCCTTGATGAGTCTGCAGTAGAAAATGTAATCATTGGTGTTGCGTCTACTCTCAAGCATGGCCAGTCAACTCAACATTGGTTGTTACTTACTAAAATGTTGAAATTAAATTAAATTTTAAAGTAGCTGGGGAGGTGGCTGGGTGAGTTGGGGGCTCAACTATTGTACCAGATTAACGAGGCATCACAGCCAGGATCCTGGGTTCTAACTCGGGACGTGTCTCCTACTGTGTTCACTGTGGCTGAGCTGCCTCGAGTGTGGACATTGACATGAGTCGGATAATGTTAGATGGCCAATGACGGCACAACATTTCACCGATTGTTTTTTTAGTTCACTCAGTCCAGGCCACCACTTGATGCGTGAAATTGATAAATGTCGGTTATTTGACCACATATTACAGAACATGAAGGTGTGTTCTATTAGTTTCAAGTTTATTTTGTTTAAGCAGGTAAGATTTCAAGAGACCAGCATGAGTCTCATTTACAAGAATGACCCGGGGCATTAGTCGGCCAGTAGGGGATAATGATTGATATGTATAGTTCCAATTGAGTAATTTGCGGGTTATGTTTAAATTTGGCAAATGCTGACTCTGACGTCCACTGTGAAGCAGACGGTCCGTAGTATTTTGACGGTCATTACAACCGCAGGAATAATCAGGACTGTTGCTGGATTTGAACCATGAACCTCTGCAGCAAACATGAAACGTGCAACAGTTGGTATTCTTCACCACCCATGGCCTCGTGACGAGTCACTCCACTGTGGCTTGGTGTTGTCATTCTCCGTGGGCATTCCTTGGCCTGACACGAGGCTCGGCTGATGAAGGCAGTTCTTAAATTGCGTTCATTCGACATCGGACTCCCAACAGCGCAATTGGGATAAAATTAGTGACAAAATGTAGACATTACACTGGGTTACGCTGCTGTAGGATTCCATTATCAGATGTTTAGATTTTAGATTTGAAGCTTTCGTGACTGCAAGTATTCATATTCTTAGGTTTTTTCGGTAAAGTCACGTAGGTAAAAAATTAAAATTAATAAAAGTAAAATAAAATAAAAATCACGACGTTTCGGAGGCAACACAAGCTTCTGTCTTCAGGTGGAACCGTCAAGTAAATTTACTTGATACAGCTATCGTGCTGTGACGGTTCCACCTGAAGACGGAAGCTTGTGTTGCCTCCGAAACGTCGTGATTTTTATTTTATTTTACTTTTATTAATTTTAATTTTTTACCTACGTGACTTTACCGAAAAAACCTAAGAATATGTTTAGATTTACCACGCATGGCTGCCCTGCATGGCTGTGCTGTGACCGGGCCGGAACGATGAACCACAAGCAACTCAGAGCTGCCCACATAAAGCCTTCCTACATATTGCAACGTCCATCCCGTGTTTTGGTATTGAATTTAGAATGTATATTTGCGCCTTGGGTTGTGATTAGGTTGGCATCTCATAAAAAATAAATTACTACATCACACCACCAACAAAAAAAAGTCCAATTCATGAGCAGTTTCAACCACGTTTTACACGGAGTGCCGGAGCGATGATGCACGTCTAATCCAGTTACAAAGTAGTCAGGTTGGTGAATTACACGGGTGAACTCGTGATGATGTGCAAAAAATACCCCCACTTCATCGGCTTGAAGGCAATTTCTCTTAAGGGGCAGTACAGAAAATGGTTTGAGCGTTCTTCCCATGTGGATTTTCTCTGGGTGCTGTTTTCACACGCATACAATGTTATCGAGGGATTTGTCAAAAATCCCAAAACCCTTCTGAATGGTAATCTAGAAGACTTAGCAATGTCATCTTCTTGGTTCTTTCGGTAAAGTCACGTAGAAGGGAAGTAATAAAATAATAAAAATAAAACATAATAAAATCAAATAATTCTCACGACGTTTCGGCTACAACGCAAGCAGCCGTCTTCAGGTGAAGAATGAGACACTGCCAAGCTAGGAGCTTATATATAAGCTGAGTTGGAGGTGGAAGAAGAAGAGAGCCTTAACAAAAGAATGTGCATATCAATAGGAATTTAGCATATTCATGGGAAATGCGTAGGAGGTGGGCGGGGGGTTTTCAAAGTCATATTATGCCCATGCATTATGCAGGATCAGCAGCACCAAAGGGAGGGGGGGGGTAGCATTAACAAAGGGAGGGGATGTTAATAGTATGTAGAAGCAATGAAACATGTGAATGGGAAAACGGTGGCAGGGGATCCGCAGCGGAGCAAATAAAGCCTTCCCTGTGGAGAACACAAGATACACAGTTAATGCCAGTGAGTGGACTGCGGTCTGAAAGTCACCATAAACGTGAACAACAATCAGTTAAGATCCGAAGTGGTTTATTACGTCCTTCCAATGATTGCTGAGCCTTCTCCAAGACAGAGGTTCTCTGCAAGCCATCTGGCTACCATGAGAGATTCGTTCATGAGGCGATCCACATATACAAACACAGAGACAATTTCAACCGAGAAGATGGATTCTGGCTCAGCAATCATTGGAAGGACGTAATAAACCACTTCGGATCTTAACTGATTGTTGTTCACGTTTATGGTGACTTTCAGACCGCAGTCCACTCACTGGCATTAACTGTGTATCTTGTGTTCTCCACAGGGAAGGCATTATTTGCTCCGCCGCGGATCCCCTGCCACCGTTCTCCCATTCACATGTTTCATTGCTTCTACATACTATTAACATGCCCTCCCTTTGTTAATGCTACCCCCCCCTCCCTTTGGTGCTGCTGATCCTGCATAATGCATGGGCATAATATGACTTTGAAACCCCCCCGCCCACCTCCTACGCATTTCCCATGAATATGCTAAATTCCTCTTGATATGCACATTCTTTTGTTAAGGCTCTCTTCTTCTTCCACCTCCAACTCAGCTTATATATAAGCTCCTAACTTGGCAGTGTCTCATTCTTCACCTGAAGACGGCTACTTGCGTTGTAGCCGAAACGTCGTGAGAATTATTTGATTTTATTATGTTTTATTTTTATTATTTTATTACTTCCCTTCTACGTGACTTTACCGAAAGAACCAAGAAGATGAATCCCTGCAGTCACGAAAGCTTTAAATCGAAACCTTAGCAATGTTTTTTTTAGTTAAGAATTCCAATTATTCAAGGTCAAGAAGTCATCGCGACCGGTGCCGCTAATATCACCATACATCGCAATTGCTTCCGCTAATTACTACAGTTGCTGTCGAGTCGACATCTGACCATCAAGGTCACCGACCTCTGGGTGCCATGACGATGCCTGTCTCGGTGACCGGCCCTTCTCCACCCTCCGCACGCTTCCTACCCATCTTCGTTACATCTACCAACACCGTTCCCTTGTTTTAAACCAAATTTAAAAGTTTCTCACCCTATTCTTCTGAGACATTCTTGGCAGCATCTGCATGCACGTGTCTTAAAAGGCCAGAAGGTTATTTTATGGTTGGCTTTCAAAGGCCAAATCCATGACCCATACATTAACGTTGACATTACTGCTACCTCAAACACTCATCTGCTAACACTAAGGCTGACAGCTCTACCCTTCCAACGTGGTTTGTCTTGTCCATAAAACACTGCCACTACCAGACATCTCATCAATTCTCTATCACAACACCCTGTTTTAAGCCAAAACAGATTGCTGTCAAATCACTGTCACCAGCCATACACTCGGTGTGTTCATGGTAAAGATGGACAGATTGCTGTCAGTCATCCAAATGGGCAATCGGCAGGTGTGGCACTTGTGCAGACAGTTCGGTCATCTTGTCACTTGGGCCATCAAATAATCGATGAGAGCCACGGCGCTGAGAAACGTGCTCTGAGAAGAGTGAGACCCTGCGCTGAGTGAGCTGTGGGCTGGAACTCGTGGCAGGAGTTGATCGAAGTGAATGAAGGGGGGGGGGGGGATATTAATTAGCAAAATAATTGTCGAACAATTTACAAACGTTGCTGTTATTTCTCACTACAGCTGCACAGGAATGTGTCCTCATAGCTTGTAGTATCAAGTCTTATCCACACCCACAAACACATTTCTAGAGACTCATCCGTGTTGCTATTTATCCAATATTAATTAAAACTCACTAGCATCATCATTATTAAGTAACTTGAGTCAGCAAGCATCTCCACGACACTGATATTACTCGGTGCAGTAAATGGTTGGATCGTAATATGCCTCGTCATTGGCCTAGAAAAGTAACGGAGGCGGCTTTCGTGCATCAAATCTGGTGGCCAAAGTTTAAAGGACAGCTCTACCCTTCCAACGTGGTTTGTCTTGTCCATAAAACACTGCCACTACCAGACATCTCATCAATTCTCTATCACAACACCCTGTTTTAAGCCAAAACAGATTGCTGTCAAATCACTGTCACCAGCCATACACTCGGTGTGTTCATGGTAAAGATGGACAGATTGCTGTCAGTCATCCAAATGGGCAATCGGCAGGTGTGGCACTTGTGCAGACAGTTCGGTCATCTTGTCACTTGGGCCATCAAATAATCGATGAGAGCCACGGCGCTGAGAAACGTGCTCTGAGAAGAGTGAGACCCTGCGCTGAGTGAGCTGTGGGCTGGAACTCGTGGCAGGAGTTGATCGAAGTGAATGAAGGGGGGGGGGGGGGATATTAATTAGCAAAATAATTGTCGAACAATTTACAAACGTTGCTGTTATTTCTCACTACAGCTGCACAGGAATGTGTCCTCATAGCTTGTAGTATCAAGTCTTATCCACACCCACAAACACATTTCTAGAGACTCATCCGTGTTGCTATTTATCCAATATTAATTAAAACTCACTAGCATCATCATTATTAAGTAACTTGAGTCAGCAAGCATCTCCACGACACTGATATTACTCGGTGCAGTAAATGGTTGGATCGTAATATGCCTCGTCATTGGCCTAGAAAAGTAACGGAGGCGGCTTTCGTGCATCAAATCTGGTGGCCAAAGTTTAAAGGAGAAACATTTCTGTAGAAATCGGTTTCATTTTGTCACCGTAGCATAGATATTGCGATATTTAAACAAATTAAAGGGTACTTAAATTTTGATTTAAAGCTTTCGTGACTGCAGGGATTCATATTCTTGGTTCTTTCTGTAAAGTCACGTAGAAGGGAGATAATAAAATAATATAAATATAAAACAATAAAAATTCTCACGTTTCGACTGCAACATAAGCAATCATCATCAGGTGTGAAATCCACAGCAAGAAAATTTGAAAAATGTTCTCCCTTCTATGTGACTTTACCGAAAGAACCAAGAATATAAAGGGTACTTGTTTGGGTTGATCCTATGGTTTTTACCTCTTGGCTTTGCTGGACCTGGTAAACCCAGCGAGGACGGTTAGCGGTGAAGAGGGAGCACGCCGGCCAAGGAGCAGAAGAGGGTTGGGGGCATCGGCCGCACCACGCGGTGCGTTATGTAGGAGGTGCTTGTCTTCAGCGGAAGATGACCTCAACAATCATTATTTTGGCTGGTGAATTCAAAATTTTGCTCGTTGATAAAATTAGTATTCAATTGTGGAAAAAAAAGTATCCTGCTGAAGTGTGATTACAGCGAACTTCGATATCTCCGAAGGAATTGGCCTCAAGCGTGTTGCTTTTGCTCCACCCGACATCCTGTTCACTTTGAGAAAACCCCTCCCGCTCCCCATGCAAGGTTTGACATTTTTACCTCGGCCTTAACAGTTTTCCCTTCTCCCGATGGCTGGAGAGCTTTTAACCGGAGACCCCTACAGGTTGTGCAGAGGGCTGTTTTCAGTTGCAGTACGAGAGTGGGATAGATCTGAGACTGGCGATTGAGGATGAATATTATATCGGTACACAGCTATTGTAGCATCACACAGCGAAATTGGACAACATCGGTTTTGATGTCATGCTTGTTCACTTCAAGTTTAAACGACTACACATGGTCAGCTTTGTTTTTTCTCAGCAGCAGTGTTAAGAGGTTGGCTCGGGCATTTTTGGGTCCCAACGAGTTCACATAAGGACCCGGCTTTGCATTTATAAATCTATTAAATGCGATGGCATCTCCGGCCTTAAACCTTTACTCGGAGTTTGTGTTGAAGCTAAAGCGAAACAGCAGGATTATTGTCCGCGGTGTTTGCTGCGATTTCCAGTCGTTGCATAGCTGCCTAGGTTAACGATCGCAATTTTATGTCAACGTCGTTGCTTGCAAGATAGCTGCTCCAGCTAAAGGCCATGAACCCAAAAGGCCGAGCTCACTGGGCCGGATAACCCTCTCCCCCATCCAAGAGTCTCGCTTGTGTACCACAGCAGCGATAGCGAGACCTCGGCATGAGACTCGAGGCTGCTCACATCTGCTCTTAAATTCAGACATCGCAGAAATGCTGAATAAAGTTAAATTAGAAACGAACTTTTACATTGTTTTTATTCAATTGAAAATACTTAAAACGTGTTTGTGTGTAATTCAATGTTGGTATGTTTTGTAGGAACCAAACTCTTTTCACTTGAGCAGATGTGCTTTGGGGAGTTGTGAATGGGTTTTTATTTACCATGGTTCTCATTGATGACACTTTCAATTTCAGCAACTCTGAGCAAAGAGGAGTGTTGCCTGTAGCAGGTGCAGCAAGCAGGTATATTATGCATGGCTGCCTTCCCATAAACTGGTCACTTTCTCTTATGTATGGTTATTTTTCGGGAATCATTCCTCCTGAATATGAATCTCAAACTGGGTAAATATTCCAAACAGGACCCATCTGAACGAGTCGTAGAAATTCGGGTAGCCTTCAATTGGTAAATAGTTTAAAATGTTAATTGAGTTTTGGGAGCTCTTTAATGCTCAAGTGAAAGAAAGTTTTTTTTTGTTCTAAAACATAATTGAAACACTTCATTCGAGGTATACATTTGGCATGTTGAGTTCTGCACCCATCTCGACATAATCCATAACCCCAATCTCGCGAGTACCTAAGCACGAGGAGCAATTCACCATCACAACCAAACTGCAAGTTGCACGGAGGAGGGTGGCGTTTAATGCTGCGGAGGCCTCTTGAAAAATCAATGCAATCGACACTGGAATTCGCCAATGCTGATATGTTCTGTGTTTCAGTCTCCTGAACATTGGCCAATTCATATAGTTGGTGAATTTAACTTGGCGTGGTGGCAATAACTTGTGTTTTCAATATAAATGTAGAATGATGACGTTTTATTTGATGATAATAAATCAGCACCAAACCGCTGTGATTGCAATGTGCATTTCAGTTCTATTCAGAGCAATATTCATGAAAAAATTAACCGTTTCTCTCTGCCATATGTTTAGTGAAAAATACATGCGTGTTTTTTTTTCCGTGGTTGAGGGTAGGATTAGCTCCAGTCTGAGGCCCCAACACTGAGCAGAGTTACCCAGTTCTCTCCGTTCGGCACCAGAGATGGGCGCAGCTGACGTTTGGAGCAGTTCCACTCTCTTCTGTCTCCACTGTTCTGTTTATCTATAATGGGATTGCTGGAACTGCTTCTCTTTGGCGAGGCGTGTGATGTTAGCTGGTATTAATGATGTTGCTACTCGCAACTGCTTTTCCAGGTTTGCTCCTAGATTTATTGAATTTCGAGTCCCGCCTGCGGTTGCCTTGGCAGGGCCAGAGACCAAATTATTTCGCGGGCCTCATACGGGCCTGCGGGCCGGACGTTCCCCACCCCTGATCTATTCAAACGAAATCCTGACTTCCACGGTTTAAGTAGTTGATGTTTCTCTTTGGTTCTTTCGGTAAAGCCACGTAGAAAGAAAATAAATACAATTATAGAATACGATGTTTCGATTGCAACACAAGCAATCCTCATCAAGCAGAGAGACAACAACATAGTTGTGTTGTGTCTCTGCTTGTGTTTGTCTGTCTGTGTGTGTCTCCGTGTCTGTGTTTTGTCTCTCAAATTTAGTTATACCTGATGGCGATTGTTTGTGTTGCAATCGAAACGTCGTATTCTATTATTTAATTTATTTCCTTTCTATGTGGCTTTACCGAAAGAACCAAATAGTAATTCCTGCAGTCACGAAAGCTTCAGATCTAGTTGATGTTTAAATTCAGACAAGTGCCACCGCCATCACATCTCACTGGGCGAGCGGGCACTGAGGAAGTCATCTCCCACATCTCCGTGGTAATCCTAACATCTCATATCTCGGTGGTAATCTTAGAATCTCTCATATCTCGGTGGTAATCTTAGAATCTCTCATATCTCGGTGGTAATCTTAGAATCTCTCATATCTCGGTGGTAATCTTAGAATCTCTCATATCTCGGTGGTAATCCTAGAATCTCTAATATCTCGGTGGTAATCCTATAATCTCTCATATCTCGGTGGTAATCCTAGAATCTCTCATATCTCGGTGGTAATCTTAGAATCTCTCATATCTCGGTGGTAATCTTAGAATCTCTCATATCTCGGTGGTAATCTTAGAATCTCTCATATCTCGGTGGTAATCTTAGAATCTCTCATATCTCGGTGGTAATCCTAGAATCTCTAATATCTCGGTGGTAATCCTATAATCTCTCATATCTCGGTGGTAATCCTAGAATCTCTCGTATCTCGGTGGTAATCCTAGAATCTCTCATATCTCGGTGGTAATCCTAGAATCTCTCATCTCGGTGGTAATCCTAGAATCTCTCATCTCGGTGGTAATCCTAGAATCTCTCATCTCGGTGGTAATCCTAGAATCTCTCATATCTCGGTGGTAATCCTAGAATCTCTCATATCTCGGTGGTAATCCTAGAATCTCTCGTATCTCGGTGGTAATCCTATAATCTCTCATATCTCGGTGGTAATCCTAGAATCTCTCATATCTCGGTGGTAATCCTAGAATCTCTCATATCTCGGTGGTAATCCTAGAATCTCTCATATCTCGGTGGTAATCCTAGAATCTCTCATCTCGGTGGTAATCCTAGAATCTCTCATCTCGGTGGTAATCCTAGAATCTCTCATCTCGGTGGTAATCCTAGAATCTCTCATATCTCGGTGGTAATCCTAGAATCTCTCATATCTCGGTGGTAATCCTAGAATCTCTCATATCTCGGTGGTAATCCTAGAATCTCTCATATCTCGGTGGTAATCCTAGAATCTCTCATATCTCGGTGGTAATCCTAGAATCTCTCATATCTCGGTGGTAATCCTAGAATATCTCATATCTCGGTGGTAATCCTAGAATCTCTCATATCTCGGTGGTAATCCTAGAATCTCTCATATCTCGGTGGTAATCCTAGAATCTCTCATATCTCGGTGGTAATCCTAGAATCTCTCATATCTCGGTGGTAATCCTAGATTCTCTCATATCTCGGTGGTAATCCTAGAATCTCTCATATCTCGGTGGTAATCTTAGAATCTCTCATATCTCGGTGGTAATCCTAGAATCTCTCATATCTCGGTGGTAATCTTAGAATCTCTCATATCTCGGTGGTAATCCTAGAATCTCTCATATCTCGGTGGTAATCTTAGAATCTCTCATATCTCGGTGGTAATCTTAGAATCTCTCATATCTCGGTGGTAATCCTAGAATCTCTCATCTCGGTGGTAATCCTAGAATCTCTCATCTCGGTGGTAATCCTAGAATCTCTCATATCTCGGTGGTAATCTTAGAATCTCTATCTCGGTGGTAATCTTAGAATCTCTCATATATCGGTGGTAATCCTAGAATCTCTCATATCTCGGTGGTAATCCTAGAATCTCTAATATCTCGGTGGTAATCCTAGAATCTCTCATATCTCGGTGGTAATCCTAGAATCTCTCATATCTCGGTAGTAATCTTAGAATCTCTCATATCTCGGTGGTAATCCTAGAATCTCTCATATCTCGGTGGTAATCCTAGAATCTCTCATCTCGGTGGTAATCCTAGAATCTCTCATCTCGGTGGTAATCCTAGAATCTCTCATCTCGGTGGTAATCCTAGAATCTCTCATATCTCGGTGGTAATCCTAGAATCTCTCATCTCGGTGGTAATCCTAGAATCTCTCATCTCGGTGGTAATCCTAGAATCTCTCATCTCGGTGGTAATCCTAGAATCTCTCATATCTCGGTGGTAATCTTAGAATCTCTCATATCTCGGTGGTAATCCTAGAATCTCTCATATCTCGGTGGTAATCTTAGAATCTCTCATATCTCGGTGGTAATCTTAGAATCTCTCATATCTCGGTGGTAATCTTAGAATCTCTCATATCTCGGTGGTAATCTTAGAATCTCTCATATCTCGGTGGTAATCTTAGAATCTCTCATATCTCGGTGGTAATCCTATAATCTATCATATCTCGGTGGTAATCCTAGAATCTCTCATATCTCGGTGGTAATCTTAGAATCTCTCATATCTCGGTGGTAATCCTAGAATCTCTCATATCTCGGTGGTAATCCTAGAATCTCTCATATCTCGGTGGTAATCCTATAATCTCTCATATCTCGGTGGTAATCTTATAATCTCTCATATCTCGGTGGTAATCCTATTAGTTACAAATCCCATCAGCCGCACGGCCTTCTGAGAGTGCATAATTTCAGCCGCACAATGTGCGACGATGATCATCCAGTCTCCAGATCAGACCATCCAACATATGACGGCGCAATTCCCGATCCACAAATACGAAGGAGACATCGCAGCGATACACTCCGTTACTCCTGACGCGGTTATCCGACTTGACCACCTGAATGTGAAATTGGAGTTGGTGTTCTACATCTACATCAGCCTCACGAAAGAGGAAGATTATTTTAGCAGAATTGGTTCAACAAGCAAACTCTGGAGCAGTTATCAATATTCAGTGTCTCATCACCAGTCATTTGCTTGAACCAACGCTGGCGAACTGTCAGACGTTGAATGGGTGGGTGAGTGAATGGGTGGGTGAGTGAATGGGTGGGTGAGTGAATGGGTGGGTGAGTGAATGGGTGGGTGAGTGAATGGGTGGGTGAGTGAATGGGTGTGTGAGTGAATGGGTGGATGAGTGAATGAGTGGGTGAGTGAATGGGTGGGTGAGTGAATGGGTGGGTGAGTGAATGTGGGTGAGTGAATGAATGGGTGTGTGAGTGAATGGGTGGGTGAGTGAATGGGTGGGTGAGTGAATGAGTGGGTGAATGGGTGGGTGAGTGAATGGGTGGGTGAGTTAATGGGTGGGTGAGTGAATGGGTGAGTGAGTGAATGGGTGAGTGAGTGAATGGGTGAGTGAATTAGTGGGTGAGTGAATGGGTGGGTGAGTGAATGGGTGGATGAGTGGGTGAGTGAATGGGTGGGTGACAAGGAAAGGCTGAGTTACCGAGTGGGTGAGTAAATGGGTGCGTGATTGCGTGAATTAGTTAATGGCCAAGTGAACTACGAGGTAAGTTCACGGGTGGGCGAGTAAGGGGCCGCCCATAAATGACGTCACGCACCTAGGGGGGGGTTGAGAAATGTGACGTCACGTCAAGTTGCGCATGAGATTCCTCCATTATCCGACCTAACCCCCTTCTCCCTACAACAAAACTAATTAGCTAAAAACAAATTAACGTTGCAAATTGACAACTGTACACATGGCAATCAAGGCCACTACTCGCCGTTTTTACGACTGCCCTTCACCAAAGCTTAATCTTCATGCAAAGCGCGTTGGTGCCATGTACGCCTTGCGCTGTAGAAATCAAACAAGAACATTTAAAAAAAAACCCTCGGCCCGGCCAGAGCGCAGTCCCGCGCACTCCTCCCTCGTGGGAACACGGAGCCAGGCGCGATCGTGTCCGGGAGGCGCGAGGCTGTCGCGGTGAGAGCTGCGGAGTTCGCCGCGCCGGATCAGTCCCACCAGGTTTCACGCAGCGCCTTGCGGCCTCGTCTATCCGTTCGGGTTCATCACGTCCAGCGCGGTCGGGCCGAGCTCTCACCGCCCCCGACTCCCCATTGGGAGGTGGGGGGCTCGCTCTGCCGCTGTCATCATCTCGAGCCCCCCATCGCGGAGGGGCTCGATCAAATAAGATCATGTGTAAGTTGTAGAAGTATCTCGAGGGGAAACGGCGCCGCACACACACGCGGACTCGCACATGTGCGGTGTGTGATCTATGTGTAGGCTCGGTGCAAAGGTTGTGTGTGTGTGTGGTCGCGAGTGTGGTGGTGAGTGTGATGGTGAGTGTGATGGTGAATGTGATGGTGAGTGTCGTGGTGAGTGCAGTCAGTCGTGTTTCACACAAACTCTCTCACTCCACGCCGCTCCCCTCTGACCCCACCCACCACGTGCTGCCCTATTTATACCCGCGCGCAGGGCAGTGTGGGTAACAACTACGGTGCGCGGGCAGCCAATTACGTGAAATAAAAAATCGCGTTCTGTCTCGTTCACCACCTGCGCATTCAATGACGAGTTAATTGACCGATTAGTGAACTCACCACCCTCGTATTTACTCGCCATTTAGCTAATCCACATACTCATTTACTCACCCACCAATGCAGTCACTCATTCCGTCACTCACCAACACTCTCCCACGAACACATTTAATTTCCTGCTTAGGGGCCGTCCATAAATGACGTCACGCGATTTTGGACGATTTTTGACCCCCACCCCCATCGTCACACGGCGTGACAAAAAGTCAGACCCCCCCTCAAATATGACGTCACAAAGCTCTGCACCCCCCCCCCCAGACATTTGTTATGATGTGTGACGAGGGGGGGGTGTGAGAAATGTGACGTCACGTCAAATTGCGCAACTTTAAATAAATATAGACAACACGTTCTATTTGATTAATTAGACTTTTAAATAAATGTTTTCTCCTACATCAGAGTGCAGCGCCACATTAAATACGTACTACAATGACAATAGTTTAAAGCGATTTGAAGCATGTTTTTTTTTTTTGGGGGGGGGGGGGGGGCAGAGCTTTGTGACGTCATATTTGAGGGGGGGTCTGACTTTTTGTCACGCCGTGTGACGAGGGGGGTGGGGGTCAAAAATCGTCCAAAATCGCGTGACGTCATTTATGGACGGCCCCTAAGCAGGAAATTAAATGTGTTGGAGAGTGTTGGTGAGTGACGGAATGAGTGACTGCATTGGTGGGTGAGTAAATGAGTATGTGGATTAGCTAAATGGCGAGTAAATACGAGGGTGGTGAGTTCACTAATCGGTCAATTAACTCGTCATTGAATGCGCAGGTGGTGAACGAGACAGAACGCGATTTTTTATTTCACGTAATTGGCTGCCCGCGCACCGTAGTTGTTACCCACACTGCCCTGCGCGCGGGTATAAATACGGCAACACGTGGCGGGTGAGAACAGAGGGGAGCGGCGTGGAGTGAGAGAGTTTGTGTGTGAAACACAACTGATTGCACTCATCACCACGCTCATCACCACACTCATCACCACACTCATCACCACACTCATCACCACACTCATCACCACACTCATCACCACACTCATCACCACACTCATCACCACACTCATCACCACACTCATCACCACACTCACCACCACACTCACCACCACACTCACCACCACACTCACCACCACACTCACCACCACACTCACCACCACACTCACCACCACACTCACCACCACACTCACCACCACACTCACCACCACACTCACCACCACACTCACCACGACACTCGCGACCACACACACACAACCTTTGCACCTAGCCTACACATAGATCACACACCGCACATGTGCGAGTCCGTGTGTGTGGCGCCGTTTCCCCTCGAGATACTTCTACAACTTACACATGATCTTATTTGATCGAGCCCCTCCGCGATGGGGGGCTCGAGATGATGACAGCGGCAGAGCGAGCCCCCCACCTCCCAATGGGGAGTCGGGGGCGGTGAGAGCTCGGCCCGACCGCGCTGGACGTGATGAACCCGAACGGATAGACGAGGCCGCAAGGCGCTGCGTGAAACCTGGTGGGACTGATCCGGCGCGGCGAACTCCGCAGCTCTCACCGCGACAGCCTCGCGCCTCCCGGACACGATCGCGCCTGGTTCCGTGTTCCCACGAGGGAGGAGTGCGCGGGACCGCGGTTTGGCCGGGCCGAGGGTTTTTTTTTAAATGTTCTTTTGTTCTACGGCGCACGGCGTGCATGGCACCAACGCGCTTTGCATGAAGATTAAGCTTTGGTGAAGGGCAGGCGTAAAAACGGCCTTGATTGCTATGTGTGCAGTAATCCCGTTTGTCAATTTGCAACGTTAGTTTGTTTTTGGCTAATGAGTTGCATTGTAAGGAGAAGGGAGTTCGGATAATTGAGGAATCTCATTCGCAATATGGAGAACATCCCCCGTGTAGCCTGGGGGGGGGGGGGGGGGCAATCGCTGTTAGCGAGCCCCTAGGAAGGCCGGCACGGCACACGAGGGGGTGGGTGGCTGGAATCTCAACCAAAATGACGGTTTTTACATATCGCAAAGGTGCTGTATTTTGACGCCGAGTCGATCTATGGAAGGCACAGGATTGGGATCGTGTACATTGTACTGATGTCGGCCCTGACTATAAATTGAACCTTCGCACTGCAGGACAGAGGGGAAACAAACCCCACAGGTGTCGGGAACCGAGCAAAGGTCCTCGACAAACGTTACCACCGAGCTGCCATCCGCAATTGTGGGCAACTCTTCCGCGTTTTGTCGTGTTGATAGCGTAATGCACTCCCTGAAGGTCGTGATAGGATGCCAATACCCGTATGGTGTTCTCCACAGCAATGCGAATGCTTTGTTAGATGTCCTTTGCCGATTCCTCCACTCATGTGCGATTTCATGTTTGCCAGACTGACTTACAGGTCCGTGTTGAACCAACCTGCAGCTGGCTACAAGACGTCTGTTTCCACAGAAATTCCCCGAAGTTTACAAAAAAATACGCCTAGCCTGCACCTCGATCACGAGCAATACCCATAGCCACATCTCGTCAGATATTAGAAGCAAACCAGGGTTGTTCCTGCATATACTGAGCGGCTTGTGTGGGCCACCACCCTACAGAACACGTGTTGCGAGCCCACGTGGTGCCGAGTGTGGCCACCACAAGCCAAATGTAGGAGACGCCTACGTGGGGAGGCCATCGTCCAGCAGTGGATTGATCAAGACGCTGCATAGTATAGTTGGGATGATAACAATACGGTGGATTAAACTACGCTGTGTTAAAGAATGCTTTAACACTGGCTGAGCAAAGGCCCAGAAAGTCGTGGCAAGCAACAAACAGCGCTTTTGAAGTTGTGATCCATAGTCGATCAATTTCTTAAACCGAGCGAGGTGATTTATAAGAGCTTGGAGAAAGACGATGGAAGGGAAATCGAGTACATTAGGAAGTACTTCTATTGGAAAAGCGACTGGGTTGGTGCAGCCTGCACATTCGACCATCTTGGGCTTCATCTTGGTTCTTTCGGTAAAGTCACGTAGAAGGGAAATAATAAAGTAATATATTATTATTTTATTATATGAAAATTTTATTATTTTATTATTTCCCTTCTACGTGACTTTACCGAAAGAACCAAGAAGATGAATCCCTGCAGTCACGAAAGCTTTAAATCGAAAAAATGCATCTTGGGCTTTTGAAAGTTTCGTCTCGAGTGGAGTAACACGGCTCTGACAGCAGAGGGCCATCCTGGATCAATGTTGTCAACGTTTACTGCTCGGAGACTTGCTATCTTGGCACTCGGCGGGTGCTGACCACTCATTCGCTCTCAACCGCATCAGACCAAGAGGCTGATGCGCACATCTTCAGAAATGAAAGTTTATAAACAAGCCACAGTGAGCTGCACTTTATTAATTTGTATCATGTGAATCGACAACACCACGGCAACTTAATAATATTACTTATTTTTTTAAACACTTGATCATTCTCAATAAATGCACTTACAGCAGTTTAACTACTCTACTACCAAATACATGTTAATTTCCCGAGTTCCCAGAGTAAAACATGGATATTGGTTACATTATATATTATAGATAGAAACTTCAGGGAAGTGCATACCATATTCTTAGGTTTTTTCGGTAAAGTCACGTAGGTAAAAACATTAAAATTAATAAAAGTAATTTCAACCGTGATGATGGTTACAAGCTGAGTAATCATTGTAAAGATGTGATTAACCATGCAAAAAAGATTTAACTACACTTATTTGACCAATCTTATTTATTATTTGACAGACAACTATTACAGGTGTACCATGTTTACCATGTTCACCATGTTTAGTTGTCACAAACCATAACAAAGGCTCACCCTCTTAAGCCTCACCTTACCATATGAATAAAAAGTGTGCTGTACTTGGCCCTTCCCCCCTCTCCAACCATTATATGAACGAAGTGGTAGCTCCTGCAATCTCTCATTTACTTGATACAGCTGTCGTGGCTGTGACGGTTCCACCTGAAGACGGAAGCTTGTGTTGCCTCCGAAACGTCGTGATTTTGATTTTATTTTACTTTTATTAATTTTAATGTTTTTACCTACGTGACTTTACCGAAAAAACCTAAGAATATGAATCCTTGCAGTCCCGAAAGCTTCAAATCTAGAATTAAGTGCATACCATTTAATTATTTATGACTTGAGGTTTTGATCAGTACTACCTGAAAATATTGAAGCAAATCCAAGCGAGTTTGGTTTCTGAACCCAGAGCACATTGGCATTAAGTTCACATTTTAACATCATGGCGAGACCCCGGGGTCCCATAAGTCCCCGGCTCTCGCATAAACATAATGTCAACAAAACTTGACTTTTTCACCAATGGGTTTGAAGGATGGTGGCAAGTGTTGTCTTGTTAAACTATGCCTTTTAAAACTGAAAACTATTTACCCGCCGTACCTCTATTTAAATACACTATAAAAAAAAATATTTACACCCCTCTGCCAATCATCGTGTTTCTCAGTGTGGATTTGTGAACACGCTTTGTAAACAGTACATAAAATAGTACGCGTTTTCAATGCGCTGTTCATATTGCAACAAGCGTTTATAGCAATGTTACTCTACAGAGTAGTGGGTCACCGGTACTCTTATCATTGATACGAACGGTATGTGGGGACTATGGCTTAACTGCAAAACAAAACTATCTGCACAGATGCATACGGACAAGAGAAGTATTATCAAACAGGAGGAATACACGGTGCAACGCATCTCATCTGTTAAATATCTGCAGGTGAAAGGATTGTCATCGATTGATGCTGGCTGCAGACATTGGTAGGTCACATAATAATGAAGAGAGCAATTTCACTGTATTATGCATACCGTTACGACAAAGGACTTAAGTCGTGTAGGCAGTTTGATCAGCTTTGCATAAGACATGCTCCTGCCCATACCCGAGCATGGAGTGCGTTCGCTAGTTCAGCTCTTCTGCGCATTCGTCCTCGTGCGCTTGGACACGACACGGCAACAGAATGATCTGCACCAGGTGGGTCGCGGCGTTTATGTGCGCGGTTGGAACGGAGTCGGCAAACATAAATTAATTACGATTTTGACTTCCATTTATTCGGGACCCCGGGGTCCCGCCATAAGGTTCATTTGCCAAATTCCAAAAAAGCCACCGCAAATTACTAAACTGGGATCACAGCAGTAGCAATCATCGCCCCCTGCCGGCAGACTAATGCTCCGGGCCACTTGCAAATAAAATGTATCTTGGTCTCTTGAGTTCTAACCTGAGCCAACAAAATCACACCTTGTATTTAAAGTACTGCATCCATCGGTAAAACAAACACGCGTGTAAACGTGGCCACGCGTGTAAATGGCTGGAGGGAACGCATTGCAGCAGCCGTGACTGATGCAGGCAATAACGTCCACGCCGCAAGCAGTTTCGTACACACATTCACACCATTGCTGTCGACAATCATTTTCGACATAAAAATAAATCACGAGACCGTTTTCACAACGATTGTGCTTCAAGTGACAAGTTCAAGTCCCTGATAATGATGAACTGCGATGCAAGCCTGCAAACCTCGCCCAGTGCGGTATTATCCAATAAACTAAAGGGCCTAAGAAAAACAATGTTGACTTTTTTTGTTTGTATGATAAAAACAATGTAACCAAGATATCTTCTTGAATAAATATATTCGAATGGCTGCTCGTTGCAATTTCTTTGGGGTGGTAGAAAATCGGTGACTCGTGAGGCATATTACACCGAAAATAAGTCAAACAAATCTTTAAGCCTTAATGAAAAAAATCTATATGGCACTTGCCATGCGGTCGTCCTGTCCGGTCATTGAAATTGATGAAAATGAACAGCATTCTTTTAAAGCTGCGTGATTTGATGATAATGATAGTAAAACATTGTTGACCATTTTTCGCTCAATATTTGAAAGTTTACCTTGTTTTTCTTCTCAATCATTTCAAATCAGATCTGCCTCTCTGCGGCACACGGCAGACTCCCATCGGATGAGGGCACAGACTAAATAATGAACGTATCAGCAGTAACGACATCTGCCCAGCGGCAGGACAAAGTAGGCGTGAAACAATGACAGCAGCGGTAGTCGTAACCTGGGGCAGCAGCAACTGTGGACAGTTATCACTGAAGGCTTAGAAGGACCTTAATCTGGCCCTGAACTATAGCCCCATGTGCACCCTAGGCCTGCCACCTTTTCTACTGCAGACCAAACCCAAACATGTCTCTCAGCCCAAGTCTATGCCGTGCACTGCAACGGAGTTCAACACAACACAACACGATGCCGGCACCAGGTCTCGGTACAAATCAAGTCCCAACAACCATGTGAGGTTCTTGGCTACAGGGTAGCCACCTGTCTGGGTTTGACCCAGACAGTCCTGGGAATCGACATGTTCGGATTTGAATCGTACCGAGATCTGGTGGAATTATTTGACCTTGGGATCGGTCTCCTGTGGATAATAAGGCAGCGACCCCATCTTTGGATTCCTAACATCCAGTGCTGCCAGCAGTGAAGACGTGACTACAGGTCGTAACACTTGAGGTGGTTCTTGAAGAAGAGAGCGCGCACCGTGCGACTGTGGGCGTCAGGCGCTCGGCGGAACTTGTTGTACTTCTGCTGGGATCCGGGCATCTTGGCTGCGTGTCCGATGGAGACGTCGCTGCACGTGGCGACGCGCAGCTTGCCCAGCCCGTCGATAAAAAACTCTGTGAGGGGTTCAAAAAATTAACCCGTAAAAACAAAGTTTTTCACTATAAATCCTTTATATGCGTGTTCAATGGGCCACAACCCAGCCCACATTGGTCTTTGAAACGGGCGGCTAGAGTCCTCTCGTCCTCTGGCTTGAGATGGCTGCCACCTATGGGTCAGATGATTGTCTGCCACCATTAAGCAATTGGTAATTAAATATACATTTTTTTTCCGAAAAGGTGTAAAATTTTTGAACATTTTTTTCACGAAAATACATTGTCACGCACAACGAATCTGTGTGCAAAATGTCAGCTCGATTGGATCACGGGAAGTGGGTTAAAAAACGACCGAAAGATTTGCACGGTCGTAAGCAAGCAAGCAAGTGAACTTAATATAAAGGATTTAATAATAAGTATAACCCGTAAAAACAAAGTTTTTCACTATAAATCCTTTATATGCGTGGCAGCGAACTTAATATAAAGGATTTAAAAATATATTCGCCTGTGGAGGACGCGGGGATCGATCCCGCGACCTTTGGCATGGGAAGCGAGGGCGCTACCAACTGCGCTACTCCGCCACGGCCTGTGGAGGGGTTACGCTCTGAGCTCTTACACTGTGACGTTCAGCCAAAGACATGAATGAGTTCTATTTTAATATATGTAAAATCATTTTTTTTTGCCTAAAAAGTGTACAATTTTGGGAATTTTTTTTCACGAACATTAATTGTTTCGCACAACGAGTCTGTGTGGAAAATGTCAGCTCGATTGGATCACGGGAAGTGGGTTAAAAAACTAGCGAAAGATTTGCACGGTCCTAAGCAAGAAAGCAAGCACGCAAGCAAGCAAGCAAGCACGCACGGTCCTAAGCAAGCAAGCAAGCACGCGAACTTAATATAAAGGATTTAAAAATATCACACACTCAGGAAGGAAAAGCGCCCAGCAGAGAATTGCGCTATTGCGGGTGCCTGGCCTTGAGTCGTGATTCCTGAATGGATCTTCGGAATTGTGAAATCGCGGTGTTGAGTTGAGGCTGGCACGGTGCTGTGTGTGATCCCTATTCAATAAGTTGTAGGTGACTTATAGTAATAGGTTTTTACCCTTTCAACTGGTACAAAACTGACACCTTTATACAAGGCATCATGTTAGCAATAACCACAAAACAAGCAGTCAAAATGCAAACAAAAAGAAACAACTCTGATGATGATAATGATATGCACTGTCCTTGAAGTTGATTGGTCCACACCCGAGACAGCTTTTCTTAGAGCCTAGTCTCCATTGACTAGGCTCTAAGACTAGGCTCTAAGAAAAGCTGTCTCGGGTGTGGACCAATCAATTTCAAGGACAGTGCATATCATTATCAGAGTTGTTTCTTTTTGTTTGCATTTTGACTGCTTGTGTTATGGTTATTGCAAACATGATGCCTTGTATAAAGGTGTCAGTTTTGTACCAGTTGAAAGGGTAAAAACCTATTACTATATTTTGCCACTGGTAAAGGAGATGTCTCATATTGTAGGTGACTTTTCAGCATTGGGATGTTTTGGCCAAGACCAGTTACATTGAATTTGTATTTCTTGTTTTAGCTCTGGGAGGAAAAACTTGAGAATACGGAGGAAATCCGTGCAGAATGGGGAGAACATACAAACTCCACTCAGAAAGGCGTCTGAGTCAGGAATCGAACCCAGGAGCAAAGGCAAATGTATAAGAGGTTTTTTTGGGGTTAGAGCGAGTACATATATAAATGTGTCGTTAAAACCCGCCACCACCCGACACAGCCAACTAGTAAGGTTTGACACGTAAACAGAACGTGGCCAATTCGTCACCAGTACAGCACACCGGTGTGTGTTGGAGAGCCAAGCCACGACATTTACAATCTGAGTGCGACGTTTCAGATTGACTGTCGCCTGATGCAGCTAGTTGTAATTACTGGCGAAACGTCGTACTCAGATTGTAAATGTCATGTAAGCACGTGTTGCTTATATCAGAACTGTCCTTAGGTGTCCCTATATCCTGCTTCTACTGTGTTACCCCATACCGTGCCGTGCCCATCTCCCATCGTCACGACACATCCACCTCTTGTAAAGGTTATCGGTTAGAAACCAGCAGGCCTCCCTGGTTAACACTGTGGGGTGTGCACCAACAATAAACACGCGTCCACAGTGGATGGAGGTAAATATCCCGTAACGTTAATTGAAGAACAGGAGGCCATTGCGTGCTGGTATCGTGGACCAAGTATTACATATTACACCACTAATTAGTGACTGGGGAAGCATAGCATCGTCGCCTGTGATAACTCCAAAGCACACTCCTTAAAAAAAAGCGGCGTTGAAACTGGTAGGGGCCGTCCATAAATGACGTCACGCGATTTTGGACGATTTTAACATCCCCCCCTTCGTCACACGGCGCCACAAAAAGTTAGACCCCCCCCCCCCTCAAATATGACGTTACAAAGCTCTGCCCCCCCCCCCCAAAAAAAAACATGCTTCAATCGCTTTAAATTATTGTCATTGTAAAGTGCGTATTTAATGTGGCGCTGGACTCTGATGTTGTAGGAGAAAACATTTATTAAAAAGTCTATTTAATTAAGTAGAACGTGTTGTCTATATTTATTTAAATTTGCGCATTTTGATGTGACGTCACGTTTCTCACACATCGTGACAAATGTCTGACCCCCCCCCCCCCCCCATAGGTGCGTGACGTCATTTATGGACGGCCCCGTAATCGTGCGGTGGGCGCGCGTGGCGCGGGTGCGGCCGGTACCCGTGTGGCCCACGCGGCTGAACTGGGGGTCGAACCCCACAGCGCGCACGCTCGTGGTGCGCGCCATGAAGAAGTTGACCACGACGTCCACGATGTCGCAGCTGGGGAAGCCGTCCAGCTGCTGGTAGGAGCCCGAGAGGCGGAAGAGGCAGTCGCCCTCCTCGGGGCTGCCCGCCACCACCTTCAGCTTGTGCTGGAACGCGTTGTTGGCGACTTTGCCACCCACCTGGCGCCGGAGAGAGTTTTGCTTTCACGGAGTGCAGAATGATGATCATCTTTATTTATCCTGCAGGAATCCCGATGAGCCAGAAAGCTCTTTCTCACAGATATCCAGATGCTGAGCACGGGACCCAAAGGTCCGAAACGTCAATCGACCGCTACACTACCGCTCCCCACGTCTAGTATTGGAGCACTCATTCAGTGGTTTACCCACGCACCCCGAGTTCAGTTCCTTGCCACGGCTGCTATTTTGTTATCAGTGGCAAGTGATATCTGAACTGGTGCTGGATCTCCCTGTACCCACCCGGACAGTGCTGTAAAATATTAACCAAGTAGAATCAAAAGCAAGTTGGCCATGCTGAAGTATTTCTGGAAAAGGCTTTAGTGCCATCTTAATTTGATTAACCAGAATTCCACAACTTTCCTTGATTTTACTTCTGTCAACATGCTTACGTCAACGCAAAAGTTATTCAGTAATTGTAAGTGTTTTATGCACCCAGACAGGATATTAAGAGGCTTCAATGCAGCAGGCCTCACCGAGCCTAGGCAGTGGGGCTCGGGGTGGCCCTGGCAGCGCACAGCGTCACACTGCGTCACACACCGCATCATCACGTCACACTGCGTCACAGTATCACACTGTCACACCACGTGACAGCATCACACTGCGTCACAGTGTCACACCGTCACAGTCACACCACGTGACAGCGTCACGCTGCATCACAGTGTTGCACAGTGTCATACGGCGTCAAATAGCCTCACACCGTGTCGCACAGCGTCACACCATGTCACAGTGTCACTGCGTCATACCATGTCACAGCGTCACACCATGTCGCACAGTGTCACACAGTGCCATACCGTGTCCCACGGCGTCACACCGCGTCACACAATGTCACACTGTGTCACGCAGCATCACATCACACAGCGTCACACCATGTTACACCGCGTCACACCATGTCACACCGTGTCACACCGTGTCACACAGCATCATACCGTTTCACACAGGATCAAGCATCACACCTTGCCATACAGTATCACACCATGTCACACAGCGTCACACCGTGTCACACCATGCCACAGCGTGTTGCACAGCGTCATACTGTGTCACACAGCATCACTGTGTCACACCGCGTCGCACAGCATCGCACCGCGTCGCACAGTATCACATTGTATCACACAGCGTCACACCGTGTCGCACAGCGTCACACCGAGTCACACTGCGAATGTGGAGTAGTGGCTCAGCGGCAGTACCACGCTCGCCACTCGATTGCGCTGATAATTATTAAGATAACGATTATTCGCGCGTGGCAATCACGGCACGAGAGGAAAACTCACGACGTCGAACAGCGTCTTGTCCAGCACCTCCACCATACGCTCCAAGCTCGTGCCCTCCGTGAACAGGAAGTCATCGTCCACCCACAGCAGGTACTTGGTGGTCACCTGGGAGATCGCCAAGTTCCTCCCGGCGAACCAGCCCTGGGCGGAGCGAGCAGGGGAACACGCGAAGCCATCTGCTGTGTGAGGCCCTCTGGATGGGCTGCAGGCAGCAGAGCGTCACATTGAAGTCGGGAGGGCCTATGGCCCGCGGGTTAATTTTGTACGATCACGCGAGACCTAACATTCTGGCCGTACTGATCGGGTACAAGAGGGCAGTGTTAAGTCAGCATTGTGTTTATTTGAGTCCTAGTCTTAGTCCGGTCGATGACGATTTATGCAACTGAGTCAAGTCTTTCGTTTGTTGCTTTAATTTGGTCATTCACTTGCGCAAAAACGTCGGCCACTCTTCGTTCATGATTTTCATTTCGACTACCTGGATCTTATATCCTGATGATTTTTGATGCAGTTTTTAACGAGACGTGCGTACCTGGTCGCTGCTACATCCGGTTGTGAGCATTGTTAGTTACCTTCCCCCGTGTATGAGCTGGAATTGTAATTGGCGTGTTTAACGCTCGTGCGCGCGCGTGGCTGCATTTGGTGGTGGAGGTTTACATAACACAATTGGACAGGATCATTTCCTAGCCTAACCCAAAAATCAATGATGAATATTGGCCGAGTAAACATATACGTTCCGATAATTTAGTCACGTGACTAGTCACAAGACGGCAGTGCACCGAGGATGATCAAACATGGTAAGTGCCTGTATACATAAAGTAGCACGATCTATCGAGGCAAGCAAGCATTTTCAAGGTCGCGACAGTCAGTTACGATTTCGATTTAAAGCTTTCGTGACTGCAGGGATTCATCTTCTTGGTTCTTTCGGTAAAGTCAGGTAGAATGGAAATAATAAAATAATAAAAATGTTCATTCAGACGCTGTCTTTCTGACAGACCTGTTCTTCACCTGAGGACGGCTGCTTGCGTTGTGGCCGAAACGTCGTGAAAATTATTTTATTATGTTTTATTTTTATTATTTTATTATTTCCATTCTACGTGACTTTGCCGAAAGAACCAAGAAGATGAAGTCAATCTTAATTTTAGAACTTTCGTGACTGCAGGAATTATTATTTGGTTCTTTCGGTTAAGTCACGTCTAAAGATAAAATAATAAATTAAATTAAATAATAGAATACGACGTTTCGATTGCAACACAAGCAATCATCATCAGGTATAATGAAATAGCGACATACAATATAACCAGAAAACTATAGACAGGCATATTAGCAGACAGATATCACCAAGATACATAGCGAGAGCAACACATGTAACAGAGAGGGGTGATCGTCTCTGTGGGGTGGCCTTAAATAGACAGAGGGGGGTGGAGGCAGAGAGAGGGAGGGGGTTAGAGACAAAATTAGCATATCAATGAGTGGTCAACAGACGTGGTGCTGCAAGTAAACGGCAAGCAAGCCTGAAAATCAGGAGAAAGACACACTAAAATTAAATAACCTAGTAAAATATCGAAATGTAATGTAAGACAACACAGAGGGTCGGTCAACACACAATTAACGCATAGCCTGGTTGATTACGTATTTCAAAGATTGCTAAGTTAGAATTTAAGTGTGAACATTCTAAAGATGACACAGGCAGAGAAAACAAGTCGCCAGAGAGAGAGAGAAAAAAGATAAGTTTAAAACTTCCCCGTAGAAGTGGTTCAATCTTAATTTTAGAACTTTCGTGACTGCAGGAATTATTATTTGGTTCTTTCGGTTAAGTCACGTCTAAAGATAAAATAATAAATTAAATTAAATAATAGAATACGACGTTTCGATTGCAACACAAGCAATCATCATCAGGTATAATGAAATAGCGACATACAATATAATTTAAGGCCACCCCACAGAGACGATCACCCCTCTCTGTTACATGTGTTGCTCTCGCTATGTATCTTGGTGATATCTGTCTGCTAATATGCCTGTCTATAGTTTTCTGGTTATATTGTATGTCGCTATTTCATTATACCTGATGATGATTGCTTGTGTTGCAATCGAAACGTCGTATTCTATTATTTAATTTAATTTATTATTTTATCTTTAGACGTGACTTAACCGAAAGAACCAAATAATAAGATGAAGTCAGTTACGAATGGTGAAAGCTCTCAGCCTGTGTCTCCACGTGGATTTCAGAGCCACTGCCCACCTTTCCGAAGGGCATGATGTACTGCTCCACGCGCGGCTCCTGCACCATCTCGGTCTTGTCCGAGTCGTCCGCCACGATGATGGTGACGTTGGGGTAGAATTGGCGGATGCTGCGGATGAGTCCCCTCAGCTTGTCGTAGCGCAGGAAAGTCTTGGTCACCACCGTGACGAGTTTGCCGATGTCACCATCTGGCCGCGCGCGGTCACAATAATAAAGGTCACGACCCCTCAGTGCGGCCAGTGTTGTTGGTGAGCACCCATTAATGGCGCACGAGCGGCTGGTTTGGCCAGAACCACACCCGGCCACATTTTTCTCCTCGGCGCTGATAATCACAAGTCGCACAAGGTACTCGTTGAAGGCCGAGCCAAACTACGGGGAGGCCCAGGACGTGTTCCGACATCGTTCATGGACGACGTTCGCTGTCACCAGGAGTCAGGTCGCCGAGTTCGCAGAGCGGTGCGTGATCCGCTGCGCTGCTGCTCCCCACATTTATGACGAAAATCATTTACATGCAAAGACTCAAGACTCAGCGAATAGTGAGCACCTACGAAGGCCGGCACGGCACTCAAGGGGGTAGGTGGCCAGAACCACGCCCGGCTGCCTTTGTTTCTTGAGTGGCGACGTTAACACATTGCACGAGATACTCATTTTAGGCCGAGTCAACATATGGGAGGTACCAGGACCGGTTAATGTAATAATATTTAACATTTGTAAGGCACATTTCATCCGTAGGTCCCAATGCGCCATAAGCCACATGCCCTTCGGGAAGTACCGTAACTTCAGGATTGTCGGTTCAACAAGGCGAACTTGGTCCACCAAGGCTGGCCCTGATGGTGCCAGTGCCTGGGTCTGCCTATGGCTGAGAGTCTTCACACTCCACCTCCGCTCACCCGCGCCGCCGTCGTAGAGGCGCGGAATCTCCGGGTGCGCCACGCGGATCGGGATCTCTGCTTTGTGGCTCCCACTCCTCATGAGCACTAGGGGAGTGGGAAGGGGGGGGGGGGCAGCAGTAGGGAAAGAGAGTGGAATGGTAGTGTGGAAGAAAAAGGAGGGTGACAGCGTGTCGATGCGTTTGTCTCTCCGCGTCTGTCTCTCTGTGCCTGTCTCTTATTTAGCGTGGCCTAATCCACTGGGAGCCTCTCTTCAACCCTACTTTACAAATCTTCATAGTTATATTGGACGACGCGATGTGACAAGATTTGAGCCGTTCTGAAATCGCCCAGGACTAGCGGCAGGCCGGTGAGCTTGTCGGTGGCCGTGGGAACGCGACATGGGTTTGCACGTGGGATCGTGCTGGACACCGTTACACAATTAAGGGTCACGGTTTCATTGGAGAATCCACGACCTTTGTTTGGTTTCCGTCGTCCCGTATTGCCCCCTCGTTTGTTCTATCCGCGATAATGGTCGCATACAATTCTCCCGAATCCGAGGTGATCCATTCTTGCATGTGCGACGTGACGTACAGTTTTACCGTGAGAGTAACACCATCCTCAGGAGTTCAGTTGAAAGTTTAGGGGTGCGACACGCGTCGAGAGTGAGAGCGAGATGCAAACTAACGCCGTACCCGTCTCGGCCGTGCCGGGCAAGTATGCCGTGTTGGTGTAGGTGACCGCTCGCAGCTGCACATTGAGGCTGGGCAGGTGACGGCTGCTGAGCGAGAGGCGCTCCGTCTGCAGTCCCTGCACCACCACCCCATCCACCTCGGACACCGTGTCGAACACGCCGCGCTGGGCCCAAAGCGTCACCTGGGCACGGGAGTCACGGGAGTCACGGGGGCGGCACGGCGCAGTGGTGATCCTCAAAAATGTTTATCATCTGAAGGTAAAATTGCCTTCCGTACCCTGCCCCACGACCTCCGCGAACCTGTCACTCACCCTGCCCCAAGACCTCCACCAACCTGCCACTCACCCTGCCCCATTACCTCCACCAAACTGTCACTCACCCTGCCCCACTACCTCCACCAACCTGTCACTCACCCTGCCCCACTACCTCCACCAACCTGTCACTCACCCTGCCCCACGACCCCCACCAACCTGTCACTCACCCTGCCCTACTACCTCCACCAACCTGCCACTCACCCTGCCCCACTACCTCCACCAAACTGTCACTCACCCTGCCCCACTACCTCCACCAACCTGTCACTCACCCTGCTCCACTACCTCCACCAACCTGTCACTCACCCTGCCCCACGACCCCCACCAACCTGTCACTCACCCTGCCCTACTACCTCCACCAACCTGCCACTCACCCTGCCCCACTACCTCCACCAACCTGTCACTCACCCTGCCCTACTACCTCCACCAACCTGCCACTCACCCTGCCCTACTACCTCCACCAACCTGTCACTCACCCTGCCCCACTACCTCCACCAAACTGTCACTCACCCTGCCCCACGACCCCCACCAACCTGCCACTCACCCTGCCCCACTACCTCCACCAACCTGTCACTCACCCTGCCCCACGACCTCCACCAACCTGTCACTCACCCTGCCCCACTACCTCCACCAATCTGTCACTCACCCTGCCCCACTACCTCCACCAACCTGTCACTCACCCTGCCCCACGACCCCCACCAACCTGTCACTCACCCTGCCCCACTACCTCCACCAACCTGTCACTCACCCTGCCCCACGACCCCCACCAACCTGTCACTCACCCTGCCCCACTACCTCCACCAACCTGCCACTCACCCTGCCCCACTACCTCCACCAAACTGTCACTCACCCTGCCCCACTACCTCCACCAACCTGTCACTCACCCTGCTCCACTACCTCCACCAACCTGTCACTCACCCTGCCCCACGACCCCCACCAACCTGTCACTCACCCTGCCCTACTACCTCCACCAACCTGCCACTCACCCTGCCCCACTACCTCCACCAACCTGTCACTCACCCTGCCCTACTACCTCCACCAACCTGCCACTCACCCTGCCCTACTACCTCCACCAACCTGTCACTCACCCTGCCCCACTACCTCCACCAAACTGTCACTCACCCTGCCCCACGACCCCCACCAACCTGCCACTCACCCTGCCCCACTACCTCCACCAACCTGTCACTCACCCTGCCCCACGACCTCCACCAACCTGTCACTCACCCTGCCCCACTACCTCCACCAATCTGTCACTCACCCTGCCCCACTACCTCCACCAACCTGTCACTCACCCTGCCCCACGACCTCCACCAACCTGTCACTCACCCTGCCCACGACCTCCACCAACCTGCCACTCACCCTGCCCCACTACCTCCACCAACCTGTCACTCACCCTGCCCCACGACCTTCACCAACCTTCCACTCACCCTGCCCACTACCTCCACCAACCTGCCACTCACCCTGCCCCACTACCTCCACCAACCTGCCACACACCCTGCCCACTACCTCCACCAACCTGCCACTCACCCTGCCCCACTACCTCCACCAACCTGTCACTCACCTTGCCCCATGACCTCCACCAACCTGTCACCCTGCCCCACAATCTCCACCAACCTTCCACTCACCCTGCCCACTACCTCCACCAACCTGCCACTCACCCTGCCCCACGACCTCCACCAACCTTCCACTCACCCTGCCCACTACCTCCACCAACCTGCCACTCACCCTGCCCCACTACCTCCACCAACCTGCCACACACCCTGCCCACTACCTCCACCAACCTGCCACTCACCCTGCCCCACTACCTCCACCAACCTGTCACTCACCTTGCCCCATGACCTCCACCAACCTGTCACTCACCCTGCCCCACAATCTCCACCAACCTGCCACTCACCCTGCCCCACTACCTCCACCTGTCACTCACCCTGCCCCACGACCTTCACCAACCTGTCACTCACCCTGCCCCACTACCTCCACCAACCTGCCACTCACCCCGCCCCACTACCTCCACCAACCTGTCACTCACCCTGCCCCACGACCTCCACCAACCTGTCACTCACCCTGCCCCACTACCCCCACCAACCTGCTACTCACCCTGCCCCACGACGTCCACCAACCTGTCACTCACCCTGCCCAACGACCTCCACCAACCTGCCACTCACCCTGCCCCACTACCTCCACCAACCTGTCACACTGCCCAACGACCTCCACCATGAGGGCCATTAATTAATCTCCCCTTTTTCAGTTTGGGCAGGGATCACCAAAGCATCGCAAACTCCAGAGAGGGGAGACGTGGACGACTCACCTCGTACTTGTCTCTGGAGACGGTGTACAGCCCCAGGCCTGCGAGCGAGAGAATCACGTGAGCGGGGTCAGGGCAGGAGGGCGCTGCTGCTGCTACTGCTGCTGCTACTGCTGCTGCTACTGCTGCTACTGCTGCTGCTACTGCTGCTACTGCTGCTGCTGCTGCTACTGCTGCTGCTACTGCTGCTGCTACTGCTGCTACTGCTGCTACTGCTGCTGCTACTGCTGCTGCTGCTACTGCTGCTGCTGCTGCTACTGCTGCTACTGCTGCTGCTGCTACTGCTGCTGCTGCTGCTACTGCTGCTGCTACTGCTACTGCTGCTACTGCTGCTGCTACTGCTGCTGCTGCTACTACTGCTGCTGCTGCTACTGCTGCTGCTGCTACTGCTGCTGCTACTGCTGCTGCTACTGCTGCTGCTGCCGCTGCCTCCTCACGTCCCTCTGACGGCAGTGCCGCCCCGACCTCACCGTCCAGGACCACGTCCTTTCCCCGTTTACACCAATCCAGTTCGACCAGCGTGGTGAAGTATGGTCAAATAACCCCCGTGACCCACCATGGCCTTGGGAAACCCTCATCCAGCAGTGTATTGACTAAAGGGCTGTAGCACATGTACAGATCTGCATGGTTTTCCAGAGTATACTGTCAGTGCGACACGTGCATGTGCCCAGTAAGGGTGTGCACAGTCGTGCGCGCTCTTTGATGACACCGCTGCGATGTCGTTGTCACGTCGCACACTGCACGGATGCCAGGGGGTCTTGTTTGAAGGCTACCTGGGGTGACGTTGGCTGGGTTGCCGTCGAGAAAGAGCTTCTAAATTTCGATCTAAAGCTTTCGTGACTGCAGGGATTCATCTTCTTGGTTCTTTCGGTAAAGTCACGTAGAAGGGAAATAATAAAATAATAAAAATTAAATATAATAAAATAATTCTCACGACGTTTAGGTCTGTCGGGAAAACCTGTTCTTGACCTGAGGACGGCTGCTTGCGTTGTGGCCGAAACGTCGTGAGAATTATTTTATTATGTTTTATTTTTATTATTTTATTATTTCACTTCTACGTGACTTTACCGAAAGAACCAAGAAAAAGAGCTTCTACATAGGTCCATGGGCCTTACCCGAAACAAACAACCCACTGAGTATTTCATAAACACAAGTGCCGCGTTGTCTCCACAGCGTAATCTGACAATTCATCGAGAGATTTTTCTTCGGAAAACAGTGCACTCGGAACACACTGATCGTATCGCTGACTGCATCCGTGCGGTTCCAAGCGATGCTGCTGCGTTTGCAGTGCGGCGCGTTGTCACAAGGCTCAGGGCTCAGGGTGCAGGACTGTGACACAGGCGCTGTCTATCGCAGACGGGTACTGTCTGCCAGAAGGTATACGCTACTGCGTCTGATCCCAATTGTTGTAGTTCGTGGGTAAGTTTCAAGTTGCTGATGACGCTGCTGCTGACGATTGATGCATTGAAGCGCGAAATATATTTCATACTAAGCCAACATAAAAGTTGCCCGGACTTAGTTCAGATGCCACTTGCCATGGGCATGCATGTATGTCATGGCCAACTCAGGTTCAAAGACAATACACTGGCATCACCATGACGATGGTGCTGTTGAAGACGATGACGATGATGACGGTGGTGGTGATAATGACGATGGCAGGGTAATGAGAATGGTGATGATGGAAATGGTGATGGTTTTGATGAAGGTGGTGGTGACGATGAAGGTGGTGGTGATGATGACGATGATGGTGGTAGTAGTGATGATGAAGGTGGTGGTGATGAAGGTGGGGCTGGTGGTAGTGATGATGACGGCAGGGTGATGACAATGGTGGCTTCCTTGCGACCGCTAGCTGTAGGCCAGGAGGAGCGCGGGGTCCTCTCTTCGTACCGGGGATGAGGATGCTTTGCTGAGGCCGCACCTCCACGCCCCGAGTGGGGTAGGCGAGGGGCGAGTTGGGCTCCGCCACCAGCACCTGGCTCAGCTGGGACTCTCGTCTGACACACGCACAACGAGAGACCACCCTCTGAGTCTCCACCATCCAACCTACAAATACTTCACCGGCAATCGCAGTACGGTGCTTGGAACCACTTTCGCCGCCGCTGTGAAGCATTGCGTTGTGGCCGAAACGTCGTGAGAATTGTATTTTATTATGTTTTATTTGTATTATTTTAGTATTTCCCTTCTACGTGACTTTACCGAAAGAACCAAGAAGAAGACAGTAACCCCCTGTTTGCAGAGACCCTGTGCTCAAGGTGGGACATATCATCATCACTATTCAAGTTTAGCTTTTTACCCCGAACCTTAGCTGTGTGGCAGAAGAAGAGGATGAGTATCTAGGCAGGGAAGCCAGACTGAGTGCATAGACTCCTTTCAGGAGGCTTGTGCATTGGTATGTGTGGCCAGCACCAAAGGCGTCATTTGGTGCTGCTCAGTGGAGGCTACCCACACTGCTTATTGTTGAACTTCTATTGCAACAATACGTATCCAACCGTGCTAATCGGATGTGCGGAGAACAAACTAAAAACAAAACGCAGTTCTAAAGAAATTAGTTTTCAAATCTAGATTTAAAAGTGCATAACTCCAGTGGCTTCCTAATATCGGAAAAAAGAGCGTTCCAGACGGCCGCAGAAGTGCATCGGAAAGTGCATAAAATCGCGTTTACAGGGAGATTGCGCATACATTCAGGAATTACGTCTTAATTGAAGAGTAAGGATTGTTAAACTATAAATGGTTCCTATCTTACGGTTTGTTGATGGAATGTATTCTGTGAAAAGTGTGCCGAGGTGAGTAAGCTTTGAAATGTGCATACATATTTGTTTAGGATGAATAGCACCTTCAAATAATACAGTGTATACTCATACCACGGCTTAGCGTGTGTGACACAATGTGTGTCTGTCCGAGTACGTCTGGATGACTCCATTCAAGCCGAGGGTTGGGAAACTGTCAAACAACTCTTCTTCTGAATGGAATATGAATGGGGCACAGCACCGTAGTGGCGAGGTATGGTAAGCCGCAAATTACTGCGATTGTGTGGACTCCCTCCCCGTGGTGGTGGTGGTGCGGCATTCCACCCCCACGCAGTGGGCTAGCATCGATATTGGCTCCTCTTACCTCATCACGTGGTCGTCACGGTCGCGAACATGTAAGGGGCCGTCCATAAATTACGTCACGCGATTTTGGACGATGTTTGACCCCCCTCCCATCCGTCGCCACACGGTGTCACACAAAGTCAGACCCCCCCGTCAAATATGACGTCACAAAGCACTGCCCCCCCCCCCCTCCAAAAATATAAAACATGCTTCAAATCGCTTTAAACTATTGTCATTGTAGTGCGTATTTAATGTGGCGCTGCACTCTGATGTTGTAGGAGAAAACATTTATTAAAAAGTCTATTTAATTAAGTAGAACGTGTTGTCTATATTTATTTAAAGTTGCGCATTTTGATGTGACGTCACATTTCCCACCCCCCCCCCCCCCTCGTCACACATCGTCACAAATGTCTGACCCCCCCCCCGCCCCCCAGGTACGTGACGTCATTTATGGACGGCCCCTAACACCGTAGGGGCGCAGCTTCGTCGTCTTTACAAAACGCAGCCACTGCTTCTCCGTGGCACCTCTTTGTAAAAAATATTGAAAGGTTGTCCCTTGAATTCTGCAACAATTATTCTTGAGTTGACTGGTTTGTATCCTAATAAAGCTGTTTTTGCTCTGGAACTTATATGAATTCTACTCCTCAAATCTGCTGATTTTCTTCTCCGTACCAAATTAATTCACCTTCGCCTATCTCCCCTGCACCCGTCCATCTAATTTCTGATAGTCCTAAAAGTTCATACCTTTCTATTTCTCTCATGAGTAACTCTTATCTGCCCTGTTGCTCGGAACATTCTAACATTCCATGTCCCTACTGTGATGTATTATGTTGTCAAGTTGGGCTTATGCTCGCTGTGCCGGTTGTGCTAGTTACCCGGTTGGGCAATTGGAGACACGGACCTTGTTGATCCGGGCTACGTCCGAGCCAGTATTTTGTTGCTATGTTTGTCATTGCATAGGATTTCTTCTGTGTTTTTTCTTTATGGCCAAAGTATCAGCACCCATTCCCCTGACCCTCCTCCGTTATCCAGGCTTGATGCTGGCTCAAGCACCCACTAGCTTGCGGAGCCCCGAGGCGGAGAGAGGTTTTAAGATATTTTTATTATACTGACCTCGTGGGCAGTCGAGTGGCGCTGCCGAAATCCACAACAATAAATTGCCCGTCCCCACGAGTTCCTCAATGGCCGTGTCTGTGTGTGTCTCCGCGTCTCTGTTGGTGTCTCTGTGTCGGTACAAATCAATGTCTGTCTCCCGAACACAGATTCCAATTTCCGTATTGACTGGGCCAAACCCGAACAGGCGGCAACCCTCGGGTGGGGGGTGGGATGCGTGAGCGGGTGTTGCAGTTGTGATCCGAGTTCGATTCCCAGTCCTCAGCACACCACCCGAACCCCACTGCCCCCCATCCCTTACCTAACCCGAATGGGAACCCTACACAGAACAGCAAGTAGGATACATCTTCTTGGTTGATTCGGTAAAGTCACGTAGAAGGGAAATAATAAAATAATAATAAAATAATAATAAAATAATAACAAATAATAATAAAAACATAATAAAATAATTCTCACGACGTTTCGGCCACAACGCAAGCAGCCGTCCTCAGGCGAAGAACAGGTCTGTCGGTAAGACAGCGTCTGAAATAATAATAAAAAAATATAATAAAAAAATAATAAAAATAAAACATAATAAAATAATTATGTTTTATTGTTATTATTTTATTATTTCCCTTCTACGTGACTTTACCGAAATAACCAAGAAAATGAATCCCTGCAGTCACGAAAGCTTTAAATCGAAATTTAGCAAGTAGGATGACAGTTGCTGCTGAAGCACAGGCCACGGCTGACCTCTGCAGGAACTCCTGGAACTGGAGATGGCGTCGCAGCCTGATGGCTTTGAGCTCCGCGGGCGGATAGTCGGTGTGCAGCTGCAGCGCGTTCCGTCTCTCGCACACGCACGAGTTCCTGGGCGAGGACAGCAGCAGCCTGCAGGACGCCGCGGGCACGCGCGGGTGGGTCACGATGACATTTGGTGTCGCAGTGCCAAGCCCAGGAGATCTCAAGCATCTGAAGATTAGGGCTGTGAGGCATATTTGTTATGGGTTGGGCCACATAGAATTTAGGCAAAAAGTTTCGCGTGATTCAATCAAATAATAATCAAGACCTTGATCTGTATGTGTGTCTCAAACATCTGTAGGGTACTTCCCAACGAGGTAGAAAGCTGAAATTTGGGACATAGGTAGCTTTTAGTACATGAACAACAGGAAAACTCAGAAAAACCGAGATTTTTCGTTTTAAGGTCCCCAAATCTCGATTTTAAGTGCCCCATAAGCATGTTTGTGCCTCGTGTCATCCAGAAACCGTTTGTTTGATAGAGCGTTAAACAAAAAAATTAATTAAAGTGAGAACCATTGTTCTATCTGTTATTGTTTTTTGAGATATTTAGGATTAAAGAGCTTTTGAACAAAAAAATATGAATTTTATGATGTTCAAATGTGAATAATTCGAAGAAGGTAAAAGTTATACATTTTTTGTTCTTTTGCTGAGGATTAGTCAGCCCTCGGGTCAGCTGTCTCGCTGGCTCGAAGTGCTCCAGGATTACCCCTTTGATGTAATCCACAGGAAGGGGACACAGCATGGAAATGCGGACGGTTTATCCCGATTGCCGGCAGGCGGCGGGTGTGCTTGCGCCCTGGACTCTAGCCGTTGCAAGGCCCCAGGGGACGTCGCGGCCCAGTTGGTCGCGTCGGCCGAGGCGGCCACCCCTCCAGATGCGGCGGCGCCCGCGGATTTCGGCCTTGGACTCCCCCGGGAGGTATGGTCCAGCTTGCAGATGGAGGATTCCTCTCTGCTGAAGCTACGGCGCCGCGTCGGGCGTAAGGCCCGGAGCTCAGCTTCGTCGGCTGCCCCGGCGATCGCCGTGCATGACGGACTCCTCATGCGTTGGGATGCCCAATTGGAATGCTATTGTGTTGTTGTGCTCACTAGCCTGCGTGGTAAATTAACCCGAGCCATTCACGAGAAGCGTATGCACCTTGGCTACCACAAGACCTTATTGACCCTTAAGCAGGACTATTACTGGCCGGGTGTTGAGGGTGACGTAGCACTGGTTTTGAAGGGTTGCCACGACTGCGCGCGGAGGAAGGCCCCAGTTGTCCGGGACCGGGCCCCGCTGCAGTCCATCCGGGTTTCTCGCGTTAATGAGCTCGTGGCGCTCGACATTTTGGGGCCATTCCCTGCATGGCCTTTGGTCGATCAGTCGGCCTCTTCTATCAACGAGGCCTTCGTCCAGGGGTACGTGTTTGACAAGGGCGCGCCGGAACAATTGTTTACTGACCAGGGGCGGAATTTCTCGTCTAGGTTGCTCAAGGAGGTGTGTGACTTCCTTGGCACCAAGAAAATCTGCACCTCCCCGTACCACCCCCAGTCAGACGGGATGGTAGAGCGCTTGAACCGCACCCTTACGTCCATGCTGTGCCACCAGGTGAACACGTCCCAGTCAGACTGGGACCTGTTCGTCCCGGGGGTCTTGGCGGCGTATCGGTTGGCCCCTCATGCCTCCACGGGATTTTCGCCTTTTTATTTGATGTACGGTAGGGAACCGGAGCACCGGTGCACGTCCAGATGGACGTTGGCTCCTTCAAAGGGGTCGACACCGCCGACCCCTTTGAAGGTCGCGCTTGACTTGCTGCGCGAGGCGCGACAGGCCGCTGCCGAGAATTCCGCAAGCCGGCAGGCGGCTAATGAGCGGCTGCCCAAAAACACCAGGCAGCTGGCCTCCCGTGGGTAGCGGGTCAAAAAGCGTGGCTGCATTGTCCCCAGGTCCAAATTGCATCGCCCTTGGCAGGGCCCCGTGGAGGTTGTGGAGGTCCGCCGGCCGCAATGCGTGGCAGTGGATAGTGCACCCGTCCCGGCTCAAACGTTATATTCCATCTACCCTGGGGGATCCACCTCCATTTCCGGAGCGGCCGGCTGATGATGTATCCGGCGTGCCTGACCGGCCGGGTCTCGTTGACGGAGGTGACGTCCGACCTGTGTGTGTGCCCCCAGGCCCCTCCCGAGTGAGGCCGACAGAGACCCCCCGGTCACCGGAGGCCACGGCGGTGGGCCTGTTGCCCGCTGACGGGCCACCTGCACGGGTGGCAGACGCCGCACGGGGGAGCGGGCCAGCAGCGCATACCCACTCGAGGGGGATGCGGCTCCGGTGATGGCCCTGGTGGCCGTTCAGCGGGCCCAGCCCCTGGCGCCCGTTCGGCGCTATCCGGCGGATGAGGCCTTCGGGCTCTATTTGTTTTGTTTTGTTGTTGTTGTGGTTGTTGTTGCTGTTCTGCTTGAGGGGCCGTGCTGCCCTAAGGTTGAGTTGTCTAGCAGCCGGTTTTACCTTCAGGCACACGTACTCTTGATTGTTCGGTCTTCGGTCCGGTGTGGGGCCCCGCTTGCAGGGTGATTGCAGCCGGGTCGGCTGTTTTTTTTTCACGGGGGGGGGGGGGGTGATGTAGAGGAGTAGAGGAGAGTAGTGGCGTCGTGTGCGCTGTCCAGTGCGATGACGTCACGGGACGTGGGGTCACGCGCGTTGGACAGCGCACATGACGTCACGTCTCCTAGGGTACTTAAGGGATACCCCGTGACGTAAGCGGGGTCACTGTGGGAACGGGTAGAGTAAGAAGGGTGAAGAGGGAACCAGGGGTAGAGAGAGGGATCGAACAGGGAGTCTGGGGAGAAGCCGGTGGTAGCCGTAGAGGTGCTTCTCTCTCCGGTCGGTGGAGTCGGCAGAGTCCACGATCCGACACGAGAGAGAGAGACCGGAGCTAGCCGGCAGGGACCCGGACTCAGAGTAGGACCCCTAGCCCCTGGGAGTTGTGTACCCTGTGTAGTATTGATAAGAGTTAATAAACCCTGGCGGAAGCCCTTAACTTACCTCCGTCTACGAGTACGTCCGTCGGAACTTCTCTACATTATAAAAAAAAAATGGAATCTTTAAATTAAGCAGTTTCCGATGGGTATGTCTTTAAATATAATTAGTTGAATCAAGTAATCAATAGTTTTAGTTTAAAAAAAATATTTTGGAGTAGTTGTTAGTGTCTATTCGTAGATAAAAATGTAAAAAAATAATATCGGGTTAATTAATATATTAATTGAAAACTTTTTGCCTGTCAAAGACAGGCTTCATGAACTAGTTATATATATTTAGAAAACTATTTGCTGGCTGCTTGGTAAACGGGCGGTGATGAGGTCACGCGCCCACCCTCCAGCCCGGCCGTGGCTCCCAGGTGAATGCTTGGGCAGTAACCTCCCTCCCTCCGCACCACCTCGGCGCTCAACGTGGGACCGAAATCCCCACCCAGGGGGCAGAGGTCGCAACCGGGTACCCGATACCCGTACCCTACCCGATACCCGGCTACCCGTACCCGAGCAGGTACGGGTACCCGTTTGCGACCCTGGTGCGGCCGGGTACGGTTACGGGTACGGGTGGACTGTGAGTCACTGGTGAGTAACTGTTTGTCACTCATTTCCCAACGTCTTGTCTCTTCTCACAATTCAAGTTCCTAGAATCAACCCACCCGCGCCTGCAACATGGCTTCATCCCAGAGGTCGAAATCAGGTACCCGATACCCGTACCCGTTTGCGACCCTGGTGCGGCCGGGTACGGGTAAAGAATCAAAACCCGTTTGCGACCTCTGCCAGGGGTGCATCTCTGCATTCTCGACGAGGGAGCGATGCTCAAAGACGCATTCGGACACGCCACGTGGACATCTGTGAAATCAATATTCTGATGCTGTTTGTGAACGCTCGGGCAGTGACGGTGCTTTGAAGTTCGTATCGTCTCACGCCACTCACCTCTTCGTCTATAAATCAGCGATACACTATTTTATAAAACTAAACAATTCCATTCAAATCAACGTCATGCATAGGATTCGGGTGATTTTGAAATGTCGAATACGAGGTTGTTTGTTTGTGGAATTGTTTTGATTTTTCACAGCACACATCCACTTGATCAAAGCCGTGTTGTGGCCTCAACCTGGAAATACGAGACTGGGTGATTATAGAAGAAAGCGGGGGCTATGTAAATGCAAATTACTAAATGACCGAAGATGTATGGTGACGATGCGGTTGATGATGAACTAAGGTGAAATTAAGGATTATAGTGAGTGGTGTTAATGATCAGGGTGCAGGTGATCACACTTTTGAAAACGGCGTTGTTATTATTCGAGATGAGGGATAGTGAAGGGGTGTGGAATGGATGCGTAATGAGGAACTGGTAACAGGGAGTGGTGCCGGAGGAAGAGGCGGCGGGTGGGCCGTGTCGAGGCCTCAAAGCACAGCTCAGAAGAATCATTCATGGAGCTCCTTGCATCAAAGGAGCTCAATGCACGGTATAAGACAGCAGCATAAACACTTGGCTTGGACAATAACTCATGCAACTAAACACTAATACACGTCAAAATCATATTTAAAACATGCTAAATGCCATTTACTGAATGAGCTAATGTCAAATAAACGCATTAGCGACGCTTTGTGAGAAAGTCTCCAGTCGTGTGTCCTGTGGATAATAGACTCGTTCCCACCATCTGACTCTAGAATTTCCGTAATTATCTCAGGGTTTGGAATGGGAGACTTAGCACCTTCTCGGATGCGGACGTGAGCAGGAAATCCACTCTTGATCGGCGTAACATGGTTCACAATGAATAATAATTAAATTTTATATAGCGTCAAACATAATAATAAACAAAGAAATGTCTGAACAATGCTGGCGTTTGCCTGTGAGTGGACGTACAGATGGAGCAAGCGTAAATACGTCAACTGTGGGCCACAGTTACGAAACACGGCTGCTGCTGAATGGCCTAGGGGGACGCGAGAGCTCAAAGCGGGCGGTAATGTGATGAGGTGTGACGCATTGTGATGTGGGTGTTGCAAAAGCACCCAACATTTCATGCCTGCACGCAACAGCATCGCACTCGACTTGGTGAAGCAACTGCATGGCCGCTGCTACGCGTCCACGGTACTGCCATTGACAAAGCCTTGACCTTCAACGAAAGGTCTTGTACGCCATCACTTTGAACTCCCCGGGCCAATTTAACTGAAAAGGAGGTGCATTGATAATTGTTCTTTTACCCTTTTATTTGGCAACAAAACGGACACCTTTTTTTACGAGGAGTCATGTTTGCATAGACCACAATACCTGCAGTCATAGTGCAAACAAAACACACAACTCTGATTATGTATGTATGCACTGTCCTTGAAGTTGATTAGTCCACACCCGAGACAGCTTTCCTTAGAGCCCAGTCTCACATGGGTTGGACCAGATGACGCCAAAAGGCGCACAGCTCAAAGACAATGCACCATCAGAGTATGAGAGCTCGGGGTAAGCATTTACACCATTGGAACCTCATTTGCCAGCAAAAAAATATGATAATTGTTTGTTTACCCTTTTATCTGGCAACAAAACTGACACCTTTTTTACGAGGAGTCATGTTTGCATAGACCACAATACCTGCAGTCATAGTACAAACAAAAAACATAACTCTGATAATGTATGCACTGTCCTTGAAGTTGATTGGTCCAATCAAATAAAAGGGTAAAAAAACTATTATCATATTTTTTGCTGGCAAATGAGGTACCAATGGTGAGGAGGTGCATTCTTCAAAAAGCATGCTATATCATGGTTAAATCTTGACTTAAAGCTTTCGTGACTGCAGGAATTCATATTCTTTTGGTCTTTCCGTAAAGTCACCTAGATAGAACAAATCTTTGTTGATAGCCAGTGGGTTTGTAGAGTACCTTCGTTTTGGAGAAATCAATTTTGTGTGAGCCCACCGCATTAAAACAATGATCAGCCACGGCTGAGGTATTAGTCCTACCGTACTCTCTGGTTCTTTCGGTAAAGTCACGTAGATAGAAAAAATAATAAAAGACAACGCGACGTTTCGGTCGCAACACAAGCGTCCGTCTTCAGGTGAGAAAATTATCCGCTGTTGTGGTTTTCTATAGGCACTGTCATCATAGATAAAACCACATACAACAACGAAATCCAAGACCTTCTCAATGGTGGCTGCTATACCAAATTTAACAGAGACCCTACCAATAGCTTGGCTACTAAAAGCAACAAAATCATCACTAATTCGACTTCCCTAATCGAACGCACCAAACAGCTTTCTCTAAAACCTTCAGCTGCTAGACCACCCAGATTTTACGGCCTTCCAAAAATCCATAAAGAGGGTACTCCACTCTGTCCTATCGTATCCACCATTAACTCACCCGCTTACAGACTGGCACGATTTCTGTCTGAGACTCTGCTTCTCAAGACCGCTTCAGCTGCATTTAATTCGGCCCACTTGGTTTCACAAATCAAGGACATATCACTGTCCCCGGGGGATTTGCATGTCATTTTCGATGTAGTCTCCCTCTTCACCAAGGTACCCGTACCTGATACTATTGCAATCATTGAAGACCTAGTCCAACGGGCATTGGATCCTGATGTTCTTCGTTGGTAAGGCACTGTCGTACCAACACTTACTTCACCTGGATTGGTACTTTCTACACACAGAATGAAGGTACCCCAATGGGCTCTCCGCTATCACCAGTGGTAGCGAACATTTTCAAGGAGAAATTTGAGACAGACGACATCCAGACATCCACCCGACATCCTTCCTTGTGGAAGAGATACATAGATGACACATTCGTCATCTGGCCTCATTTCTCAACCACATCAATTCCTTACACCCATCTATCAAATTCACCATGGAAGTGTAAAATGATGGCAAACTACCATTCCTGGATGTTTTGATCGAGAAACCTGATGGCTCGTTGGGACACTCTGTCTATAGAAAAGCTACCCACACGGATTCCTATCTAAAGCCTGACTCCCACCACTATCCAGCCCAAGAGAATTCCCTCGTCAAAACACTACACCATAGGGCCCATTGCATCTACGACCAGCACAACCTAGCCAGTGAGCTTGAACACGTATGCCAGGCTCTCAGGAGGAATGGACATTCTGACCGCACAATCCGCAAAGCTGCATCCCCAACCATGGGTAGAGAACCATCTGAGGACTCAATCAAAACCATCACCTTACCATACATAGCAGGGGTTGCCAAAAGGATTGCAAAATTTTGAACAAAAACAAGATCCAAGTTCGGTTCAATACAGTACACAAAATCCCTGATTTTATCCCATCAGTGAAGGATGCAATTCCGGACATGCAATGTCCTGGTGTCTATAAGATGAGTTGTGTCTGCGACAGCAGTTACATTGATGAAACGAAGCGACGTGTCTCAGACCAGATTCGCGAACACAAAACGGATTTGAAACACGGCAGAACCAACACCTCGGAGGTGGCGGATCATTGTTTCAACGCTGTGGACACACACAACATTGATTTCTCCAAGACGAGGGTACTCTGCAAACCCACAGGCTATTAACAAAGATTTGTTCATGAAGCCATCCAGATATATAGACACAGACACAATTTCAACAAAGAAGATGGGTACAAATTGGGCAATCATTGGAAGGACGTTATTAACCAGTTGAAGTCATAACTGGCTGTGATGTTTCCAGCCTACCTTCCGATGTTAGCAGTTATTTTCGACTCTCTGATTTTATATTTACAGGTTCACACTAACAAAGCCGCCGTTTACATTGACATGCTAATCTCTTACATTGACATGCTAATCCTTCTCACTTTAACATCACTATCCCCGCCCACTTCGTTTATGACCCTTGGGCTACACCTATTTCAAACCTTTTAAACAGCCTACCTCAGCAGCTTTCCCCCTCTTTTTTCACCTGATGACGATTGCCTGTGTTGTGATCGAAAAGTCGTGATATTTTAATCATTTTTTTATTCACTTTATTTTCATTTTTATTTTCATTATTTTATTGTTCTATCTACGTGACTTTACCGAAAGACCGAAATAATATATAATGGTTACTTGAGGAGGGTATTGTCTAATCTGTTGGTGGTGGTGTCGCTTTGGAGAAAGAAAGAAAAAATCCGTAGCATCGTCAGAAGGCAAGGTGCTAGAGGCGGCAGTGATGTCTGCTGATGTCTGAGTTGGTGAACCGCACATACACCAACAGAGACACAGCAGCTTGAATACAGGTGTAATGAGAGCACCATCGCCTGGATTATCGGGGTGGGCATACATTACTTATACAGTCCATACTCTTAGTTCTTTCGGTAAAGTCACGTAGGTAAAAAAATGGAAAAAAAATTAATAAAAATAAAACAATAAAATCACGACGTTTCGGAGGCAACACAAGTCTCCGTCATCAGGTGGGACTGTCACAGCTAGATTTGCTGCATCAAGTGAGGCAGGGATTCAAGATGCAAGCCCTTAAATACAAGTTAAGGGGGAGGAGAGGGGGGGAGGAGCTTATCAGAATGTGGTAGCCAATGAATGGAACGTATCGGGAGGGGGGGGGGGGCTAAAAGAGGGCGCGAGGTACTCGTGGGCGTCCTTGGCGTGGACGTGTTTGTGCGCAAGTCACTGTGGATGCACATGATAGAAAAGAAACGGAAATGTCCATGTTTATACCAGTGTTGGCTGACAATAAAGAGAGTACTGTTAAACGCTGGGGATGTTAACATTCGGTAAAGTAAAATAGTGCCTGTCAGATAAGATGGTCCAAAAAATGTGTAGTTACGTCTTTTTTGCATGGTTGATAACATCTTTCCAATGATTACTAAGTTTGTACAGGCGGCTCCACCAGGGAAGCCTCTGGAACGTTCGGGAAGGTTCCAGGAGGGGCGTGGCCAGAGGCGGGGCTTATCCTCTGGAGGGGGGATATAAGCGGGACACGGAGCAGCACGAGAGGTCGGTGCTGAAGACTGAAGAGGAGCTCCCCGTCGCTGCTGCCCCTCCATCTACAATGGCCACGTGGCCATCTACAATGGCCACGTGGCGGCTCGTGCTCCAGCCGCTCAACTGCTCCCTAGCGCACCATCAGCCAGCAGCGGTGCATTGGTGAGCGGGTGAGCGCCACGTGGCGCGGGGCAGCGTAGCCACACGAGGGGTGGACGTCCGTAAAAGAAAGAGACGGAGACAACGTGGCTGTACCGAGCTTTTATTGAGTAAACGACTGAAGTTGCTTACCGTGTCGGAGACCACTAATTACACAGGTGTCGCGATTGACTGTGGGATACACAGGCATGCGGGAGACACGCCCAGCCGCCTTTGTCTCTCCAATGATAATGTTTACATTCCATATTAGGAACTAATTTAAGAGTGAGTCGATTTGGGAGAGGCCCGACTGGTTGAAATATTTGCCACTATTGTTGGTCGTGAGTGGAAAATCGAAGTCGGTTTGGAGTGCAGTGCACTAACCACTGCACTCCCAGCTCCCCACATCACCACTACCATGACGTGATAGCCCCCCCCACCCCCTGTGCTCCAGCCCCCCATCTCGACAGATTGGGGATGGGTGTGGACAGGCAAATTACGCCCAGCTTCAGATCGTCTCGGGTTGGGGTTGGGGGGTGCATTGGAGAAGAGTGAACCGGGTGGGCCACACAGGGACATTTGGTGGCCAGGGCCCATCCCAGGACATGCCCCGAAGCGCCGGCCCTGCAGGGGTAAACAAGAGCCCCCACAAAACAAAATTCCCGTGGAGTGGGAACAGAGGAAGACGCAATCACGGGACTCACATCTGCGCGTTGGGCTTGAGCCGCTGGCGGACCTGCTCCTCGTCTCCGGCGGGGTGCGCGGCGCCATTCCCTCCGAGCGCACTTCTGTAGACGGTCAAATCGATTCCGACCGTGCTCCACCTCGTCGTGTGCTCTTGCAGGATCGTCATCATGAAGATGAGGACGATGAGCGAGGTGACCACGATGAGCGAGCACACCACGTACTTTAGATGCTGCATTCCTTCACACAGAACCGCTGCACACACAACAGCAGTCGCCACGTCAACTCGACCGACGGTGATGGTACCATGCATGCACTCACGTCAGACCGAATCACCTGGAATTCGCCCTCTCGGAAGCCAAGCGGAGGTGATTCTCGTGGACAGTGCAGGCATGTGTGACCACCATGCTATTGTGGTGCCACGGCCGCGGAGCAAGTGCCGCGACTCCCCAAAATGTTGATACTCCGACTGATGCTCCTGCTGTTGTGGAGTGACTCATGCAGCCAGCTATGGATGCAGAGTTTGGTAATACATGTTGTTTACGTCGTTTATTGTGAAAATTCGGTCACAGTTCCTATGACCACTGTTTCATTGCTTTTATGGCTTTATTTTGGTGATTTTTGAAAAAAATTTCGGTTTGGCCATGTTTGTTGTAGTACAGAGTTAGACTGATGGCCTTAATCTAAGTTGTCTTGTGGTTGTTGTTGTTTGACTTACATCCCACTGGGATTTTTGCACACAGTGTTGGTGTACGGTGCTTTTTCTGCAACATTTTGCTGTCTTTTCTTGGATTTTCTGTTTGCACATAGTCACTTTAAGATGTTTTCTTGTTCATGTTTTTTTTGTTTGTTGCGGTTGCACCCGATTCAAGAGCCGAATGGCTCACAGGGCTATACCTAATAAATGAAACTTGAAAACTTGGCCCCCACCCTGAGCACACACACACAGCGCACACACGGAGTGTCCGGGCGGGGTATCGCCTGGCTCAACGGGGTTTCATCCGACGGGTCCCTAGGAGGAAAGTCCCGCGGTTTCCCGGTGCCAGGAGATTGGCCGACCCTCACAGGACAAGTCACATTGCGGTGCCCCTAAATTGGCTTACAATTGTATGGGCGCACAAAGGTTCAGTGGGGCAGCCGCAATGAGTCATACACGACATCGGGGAGGGGGGCTGGATGAAATATTAAGCGAGCAGAGCAGACCATGAGGTCATGGCAACGCAGCGCCACGACCTCCCCCAGACCAAGAACACACCAGCAGAGTGTGTATTCGCCAGCCGGACGCCCTTCCAGATTAATCGGGTTGAGTCAGAAACTAATGAGTACAGGCACATAGACACTAGGTCGCGAAGTAACCGTCACAACGCTCCGTGTGAGGGAGGGGAAACCAGCGAGAAGCACAGGTAGGCGGGGGGATAACGCGACCCCTGGTTTTTGAAGTGATGGGATTTGAAGTGAGGGGATAAAAAGGGCAACCCGAGGCATTCAAGACAGAACTCTTATTCAACGTCTTGGTCGCCAAGCCCCCGCGCCCCCCCTGGTGTCCTGCCTCCTCAAACCGCTCGCAGCATCCGCGTGATGCCAGCGAGTGCTGCTACGAGGCAGTGATAAGCAAAGTTTTTTTCGTCATCCTCCCTCCGACTCTCAAAGCGTCTGTGCGACGCCGTGAGCACAGCTGCGAGGTATGTGACAGGGCGTGAGTGTTTTTGGGGACTTGGGTAGCAGTAGGCCAGGCTCTGCTCGTAAGATACTCCCTCGGGGCAGTGCGTGGTTTGCGCGGCTGCGTGGGCGAACGCTGCGGCGAGAGTGAGGGCAGAGCAGCAGCACAAGCGCTCGTGTCGTGCCCCTGCGTGCCGCGTAGCGTGAGTGGTTGGGGGACGAGGCAGAGTCATCCAGCAGCGCGCGCGAGCGTTCAGAGGCAATCGATCGCAGGTGTGGCCGTGAGCGTGCCGCTGTCCGCTTCGACGCGGTAGAGGAGGGAGTGGAGGGGGCGGACGTCATGCCCCACCTGCCCAGCAAGGGCGGGGGGATGGACGCCGGCCCACACACTCAATGGAATGACATAATCTGACCAGACGCAAACTCTGGCAAATGTCACAGTCTCAAGCATGTCTCTGTTTGTCCTACCGGAGACTTGCTCTTCGTTGACGGTTGGCAGGAAAGTATCTCACTCGATGAACAAGCACAACGAGAATGGGGGAATTACTCAGAAACTGGCTGCTACCAGAGGCGATGGCTGCGAAGAAAATGCAGTGGAGACTGCAGCATTTTGGAAGAACACTGGTTTCGAGACTGACTCACTGACAGGGAGATTTGCCAACAGATTAATGAATTAATCTCACAGATCGTTCTAAGGATATCGAGTCTCGATAGAGTATTCCGACTTTACTTAGCGACAGCGTGGCTCAAATTTTCATAAAATGATGGCTGAACATATTGGAAGGCCGATACAACACAAACCTCCGATTAGCACGGTTAGCTACGTACGGTGCGAAACAAGTTCTATATACATATGAAGTACCGTTGATGACTCTTGGACACCGTTAGTGAGGCACACGTATTTATTCCGTACAAGTAGTCACAACTGTGGACATACAATACTAGAGGGGGTATCGGCCCCCTCACCCGGCTAGCTGGGAATACACTGCCAGCTATCTCTGACCTACCTCCTAGTCCTCCACTAACGGGCTAGGGGAGGCTGTCTGGCCCGACACTGGTAAGTCGGGCTACGGTACCCGGAGTCCCAGAGCACTGGCTCTGGTTCTCGGGACCACGCCGCTGGCTCGGTCCTGCGCGGCCCTGACAAGGGCGGCGTCCCAGGGGAGTCCAGGGCTCTAGCTGGACGATCTTCGGTCTTCACTCGTTTAGCTTTAACATTCTGCCCCGAGCCCTCTGACACATCCCCCTTTATACTCCACCCCCGCTGAGGGGTGGGGCCCCGGGCTGCCAGGTGCGGACGTCGTTGAGAGCACCCCCCCCCCGTGCACTCACGTAGCCCCGCCCACTGTGTTTGTTTCCCATAAGCTGCCATGCATAACGGCTCTCTCTCTAACACCCCTACACATATGTAATAACAGCCATAGAGGGTTCACGTGGGGATTGGCTTGCCGGTCCTGCTTGTAGCCAATAAGGGTTGAGATAGGGATCATGGCCCAGGCGTGATCACGACAGGTCATCAGGAGTGATTGGCCTAGCCATTCGGGGCCCCAGCTAATGGGGAGCTGGATGAGGGGCGTGGTCCCGGGATTGACAGGGAACCATCGAGAATGGTCGAAGCTGTCCATGAACGATTGGCTGGGGGAACCACGTGACGAAGGTATTAAGAGCGAGTGAGAGAGAACGATCGAGAGCAGACTGGAAACTGACAAGAGCAGGGTCACGCGCGGACGGGGGCTCTGGGTGCCACGTGCGCGGTGGGGACTGAGTGCGTAGTCTGTCCTCTCTCCGTTGTCTGCCAGCAACGGAGAGTGAGTGAGCAAAGTGTACTGTGGAGTGGAAATAAAAGGACTGATTCCGAAGCCGTCTCCCGAAGGATTATTACACATACAAACACAGTAACCTGTCGCTCTACACCAAACTGTACAATTTAACACCATAGGCTTTCGTGACCAACGTGATTCGTACTTGATTTTTTGGGTCACATAGTGAAAGTGAAATAGCATAACTTATGTGAATATATTAACCTCTATCACTCCTTGCTCCCTTGTGGGTGCACATTGGTGACTCCGCAACCCATAAGACTGGAGCACATTGTCACAATTCTGGCCTCTGACTGATGATGCTGGTTGTGACCATCAGTGTAACGACCGATACCCAATTTAAATTTTGCTTTAAAGCTTTCGTGACTGCAAGGATTCATATTGTTGGTTCTTTTAGTAAAGTCACGAAGAAGGGAAACAATGAAATAATAAAAATATAAAACAATAAAATTATCACGACGTTTCGACTGCAATGATTGCTTGTGTTGCAGTCGGAAACGTCGTGAGAATTGTATTGTTTTATATTTTTATCATTTTATTGTTTCCCTTCTACGTGACTTTACCGAAAGAACCAAGAATATGATACCCGATTATTAAGGGCTGGGACATTGCTCACCATCACCACACTGGCAGTGCTGCTGAAGCTGGAATGAATTGGCACGTTTGTTCACCACGTGATAACTTTATTAATTGGCTGTAAGGGATTTTACTCACGGGATCTCACCACAAAAAAATATAAATTGATTTAAGTTGGCTACGTTCAACAAGGTGATATATCAGTCCTTTATCTTCATGTAATTGTAATGCTAATAAATTCGTTGTGTTGCATAACATCTAACCCAAAGACCCGAGCTAGTTTCCCGGCCACAGCAAACATCAGTAGGAACCAGTGCTGGTGTTGAATAACTGCCACGGGGAGACACCATATGCCTTCACCTATTAGGAGTGGATTGACACAGGGTTTTTCACGAATACTACTGAATCCTACACACGCCTTTTGGCGTCCTCTGGTCCAACACCGTTTGAGACGAGGCTCAAAATAAAGCTGTCTCTGGTGTGGACCAATCAGTTTAAAAGACAATGCATATATTATCAGAGTATGTTTTTTGTTTGCATTCTGACCACAATCATTGTGGTTAATGCAGACATGATTCCTTGTAAACGGTTTCAGTTTGGTGTTTTAACATCTTAACACCTGTCTTGTTGCCAGAAAAAAGGGGGAAAAATATATGATCACTACTGAATCCTGTTTGTATACTTAAAAACGACTTCACCCTGATGAGGTCTCCCCACATCATATTTGTGCATGTGTACATGTGTATGGATGATGTACAGGATATGTTATACCTGTTTGTGTCGTGTTCCTCGGTGTTTGCGCCGCCCGTGACAGGCTTCGAGCCGTAATAATCATTAAATTACATTCAGTTGACAGTAATGCATTTGAATCTCTTTATCCATAAAAATAAATTCCCATTTTCTATTCTCGCTTTACCTGTCCATTCTTATCTTGGCACAACAATTAGGTACAATTCCATAGATAAGAAATCGCACTGTAAAACCCAGAGCCCTGGATTATTTGTGTGTGTCGGTGTCATGATTACAAATTTGCCGAAAACGACACCGTAACGTGCTCAAGTTGTATCACACATTGCAAAGTCGCGCCCAACTGTGCAACGACTGCAGACCGAATCCCAGGAGCGCCTTCCTTCGTGATGACCGTTTTAGGGGAGAGAATATTCGTCAATACTTGAACTTCCCCCCCCCCCATACGGCTGCCGAGTCATTAATATTCGCAGAGCAGCATCAGGACAAATTTAATTCGTGAGAAATGCGGCAAAGTAAAGTGATTGCGCATTTGTGGTGTGACCAGTGGTGGAAATGTGCCGACACCCGTTCATCTTCCTTGGCCGCGATGTTTCCGCAGACGGTAAACGGCAGGTGTCGTTGCTGCAGGACTGAGAGCGAGTCGCTGTCGTACAGGCAGCCACCTGGCATGGCTGCTCTCAGCTCGAACAGTACCCGGGGAGGAGGAGGGGAGTTCTCAAGTGGAGTTCAGCGTGGCGATGTCGGCTGTTAACCACTGGGCGAGTCAGATTCAGACGTCATGGTGTCTATGTATGTTGAACGTAACAAACGATGCTAATCGGACATGTGGCGGAAATACAACAAATTAAACACAAAAATCAGTTGGAGAAATTCTGTTGTCACGTGGCTGTTTCACTTTGCAATTCACCGTTCACCAACCACGCACGGGTCGAGACATTGTGAAGATTCTGCTTCGCGATTATATTATAGGAGGATTTTTTTTGTTCTTGCAATACTTTGTTTCGTATCAACAGTCTCGTTTGTGTTATCTCCTGGGCTGGGCACTTGCGCCACCAAACATTCCTGTGGCACCACGCAAGTTCACTCCGCGTTGGCGTGGTTCGCCACACAACGGCGCTACTGTGCCCAGTATCTCGACAGGAGCAGGCGACCTTCTTGATTGTTCCCAATGAACTCTCTCGTGTTTGTACAGCTGAGCTCGCTCGTTTTGAACTGAACGTATCGTGAGCGTTCAATTGTTCTTGTTTAACCAGTTTGGAGCTCAGGATAAAGGTGTCGCATTCACGAGTACACCGGTGAAGCAAAAAAATACGGTTAATAAAATAGAAATTCAAAAGAAATGGAAAACACTCAGTGTACGACGACCACAAGTACTGGGGCAGATGGCCAATTCTCACGACAACTGCTTGGCTGTGTGCGTTGCGAGTTTGAGGGTCGATTATAACCGCGGAGACCGAGACCGAGGCAAAACACCTCCTTGCCATATTCCACTTTCCACGTATAAGTTACCTCCATATATATAAAAGGCAAAGTTGTGAATGTGTGTCTGTTCAAAATGTTTAGCGTATTTTCCGACATGCAACAAACTGGAAATTTGCCATGTGGGTACTTTCCAGACTGTACACCATGCAACAATTATACAAATAGACTTTAGGTTTTTTTTTGTGGGGGGGGGAGCTCAATAATGCAAATATTTTTTGCACAGCAAGTGAGCTGTGACGTCAAATCTGTCACGTGACCCGCGCATGTGGAAGCGTAACGCATTGTAGTGTCGTGATTAGCGCGCCGCGCTACGAACCCGGCGACCCGAGTTCGATTCCCGTTCACGGCCACCACCACCACCCGTGACGATTATTTGAACCAGTCCTGGGCCTCCCCTAGGTCGACTCAGCCTCAAGCGAGTAACTGGTGTGTTGTGTGAACATCACCACTGGGGAGACAAAGGCGGCCGGGCGTGATGAATCCAAAGTTCCGGGCGAAGCCGGGTAGTACAGCTAGTTAGAGATATTTATGCATCCCATCCGCAGAACAGCCTTCTGAGAGTGATAACAATTTTTCAATAGCATTGGTTTAACACAAGCAAAAACTCTGGACCTGATTCAAAGTTTCGTGTCTCATCGGCACACATCAGACTTGCTTAAACCAATGCTGGTGGCTATGAGATGTTAACTACCTCGCCTGGTATGCAGGAGGTCATGGATTCGATCCCAACTCTGACGCCTGTTGTATATTTGGAATTGACATGCCTCTCTCCCCGTGGTCGTGTGGATTTTTCTCCGGGTCCTCCGGGGGGGGGGGGGGGGGGTTCCCTCCACATTTAGAAACATTCGTTATGAGTATTTGGCTGCTATACATTTCCACAAGATAAGCCACTTCGTTTGGCTATTATTTGCGGCTCGGTCGCTTCTAAAAAAAAGGCGATAGAGCTCAGGGGGCATTACCTGGTTAAAAAATTTAGTTTAGTTGATTGGTTCGATGTTTGTTTTCACACAACGTGGAATAGAAAGTTATACTGGTAGGAACCACCTGGTTCCACCAGCCCACAGGGGATTATTGTGTCCGTCCGTCCTGCATCCAAAAATGGGAGGGGTGGGGCTGGGTGGAGAGGGGAGGGTGGGGAGGGGCTGGGTGGGGAGGGGCTGGATGGGGAGGGTGGGGCTGGGTGGGGTGGGGCTGGGTGGGGAGGGGCTGGTCACCCCGTGGTGCCCTTATAAAACTCAACGTTTAACCTACTCACGCCGGCTTGTGCCCGCCCTCACAGTCGGCCATATTTGCGGAAAACACCACGCCGCCGTTGACCCTGGCCATTGACCGAGCAACCCAACGTTCCTACCAGCTCCCTCCGAAGGAATGTGTTATAACAGCAGGGAAGGGCACACGGAGGAGGCCTTGAGGCAGGGGGGAGAGAGGCGGACGCTTTGGGGTGTGGAGGGGGCCGCGTGTCGGAAATCCAAGGGGTTCAACCCGGAGTAGAGAAGAAAGCCATTGTGGCTGAGATAGGAGCGATTTTATGTCAGATGTGAGGTTGATGTTGTGTGATGGGAGTGGTTGATGTTGTGTGATGGGGGTGGTTGATGTTGCGTGATGGGAGTGGTTGATGTTGTGTGATGTGAGTGGTTGATGTTGTGTGATGGGAGTGGCTGATGTTGTGTGATGAGAGTGGTTGATGTTGAGTGATGGGGGTGGTTGATGTTGTGTGATGGGAGTGGTTGATGTTGTGTGATGGGAGTGGTTGATGTTGAGTGATGGGGGTGGTTGATGTTGTGTGATGGGAGTGGTTGATGTTGTGTGATGGGAGTGGTTGATGTTGTGTGATGGGAGTGGTTGATGTTGTGTGATGGGAGTGGATGATGTTGTGTGATGGGGGTGGTTGATGTTGTGTGATGGGGGTGGTTGATGTGTGATGGGAGTGGTTTATGTTGCGTGATGGGGGTGGTTGATGTTGTGTGATGGGGGTGGTTGATGTTGTGTGATGGGAGTGGTTGATGTTGTGTGATGGGGGTGGTTGATGTTGCGTGATGGGAGTGGTTGATGTTGTGTGATGGGAGTGGTTGATGTGTGATGGGAGTGGTTGATGTTGTGTGATGGGAGTGGTTGATGTTTTGTGATGTGAGTGGTTAATGTTGTGTGATGGGAGTGGTTGATGTTGTGTGATGGGAGTGGTTGATGTTGCGTGATGGGAGTGGTTGATGTTGAGTGATGGGAGTGGTTGATGTTGAGTGATGGGAGTGGTTGATGTTGCGTGATGGGGGTGGTTGATGTTACGTAATGGGAGTGGTTGATGTTGCGTGATGGGGGTGGTTGATGTTGCGTGATGGAGTGCAGCGGATCGAGGAGCGTGCTCCACATTGCCTTATTGTACCTCGCTGTTCAGGTGTGATCTCCAGCACACACCTACTATAATCACCCAGGAATAGCCTTAACGCTCGTGACGTTACTCCTCGTCGGCCAGCCCTCCTCATTAATAATCATGGACAGGTTACGGTCTTCGAATGGACCCCCCCTCATTAATAATCATGAGCAGGTGACGTCACTCCCCATCGAACATCCCCCCTCATTAATATTCAAGAGCAGGTGACGTCCTCCAAATGGATGCCTCCCTATTCATAATAATTAGCGGGTGACGTCACTCCACATGGGTGGCCAAGGAGCCTCCTCTCCTCTCCTCGGCGTCAACTTACATCCCTCACTACAAAGGCAGAACCCTCACGTCACGTGATCTCCGTAACGTTACTGAGTCATCAAAGTAAAAAGGACGTCATGATGAACAAGGGATTATAACCTTAAAGTGAAATAGGTCTGTGTCACCGCGCCCTTACAAATTGCACACGCATTAATGCATTGAATATCATGTCACGGTCTGCTTTTCTCTTGCAAGTTTCAGATTTACTGAAATACACCCGTCCTTGGACGGGCAAAAGGCGAGTGTATACATAATTACCCACGTGTTCTTATGTTTAGAAATAACGTCATACTGTAATGTATTCACTTACAACGTAGTAACCCTTAAAAAAGTTTCATCCGAGTCACTTGCAATCACGCTGAATCAGAGGGATTGTTTTTTTAAATAGTTTTTTTGCAACACAACAAGAGCCCGATACAAAGGCACAAACTGCAACTAACAGTGCGGGGGGGGGGTGGGCAACTCCATGGACTAAAGCACCAAATCATTACTCCTGGGTCTGAAGATTGGGATGAGATCGGGATGCGGGAGCATCGGTTTTTATATGGGGGAGGGCGGGGGGGATCCAATGTAGTGGAAGCTGACACGCGCCAAGTGGACTCATGCGCAGCAAAAGTCCCACAGGGTGGTGATTTGTGGAGCCATACGCTGAACCCAGCACGTTTTTTGCCGATGTGGGTGGGGCAGGCGCCCCATGGGGGAGTAGCTATAGCATATTAACATAAGCGCATAGCCCATAGTTGCTATTGCAGCCACACGGTACGGCAGGGGACAAGGGAACATGGGGCTAATGGTCCCTGGGATAAGCGGAATGTGGGAGACTCGTTTGTAAGTCTGAAATTGGTGTTTCGGCCAAGTCACTCCAAGTTGGTCGCTTGGCAATGTGTTTTCTTAATGTACGAGGTTCAATTTGATCGAATAGATGGCGGTCCGCAGCAGAAGTAAGGAAATCGCCGCATACCCAAGCCCGTGGGAACGACCGCTTCTCGCTGGGAGTAATAAAAAAGTTGATTAACAGGTAGCGGGCGTTTGAGGGAGGTGGGAAGGGGTGAAATGGGAGAGTTTGGGCCAGGTGATTGGCGCTGGCAAATCCCGTACAACTGCTCCCTTGTCGGTAGCAGATCAGGGAGCTCGGGCGCAGAATGGACGGAAACAAGGAGGGAGAGGCACGGGGCATGGACCGCAGAGTCTGGAGGGAGAGCTGGAAAGTCGTCGTCTGTGGACGAATGAGAAGGAGTAGAGTCTCGCGGGAACTCTCACCACCTTTTGGGTTCTAGTGCCACCGCGCCATGCACACCATGTCGAGTTACCCCAGCAAGTCTGTCGATGCCTAGCCAAACCCGAGGTGAGAGATTAAACGTTACAAAGTCTGTGTTGTCTTTGTCTTCATATTGTGGGTGGTGCATTGTGGGTGTACAAGTGACTAGACAAAGTCCCATCGGTGAGCTCCTCCAGCAGGCAAGGCTGCGTTGGCTGGGTCATGTAGCCCGCATGCGCAGCCTAAACAGCTTTTGTTTGGCTGGATAGAGGGGGATAAATGGGCGCGGCACGGTCTAGAGAAGAGATGGAGTGATGTGGTACAAGAGGATATGGAGCTGAGTGGACTTGTCGATGACTTGTACCAACTATGTCAAGATCGGCCTCTGTGGAGGAGGCTCATGAAGGATGCTACTGGGCAGTTGGAGGCAGTCGCTCTCCAACAACAACGGAGAAAAGAGGAGCGATGCTCGCAACGTGTGAAGCACTGGGTGGATGTCACAGTAGGGGATACAGGTGGTACATCGGCCAGTCATCTCAGTTGACCCATGGCACCAGGGTCTGCCCCGGCAGGCGTTAGACACTTCGCGTGGTCTCAACGTGCACATAGCCTGACACAAGCGCCGTGGTGAAGTCACCGCCACTTAGTGGCAAATGGCGGTTGTTGTGATTAGGCAGGTAGCTAACTCATGAGGGCGCTCGGGCCAAACGGGAGGCCCTCAGTTTAGAAACCCTCCCTGCCGCCAGCGAGGCATGCACAGGGTCTTCACCATGAGGAGCCGTCTCCCTAGGCCGTGGGAAGGCCGTATAACCTCGGGTGGAGTGTACATGAGGCAAGGAGCCAACTTTAGGCGTAAGTTTACCTATAGGTACATACACGCATAGAGGCACATACTTAAAGTGACGGTTGCACGGGCGCCTCCGACTCAGCAAATTGGGGTGTGGAGTTTTAACCCTTGGGTGAGGTTGGGAGGTGTGGAGTGGTTGCCCAGCCGGGGTGTGGGATGACAAACCGGTGGCGCACTCGGAGGTGAAATGCCCTCCAGGAGGGTGTTGCTTGGAGGAAGGACTGTCGTATACAGGGGACGAGGATACTGAGGAAGAAATAGAGACCTTCCAGAGGTGACTTCGCAGCCAGGCCCGGCGACATGGGGTTCCACAGGGTTCAATCCTCGGCCCCCTCTTGCTCTCTCTTTATGTCAATGAATTGGGCACTGACCTGGATCATTCCAGGTTAAATCTTTTTGCAGATGACACGATACTGATTACTGCTGGCCGCTCTCCGGATGACGTGATTGCTAAGCTCCATGGTGATTTCAACAAACTACAACATCAGCTAGTTGCTCTTAAACTCGTCCTGAATACCTCCAAAACCAAGGTGCTATGCTTCTCACCAGGACTAAAGCAGGAAGTTATTTTTCCCCAATTACATTCCTTAAATAATTATCAAATAGAGCAAGTCAAGGTCTATAAGTATATTGGGGTCATTATTGATTCAAAACTGAAATTTGAAGATCACATTGATTATATTGGTAAAAAGACAAAAATAAAAATTGTTTTTTTGTATCGACACAAGCACCGCTTCCCCCCTATGTTCCGTTTGGAATTGATAAAACTTACCATACTGCCTCTACTTGATTACTGTGACATCGTGTATAAATCTGCCCCAAGTACTGTACTGAAGAAGCTTGACTCAATGTATCACTCGGCCTTAAGATTTGCATTGAACTGCCCATATAGGACTCACCACTGTGATCTCTACATTGGGTCAAACTTAACATCTCTCAATGTTCGACGGCTTGTGCATCAGATCTTATTTATTCATGATGTACTTACAAAAAAATCCGCAGATTACCTGCTAGATCTCCTTTCTATTGCCGTACAAATACTGGAGGAAGGGCCTTTGCTATTGATGCCCCCAGGGTCTGGAATGCTATTGCCATTAATCTGAAACTTGAATTACTACCTATGAGATATTCACTCAAAACTGCTCTAGAGGAGTTGTACACCCAGAGCTGCCACTGCAATTTAGTGGCCAAAAATACAATGTTTCACTCCGAGTGATCGCTGCAAAGTATGCAAAGTATGATCTGTGTTTTGATTTAGTGTGCTGATCTGAAAGGTGCATTGAAAAATATTGATACTCCGACTGATGCTCCTACTGTTGTGGAGTGACTCATGCAGCCAGCTAAGGCTGCAGAGTTTGGTAGTACATGTTGTTTATGTCGTTTATTGTGAAAATTCGGTCACAGTTCCTATGATCACTGTTTCATTGCTTTTATGGCTTTATTTTGGTGATTTTCGAAAAGTTTTTTGGTTTGGCCATGTTTGTTTGTTGTAGTACAGAGCTAGACTGATGGCCTTAATCTAAGTTGTCTTGTGGTTGTTGTTGTTTGACTTGCATCCCACTGGGATATTTGCACAGGGTTGGTGTACGGTGATATTTCTGCAATATTTTGCTGTCTTTTCTTGGATTTTCTGTTTGCACATAGTCAATTTAAGATGTTTTCTTGTTCATGTTTTTGTTTTTTGTTTGTTGCGGTTGCACCCGATTCAAGAGCCGAATGGCTCACAGGGCTACACCGAATAAATGAACTTTGAGCTTTGATGGGAGAGGGTCGCGCAATGTGCCCCCTAGCTATGATGGTGCATGAGGGACTGGCAATGGCCTGGAGCTGCCCCGGTCAGGCAGTCGCCATGCCAGCAAGGCCTCAGGTGGAATCGGCCCACCAATTCACCCACACTCATCGTGTAGACTTCACATCATGTGACATATTAACTCCTCCTGTCTATGCCCAGAGGAAAGCGGGAGATACCCCAAGCGCCCGTCTCCTCCCCCCGACGTCCCTGCAAGCGCATCTCCCGATAGGCTCTGTGGGAACGGGACTATCTTTGGCTTCGAACTCTCTGCCTTTAAGCTTGTGGCTTAAACGTGGTGCCATACCACAGCTTCCATAAGGGAGGCCTATGATCCCTCCCGTTCGCCATAATGGCTTACCCAGCCAAAAGTTAAAGGTCTGCAGTCGTGCATGATGGAGTTTTGATGCACCATTGGGTTTCAGGCCCCACAGGGTTGTTTCGATTGAGGAGCTGGACTTCATGTCACAGACATTATTAAAGAGGTTCATTGTATCCAAGCAAATCCACCAGGGGTTTTGTCGCTATTAGTGGAGGTCTGGTGAGGAGTCTCAAACCCATCATATCAGGCATTATCGGCATTGAATAATGTCTGCACTGTCCCAACTTGCACACAATGACTCAGGCACGAAAGGGATGGACAAGGGAAGAAGAAGAACAACAACAAAGCCAACAAACTTGGGCCCAACACCGAGCCTGAGAAAAAAAGAGTCCTCCACGGACTCCCGGTGAGACCAGAGTGCAGCCCTCGAACCGTCCACAGGAGGGGACAACAAAAGAGCAACATTATTGATGACTACTCATTACATATTATCCCCCAAGGGCCGCAAGTCCACCGCCGCAGTTTGCCACTCCAAGAATGCGTGGTCACCATGGCACCAATGTCGCGGTCCCAGCCTGCCCCGCTGGCGCTGTCTGATGGGCCCCCACCTCTGGCCAGAGGTCGCAAACGGGTTTTGATTCCTTACCCGTACCCATACCCGGCCGCACCAGAGTCGCAAATGGGTACCCGTACCCGGCCGGGTACGGGTAGCCGGGTATTGGGTAGGGTACGGGTATCGTGTACCCGGTTGCGACCTCTGCCTCTGGCTCACCAATCCATCTCACGTCCCCCCTTGGGCCTTGTAGGATTTCCTGCATTATTTTACTTGCCATTGCCTCTCCCGAGGTCATAAAGTCAAGTTTTTTTTCGCTGACAAACTCGTAGCTTAGCCGGGTAGAACGGTTGAGAATCTATCCCCTCTCTCCCCACCCGATCCCTGTACAAAGGCAGAATAAGATCCCCGAGTCTCCCGGAGTTAGATCTGGGGTGATGAAGTTATCCTCGATCAGGGCACTTTTTCCTTGAGTTATTGCTGCCTTCAATTCCTCAGAGGCTGAATGACGGGTTGCAAACAAAATCATTAAGGGGGCCAGGTCTTGGGTTGTTCGTCTCAATCAGATCCCTTACATCTCTCTTCCCCACTCAGTAAGCGTGCACAATATACTCTGCCTTGACGAGTTGTAGGTCAGGGAATTACGGGCTTCTTAAAGCAGTGGGTCGATTTTAAATTTCGATTTAAAGCTTTCGTGACTGCAGGGATTCATATTCTTAGATCTTTCGGTAAAGTCATGTAGAAGGGAGATAATAAAATAATAACAATTAAACATAATAACATTCTCACGACGTTTCGGCCACAAAACAAGCAGCCGTCCTCAGGTGAAGAACAGAGTGTCGGAAAGACAGCGCCCTAATGAAACACTGCTAAGCTTGGCAGCGTATTTTAAGCTGGGTGGGAGGAGCAGAGTGCCTTGACAAAGGAGTTTACATATCACCAGAGTAATTTAGCATATTGATGCTAAAGAACTGCTTCTACCCTACTACCATACAATAAACCGATGTGAAAAAAACTAGGTGTAAACTACATCAATATAATCAATGTACTCAATATACTCTCCAATAAGCTGAGCTATTAACATTACGTAACTTGGTATACACTACACTACACTATATAATGACTACCATATAATAATTGTTTTTTTACCCTTTTATCTGGCAAAAACTGACACCGTTTGGTCTCACATGGTGTTGGACCAGAGACTAGGCTCTAAGGAAAGCTGTCTCGGGTGTGGACCAATCAATTTCAAGGACAGTGCATATATTATCAGAGTTGTGTTTTTTGTTTGCATTCCGACTGCAGGTATTGTGGTCAATGCAAACATGACTCCTTGTAAAAAAAGGTGTCAGTTTTGTTGCCAGATGAAAAGGTAAAAAACCAATTGTCATATTTTGCTACTGGCAAAGGAGGTTCCAATGACTACCATATAGTGAACCGATTAAAAACTAAAATATAAACTACATCAATATAATCAATATAGGAGAGGGCTCCTTGGGGAGCATTGCCCTCGGCTCCCTCCGGGAGGTTGTAGGCCTTTAGTGGACATCCCCACCCCTTACCATCCAGTGTATTGTAAGCTTCTTCTAGTTCCAACAGTCTGGCTTCATGTATCTTGACCAGGTCGCCTTACTCCACTTTTGTGGCTTGGAGGGTCATCGTAAGAGATTCCTGCCTCTCCCCTCTCTCCCGGACTAGGCTCAAGTTTTAATCGAGAACCCAAAGCAGGGCTGTGTTTTCCTCTGTCGAGATAATTGTTCAATCTTCTTCAGAACGGTATGAGGCAGCTCCCCAGCTCTTCCTGGGAGGATTTCTGGTCTTACCTTGACCGGGGCGGGGACGAGGTGGCTCTTGACGGGGGAGCATATTAACCTCGGCTAACCATAGGCTTCGGTTGCACAAAGAGGGTCTTAGGCCTCGATGGTCAATTATCAACTCAGCTAAATACATTAAAGAAAAATAACTCCCTCTGGGGTCTTGGGACAAAAATAATAAATGAAAAATCTGTAATAAAAAAGAAAGGTAGTGTAATGGGTATATTGGGTTGAAATCTGAAGTAGAGGTTAGAGAGGCCCAGTCAGCGCTCCTTACTCGGCCACGACGTCGCCAGCAGTCAGGAAAGTTGATTGTTAAACCCGAGAATAAGAAACCGCCGATTATCACGGCTGGAATATTTTACTATGTTACACGTGTAGTGACGTAAATGGAGTCACTATGGCGTTTAGCGCCAGCTACTGTCACAAGAGTGGAACTGCGCGTCTTGAGCCTCTCTCTGGCACCAGAGTGGGTATGGCATGGAAGCGGGCCCTAGGGGGCATGGTTCTGGTGACCGTCAAGGAGAGAGCAAGTAAGGACGTGACAGTCTGGGTGAACTCGAGAGGGCACGTGACTGGGACAGGGTAGCGAGGGGGCCCAAAGGGGGACTTGAAGGACACGTGGTGCTCGGTCGAAAACCTTCTGGTGAGATCCATAAGGGGGCGTGGCCGAAGGAGGAACGAGGCCACGTATGGGAGCATACAAGGGAGGTCCCGAGAGCAATCGCGGCTGTCTGCTGGAATGTAACCCTCGGTGCTACGTCTCTTTGGGCATCGGTCGGCATCGTGGATCAGGCAGTGTGTTGCTGACCTGACCTGTTTATGTAGTTAACCTGTTGGGGTCAAGTAACTGTGTACGTTTATGTAGAAACCCTGTTGGGGTGCTGTAATGAACGTGTTGCCTCTAAAGTCAAGTGTGTGCCTCCGTAGAACCCACTACACACGGAATAAGTGATCCCTTAGGAACATCTCTCCAGCCTCTTTCCACTCCGAATAAAAACAAAGATTTCAACTTGTAATACTGCGCCATTGCACAGAATCCGCTCGCTCTCGTAGATAGAGGACGACCCAAAGAGAGAGACAGGTCGACTCAGATGCGCTCGGGGGAAGGCAGCAGCAGCAAGCGTGCCAGGGGAAACACTATCCTGTACAGACGGAACAGATGCAGTCCACATTTTTACTGTACTTCATTCTGACGCATTGGGATCTAGGGATGAAATGCGCCTTACACACGTAATTGATTGTACGACTCATCCTTGAGGCCCACCGGAAGAGAGTTTCACGACATCCGCGTGTGATTCACCAACCCTAGCTGCTGCCTCTACAGCGCTGGGTTACAGGCCCCGTGCAGCAACGCAGCCACTATCGCCCGATGCCTCAGCCTCCACATCTGCTTCAGCAATGGAGACGCGAAATTTGACTCTAGAGCCATTCGTGTTTTGTTCGCGTAAACATGATCTTCTAAACATGCACTGTCGTTTATTTTTATTGAGTGTTAACTCAATGTCAGTGGTGTTAACTAAGTGTAAATGTAATTCGAAAAAATATTTATAAATCATGTGATGTCTTTTTTTTATCGTGGTGTATCTGCTGTAGGGATACACAGGTATGGTAGATGGGGCTGATAGGGATACAGAGAAGGGTTGATCTGGTTGGTACTTGTACAGAAGTAGTAGGTGTAGGGGTAAGAGGAGGGTTAATATTGCTATTATGGGAACAGTGAGGTAGATATGACTGGTAGAGTATCTGGGGTTGGTGCGGATGCAGAGGGGGGTAGATGGGACTGGAAAAGTTCGGGAACCACTGTTGTTTCGGAAATGCAAAGTGCAGACAAAACTTATCGTCGGCCACACAGCGCGTCAAGGGCCACGCGGCGCGTCAAGGGCCACGCGACGCGTTGTGAGCGAGGTGTCGACTGCTCGGGTCCGTCCGGCCGTGGTCACTGCCGTGCCTCAACTGCTTGATGTGGTCATCGCGCAGTGAGAAGCCCTGTGTCACTCGTTCACCTCCCAAGGCGCTGTCACGTCGGTTTGTGACATTCGCCCACAAAAGGTCAACCAATTCACCCGCAAAGATCAACTCAATCACCCGCATAATCGACCTGTAAATACATCGACACTCATACAAAGGCGAATACGCGCATTACAACTCACATTCAGATGCAAATTTGCACGAAAAAAATACCTTGTGCGGATGAAACATTCCACATTTAAAGGGACCATCTGATAATTTGTTCAGTGTCAATGAGCGCACTTGTAATAAAGTAACCAAGCAGACAATCCATCCCCCCCCCCCATGTCTGTACCTGCACGTAAAGAACACAAGTATGTTGCACGTACCATTAGCCACACGGGCTTCTGCGAGTGCAACATTTTTGCAGCATTGGTTCAACGAAAGCAATCTGTTTTCGACATTTAGTGTCTCATCAGCAGTCAGCCTTAGATGAATTAATGCTGGGGAATTACCAGATGCGTATTGGCAAACAACCTCCTTCTGTTAGATAAGCGCTCTTGTTCGACGCAAATCTCCACAGGGCACAACACAGAATCACGATTATTTTCAAGGCGCATTGTAACTCGGTGATTATTCGTCGTTATCAATTGTCGCAGCTAAAATGGCGCTCAAATCCCCGCCACGTTCTGCCCAATGGCAGTGGACGGCGAGAGGCGTTCACACGACACGGCGCGCCTCTTCCCCGCACCTCGCCCCCCCCACGGCTTGGCCGGATTGGAGTGTGTTTCGGTGCGCTCGCAATGCGGGGCGCGCAGCCGGTTACCGGTTAAAGGTTCAGCCCAAGGATTCATATTCTTAGGTTTTTTCGGTAAAGTCACGTAGGTAAAACATTAAAATTAATGAAAGTAAAATAAAATAAAAATCACGACGTTTCGGAGGCTTGTGTTGCCTCCGAAACGTCGTGATTTTTATTTTATTTTACTTTCATTAATTTTAATGTTTTACCTACGTGTCTTACTTTTGGCAGCGCGTCCATTGCTGCTGCTGTCACACCAATGTACCCAGTCGAGCCACACTTTTTCAGAAAAGTCCTGCTACACGTTGGGTTGTTATTTTAAGATATTTTCAGATAATTCATAAATTCCACGAGTGTCTCAGCTCCCGACGAAGGACAGATATGAGCCTGGCCCCATTCCGAGCAACTTTTATCATCTTTTCTCATCTCCGGCCGACGTTTCCTCGTTGCAGATGCGTTTCGCAGTGTTTCTATAATCGTAACATCGCCATATCGCGGTGGCCCTCCGTAGCAGAGTGTATCTGTGACGCTGACCTTGCGTTGGCAGTGGTGCACAAAGCACAGCCAAAAACATCAACAACTCACTGTCGTCAATAACAACAAAAACAACACTCTGGCCTAAAAAGGAAACGTACATTAATTAGCGACGTATCGGGCAATGGCCTTTCTTCACAGGACAAAGAGAGGTTCAGAGGGAAATACGTCTAAATATGCTATGAAGGGTCATTGCCCAAAACGTCGCTTATATTAGTTTATTTTAAGGGCCACATTGTTACGGACGAATGGTTGACCACTTGGTAGATACCAAGAGTAGTCACTGTATGGGTGCGGTAACACGCTATGTGACCACAGCTCACTTCGCTGGTCAGTGCGGGTTAGTGAAGGCGGGGAGCGTAGAAGAACGGTACAACAATGGACGCTGCTGTACTGGCCTCTGCTGCCCGGCAGGTAACGAATTTACTTGACAGTGAATTGGCCGAACAGTGCAAAGGATATGAAATGAAGACAATTCACCTCCTTCCCATATCTGCTCCTCCATATAAATAATATTTTATACGTCCGTAGGGAGCGCGTAATTTCAGTAGCACGGGCTACAAACAATTTTCAATGTCAATCTTAATTTGGAGCTTTCGTGACTGCAGGAATTACTCTTTGGTTCTTTCGGTAAAGTCACGTATAAAGATAAAATAATAAATTAAATAATAGCATACGACGTTTCGATTGCAACACAAGCAATGTGTGTTCTCTCTCTATGTATCTTTGTGATATCTGTCTGCTTATATGTCTGTCTATAGTTTTATGGTTAGATTTTTGTTGCTATTTCTTTTATACCTGATGATGATTGCTTGTGTTGCAATCGAAACGTCGTATGCTATTATTTAATTCATTATTTTATCTTTATACGTGACTTTACCGAAAGAACCAATGCGTAATTTTCAATGTCTCATCAGCAGTCAGGCTCGCTTAAACCAATGCTGGTGAACTGTGGGAAATACAGCTGCTTGCTGTGAAGGTCGCCGAGACGGGAGCACGGGTGGGATGGGAAAAAGCCATGAGCGCCGCCAGAGAGAGAGAGAGAGAGGCATGCAGGGCGCAGGAGGGTGATGGTGACGATGGTGGAACGTCCGAAGGGACGCGCTTCACGAGCGAAAACACGGCGACGTGCGCAGTGGGTGCGTTATTATCAGAGGACGTAATTTATCCACCAACTGGCATAATTTCGTGGGATTAGTCGGAGAGCGTAATTGAACATTTTAAGTCACACACTCGTGTCCTGTTACAGTACTTACTTTCAATACGAACGCTCTCGAAATACCTGTCCCGTCCGTATATATTTTTTTATGCGATCTACCCCCATGTCACTGTGTAAATCCGCGCTGTGGGTGACACGCTGCATTGTTTTACAACTGCCGAATTGGAACACTCGCCGAGCTACAATGTGGAATGTTTTTTGCGAGAAATAACTTTCCACTTACCCGGTGCAGAAGTTTTATGTTCGCGGGGTTCTTCCGAACACGTTTCAGCGTTTCAGCTCTCCCAGGACTGCCCAGCAGCAGGAATCGGGAACCCCGCAGCAGAACGCAACCGTCGCTATCGTGACTCGCGGTTGCCAGCCTCCCCACTGTCCCCCACCCACCCAACTCACCCCGTACCAGAGCACCTGCGGACACGCGGCCACACCTGCGTGTCGATCCTCGGGGGCGGTGCTGCCGTGAAGCTCACCGCCACGGCAACGCCACGGCCACCTCGTGGCGCGTTGTCGCCATGCTGATGTGTCACTCTGACCGCGAGTATCATTTTCTCTCGACCACGTAAGCAGCCCATGTGTTCCATTCATGAGAATGACACATGGCGATGCAAGTTCAGTGTCACCTATGAATAAACTACGCCCCGGAGGTGGTTACTTCGAAACAGCTCCTTTAGCAATCGCTCTCCTTGATTGACATCATCTCGAGCATCAGCCCGGACGGGCGCGAATGTCCACGTGGATTTTGAAGCGACACTTTCCCTCGCCTGCAAGGCAATGAGGATCGCTGCTCGCGGCTCTTTGTCCGTCATCGTTGCGCTGCGCCGCGTGCGTCGCTCCCAGTTCCACTTCGCTGCGCTCTTGGCGTCCGCGGCGAAACGCTTCGCTAATTGAGAACGGAGCGATGTTATTTCCTTCACTAAATCTGCTGCACTTACGCTCGAAGTGTGAATACATCACAACACCATTATCCACTTGTCTTATTTAATGTCAACTGTGTTTAATAATACATTTAAACAACTTTATAGATCTTACATGCACCTGGACCTAACTTTCTCATGTTACACGTCCACCCCGCGTGTTCTTGCTACAGAATTATTTCAGGAGCCGCAACTCGTTCTCTGCGATGCTGAAGTTTTTTGGCTTTGTTTTATTGCTGCTGCTGCTGCTGCTACTGTGCTCACGAAGCACCACGGATCTCCCGTGTAAAATAGCCGGGTAACTAACTGGTTAAACTCAATCATCCGTGTGACAACATTAAACTTAAATAATGATCATATAATCTTGATTTGAAGCTTTCGTGACTGCAGGAATTCATACTCTCTGGTTCTTTCGTTAAAGTCACGTAGGTAGAAAAACGAAACAAAATAAAAATAATATATCACGTGACTTTACCGAAAGAACCAAAGAGTAATGATCATATATTTATTATTTTAACACTTGTTAAATTGACTCATACCGAGAGTGTGTGGGGCGTGTCCCTTATTAATGATCATTTTGACCATTATCCATGATCAGTTCATTGCTGGATGAAAGCCCCCTCTCTTGTCCTCGCATATCATCCTGCGATGTAACGTTTCACCTGCAATCCATGCAAAGTTAAAGATCCCCCGTATAGCCTTAATATACATTTTGAGCAATTACTGTTAGCGAGCACCTATGAAAGCCGGCACGGCACACAAAAAGTGGGTGGCCAGCACCATGCCAGGCCGCCTTTGTCTTCTTAGCAGCGATGTTTACACACCGAACCAGATACTAATTTGAGGCTGAGTCGACCTAGAGGAGACCCAGGACCGGTTCAAGTAACCGTCACTTGTGTTGGCCGTGAGCGGCACTCGGGTTACCGGGTTGGTCGTGCAGCGCGCCAACCACTCCACTAGCGCTCCCTACAACATTATATAGAAACACACACACACACATGTATGTACATGTGTATGCACACATGTACACACACGAGCTGAGTTAATCGCTGTATCTCCTCTCTTGGCTGACCCACTTTGCTGACGCCATTCTTCCCCCAGCACGACCGTCGTCTGCCCATCCTTTGACGTGTCCCAACTCGACGGAATTCGGAGATTTGCGCCTCTCCCACGTTCCCACGCAGCCCACTACAAACTGATCAGACGTCCACGTGCCGCTTATCATCGCCGATTTCAGCGGTCCACAAGCGCAGCAACATATGCAGCAATCGCTTTCCGTGTGGTCCCCGTGCAGTGGTACGCGCACGACGCCTCCTCCAAGCAGCGATGTTCACGGCTTCATCTCACACCTGCTGAATATTCTTCTTGGTTCTTTCGGTAAAGTCACGTAGAAGGGAAATAATACAATAATAAAAATAAAACATAATAAAATAAAATGTATGTATTTTTTTTTTAATTATTTTACAATAAAAAAAAATAAAAAAAAATGTAAATTATACTTTATTTTATTTTATTATTTCCCTTCTACGTGACCTTACCGAAAGAACCAAGAAGATGAATCCCTGCAGTCACGAAAGCTTTAAATCGACATTCTGCTAAATATTGTTTAGTGTGGTGGTGTTTATCGGTAGGGAGACCGTTGTTTGCTCTACAACGGGAAATAACAGACAGCTGTCCGGGTCCACTCGTCTTTCAAACCTCCTGTATTTGGATAACTAAAAGTAGTCTGCTTTTTACGTAATAACACAATGCCAACAATACGTTTTGTAAGGCTTTTTGTATCTAGGATTTAAATACCAAGAAGCGCATTCATAGAGGACACATTTAAAAGGGAGCAATTTAAAATTAACAGTGGCCCGTTTTCTTTATTCCTTACTCCCCCATCTCTGGGGTGTCGCCATTTGTTAGCTGTCTTTCAAACTTCTTCCGTCGTTACAATTAAACTTAATGTTTGGTTGTTAGACGGTTATTTTATTTACACCCCGTTACAAAGGACATTGCGTGTGGCCAGTGACCCAGCTAGTTTCAGGAGCAATGTTTATCTCATCACTATAATAATCGGCCATGATTGATCCGCTGCTAGCTAAAAGACTCCTCCCAAAAGCTGCCAGCATCTCTCACGTTCCTGAGATGCAACAATCCACCGAGTGGCAGTTGATTTAATCGCTCCATCTCCTCCCAGGCCGTGTATCACTTGAGCACTACCGATCCCGTATATATCTGCGCTCTCAATTAACTTTAATTGCCAAATAATATCTTTATACTTATTAAATCTCCTTAGTTTAACACGCTTTACATGGGTTTTTTCTACATTTATTTTACTAAGTGATTTAGATGGCAGGAGCGTGCAAGGGCCGTTGAATGAGTGACCGTAACAAAGGCAGATGGCACATGGGGGTCACAAAAGGGCTACAGGGGAGCGGAGGGACGGAGTGGAGGGGCAAAAGGTGAGAAGAAGGGAATGGGCAGTGGAGAAGAGGTGAATATTTAAGAGAGGAACGAAAGGTGGTTAAGGAGGGAGACTGCTTCATGTACAGGGGGAGTTTCCTGCAGTGGTGGGGCGCAAGGAGAGAAATGCAGGTGCGTGTTAACTGCGGAAGCAGTGTGATTAATTATGAATGGTGAGTAAAAACTGAACACTCGGGCCGCGGGGGTATGGCTCCGCGATGGGGGTTGAATTACACAGCACAGTACGTACACTTTCCTCGTGATGCTGCTGGTGGTGGCTCCGTGTGGCCAATGAAGCGCGGCTGAAGGGAATTTCCGTTCTGAATGATGTAGCGAATGAAAGCCGTTGTCCAAGGATTGAAGCTGCACCACCCTCCTCACTCACCTAACTAACGAGGCCACTCACTCGCCGGCCCTCCCACACACTCACTAACCGATCCACTCATCCAAAGATCTTCCGCATAGACTTAACAGATTGTTAGCGAGCACCTATGAAGGCCGTCACAGTACACGAGGGAGTGGATTACCTGCTCCACGCCAGACCGCCTTCGTCTCCCCAGTGGCGACGTTTCACACACCACGCACGTGTTGGCCCTGAGCGGGAATTGAACCAGGGTTGCTGGTTTCGTAGTCTAGCGGAATAACCGCTGAACTACGACACCCGCTCATCAGCCCGCTCACCAGCTCGTTCACCAGCCCGCTCACCCACCCACTTAACGACAAAGATCCCCCGTATAGCCTTTACAGACTGTTGGGGCAAGTGTTGTTAAGCGACCACTTATGATGGCCTGCACAGCACACGAGGGAATTGGGTGGCCAGCAACACGCCTGGGCGCCTGTCTCCCGAGTAGCGACGTTTGCACATCGTACCAAGTACTAATTTGAGGTTGAGGCGACCTAGGGGAGGCCCGTGACCTGTTCAGAAATAGTCACTAGTGTTGGCTGCGAGCGGCAATTGAACTCGTGTCGCAATTGAACTCGTCCTAGCCGAGCGCGCTTGCTGCTACACTACCGCTCACAACTTCCACTCACCCACCCGTATCCCAGGAGCCCCCAATAGGGCACCAGTGTCAATGTAGCCGTTGCATCGCCAAATGATTTGTTCATCGTGTGGCCTCTTAGGAGTGTGGGAGTGAACGGACACAAACTGTCAACAAAAGAGAGTCCCCGCACAAGGTAGATATTAATTCCATGACCACCGCAGGCCATGAGAGCCAAACACGATGCAGCCAATTCTACCCGGTAACTTGAAGACACACAGAGACAACTGTAAATTGATGCTCTATTGCCTCCGAAATCATTCAACTAGCTCATGTATCGACTATGGCAGGAGCAGAAATGCGTCCAGGAGCTCGATGGTAATGCCGAAGTCTGCTAGCCATGACGAGAGGGCTTCAGCAGAGAGAGTTCGTGTGTGTCCACGGGATCCGTTTGGCCAGTATTAAGATGATAAAAATATAGAAGAAATGGCTCCACCCTTTCTGGTAACAGTGTATATATTCTTAGGTTTTTTCGGTGAAGTCACGTAGGTAAAACATTAAAATTAATACAAGTAAAATAAAATAAAAATCACGACGTTTCGGAGGCAACACAAGCTTCCGTCTTCAGGTGGAACCGTCACAGCCACGACAGCTGTATCAAGTAAATTAGAGATTACAAGAGCTACCACTCCGTATATATATATAATTTTAATGTTTTACCTACGTGACTTTACCGAAAAAACCTAAGAATATGAATCCTTGCAGTCACGAAAGCTTCAAATCTAGAAACAGTGCATATATTAAGTATCAAACCATATTTGTTTGCATGTTTTACCACAAGTATGTGTGGTTAATGCTGACTTGATGACTTGTGATAGGTAGATATTTTGTGTTTGAAGTCTTTGAACATGTTAAAACCTACTGTATTGTTGCCAAGAAGGGTAAAGTTTATTTTTGTTATCAGCGTTTGTGTGGCGTTGATCCTCCTCCTCCTCCGTCGAAGGAGCGTAGACTGCAGTGGATTTGTTGAAAAAGTTATTTAAATACAGTATTTAATATATTGTTGATAATGAAGATATATTAAATAAGTGTATTATGTTGTTGAAAATTGAACATGTATAAATGAAACAGCAACAGATTTAATTCCATACATTTTTAAATAATTGAACATGTTGAATACACCTAAATTTGATAATTCCATGTGTTGCCGACAATTAAAGATATACTAAATCATTATTTGAAATATACAGTATTGTCGAAAATCGACATATCGTCTTTTTTTACCTATGAAAGGCATTGTTTGTCTGTCTGTCTCTCTGTCTGTGTGTGTGTCTGTGTGTGTGTGGCCGAAACTTGTGAAGGATTTGGCTCGCGAACCGTGGGTTCAACGTTTTAAAAAAGTACCCAGGTAGCATGCCATAAGCCTTTAAAGTAGTTTAATGAGCGATTTCGTGCTGTTTTCGGTTATTCATTTCTTACATAACACGTGCTCGACCCTACCAACTCACACGCGTTCGCTGGGGCTACCAAGTCACACGCGTTCGCTGGGGCTACCAAGTCACACGCGTTCGCTGGGGCTACCAAGTCACACGCGTTCGCTGGGGCTACCAAGTCACACGCGTTCGCTGGGGCTACCAAGTCACACGCGTTCGCTGGGGCTACCAAGTCACACGCGTTCGCTGGGGCTACCAAGTAACACGCGTTCGCTGGGGCTACCAAGTCACACGCGTTCGCTGGGGCTACCAAGTAACACGCGTTCGCTGGGGCTACCAAGTCACACGCGTTCGCTGGGGCTACCAAGTCACACGCGTTCGCTGGGGCTACCAAGTCACACGCGTTCGCTGGGGCTACCAAGTCACACGCGTTCGCTGGGGCTACCAAGTCACACGCGTTCGCTGGGGCTACCAAGTCACACGCGTTCGCTGGGGGTGAGAGGGGAATTCTCTTTCGCGTGGACACTTCGCAAGCTGACACGCATATTTACAGCTCCCTTCAAACATTTATTACCATGACAATTATTACCATTTATTACATTTGTTACTCATTACAAATTGTCTTTTTTAGGTTAGATTTAAGGACAGGGATGAACCAATGTTTATGAAGAATAGCCTTTTTCTGTGCTCTTGAGGCATAAGGTCCACGCAATATCACTTACTGCACAGGGGCATACCAATAAATATACTCAATTACGTCTTCATTCTATAATATTGACACTTGCCCCCTCAGTACGGGGGTTGAAACAGTGACGTTATGTCAATTACGCTTGATTGGTGCGCATCTGCTCATAGTTACAGGCAGGTTAGGTTCATTTTGTATTCGTTGAACTTCATCAATTTGCCGGTGTGTACCGTATTTTCCCGCATATAACTCGCGGGGTATACCACCTTTTACAAACAAAACAAGACCTTGCGGGGTATATGGAGGTGTGGGCTATCCCAAAAATATTTTACACGTGTGACATGTCGTAACGCGTTTACTTTTTCATGGTTGGACTATCCCCTATGCAACACTTACCTTTGACTAAAGCACTGCTGAATAAACCACTCACACTAAAATTGCACATGTTATCATGTTTTACATTTTTCGAATTGTTTATACAATGAAACGACAATGTTTGAAGTGGGCGCACTTTGTTTACCGTAATACTTTCAGTGGCTGTAGGGGGGTGCAAATGTTTCAGCTGAGGCAATGGATTGCACAATGGAAAGGGCCTTAACAAGCATCTACGAGACGCGGAAACGCATTCCTGCGGAGGGAGCTGGTAGGAACGTTGGGTTGCTCGGTCAATGGCCAGGGTCAACGGCGGCGTGGTGTATTCCGCAAATATGGCCGACTGTGAGGGCGGGCACAAGCCGGCGTGAGTAGGTTAAACGTTGAGTTTTATAAGGGCACCACGGGGTGATCAGTCCCTCCCCACCCAGTCCCACCCCTCCCACCCCCACCCAGCCCCAATCTCCCCACCCAGCCCCTCCCCACCCTCCCCTCCCAACCCAGCCCCTCCCCACCCTCCCCACCCAACCCCTCCCCACCCTCCCCTCTCCACCCAGCCCCACCCCTCCCATTTTTGGATGCACGACGGACAGACACAATTATCCCCTGTGGGCTGGTGGAACCAGGTGGTTGCTACCAGTATCATACAGCTAATTGCTGAGTCCATTAGGCCGCTGCTATTGGCTGAGCACTATACAGTCGCGACCACGAGCTTTGTTTCATACTTCCAATGCCTTTGTTGCCGCTATTGTCTGCACAGTGCGCAATCTACCAGTGCTAAAACTGTACAGGGGTAACTACCGGTCCAGTAGCTATAATATGATGAGGTCGAATGCTGGTAAGCCTAACAGTACACTTACTTACTTATCTTCCAGTTATGTGTTACTTAGTTATTGGATATTTAATTTTGTTACTTTTTTACTGTTTTAAGTTCACTCGTTTCCGGTTAGTTTGTTTTCTTTGTGCACGTTATGATTTTAATGTTAACAATTGATAGTGGAATGTATTTACAAATGTAAACTTTGTATGAATATGATGGAATTAAGCTGCGGTAACGACGTTAAAGATATGAATGCATACGAGGTATGTGGAGGTGCGGGCTATCTGGAATTTGTTTAACACAAAACGCAATTTTTGCAGGGTATATGCGTCTGCGGGTTATATGAGTATGCAGGCTATATGCGGGAAAATACGGTAAGTGAAAATAAAAAAAATAGTGTGTAGGTGTAAATCGATGTGTGTAAGTCGATGTATGTGTGTGTCGGTCGATGTATGTGTGTAAGTCGATGTGTGTGTGCGTCCATGTGTGTGTGTGTGTAAGTAGATGTGTTTGTGTGTGTGTACGTCGATGTGTGTGTCCATGTGTGTGTAAGTCCATGTGTGTGTGTTAGTGAGTGTGTGGGTGTGAGTCACTGTGTGTGTACGTCGATATGTCTGCGTGTAAGTGGATGTGTGTGTGGCTCTATGTGCGTGTGTGAGTCGATGTGTGTGTGTAAGTCGATGTGTGTGCGTGGGCTCATGTTTGTCTGTGTTAGTCAATATGTGTGTGTGTAAGTACATATGTGTGTGTGAGAGACAGAATAACAACAAAAAAATCCAGAAAAACGCATGTCAAAAATGTTATAAATTGATTTGCATTTTAATGAGGGAAATAAGTATTTGACCACTCTGCAAAACATGACTTAGTACTTGGTGGCAAAACCCTTGTTGGCAATCACAGAGGTCAGACGTTTCTTGTATTTTGCCACCAGGTTTGCACACATCTCAGGAGGGATTTTGTCCCACTCCTCTTTGCAGATCTTCTCCAAGTCATTAAGGTTTCGAGGCTGACGTTTGGCAACTCGAACCTTCAGCTCCCCCACAGATTTTCCATGAAATTAAGGTCTGGAGACTGGCAAGGCTACTCTAGGACCTTAATGTGCTTCTTCTTGAGCCACTCCTTTGTTGCCTTGGCCGTGTGTTTTGGGTCATTGTCATGCTGGAATACCCATCCACGACCCATTTTCAATGCCCTGGCTGAGGGAAGGAGGTTCTCACCCAAGATTTGACGGTACATAGCCCCGTCCATTGTCCCTTTGATGCGGTGAAGTTGTCCTGTCCCCTTAGTAGAAAAACACCCCCAAAGCGTAATGTTTCCACCTTCATGTTTGGCGGTGGGGATGGTGTTCTTGGGGTCATAGGCAGCATTCCTCCTCCTCTAAGCACGGCGAGTTGAGTTGATGCCAAAGAGCTCCATTTTGGTCTCATCTGACCACAACACTTTCACCCAGTTGTCCTCTAAATCATTCAGATGTTCATTGGCAAACTTCAGACGGGCATGTATATGTGCTTTCTTGAGCAGGGGGACTTTGCGGGTGCTGCAAGATTTCAGTCCTTCACGGCGTAGTGTGTTACCAACTGTTTTCTTGGTGACAATGGTCCCAGCTGCCTTGAGATCATTGACAAGATCCTCCCGTGTAGTTCTGGGCTGATTCTTCACCGTTCTCATGATCATTGCAACCCCACGAGGTGAGATCTTGAATAGAGCCCCAGGTCGACGGAGATTGACAGTTCTTGTGTGTTTCTTCCATTTGCGAATAATCGCACCAACTGTTGTCACCTTCTCACCAAGCTGCTTGGCGATGGTCTTGTAGCCCATTCCAGCCTTGTGTAGGTCTATAATCTTGTTCCTGACATCCTTGGAGAGCTCTTTGGTCTTGGCCATGGTGGAGAGTTTGAAATCTGATTGATTGATTGCTTCTGTGAACAGGTGTCTTTTATACAGGTAACAAGCTGAGATTAGGAGCACTCCCTTTAAGAGTGTGCTCCTAATCTCAGCTCGTTACCTGTATAAAAGACACCTGGGAGCCAGAAATCTTTCTGATTGAGAGGGGGTCAAATACTTATTTCCCTCATTAAAATGGAAATCAATTTATAAAAATTTTGACATGCGTTTTTCTGGATTTTGTTGTTGTTATTCTGTCTCTCACTGTTCAAATAAACCTACCATTAAAATGATAGACTGATAATTTCTTTGTTAGTGGGCAAACGTACAAAATCAGCAGGGGATCAAATGCTTTTTTCCCTCACTGTACCTGTTTCACATGCTTATTTACTTGTTTATTTACCTGCTCAATATTTGAAAAGTGCCCAAAACAAGCGTAGGGAGGCTCATGGTGAGAGACAAGAAGAGGAGGGATTCCTGGATCCGAGTCAACAACAACCACCATTCACCACTAAATAGCTGTGACATCACCACGGCACTTGTGTCAGGCTAGGTGCACTTTGAGGCCACGTGAAGTGTCGAACAAACCAAGGGGCCATGGGTTGACTGACTGAAATGAGTCGTAGGCTGTCACACGCATCATTACATGCGCTTGCCTCCTTTCACCTTTCACTCCTAAGGCACGTTCCACGGCTTTGACAAGCGTCCTGAGATGCAGCTCTATTGTGGGTCGTGCGAGTGCTGTGACTACACTAGTGTTTTTGGCGTTTACGATGAATGATTGCACGGTGGTGCCGTGAAGCGTGAAGATGTTATCAAGGCTCCAAAGTCAGTCGTTTCACGAGTTAAATATTTATCTTGGACCGTGTAGGATAACAAATAAACATTAATCTCGCTGATAAGTACTGCAACGACAGAGGAGGGGAAGACGAGGCTGAACTGCCAGTGCCTAAAGTGGTTTCTAAGAGGTGCGGGGCTTCCACACAAACACACCGCACAACGGCATTCTGCGCGCTAGTCAGTCCGTGGCCGCGTCTGCAGCACGAGAGCTACTCTGGCCGTCGTGGCCACCTGTTTGATTCTACGCTTCCATCACCTGAAATCAACAGGGGAGTTCAACCTCGGCAGGCCCCACCCCTACAAATCAGGCCCCGCCCATTGCCCATCAGGCCCCGCCCCTCCCTGATTAGGTGCCTTTCCTTTTAGGTACTGCGACCGGTCTTGTGCTGTATTTAACGTTATCGCAGCAAACTGCACGTGTTGACAATAGTCATGGGCTGACTGAAATATACAGGCATGTCTTGCTTAACGAGCGAGATACGTTCCGCGAAAAATTTATATTAAGCGAAAACTCATGAAACAATCGTTTTTCCATTGACTCCCTTCCATGTTAAAACTAAGTTACGTTTCAGCCCCAAAATGTTCCACTCTTGAGCAACCTTTTTAACGTGAGAATACGAATTATTATTTTTTAAATCTACTATATATAAAAGTAAAAATGTATCTGTTTGTGGGTGTTTGTGCGTTTGTGTGTGTTCGCGCGTTTGCGAACAATTTGTCTATCCAATGGTGGGGTTTACAGAAAAAAATAGCCAGGTAACATGCCGTAAGCCCCGCAGTGAGCAAGCGCTATTCCTATTTCACATCCGTCAACTTTAAATTAGTTTAATTAGCGATTTTGTGCGATTTTTCTGCGCGGCCAATGCCAAGTCTCACGCCTTCGGTGGGATTGAGGGGGACATTTTCATTCGTTTTAAAAATGTTATTAAAATACACTAAACACTGACGTTAATTCTTCACTGTGTGATGTTCTCTCTACCCCGATGCGTGCAGTTATTACAACTATAGAGTCACTAGATGCTACCACTATAGGCCGTAGATATTACTGAAGGGTGACCGGGGAGATCGTGGCTGGGGTGGGGATCAGGGGTCGCAGCCCAGCCCCAGCCTGCCAAGGTGCCACCTCGGCCGGCTGGACAATCTAGGCGAGGCCGGAGGCTCTGCACGGGACTAGGCCTCACCACGCCACTCTGTCAGGTGAGTACTTTGTGCTATACAGTCGATAAATACTGCTATAGAGTCAGTGATAGCAGGTACCACCACAGACGGTATGCACTGCTGTCATCATAGCAGGTACCACCACAGTCAGTATGCACTGCTATAATCATAGCCGGTACCACCACAATCAGTATGCACTGCTATAATCATAGCAGGTAACCACCGCAGTATGCGCTGCTGCAGTGAAAGCAGGTACCACCACAGTATGCACTGCTGTAATCATAGCAGGTACCACCACAGTATGCACTGCTGTAATCATAGCAGGTACCACCACAGTATGTACTGCTGTAATCATAGCAGGTACCACCACAGTCAGTATGCACTGCTGTAACCATAGCAGGTACCACCACAGTATGCACTGCTGTAATCATAGCAGGTACCACCACAGTCAGTACGCACTGCTGTTAGATTTTTAAGAATACTTACCACACATGAAGAACCATCGTGCTTGCAGGTAGGTGCCTATCCTCAGGATCTGCCATTGGATTAGCGCCGCCCCCCCACCCCCCACCCCTTCACTCACCTGTATAGTAACAAACCTGTATATGTACACGATATAATCATCCTGTTTTCTTCCAAAGTTCCAAGCGAAGTCTTGGTCCTGAAAGGTCCTACAGCATTTAAATATGATGTTGTCATGGTAGTCGTAATATATATGTGTAATGCCGGTACATCCCGTCATTCGGGTAATTAAGGGAGCGAGCCTGCTGCGGCGTTGGACCAGAAAGAGGGCGTAGCCAGAGGGCGGGGGGAAGGCCCCGCTAGGGGGATTAAAGGGCAGCGTGCTACAGTAGAGGGGTCGTCATTGTGGGTAACACTCGGTGGGTCGGGTCACGTCGTCGGGTTGGGATCTTCAATAGCCTCGTGTGTAAGGGGGTTACATAGTGTAATAAAAGACTCCGTCAGGCATTGCTGATCTCGGTTGGTCTTTTATTCAAGTTCTTTCTCCGCACCCCGCTGGTCTTCTCCGCGGACCAGCGTTGTCTCACACGCGCCCCGCACGCGCTTCCTCCTCAGCTCCTCCACTCGTCCTCACACCCCGCTGGTCCTGACAAGGGACCAGTGTCTCCTGTCGCGTGCCATGCACGCTCCTCTCGCGTGCCCCGCACGCTCCTGTCGCGTGATGTGCACGCTCCTCTCGCGTGCCCCGCACGCTCCTGTCACGTGCCGCGCACGCTCCTCTTGCGTGCCCCGCACGCTCCTGTCGCGTGATGTGCACGCTCCTCTCGCGTGCCCCGCACGCTCCTATCGCGTGACGTGCACGCTCCAGTCGCGTGCCCCACACGCTCCTCCGTTAGCTCCTTCTCGCGCGCGCCCCGTGCGCACTCTCCCGTCAGTTGCTCCGCTCCTCCCCGCTCCGCACACCGCTGACCGACGGTCTGCCGAAGCCCCATCAGCCACGTGGCTAATGGCGCGGGGGCCACCCAACGTGGTCCCACTTCTTCACTCCATCAACTGGCCCCGATCTCTTCCGGGCTCTCCTCTAAATCCTCTCTCCCACGTGACCCTGACTCCTCCCCTTCCGGATCATCCGATCCGGCCTTCCCATACTGCCCTGCTGGCACCACCTCCATTCACCTCGCTTCCCATTGGAGCTGAGGTGAACGGCGGCCCCTCCCACACGCTCTCCGTACCGGGCTCCGCCCCCCAATATCCCGGGCCGTGTAATTGGGCCAGAGCCCAGCAGCAACCCCATTTACGCTCGCATTACAATAGTGTTACACAGTGTTACATAGGGGTAGTTACGTTACACCAATTATAGAACCCGTCCCTTAAGGGAAGTGTTAAATAAAGACTCGCCTCAACTCACGTAGTGTGTATGTCTTTATTGAAGCACCGCATATGTAGTCCAGTGGGCAGCACAGCCGGTGCATCGGTCCATCATCTCAGTCAACCCATAACACCTGGGTCTGTCCCGTGACCTCCTGCCAGCATCGAGCCTTCGACACTTTACGTGGCCTCAAGATGTGCCTAGCCTGGCACAAGCACCATGGTAACATCATCACCACTTAGGTGGCGAATGGAGGTCGTTGTCGTTGTAGTAGTAGTGACAGTAGTCCATTAGAACCGCACTCTGATGATACCTCGATGGGCCCCTCTCTCTCATCATGATCGCCGCTTTCTTTTACGTGGCGCCGTTTGCCATGGAGCGCGTTGGAGTGGTTTACATATTTTTATTTGCCCAGTGGCAGCTGTCTTTTTGGGCACAATGTGGCTCACCACTTGGCCTGCAATCGGTTATTATATTTAAAAAACTAATTAGTCTCGCAGTGACAGACAATGTTTGCCGCGAGTGTCATCCCAACCGAGTCATTCTGCGCTGTACATTTTCGAATTCGGCAAATTTGGCCCGTGACGCCGGCACACGATGATCTACTCGTTTATAATGACGTCACGGGGTCGCTAATTCGAATCCAGATGTGATCACGAGCGCGACCGGGATTCATGTTGTTCGTCGCACGGCAATAATGTTTGATTGAAGGCGCATTAAAATATACAGTGAGGGAAAAAGTATTTGATACCCTGCTGGTTTTGTACGTTTGCCCACTGACAAAGAAGTGATCAGTCTATAATTTTAATGGTAGTTTTATTGAACAGTGAGAGACAGAATAACAACAACAAAATCCAGAAAAATGCATGTCAAAAATGTTATAAATAGATTTGCATTCTAATGCCGGAAATAAGTATTTGACCCCCTCTCAATCAGAAAGATTTGTGGCTCCCAGGTGTCTTTTATACAGGTAATGAGCTGAGATTAGGAGTACACTCTTAAAGGGAGTGCTCCTAATCTCAGCTTGTTACCGGTATAAAAGACACATGTTCACAGAAGCAATCAATCAATCATATTCCAAACTCTCCACCATGGCCAAGACCAAAGAGCTCTCCAAGGATGTCAAGGACAAGATTGTAGACCTAAACAAGGCTGGAATGGGCTACAAGACCATCGCCAAGCAGCTTGGTGAGAAGGTGACAACAGTTGGTGCGATTATTCGCAAATGGAAGAAACACGAAATAACTGTTAATCTCCCTCAGCCTGGGGCTCCATGCAAGATCTCACCTCGTGGAGTTGCAAATGATCATGAGAACGGTGAGGAATCAGCCCAGAACTATACGGGAGGATCTTGTCAATAATCTCAAGGCAGCTGGGACCATAGTCAGCAAGAAAACACTTGGTAACACACTACGCCGTGAAGGACTGAAATTCTGCAGTGCCCGCAAGGTCCCCCTGCTCAAGAAAGCACATATACATGCCCGTCTGAAGTTTGCCAATGAACATCTGAATGATTTAGAGGACAACTGGGTGAAAGTGTTGTGGTCAGATGTGACCAAAATGGAGCTCTTTGGCATCAACTCAACTCGACGTGTTTGTAGAAGGAGGAATGCTGCCTATGACCCCAAGAACACCATCCCCACCGTCAAACATGGAGGTGGAAATATTATGCTTTGGGGGTGTGTTTCTGGTAAGGGGACAGGACAACTTCACCGCATCAAAGGGACGATGGACGGGGCCATGTACCGTCAAATCTTGGGTGAGAACCTCCTTCCCTCAGCCAGGGCATTGATAATGGGTCGTGGATGGGTATTCCAGCATGACAATGACCCAAAACACATGGCCAAGGCAACAAAGGAGTGGCTCAAGAAGAAGCACTTTAAGGTCCTGGAGTGGCCTAGCCAGTCTCCAGACCTTAATCCCATAGAAAATCTGTGGAGGGAGCTGAAGGTTCGAGTTGCCAAACGTCAGCCTCGAAATCTTAATGACTTGGAGAAGATCTGCAAAGAGGAGTGGGACAAAATCCCTCCTGAGATGTGTGCAAACCTGGTGGCCAACTACAAGAAACGTCTGACCTCTGTGATTGCCAACAAGGGTTTTGCCACCAAGTACTAAGTCATGTTTTGCAGAGGAGTCAAATACTTATTTCCCTCATTAAAATGGCAATCAATTTATAACATTTTTGACATGCGTTTTTCTGGATTATGTTGTTGTTATTCTGTCTCTCACTGTTCAAATAAACCTACCATTAAAATTATAGACTGATCATTTCTTTGTCAGTGGGAAAACGTACAAAATCAGCAGGGGATCAAATACTTTTTTTCCCTCACTGTACATACCTTGAATGCCCGTTTTAAAGCAAACGCCAGTAACAAACCGAGGCCTTCACTGTTCGCGAGCGACAGCAGAACCGCGCCATAGTGAGGATAGCCGGCTAAAGCAGGGCTGCCACGGGACCATGTGAAGAGGGTTGGGGTTTGTGGAGCGATGCAGGACGATGTGCTTCCCATTGGCCTCGTGAGTTCACGATCCCTCTACACTCCGCGCACTGGCCCTGTCGCGCCACGGCGCGCAGGGAATAGGGTGGCTGATTTTAGCCCCGTGGCACATCGCAAACCACACGTTTTGAATTGACTTGTCCATGAAAGAAACAAACCCCCCGCATCCCTGTTAATGACGAATGCCATGACTCAGTTGATGAAGCCAGAGGCACGGGGTGTCACTGGGCACCTTTGCTCATTCGTGCCTGGGTGTCATGGAGTCAATTTGAACGCGTTTGCGACACCGCTTGGCAATACCGCAAAGAGACTTTGCATTTAAACTGGACAAACTCTTTGGTTCTTTCGGTAAAGTCACGTAGATAGAAAAAATAACTAATAAATCACGACATTTCGATAGCAACACAAGCCATCGATTGTAGTAGCTCTCTCGCTACATTTCCTCCTCAGCAGTCCGCCTGCTGTATATAATTGTTTTTTTCTCACTTGAAGACGACGGCTTGTGTTGCAATCGACACGTCGTGATTTATTCGTTATTTTTTTCTATCTACGTGACTTTACCAAAATAACCAAATAGTATGAATTCCTCCAGTCACGAAAGCTTCAAAACAAGATTCAACTGGGACAAAGTTGACGCAATCGCCGGGAGTGTCCGCTTTCATCAGATCTAAAAGGTCATCATCATCGTCAACAGCTGCGAGAAGGTGTTGACGGGCCGCAGGGCAACTGTACTCCGATCCCACGGTCTGCCCACGCTGACCAAAGTGATGAAGTGTTGTCGAATAATCCCCCCACGGACAGTCCCTGGTGCAAGTGGAATGACAATTGAGCCATTTCTGCGACCATTGAGTTCACAATAACCCTAAGAGTTATAATAATCATAATAGTTAAAATAAACAACCATCGCTTTTCGCAACATAAATCACTGGCAAAGCGAGGCTGATTGGGTAGCCCTCGCAGCAGCCGTGGGTTTCCACGGCCATACTGACCCTGAACCGGATAAATAATAAACATCGTTAGCACTCGGGGGACAAAGCGACCAGACGTGGTGTTGACCACCCACCCCTCGTGTGGCGTTACGGCCTTCATTGGTGGCTTTCATTGGTGCTCGCTGACAGCACTTGCCCCAGTCTGGTAGGACTGTAAGGGGAATCTTTGTCATACAGAGTTAGACTGATGGCCTTGGTTGTTTGACTTGCATCCCACTGGGATTTTTGCACACAGCGTTGGTGTACGGTGTTTTTTTCTGCAATATTTTGCTGTCTTTTCTTGGATTTTCTGTTTGTACTCAGTCACATATTCACTTTAAGATGTTTTTTTGTTCATGTTTTTGTTTTTTGTTTGTTGCGGATGCACCCGATTCAAGAGCCGAATGGCTCACAGGGCTATACGTAATAAATGAACTTGAATTTGTCTTTGTGTCATTTTTCATGAGGTTGACTAGGAAGGATGGGAATGTAAATATTTACACATTCTTTACACGCGGGAGATGGGGCGGCGGCGATGGCTCGTGAGCTTAAAGTTATTCGCGTGAATCTTCATTTGCCGGCTTCAAATTGTCACCGAACCGGTTCTCGTGATCGCCGCAGTGAGAGAGTCGCTAACCTGCTTGTCAATAGTGAAGCCAAATGAAGTTCACGAGAAACCCGACGACGCAGAAGACCCCCCTGGGCTTCAATCTCCCACTAGGTTTCTGGGGCAGACCCTGTGACCCGCAGCTGCATACAAACCATGGACTCGGCAGATGCGGTTCTACTCGGCGATGGTGTTGATGATGTACAGATTGGACGTTAAAAAATTAACCTGTAAAAACAAAGTTTTTCACTCTAAATCCTTTATATGCGTGGCGGCTAGAGTCATCTCGTCCTCTGGCTTGAGATGGCTGCCACCTATGGGTCAGATGATTGTCTGCCAGCATTAAGCAATTGGTAATTAAATATTTAAAACAATTTCCCTAATCAATGTAAAATTTTTGGAAAAAAAATTTTTTGAAAAAAATTTACACGAAAATGAATTGTCACGCACAACGAATCTGTGTGGAAAATGTCAGCCCGATTGGATCACGGGAAGTGGGTTAAAAAACGACCGAAAGATTTGCACGGTCGTAAGCAAGCAAGCAAGCACGCAAGCAAGCAAGCACGCAAGCAAGCAAGCGAACTTAATATAAAGGATTTAAAAACAAAGTTTTTCACTCTAAATCTTTTATATGCGTGGCGGTTAGAGTCCTCTCGTCCTCTGGCTTGAGATGGCTGCCACCTATGGGTCAGATGATTGTCTGCCAGCATTAAGCATTTGGTAATTACATATTTAATTATTTTCCCCCTAAACAGTGTAACATTTTGGAAAAAATTTTCACGAAAATTAATTGTCACGCACAACGAGTCTGTGTGGAAAATGTCAGCTCGATTGGATCACGGGAAGTGGGTTAAAAAACGACCGAAAGATTTGCACGGTCGTAAGCAAGCAAGCAAGCAAGTGAACTTAATATAAAGGATTTAAAAATTCCGACAGTGTGCGGCGACTGTAGTGGCCACCCGGAACAGAATCAGGGGACAGGTAACGTTGATTCAATGTCGCGATTCACTAAATCACAACAATGCACCACTCCACTACTCCAGATTCAATCATCTGGCGCATCAACCGCCTCAATGTTAAAATCACAGCTGTTGCTCTCCAACGACATCAGCCATACGAAGCAGTAAACCACTGCAGAAGGGCGAGGATTTCTCGAGAAGTGACTTAACCAGTGGAGCCGAATGTTCCAGCGAGGACAGAGGGCCGAGTCTGTGCAAGCGATGTGTCAATGTCACATTGTGACATCGTCGCGTTGCGTCGCAAGCCAAAGGGACGAACGAGACGCATGGATTCTAGATTTGAAGCTTTCGTGACTGCAAGGATTCGTACTCTCAGTTTTTTCGGTAAAGTTAACTACGTGGCTTTACCGAAAAAACTAAGAGTATGAGACGCATGGACATGATTAAAGGAGGCTGAAAGAATGGATTCCAGTTGACGCGTGACCCTGACTTTTGCCATCGCGGCACTGGGTTGAGGCGAATCATTCCACGAATACTTTACAGCTGAATGTTAAACAATTTGACCGGTTTAAGGAGGCAACAGTCGACGCTGTCTGGATCGCAGCGACACCGCCAGGGTGTTGCGTCGACGGCGCGTTCGTCGGTGATTGCACTCCACAGCAGTCGCAGTTCGGCGATTCGAGCGTTCGAGCGCGCGGTGTGGAGAGCTTCGTGGCGGTCGTGGGAGAGAGGAGCTCTGCTCGCTCACTGGAGGCGTTTTATTGCCACGTCCAGAGTCGCCCAACATTCAGTCCCAGCGAGTGCCGATGTGTTTATTTTCGGCTGCTCGAGTGCAGGCGCGCATCCAGAAAGGTTTCCGGGTTCTTGTGCAGTTCTCGTAACTGCAGTCAGTGGGGAGCGGTGGTGGAGCGGTCAGCGCGCTGCGCTACGAACCCCGCTAACGACAATTATTTGAACCTGCCCTGTGCCTCCCCTAGGTCGACTCAGCCTCAAATGAGTGCCTGGTGTGTAAACATCGCCACTGGGGAGACAAAGGCGGCCGGGCGTGGTGCTGGCCACCCACCCCCTCGTGTGCCGTTCCGGCCTTCATAGGTGCTCGCTGATACCACTTGCCTTAATAATCTGCTAAGGCTATACGGGGGATCTTTGTCTTTTTACTGTCTCCGTGACCTGTGTTCGATCCATTCTCCCCTTCGAGGTCCTACTCGTGCGTGATGCTGCTTCGTTCACGAGATCCCGTCTTTCCAAGCCATAGGAACGATTTACTTTAACATACCATTGCATCCAAGAGCTTAGACGCCGGGGTGGGGAACGTCCAGCCCGCGGGCCGTACGAGGCCCGCGACATCATTTGGTCTGTTCCAGCCATCACGTTAGGGGCGAGTTAATGAAACGTTTGACCAAATTTCACGGGTTAATTTTTAAGTTGATAATGTTGCATGGCCCGCGAATGATGTTATAAATATCCAAATGGCTCTTGGCAGAAAACAAGTTCTCCACCCTTCCACGTGTCGTGATCTGTGATACGCTCACGGGCATAGTTAATGAAGGGGTTAGGGTCGTTAATGAGAAATGGGGAAAAAACCGCTTCGACCTGTACGCAGACACGACAATAAATGACGATAGCAGCGGGTAATGACGAACACAAGTGCCACCCGCGTTGGTAGGCCTCGGCAAGGTAAGGTAATTTACCCTTTTTACCGAGTAAAAGGGTAAAGTTGTCGACATGCCAAGGGGTAAGGGTAAAGGGTAGGGTAAAGGTAGGCTCGTTGCTTTTTACCTTTTACCTTACCTGCTAAAGGGTAAAAGGTAGGGTAGAGTGATTGTATTGTGGAAAGGTGAAAGGTAGGGTAAAGGTAGGCTCGTTGTTTTCACACTTTTACCTTACCTTGCCGAGGCCTACCCGTTGGCATGAGATCAGCTGCACCGAGCCTGCAGCTTGCTCCGTGCTGCGTTTGTGTAGTTTTTTAAAATCTCATTTTAAAAACACGCTTTTTTTTACTCCGAATCTGATAAATTTCGATTTAAAGCTTTCGTGACTGCAGGGATTCATCTTCTTGGTTCTTTCGGTAAAGTCACGTAGAAGGGAAGTAATAAAATAAAAAAACATAATTAAACAATTATCACAACGTTTCGGCCACAGACGCTGTCGCCTCGACAGACCTGGTTTTCACCTGAGGACGGCTGCTTGCGTTGTGGCCGAAACGTCGTGAGAATTGTTTTATTATGTTGTATTTTTATTATTTTATTACTTCCCTTCTACGTGACTTTACCGAAAGAACCAAGAAGTCCGAATCTGCTGTTGTGGCTCTAGCGAGCTCCGAGCCGACAGAGCCCATGACACGTGTTTGTTGCACTTCTCATCAGGCTCTTTGGTGTAAACAAGATGCACTCTAGATTTGAAGTTTTCGTGACTGCAAGGATGGTTCTTTCGGTAAAGTCACGTAGGTGAAAAAAAAAATACAATCACGACGTTTCGATGGCAACACAAGCAATCATCATCAGGTGTGGTTGTCACAGCTGATGATGATTGCTTGTGTTGCAGTCATTGTAGTGCGTATTTAATGTGGCGCTGCACTCTGATGTTGTAGGAGTGTTGTTATAAAAAAGAGTGTTATAACAATTATATATTTATTTAAAGTTGCGCATTTTGATGTGACGTCACATTTCTCAACCCCCCCCCCCCTCGCCACACATCGTCACAAATGTCTGACCCCCCCCCCCCAGGTGCGTGACGTAAGTTATAGACGGCCCCTTATGGTCTATGAATAAGGCCAATTGCCCGAAACGTCGTGCGTTTCTTGGAAGGCCCCACCCTCGGTGCTGTGGAGGACGGCCACGAGTGGATCAATGGGCACCCGGTCACGTGGGTCGCTCGCCCTCTGCCGGGAGCACGCGGCCACGGAAATGGTGAATTGGAATGAAGTCAATGCTACATTTGATTTTCTTGATTCTTTCGGTAAAGTCACGTAGAAGGGAAATAATAAAATAATAAAATAATAAAAATAAAACATAATAAGATAATTCTAACGACGTTTCGGCCACAACGCAAGCAGCCGTCCTCAGGTGAAAAACAGGTCTGTCGGAAAGACTTTACCGAAAGAACCAAGAAGATGAATCCCTGCTTTCACGAAAGCTTTAAATCGCTACATTTGAAGTTTTCGTGACAGCAAGGATCCATACTTTTTGGTTCTTTCGGTAAAGTCACGTGGGGTATAAAATAAAATAAATTGAATCACGACGTTTCGATCGCAACACAAGCAATCATCATCAGGTGGGAAAACCGAAACGTCGTGATTTAATCTATTTTTTTTTTATACCTACGTGACTTTACCCTAAAGAACAAAAGAGTATGGAATGAAGTCTCCATCGAATCTTGGAAACGGCCGATTTAAAACGGCGACTCGAGTTCGATTCCAGCTCAAGGGCCAATACGTGGCAAATGTTTTAACCGGTTCTGAGCCTCCCCTAGGTCTACTCGGCCTTATATATATTAAAAAAAACATCCACACTCGAAAGACAAATGCAACCGAGCGTGGTGTTGGCCGTGCCGGCCTTCATAGGGGCCGTCCATAAATGACGTCACGCACCTAGTGGGGGGGGGGGTCAGACATTTGTGACGATGTGTGACGAGGGGGGAGGGTTTTGAGAAATGTGACGTCACATCAAAATGCGCAACTTTAAATAGATAAAGACAACACGTTCTACTTAATTAAATAGACTTTTTAATAAATGTTTTCTCCTACAACATCAGAGTGCAGCGCCACATTAAATACGCACTACAATGACAATAGTTTAAAGCGATTTGAAGCATGTTTATTTTTTTGGAGGCGGGGGGCAGAGCTTTGTGACGTCATATTTGAGGGGAGGGTCTGACTTTTTTGTCACGCCGTGTGACGAGGGGGGGGGGGTCAAAATTGTCCAAAATCGCGTGACGTCATTTATGGACGGCCCCAAAGCTGCTCGTTTACTTGGATCTTTGTCGTTACCTCTTAACGTCGCTCTCCACCGCTGCGTCTTCTGGTCTCACCCTGCTTGCCTCAATGTCTCTCTCCTTGAACAGCGTCCCTCCTGCCCTGTCTCCATCATCCCATTGCTGCTGCTTCTGCGCCTTCATGGAGCCACGGTGAGCCGCAGTCAGGCGCGTGGAGCGGAACACCCGCGGGAGCTTGGCACAGACCGTTCGATGTTGGCATCGTCGCAATTGTTGGGCGGCTCTGATCAGGGGCGCTGCGTGGACTCCCGCTGGGAACCCCTCCTACGCGCCGCGCGAATCTCTGCGAGACCCCCACGGCTCTCCCCGTGACCCACCCCTGGCAGCGACATCCGTGTCACATCGATCATCCGTGTCACATCGATCATCCATCCCACTGCGGCAACACGCCACCCCGCCCGGGCTGATTAAAACCGGATTAATGATTGCTGTATATTCGCAAGGACAATGCACCGAAATCTGACATTAACACTGGTCAACACACTTTTTCTTGCATAAGGTATTCCAACGGGTTTAATGTAATTTTGGGGTGCTGATTCCAAATCTGGCATCAGTTTTGCATTTTCAATAAAAACTGCAGAAGAAAAATATTAAATAAATGTGGATATCTGCATAAAATTATATTATAAACACACTATCCTAAAAATACAGCACCGTATTTTAACACTAAAGCAGTCACTGACTCGCAACAACTTGCACTCATAAGTGACAGAGTTAATTTCGGGTAAAATCAATGAAAATGGGGTATGCCTATAGCATAAAAAGTAAATGTGATAGAGCAAATCTGAGATCGGGTTTGGAATCAGCACCCTGAAATTAGTCTAAAACAGCTGCAAAAGTCCAGGCCAGAAAAAAATGTTTATTTTTTGTTGACCAGTGTTAATGCACCGAAAGCTGATATATTAATATGAACGAGACGCCGTCCGTTGAACGGAGTCCGAGTAGCGATTCAAAGGGCAGCCCACGAGGTGGCCTCCGATCGGCAGCGGCCCAAAGAACGCACATCCGACGCCTCGTGTTGAACGTCGAGAATGGCATCCCGGTTCAAGAGGAGGTTGAACTCACCTTTTCTCAAACCTTGTACAGGACGATAGTTCATCTTCTTGGTTTTTTTCGGTAAAGTCACGTAGAATGGAAACAATAAAAATAATAAAATAAAACATAATACAATATTTTTCACGACGTTTCGGCCACAACGCAAGCAGCCGTCATCAGGTGAAGATCAGGTTTGTCGGGGAGACAGCGTCTGAATGAAACAGCACCATGCTTGGAGCGTATATTTAAGCTGGGTTGAAAGGAGGGGGGGGAAGGGCGCCTTGACAAATAATTTGCTAATCAAGAGGAATTTTGCATCTTTATGGGCATATTCATGGGAAATGCAGGTATGTGATTAGTACTACGGGTTGATCAATGCAGTCAGTGTATCATACAGAGCCATTTCATATGCTCACACAAAGAGCCATCGACTCAGTGATTTATAGACTTATACAGACCGAAAGGCTCACAGGGACAGACACAAAATAACTCGTATATATTCACATAGAGAGAACCATCGACTCACACGGAATTTGCAGTTCTAAATTTACTGTACTTCGTGATGGCCTCGAGCAATCGGATTGACGGGTACTTCCCGCTAGTATTCCTATGATCACTGTTTCATTGCTTTATTTTGGTGATTTCGAAAAGTTTACTGGTTTGGCCATGTTTGTTTGTTGTAGTACGGAGTAAGACTGATGGCCTTAATCTAAGTTGTCTTGTGGTTGTTGTTGTTGTTTGACTTGCATCCCACTGGGATTTTTGCACACAGCGTTGGTGTACGGTGTTTTTTTATGCAATATTTTCTGAAAGGCGTCATCTGGTCGAACACCATATGAGACTAGGCTCTAAAGAAAGCTGTCTCTGGTGTGGACCAATCAGTTTCAAGGACAATGCATAAATTATCAGAGTATTGTTTTTTGTTTGCATTTGACTGCAATGTAAACATGATTCCTTGCAAAAGGTGTCAGTTTTGTTGCCAGAAAAAATGGGAAAACCCCTATTAGTATATTTTAGTACTGGCAAAGGAGGTCCCGTGATGAAATAATCATGCTGTTAACGAGGATGGATATTGCTTGCGTGTGTGCGCTCATCCATTGTGCACGCAGAGGCGGCAGAGATCTGCGAGGTCACTGGCGTGCGTCGTGATGCGCTGCCAAGTCGAGTGGGGTCTCTTGCTGTCGTGATCGCGTGGAGTTTGCGCTTCAAGTCGTGAACGTGGCGGTTGCCTCGAGTACCGCGGCTTGACGAGGGCCTCCGTTACTCGAGAATACGGAGGAGAGGGATTTAGCAGAAATGTCAAACACGGCTCTGAGCCGACCAACACAAATGTCAAGAGTTTGACCGCCACGCAGGGTGTGGTGTGAACGCGTGTCCCTCCAGGCGACCGCTCTCGAAAACCCCGCTCGGTACACCACGTGGCCGTGCCCACGTGACCGTGCCCACGTCGTCTGCGTCACCGTGGGACCTTCGGTGAGTCGACTCAGTTTCCTTGCAAATACCCTCCAATCGACAGTGCCGCTAATCCCACAGGCGCACCTGGGATGTTTATACGTTTGAGTGTCTACACCATTCGAATAGTGTTATTATTATTTCGACGCTCCTTTACCCAGGACATCCTCACGAGTTTCAATAAATTTTCAGGAGAGTCCTGGTAAAGTGTTTTGTTTTGTTTGCAGTAGGGGAACGATGCTGCTGCTGTGTGTAATGCCAATGGAGCTATTTGCAGGTAATCGTTCAACATTGATGGTTTTTGGCCAATACCGGTTACACTGGATGGGATTTTAGATTATTAAAAAATGTACGCAAATCAGTGAATCGTCTCAGCGTTGAATCCCATTGTTACCATTATCATCAACAATACTCCCTTCCACACACGCATCACGTGGTGTACACGACTAAATGTTGGGTGTCGTGGTCGACGGTGGATAACAGATTCGTGAAACACATTCCTGCGGAGGGAGCTGGTAGAAACGTTGGGTTGCTCAGTCAATGGCCAGAGTCAACAGCGGCGTGGTGTATTCCGCAAATATGCCCGACTGTGAGGGCGGGCACAAGCCGGCGTGAGTAGGTTAAACGTTTAGATTTATAAGGGCACCACGGGGTGACCAGCCCCTCCCCACCCAGCCCCACCCCTCCCACCCCCCACCCAGCCCCACCCTCCCCACCCAGCCCCTACCCACCCTCCCCACCCAGCCCCTCCCCACCCAGCCCCTATCCACTCTCCCCACTCCACCCAGCCCCACCCCTCCCACCCAGCCCCACCCTCCCCACCCAGCCCCTCCCCAACCTCCCCACCCAGCCCCTCTCTCCCCACTCAGCCCCTCCCTGCACGACGGACGGACACAATAATCCCCTGTGGGCTGGTGTAACCAGGAGGTTCCTATTAGTATAAATATTATATATTTAAAAATCATTTGCCGAGCACAGGAGCCCCCAATGTCCCAAACGCGAAGCGGCGAGCAACAGACATCACGATCAAAGTTGGAAGAGTTATGAACATGGCTCTTGAGTTGAGCGAGGTTGGTGTGAGAGCTTGGAAGGTAGAGACAACGTAGGGAATTCACAAGTGGAGCGGTGCGAGGGAAGAAGCAGCGATAAATGTTGTGACCTGCAGTGTGGTGAGTGTGTGAGTAGGTGAGTAGGTGAGTGGGGGGTGGTGAGTTAGTGAGTTGTGATCTGCTGTGTGGTGAGTGTGTGAGTAGGTGAGTAGGTGAGTGTGTGAGTAGGTGAGTGGGTGGGTGAGTTAGAGAGTTGTGATCTGCTGTGTGGTGAATGTGCGAGTAGGTGAGTGGGTGGGTGAGTTAGAGAGTTGTGACCTGCAGTGTGGTGAATGTGTGAGTAGGTGAGTGGGTGAGTGGGGGGTGGGTGAGTTAGTGAGTTGTGACCTGCAGTGTGGTGAGTGTGTGAGTAGGTGAGTAGGTGAGTGGGGGGTGGGTGGGTGAGTTAGTGAGTTGTGATCTGCTGTGTGGTGAGTGTGGTGAGTGTGTGAGTAGGTGAGTAGGGGGTGGGTGGGTGAGTTAGTGAGTTGTGACCTGCAGTGTGGTGAGTGTGTGAGTAGGTGAGTGGGTGGGTGAGTTAGTGAGTTGTGACCCGCAGTGTGGTGAGTGTGTGAGTAGGTGAGTGGGTGGGTGAGTTAGTGAGTTGTGACCTGCAGTGTGGTGAGTGTGTGAGTAGGTGAGTGGGGTGGGTGAGTTAGAGAGTTGTGACGCGCAGTGTGGTGAGTGTGTGAGTAGGTGAGCGGGTGGGTGAGTTAGTGAGTTGTAACCTGTAGTGTGGTGAGTGTGTGAGTGTGTGAGTAGGTGAGTGGGTGAGTGGTTGGGTGAGTTAGTGAGTTGTGACCTGCAGTGTGGTGAGTGTGGTGAGTGTGGTGAGTGTGTGAGTAGGTGAGTGGGGTGGGGGGTGGGTGAGTTAGAGAGTTGAGACCTGCTGTGTGGTGAGTGTGTGAGTAGGTGAGTGTGTGAGTAGGTGGGTGGGTGAGTGGGGGTGGGTGAGTTAGTGAGTTGTGACCTGCAGTGTGGTGAGTGGGTGAGTGGTTGGGTGAGTTAGTGAGTTGTGACCTTCAGTGTGGTGAGTAGGTGAGTGGGTGAGTAGGTGAGTGGGGTGGGTGAGTTAGTGAGTTGTGATCTGCAGTGTGGTGAGTGGGTGAGTGTGTGAGTAGGTGAGTGGGGGTGGGTGGGTGAGTTAGTGAGTTGTGACCTGCTGTGTGGTGAGTGTGTGAGTAGGTGAGTGGTGGTGAGTGAGTTAGAGAGTTGTTACCTGTAGTGTGGTGAGTAGGTGAGGTAGGTGAGTGGTGGTGAGTGAGTTAGAGAGTTGTGACCTGCAGTGTGGTAAGTGTGTGAGTAGGTGAGTGGCTGAGTGGGTGGGTGAGTTAGTGAGTTGTGATCTGCAGTGTGGTGAGTGTGTGGGTAGGTGAGTGGTGGTGAGTGATTTAGAGAGTTGTGACCTGCTGTGTGGTGAGTGTGTGAGTAGGTGAGTAGGTGAGTAGGTGAATGGGTGAGTTAGAGAGTTGTGACCTGTAGTGTGGTGAGTGGGTGAGTAGTTGAGTGGGTGAGTGGGTGAGTGGTGGTGAGTGAGTTAGAGAGTTGTGACCTGCAGTGGTGGAACAAAATATTGATGACATTAAAACCAGTCAGGTAGACCGAGTCCTCGACATGGGTAGAGAAATCCATACCAAAAGTTCACGGGAACAGTAACCATGGCAGTAATAACGATAGAAGAGTGATCTGGAGTCTACTGATCGACGACCAGCGAGTGACTCGAGTGAATAAGTGAGTGCTGGATTATCGGTTTCCAATGGAGGGCCTCGTAGCGTACAGACGTAGCTTGGGCGGTCCACTCAGCTTGCAACGTGATCGAAGCTCCTAATGATCCTGCGCTCAGAGCGGAAGCCGCATCAACCTACAATGCGTGCGTGGCACGTGTGCGTTGTGGGCTCGAACACACACAACGGTACTGCCTCCCATACCAATACACCAGCGGTAGGAAATTAAGGCTGTCACCTTTTCCACTGCAGACCAAACCCGCACAAATTCCTCAGTCAAGCCCAGGGTCGAATATCAAAACGGTGCGGTATCATGCGACGAAGATCAACACGACACCGAGACCAGATGTCGCTCCAGATCAATTCATGCTGCCCGAACGCAGACGCCGATTTCCCCGGGCTGCCCCGGGGTCAAACCGGGACAGGTGGCAACCCCCGAGGCGCCCCGGCGGCGCTGTGGCGACAGAACCCGCCGCGGGTCCCGACTGGAGAAACCTCGCAGCAAGCTTCGCATCAAAGCCGCGCATAGCTGCCAATTCCTTTGATATAACCGACACGACGATTTCCACCGCAAAGGCTGGAATCGTTTAAACAAAGAACACGTTGCCTCCAAGTCTAAGTACACAAAAGGAACACTTTGGTGGTGGGGTTCAGAAATAATATTTTGGAGCCGTGTGCCCAGACTAACAGCATTCGCCTCCGAGACGCGGGGGCCAGATTCTCGATGCCGTGGAACAGAACGCTGGGCGAAGCCCCGCGCCACCGCCGCTACAAACCGAACGCTGCTGCCGTTAAATTTCGATTTAAAGCTTTCGTGACTGCAGAGATTCATCTTCTTGGTTCTTTCGGTAATGTCACGTAGAATGGAAATAATTAAATAATAAAAATAAAACATTATAAAATAATTCTCACGACGTTTCGGCCACAACGCAAGCAGCCGTCCTCAGGTGGTGAGCAGGTCTGTCGAGAAGACTCTGTCTTCTCGACAGACCTGCTCTCCGTCGTGAGAATTATTTTATTATGTTTTATTTTTATTATTTTATTATTTCCATTCTACGTGACTTTACCGAAAGAACCAAACGCTGCTGCCGTGCATCTATTGCACATCTATCTGGCTCACCAAAGCATTGGCGAGCGTTCGCACGCGACCCCAACACTGACGTCTCTGCTGTTGTTTATCGACGATGGTGCGTGTGTGTCGTTCCTGCTAAGATTCCTGCGCGTCGCACGCACGTTTCACGGGGGTGGCGCGCAACATTCTATCGTCTTCAAGATTTTCGAGTGACAACCAAGCGGTCAGAGCACCGGTACTTGCATTCAAAAGCGTGCGAGTTCAATTCAAGGTCACGGGCTGGGGCTGGGCACTGCGCTACTAAATGTCCCTGTGGCACCACCCGAGGTCACCCTCCTGAGCCATGCGAGTCACTGCTCCGGTGGCCCCCCACGCCACAACTCGACTGAGACCCCCATCCAAAAGGAGCTGGGGATGTCGTAGGTTCTGGGAGAACGAGGAGGTGGCGGGGGGGACGACGTTGAGAGGAGGCAAGTAGCGATGGCTACAGAATGAGGGTGGAGGGAAGGAAGAGGTGGCAGTGATGGAGCGTGTGGGGGGGGGGGGCTGGCTGGCGAGACAGGCAGCTGCTGGGGCGAGAAGTCGGTGATGGTGAACGGAGCTTTTTGGAAAGTCCCTTTTCACCCCTTGGACTGCTGCGGGGTCGCGTCGAGTAGGCGCCCTGCGAGGCGTGGAGGCGGCCCGGTGGCCACGGGCGCGTTTCCCCTCCGGCGAAGCTTGTGGCCCTTGCTGCGCTGTCGGCGTGAAACGTGTGGACAGACGATGGGCCCTCACGACCACAGCGGCTGCTGTTTACACTATGATACCTCCTTACTAGTGGCAAAATATAGTAGTAGGGTTTTACCCTTTAAACTGGCACAAAACTGACACCTTTATACAAGGCATCATGTTTGCAATAACCACAACACAAGCAGTCAAAATGCAAACAAAAAGAAACAACTCTGATAATGATATGCACTGTCATTGAAGTTGATTGGTCCACACCCGAGACAGCTTTCCTTAGAGCCTAGTCTCCATTGACAGCTTTCCTTAGAGCCTACCAATGGAGACTAGGCTCTAAGAAAAGCTGTCTCGGGTGTAGACCAATCAACTTCAAGGACAGTGCATATCATTATCATTATCAGAGTTGTTTCTTTTTGTTTGCATTTTGACTGCTTGTGTTGTGGTTATTGCAAACATGATGCCTTGTATAAAGGTGTCAGTTTTGTACCAGTTGAAAGGGTAAAAACCTACTACTACGGCAGCTGTTGTTCACCACATTTTGTGGGCAGCAGAACCACTGCTGCAACTGCCAAAGAAACGTAGCGGTAGGCAGTGCATTGCCAGACAAAGCAAGCGGCGCAATTGCGACTCTCCTATGCCGCTTGTGTTGATACATCATTTGCGCTCGACTGAAGTTTCACGTACGATTTAAAGATTGGAAATCTTAATGTTAGCCGGGTGAGGTCAGAGTTCTGAGCCAGCACCGCAAGTTAATTGTTTGAGACGTCTTCACGGGATGGCAACGAGCTCGCTCGGGCCGGACTGCGTCCCTGTGGCTCTCAAGCTTCTAGTGACAGGACCCACGGATGCGGGACGTTGACACCGCGACACGTGCGTGGACGCGCACCGTGAGAAGAGTCGTCCGATTCCCCTGCGCACGCGCGCAGGCTCTGCCAAGGCGGTTCGATCTCGCACGGGCTCTGCAGATCGCATCGCTGCGTTTCGTCGAGCATAACCAAATGTGGGGGAGTAGTGGCGCAGCGCACGGCGTGGATGACGAGCACGAACCCGGTCTTGGCCGTCTGCCCCGCAGCACCGTCGGACAACCCCCCACGGCTGAGATGACGTTGGAAGGATTTAATCCAGCGGTCGATTGGTAGTCCCCATCTATCCACCGCTGGATGAAGACACTTTCCAAGCCATCGCCACCGCTCGCAGTCTCCCTGGCTCAGCACGAGAGCCGCTTGCAACGCTCCGTCTGGGAGCGGTTTTGGGGAGCCCTGCCAAATATTCCGTGGAGAAGTTTAGGCGGCACCGAGCCACGTATAGAAGCGGATAATGGGGTTAATTAGAACCTCCTACAAGAGTCCCTTTGACTGTGATCTCGTAGATCGGAATATGAACCAAGTACATACCGAGAGACTCCTCTTCCGTTGAAATGGGCGGATAATAGTACCTGCGGATAGCATCGTTTTTACAGATTGGGGGCCGTCCGTAAATGACGTCACGCACCTGGGGGGGGGGGGGGGGGTCAGACATTTGTGACGATGTGTGACGAGGGGGGACGCTGTCTTTCCGAAAGCTCGGTTTCTTCACCTGAAGACGGCTTGTGGCCGGAACGTCGTGAGAATTGTTTATTTTGGTAGGTTTTTACCCTTTTAACTGGTACAAAATATAATGGTAGGGAAAAAACCTACCATTATATTTTGCCACTGGTAAAAGAGATCTCATAGTGTAATTGTTTATTTTATTAGATTAAATTTTTTTTATTTTATTATTTCCCTTCTACGTGACTTTACCGAAAGAAAAAAGAAGAGGGGGGGGGTTGAGAAATGTGACGTCATATAAAAATGCGCAACTTTAAATAAATATAGACAACACGTTCTACTTAATTAAATAGACGTTTTTATTGCATGTTTTCTCCTACAACATCAGAGTGCAGCGCCACATCAAATACGCACTACAACGACAATAGTTTAAAGCAATTTGAAGCATGTTTAATTTTTTTGGGGGGGCAGAGCTTTGTGACGTCATATTTGAGGGGGGGTCTGACTTTTTGTGAGGCCGTGTGACGGAGGGGGGGGGGTCAAAAATCGTCCAAAATCGCGTGACGTCATTTATGGACGGCCCCTTGGCGGCCACGTGTACGAGGATGTAGGGCCACGATAATTGCGGATAGGCGCTTCCCTGTAACTTTACTGATTGCATTTAGATTTAAAGCTTTCGTGACTGCAGGGATTCATCTTCTTGGTTCTTTCGGTAAAGTCACGTAGAATGGAAATATAATTATTTTATTATGTTTTATTTTTATTATTTTATTATTTCCATTCTACGTGACTTTACCGAAAAGAACCAAGAAGATCAATTTACTGATTGCAGTTAAAGTTCTCCCTGCTGGAATCAGCGCTGTGGGGGCACCCGTTCAAGCAGACTGGGCATCTCCATCAGTATTCCTGAGCCAGTGCTGGAAATTCCACTTTCCTATGGCAGGAGCCTGCGTCTTCACAGGATACGCATTAACGATTATATTATCCGTGGGGCAACGCTGGGATTTCACCAGCACTGCACTCCCGAGGTAATTACACGCGCACTCACTCTTGGAACTCAGCACTGACTGGCAAGCCCTTTGCGTCACCAGATTTGCCGAGCGGTTGACGAAGTCTCAAACGGGAGACGCATTTCAATTGGCCTGAAAGCCGCCACGAATATCGCCTTGGCGTGCCCGTGCCGTGGCCTAAAACCCCAATTTCCTGGACCTTCAGCCTTGGGCCTCTTCGCCCCCCCCGCCTGCCCCGGGGTCCCCTCGATGTGAACGCCGAAGTCTGCGCCAACGTTTTCCGTGACTCCACGCGCCACCTCCGCCAATGGAGCGCTGGAAAAGCGGAGGGGAGCGGACTGCACGCTCGTTGTCCCCCGCAGCCCGAGGCTTGGCCTCGAGAAGGCCCCGTGGCGTAACCCGAGTGGGAGGCGATGGTAGCGATCGCCCCCTTTCATTGTGTGCACATGGGAACGTGCAAACACTGACCACGCTTCCGGCACTCGCGTTCTAACGCCCACGCGCGTATCGAACACTCACACAGCGTGGCGCAAAGCTTTCATTTGAAAACTCTAATTCGTTTTTTTTAAGTGCTTTATTATCTCGCCCAAGAATTACACAGATCTGGAGGGCCAAGCTCCGTGTCAGGATTGGTGCACTGGTGTTGTCGGTGTGCTGTGTTTGGCTGTACATTGCACATCACTCCCGCTATGACAATAGGCAGACTGAGATCCCTAACAATAGGAACCACCAACCTGTGCACATGTTGTTGGTTTATGGAGCGTGGGCAGGTAGTGTAGCGGTTTGCGCGCTGCGCTACAAACCTGGCAACGACAGTTCGAATCCCGTTCACTGCCAACACCAGTGACTATTATCTAAACCGGTCATGGGCCTCTCAGGGGTCGACTCAGCCTCAAATGAGTACCCGGCGCGGTGTGTAAACATCGCCACTGCTCCGCAAAAAGCCGTCTTCTTGCTGAGCATGGACATAGTGACTTCTCGCGTTTGTTGCAGACAAATATTCTCGTATAAATAATGCGAATGCCGACAGCCTCTCTCCTGGCCTTGCCCGAGGACAAATACTGCGGCTGTAATAGGAGAGGGAGCCTCTTGGGTTGCCAGGAGTCGTGAACAACGGAAGCTGCCGCAAAGCGACCGCTCGTCGCATTCACGTAGCGCTTCGCTTGTGGAGCGAGCGAGCAAGCGAGGGAGGGGTCCGGTGCGTGATCCGCGTGAGCAACAGCAGCAGCAGCAGCCGCAGCAGCAGTAGCCGCAGCAGCATCCGCAGCCGCAGCAGCAGCAGGCAACAGGTAGCAGGGACGCGCCCTTACACAAAGCAGGACGCGCTGGGCGATGTCACGGCGCGCGCACAGCGCATAGCATGCACACCAATCCAAGGTCACCATCTATCAATGCAACCGTAGGCTGTTGTGCAATCAGATCCACTGAATTGTTTACGTTGCCTGCCGTTTCATTTACAAGAAGTCCTCTTTTAAAAACAGCACGTGACTGGTAATTGGCACATATTTCACATACCGAAACATTCTTTGCAAATTGTCAAACGGAACCACGCGAAACCCTGGCATGACCCTCCTAAAATAAAGTCTGGAGACTCGGTCACGCTCTCCTGGGTTAACGAGCGTAATCCACACAATGAGTCGCTTCTATTCGTTGTGTAAAAATAACTATGTTACAATGTGCTAGTTATTACTATATTAATGTTGCAATAGTTGTTTAATGTACTGTACCGGTTGTCCACTGGAAGGACCGACTCCCGCCATGGAAATGTGTAATTTCCACCACTGGCGTACATCCGTGAAAAGAGTGTTGTGCATTGCCCCCCCTCGTGAAAGTCTCGCTGGACGCAACTCAGCAGGCGAAAGTGCGCGTGGAAAATCCGTGCAGCATTAAAGCGGCGAGCCCCGTACCGTTCAGTGTGGAGGAACGGACAGATCTTCGGGCTCGATCGCTGACCGGTAACCATGCGAACGATGCCGTAAGCAGGCCAGACCCGTGCCAGGCTGGAACTATGATTAATTATTTACGCTAGTTTACCCAGGACAGTCTCAGTCTCAAGACTTAGAAGGGTTCTGCCAAGTTTTCGCAGTTGGGGGCGATGTTGCAATGTGTGCGATTGAGTCGTTCGCATTTGATTCTTTCAACAGTTTTTGCCAATAGCAGTCGCATGGTGAATGCTTGAGCTGTGGGGGAAAAAGCGGAGATCCCGGAGGAAATCCCATGCAGACCACGGGGAGAACAAACTCCACACACGAAAGGCGCCACAAGTCGGGAAACGAACCCATGGTCTTCCTGCTGCGATGTACAGGTGTTACCACTGCGCCAGCTTGTGATGTCATTACACAAATGTCGAGAGGGGATATTGAGATGTTGCACATCTCTGGAAAGGCGAGCGCCGTGTTTGCTAATGGTTTTCTTTTTTCAGGACCAGTTCCGTACAATTGCCCATTGTGTTGTCGGAGCGGCCGAGTCACGGTGTATAAAACACGGCTTTTAAACGATATGTCAAGAGAGTGGACCGCCGCATGAGGCCACATTGATGTGGTGATGTTTGGTCAAACAAGAGATAAACATTCCATAGTTCGGGCAGTCTAGGCCAATGCACGCGGGGTGTAATGGTTTAACGGATGATACGGCCTCAAGCGGCTATTGGACTCGCTGTGGGCACCCTCGAGCGGACAGGTTTGTAAGATTGGTAACGGAGATGTATGGGTGAGTCGATGACATGAATCGATGTTTAAACTTGAGCGCACGATGAGAGAGCGCTCCAGCAGCGCGAGGCGGAGAGGTGCGGAGTGCCGCCAGCGCCCTGGTCACGCTGCCGGCACCTTGCAGGCCACACGGCCCATCGTCAACCATGGTTCATCCACGGCTGGATGAAGGCCACTTCCCTCCCCCCCAATCCGTGACCATTCCACGGTCCCATGATGCGGCACTCCATCTTGCTCCCGCACACGAGGCGATCCCTCTCATCGCTCCATCTTCGCGGTGGACGTCCACTCGGGCGAGTTTCCCCTCGACCTGCGGGTGTCCTGTCAGAGCCCACTTGCTTTGCAGAGCAGTCTACAGGACGACGACTTTGACTTCCATGCCCCTCCTCCTCCTCCTGCTGCTGCTGCGTCTCAGTGCAATGCCAAAGCGTGCAGCCCTTCCCACTTCTGCACGCGGTGTTGCTCGCGTTTCAATTTCTGTGAGTGGCCGCGTTGCATCTTCACTTAGAGCTTTCGTGACTGCAGGATTCATACTCTTTGGGTCTTTGGGTAAAGTCACGTGCCGACATGCGGATCAAGGCGGCTAATAATATCCGCGTTGATCCGCATGTCGGCACAGGAGTCGGCTCGCACCAACTGGAAACTGCTCTAGGCACAGTTGGACTCGGCAAGCACTTGCACAAATACCATCGCATCGAGAAGCATGGTTACATTCCAGCACTGACATTAAAACGATTGGCCAGACCGCCATGCGCCGAACATTACTGTGCGTGGCGGGTGGGATAGGGCCCAAGGAGGTTACTCCTAAATCACTCAGAGGTGCCTCTGACCATCCGTTACTCGGGACCGCTCTTTCCTGGCACACGAAGGGTCGTACCGCGAATGTTCCGAACCCACATTCTCCGTTTCGTGGCGTGATGACAGCACAATGGGGCTCGCACATCCGGGGATCATTGCACCCGACAAAATCAAAAGCGATGTTTTACGACTGCACCAAGATAAAAGCGCAGTGCACCTGTAAACCTGACTTCACCGCAAAGCAAAGTCATCTCCTCCGCGCTCCTACAACGTTCGGCCGTGACCATCGTCTTTATTGAGGGCACTAACGCGCGTGTGAGTGACGGAAGGGACCGGTATCTGCTCGAGTGAAATACCGCGGAACACGTCAATGGTTTCATTGCCAAGGCAAGGACAATGGTCGTGGTAACTGTTTACAACCGCGCCGTAGGAGGCGCAGGGCGATGAGAGGGATACGCAGAGGGGGGAGGGGAGGGGGGAGAAGACGCGCCCACGCCATGCGTGGTGCAAGGCTTGCGGTGTTTGCGACACGACCCACGAGCGGGTGCTGTGTGAGCGAGAGAGTTTCTTCTAGATTTGAAGCTTTCGTGACTGCAAGGATTCATACTCTTAGTTCTTTCGGTAAAGTCACGTAAGTAAAAAATGAAATTAAAATTATTGTTTTTATTTTTAATTAATTTTAATTTCATTTTTTACCTACGTGACTTTACCGAAAGAACTAAGAGTACGAGAGAGTTTCTGTCGAACGCGGGGGGACATGGGCGTCGTCAGCAGGAGACAGTGCTCCCGCACTGACCTGCGTGGTGAAGTATGGTCAAATAACCCCCGCAACACGCACGCCGTGGGGAGGTCCTCGTGCAGAGAGCGCGACTTCCCAGGTCGCCCCTCGTTCAAAGGGCGCGCAGTCCACGCCGGTGCGGGTCGCGGGGAGTTATTTGACCATACTTGTCCACGCCGGTCAGTGCGGATTGGGGGAGACAGCGAGCATGGAGGATCAGTACAACAAGACTCAATTTTCCCTGCGCCGTCCGCAACGTAACGCTGCACGTCAGTGACACGCGTAGGCTTCGCGAACGGGCGCGCGCGTGTGAAGCCACGCGCGCGCGCCTTACTCGATGCGAATGTCTCTCCTCTTTGTACCACTCACAAATGACTCCCTTGCGTGGAAACGTCTGCGACCTGTGTCCGGCGTCTTCTACAACGCAGTTGTTTTTTGCTGCGATTTCTATTTGCTTCATTGCCGTACTTTGCTTTTGAAATAAGATTTCTTTTTTGTCAACGTGGTGACCCAGGTAACTGTTGCAGAGGAGACTCCTCCCGATGTCTCGAGTTCTCACCCTGGGGACACAAACGTGCATCTCAATAAATGCACCCATGTTATCGTCACCACATTATCGCATTCTAATGATATTGCCATGACCCCTTCCCTGGGTAGACATGTACGCCCCGACTCGGCCTGTGATGAGGGTCCCTCGTGCCTCACCCCCCCTCCCCCATCCTCTGCGTCGACCTCCGTCGTTGCTGCTATCTCCCGATCCGTGTCGTCCGCACCGATTGGAAACTTGCATCGTCAGCAGGCACCTTCGCGTCCCCCCAGGGCACGTCCTGGATTCGCCTTTCAATAGAGGCCCTGAAGACAATGGGACGAACGGGAATTAGAACACAAGATGAACATTCGCTCGCCTTCCGTAACCCGCGTTGACTGAGGGAGAGTTATTTGGTTATTTGAGCGCGACATTCATTGACCGGATTTAATAATCCTTGCATCATCGCACACGTGTTTAGGAATTGCACCACGCTGCGTTTTGAAATCTGTCTTTAAACTTGTTAAAATAATAAAAATAAAACATTATTATGTTTTATTAAAACAATACAAATAAAACATTACAATGTTTTATTTTTATTGTTTTATTATTTCCCTTCCACGCTGCGTTTCGAAATATGTCCTTAAACTTGTTAAAATAATAAAAATAAAACATTCTTATGTTTCATTTTTATTATTTTATTATTTCCCTTCTACGTGGCTTTACCGAAAGAACCAAGAAGATGAATCCCTGCAGTCACGAAAGCTTTAAATCGAAATTCATCGCACAAGTGTTTAGGAATTGCACCACGCTGCGTTTCGAAATCTGTCCTTAAACTTCTTTATTGCGTTTGTTTCCCCAGAAGGGCTTCAAAGTCTCGCTTCTGATTTTCAGGAAGGTCGTGCCAAGTTTACGCAGTCGAGGACAACGGTTGCAATGCATAATCCTACGGAGTAATTGAAGTTGTTAAATTTGGCAAATTTGTACAATGGAGCCCTGTGCACCGTGACCAACTCTTGCGAATCGCCTCGCGGGATCTGTAACGTCCACCGTGAAGCGGACGGCGCGATTAAAGCCCCCGCGGTATTAATCAGGGCGGCCGCTGGGGTTCGAACCACGCAACCTCTGCGAGGAACGGCTCGAGCCGCTTTGGGTCAATGGGACCGACCCGAGCGCGGTGCCCTCCCTTTGGTCAAGCAAGTCACGACGGACACAATGCACGGGACACCGACATGCGTCATTCCGAGCCTAAACCCGTCGCTCACAAGCGTGGCGTCAAAGTGATTCGTGAGAAGCAACTCTGGAATTCTGTTTAATAGATACATTTTTTACGATCGCTTGAACTTTACCCTCTGTAGCAGTATGGGTGGACACAAACTGCCGCCTTCCCCCACACCTCCTACGGTGTGGACCAAAGGTCACTTGAAGCTCTCGTAGGTCGCTTTGCAATGTCCGCTTCCAGGGGCTGCAATGCCCCTGCAAAAGATCCGAATGGAGACTCGTGACATGGCACCCACAGCACGGATAGGGTTCAATTCTAGAAGCATGTTTACGCCTACGGAGGTCTGTACAGGATACGAATGGACCCTTGCTTATGGTGAATCATCGTTTACTCATACACTCCAACTACCATCCACAGCACGCGAGCCCGACCTTGTCGAAAGTATGATTTTCTTCATCTATTTCACCCATGGTTGATTTATCGAGACGCGATGGTTTCTGCGTGTATGCTACATATGCAAAACAACATCGCCGCAAGGACAGTCATGCACAAATCATTAACCTAGCCTCCTACGCAAGGGTTACAAAGAAATATGAAACGCGAGTTGGGAAGCGTTGCAGAACATACGCGCATTGACAATTGTTCTTGCTTTAAGATTGCTTCCCGACAGCCGCCACGTGGCCGTGGAGGTTAGCCAGGAGGGAGGCAGGGCCTCGTGGCCGGCGGAGCGTGGGAACAAAAAGCCTGGACCCTGGGGGGGGGGCGATCATGGGCCAGAATTGGATCTTATCTGAGCCAGCAGATGCTGGCTTGCAGGGCTCCGCTTGACTATTAAAGAACACGGCGAATCAACTGCAGGTTCGGGATTGAACCCACGACCTTCCGTTATACCAGGCGAGGTAGTTAACATCCCACCACCGTGCCACCCAGTGCAGAATGTCACGCAGGAAACCAACAGCGATGGCGATCCAGTGACAGGGCAAGAAGTGGCAGTTGAAATAAACTTCAGGCGACTAGTCATAAATTTGAACGTATAATATAATCATAAATTCAACGTATAAACGCGCACAGTTTCCGCTCGCTCTTGAAGGAGAGAGGACGACCCGGGAGGCGCGAGGAGGAACCACAGACAAACGGGAAGGTAGCAGCCACGCGTTGAGATGCCGACGCTATCAACAATTGCCCAAGTTCTGCGAGCCTCTATCTTAGGAGCTATCGGACAATGGGTGTTGACGTGGGAAGAAACTAGAGCACCTGGAGAAACCCCACGCGTACGAGGGGGCAACGCTAGATCCCATTACAGGATGGAACAGGTAGAGAGTCTTCATAATCAACGTGTTTGGGTTTAGATCGCCGCGTTATTTATAAATGTGTCGTAACCCTCCACCACCCGACACGGCCAATCAGTAAAAAAAAGTGTCACGTTGACAAAAGACAAATAGTTCACTGCTTTAGCCCACCGGTGTGTTGAAGCGTGAAACCACAACATTTACAATTTTTGAGTAGTACGACGTTTCGCTGGTAATTGCATCCAGCATCATCGAAAAATTTGTCAGAATGGTGAGGCTCTGCTCTGTCCCGTGTCTCACCATTCTGGCGAATTGCCCGATGATGCTGGATGCAAATACCAGCGAAACGTCGTACTACTCAAAAATTGTAAATGTTGTGGTTTCACGCTTCAACACACCGGTGGGCTAAAGTAGTGAACTATTTTATCTTTTGTCAACGTGACACTTGTTTTACTGATTGGCCGTGTCGGGTGGTGGAGGGTTACGACACATTTATAAATAACGCGATCTAAACCCAAAAACGTTTATTATGAATAATATTGGTCGCGAAAGCCTACGTGTTAAACAGGTAGAGAGTCTACAATTTTGCCGAACAGTCTACCCTGGCGAGCCAGGGCACGCGACTCCTCGGCGCCCAGGGGAAGGGAGTTTCGCAGCACGTGTGCGTGCAGTCATCCAGCAACCCTCGCTGCTGCCTCCACAGTGCGGGATCAGAGGCAAGCCACGGGAAGAGGAGCCACCAGCTGCATGGCTAAATAGAGCATGAAGGAGAGCAATAAAGATCGCGACAGTCTTATGAAGACTGCGAGGCTCATACGGGAAGGCACGCGGTTGCCTATATCCCTTCGTCACCTGACGGGCCTATGGCTCGCTTTTGCTACGAGGTGATGCGATTCAGTGGTGACCACCGGCAGTGTTTTGACCTCATACAAGTCGGACCCCGGGGTCAGAATACTATACAGTATTTTGACTCCATGGTACAAATGCTATCACACGTATAGCAGGATGATACCTTCGGCCAGAGCCAGACCACTTTGCAGAGGCAGGGTGCCTTCAATGTTTTATTTTATTACAACATTCGTGATTTAAAGCTTTCGTGACTGCAGGAATCCATAATCTTTGGTTCTTTCGGTAACGTCACGTGGGTAGAAAAAAAGATAGATCACGACGTTTCAGCAGTTCTCCCGCTGTGTTTGTCTCACCTGATGACGATTGCTTGTGTTGCGATCGAAAGGTCGTAATCATTTTTTTAAAATTAAAACATTGTTAACATCAGATTGTCTGTATCAGGCTACAAGACGAATGGGATCGTGGCCGCTCACCAGATGGAGTTGAGCTGCTAGAACATTACCAATAACCAGAGGTGTGGACTCGAGTCATGTGACTTGGACTCGAGTCAGACTCGAGTCATGAATTTGATGACTTGCGACTCGACTTGGACTTGCATAACAATGACTTTGTCCCACCTATGAGATGTGGACTCGAGTCATGTGACTTGGACTCGAGTCAGACTCGAGTCATGAATTTGATGACTTGCGACTCGACTTGGACTTGCATAACAATGACTTTGTCCCACCTCTGCCAATAACTCTTTCTTGCAGAGTAAACTTGGTCCCCGAATGCCAACGAGTTGCAGCATAGAGGGGAGGGGGGGAGGGCGTTTCTCCATAATGATTCCAACGTTAAATTTCGATTGAAAGCTTTCGTGACTGCAGGGATTCATCTTCTTGGTTCTTTCGGTAAAGTCACGTAGAAGGGAGATAATAAAACAATAAAAATAAAACATAATAAAATAATATAATTAAATAATATTCTTTTATTATGTTTTATTTTTATTAACATAAACATAATAAAATAATATTATTACATAATATTATTTTATTATGTTTTCTTTTTATTAAATCATATTATTTTATTGTTTTATTTTTATTATTTTATTATCTTCCTTCTACGTGACTTTACCGAAATAATCAAGAAGATGATTCCAACGTTCCCCGCTGTGGTCCGTTATCGTCAAATACAGAGGCATGGTGGCTCCATGAGCAGATGCTGCTCATGTCAAAGTGGACACTTACCCCTGGATCGACCCTTTGAGAGAATTGACGCACGGGCACCGATGCTGTGCGAGCACCTCGCGTGCGGTTTACGCGTTTTGGTTGACCCATTGGCCAAGCACCCGGCCGTGAATCGGCCATAACGTGGCAGAAGTGCCGCGTAAAAACGGAGCTACTGACGCACGTGGCCACGCGCCTGCGTGCCAGCGACGCCTCTCCCCTCGAACTTTGCACGCCGCGAGCGGTTCGCTATCTGCGACTCGCACAACACGGCCGATGAGACGTAGAGTTTAATTCTGATTGTTGTCGTCACGTGTGTATGTGTACATGCATGCAATGGGGAGCGGCGGTGCAACGGTTAGCGCACTGCACGACGAAGCCGTTCACCCGAGTTAGATTCCCGCTCACGGCCACCATCAGTGACAATTATCTCAACTACTCCCTGGGCCTCACACCTAGGGTCAACTCGGCTTCAAATGAGCACCTGGTGCTATGCGTAAAACATTGCCACTAAGGAGATAAAGGCGGCTGGGCGTGGTTCTGGCCACGCACCCCCTCGTGCCGTGCCGGCCTTCGTTACCACATGCTAACAGCACTTGCCCCAAAGAGTCAATTAATGCTATAGGGGCACGCCACGCCGTCACTGCTCCCAACAGCGACCAGGCGGTTGCTGTGTCCGTCGCACGATGTTTCTGCGCAGGGATGCACGGCAGTGACCTTGGCTGCTGCAGACGGTTCGTTCACGCGAGGACGGCAAAGCCTTTGTAGACACCCGATTCTGCAGAATGCAATTCCAGTAAAACAGAGGAAATTGTTACGTTCTGCTCACTTTTGAACATTCCTTCAGATTTTCTGAACACACAAATCAATTGGCACATTCGCCCATCAATGTCAACTTGGATTGATTGGCTGTCGGGTGGTGGAGGGTTCTTGTAAAAAATATAACCAAACAAACTATTTTATTAGGATTAACATTTGTAAATGGACGGTCTAAATAACGTCGCAGGTAGCTCGGGTGCGAGACCCCAGGACCTTTGTGGGGGGGGGGGGGGGGGATGTCCTCGGGTTCCTCGCCCTCGTGCATGGATCCAACGTTGAAACCAGGACGTCTCTGCGTCGATACCACGGGCAGTGGGAGCCGCGTTCAGAGATGATTAGGCTCTCCTTCTACCCGTAGACACCCTCAACTTGTTATAGTGGGTGTAAAGTTTACTCAAGTCTCCCCAACTGGCTCTTGTTACACCGCCTCTCTGCTGGTCGCCGTCCCTGGCTGGCCGCCTGATATCCTCCTGGTCCATCGCTTTCTGTGTGTATAATATCAGGGGTGGGGAACGTCCGGCCCGCGGGCCGTACAAGGCCCGCGAAATCATGTGTTGTGGCCATGCCAAGGCAACCGCAGACGGGACTCGAAATTCAACAAATCTAGGAGCAAACCTGGAAAAGCAGTTGCGAGTAGCAACATCATCAATACCAGCTAACATCACACGCCTCACCAAAGAGAAGCAGTTCCAGCCATCCCATTAGGGGTGAGTTTATTAAATGTTTGACCAAATATAACAGTTTCGATTTAAAGCTTTCGTGACTGCAGGGATTCATCTTCTTGGTTCTTTCGGTAAAGTCACGTAGAATGGAAATAATAAAAAAAAAAACATAATAAAATAATTCTCACGACGTTTCGGCCACAACACAAGCAGCCGTCCTCAGGTGAAGAACAGGTCTGTCAGAAAGACAGCGTCTGAATGAACACCACCAGGCTTGGCAGTGTATATTTAAGCTGGGTTGGAGGGGGAAGAGCGCCTTGACAAATGAATTTGCGTATCAAGAGGAATTTAGCATATTTATGGGAAATGCAGGTATGTGATTAGTACTACTTATGCCCGTGCATTATGCAGGATTAGCAGCATCAAAGGGAGGGGATATGGGAAATGCAGGTATGTGATTAGTACTACTTATGCCCGTGCATTATGCAGGATTAGCAGCATCAAAGGGAGGGGATATGGGAAATGCAGGTATGGGATTAGTACTACTTATGCCCGTGCATTATGCAGGATTAGCAGCATCAAAGGGAGGGGATATGGGAAATGCAGGTATGTGATTAGTACTACTTATGCCCGTGCATTATGCAGGATTAGCAGCATCAAAGGGAGGGGATAGCATTAATAAAGGGAAGGAGTGTTAATAGTATGTAGCTGCAGTAACTAAAACCACCACGTAAACAACTAAAGTATAAACTACATAGTATCATCAGTATCCCCTGCTTATTTTGTACGTTTGCCCACTGACAAATAAATGATCAGTCTATAATTTTAATGGTAGGTTTATTTGAACAGTGAGAGACAGAATAACAACAACCAAATCCAGAAAAACGCATGTCAAAAATGTTATAAATTGATTTGCATATTAATGAGGGAAATAAGTATTTGACCCCTCTGCAAAACATGACTTAGTACTTGGTGGCAAAACCCTTGTTGGCAATCACAGAGGTCAGACGTTTCTTGTAGTTGGCCACCAGGTTTGCACACATCTCAGGAGGGATTTTGTCCCACTCCTCTTTGCAGATCTTCTCCAAGTCATTAAGGTTTCGAGGCTGACGTTTGGCAACTCGAACCTTCAGCTCCCTCCACAGATTTTCTATGGGATTAAGGTCTGGAGACTGGCTAATTGTTCACATCATTTGCATTAGCTCTGGTTTTCTCCCACTTGTACGTATGTATGTTGTATGTACATGTGTACGTTGAACTTCTTTCGTGCCGTACGTAGCCAACCGTGCTAATCGGAGGTGCGCGGAAGGACAACAATCTAAGCACAAAACGCGGCACTTGGTACTGGTTAAACATCCCAATGTAGCAGCACCCCCTTGAACAAATAATATTGAGCCTCAGCGAGGCTTTGCTAGTAAGCTGAGTTGCATTATTGTGAGAATTACTACTGCAGTGGCTGTTTGGCAACGTGTTGACTGCCTCCAACCCCCAGAGCCCCTCTGTCTCCCCGACCCCACGTGCCTCCCCTCTCTCTCCGAGCTGCCCCGCCTCGTGCCTCTCGCCTGCTGGAGGGAGGGGACGATGGACGAACGCATCCAAAGGACATCGCCGGTATTTTACTGTTTGATCGACTCAAGTATTTCATACTCGTACAGTCACGAAAGCTTTAAGTCAAGATTTAAGTATTTCACCTTGGAGAATCCCGCGAGATAGAACGTCTCGTTTGCACGCGTGTCCATGGTGTCGACTGACACACGTAGCAAGCACGTGGTAGCACACAAATGCACACATTCTCAATCTACAACTCCTTTCCAAGGGCCTGCCCTGGCTCCTCCCCCCTCAACCAGTATATATACGGGGTCGGATCTCTTGGAATTTCTCATTTACTTGATACAGCGAGCGTGCTGTGACGGTTCCACCTGAAGACGGAGGCTTGTGTTGCCTCCGAAACGTCGTGATTTTTATTTTATTTTTATTTTACTTTTATTAATTTTAATTTTTTTACCTACGTGACTTTAACGAAAAAACCCAAGAATATAATCTACAACTCATCCACTGTGGGGTCGTGTTGAGCACGTGACAGCTCCACACCAACCAGAGACTTGCTGTGGTTGACGGGACTCCTATCGGCGTCATGCTTCATGTCCCACCAACGAGCGTGGCGTGGGGTTTCGCGGTGGCGCAGTGGTGAGCTCACTGCGCTGTGAACCCGGCGTGCCCCGAGTTCGATTCACGGCTAACATCAGTGGCGAGAAACATCTGAACCAATCGTGGGCCCGCACTACACCGCATGTGATGCGACAACAACAACAACAACCGCCATTCGCCACTAAGTGGCGGTGACGTCACTACGACGCTTGTACCAGGTCATGTATAGTGTGTCGTGCATGTATAGTTTGTGATGTATTTATGTTTACAAAAAGCATTGTGTGATCAGGTCAAAGGTGAATCTTGTTTGTAATTTGGACCTCGTAAATTTCAAAACCGTGATCGGTGCCGTGGCCAGGGCGAGGGGGGCAAGGGGGGGGGGTGGACGAGTGGGGTGAGGGGGGAGGGGCGAGGTGAGGGGGGGCACCCGACTGTGCGGGACGCACCGTGATACAACAATATTTATATATCTATTTTTATAAACAGGCAGAACTCAAAAAGTTTGCGAATTCCTGTAACGTTTTAATTACCCGAGGTTCGCGAATCTTCCTGTAATCCGCGGACACCGTCCATCCTAAAATCCGTGAAAGAAATCGCTGATTTGGATCTATTTTGGGGGGAGGGGTTAATTCTTCACATAATCCGCGGCACACCACGTCGGCAGCGTCCGCGGATTATCACGATTTATATGAATGTTATGGTGTTGCTTGTTCTATAAATATATTCTAAGCACTGCACAATTGCAAGAGGCCGCTGGCTTCTTTGCAATGCGACCTCTGAGAAGAATTCGCTCGCAGATGCTATAATTTAGCCTCGGGATAATTTTGTTTTTGTTTTGCATCGGCACACACTGTCAGTTGAGTAGTAATGGCATCATGGCAAGTCTAAATACTGTCATCCAAAGAGCATTGCTTTAACATAAAGAGACGCCCATATGGCAGGATTTTGTTCTAAAAACTAAACGTAATCTAAATGCTTCCAGCTCCGTGAAGTGACGGGTCTCTCTGGAGACGGCGATGGGACGCTGTGACCTTGACGAGGCCCCGGCTGCAGACGTCACCGTGATACACACCTCATTCGAGACCCAAACATCATCGCACCTCCGGGGGCTTTGAGATTCCTCCTCCTCGAAGACACCAGTGTGACAACGGACCGTTTCTGAACATCAACAAATGCTGCACCACATCTTTTTTCTGAATGGAACATTAAAGACAAGCCACTGTGGCATGCAACCCAAACTATAGACCATACAGTAAACCACTGAACTGAATTCTGCGCTCCTTCAATGGAGGAGGAACTGTGGTGCCACGACCACGGAGCAACTCCGCAAGCGCCGCAATTCCCTCCCGTCCCCCGCACTAAACACGCCACCCGCACGCAGCGCACCCACGGAGTAGTGTCCTGACGGGGGGATCGCCTGGCACATCGGGTTTTAATCCAAAGGGCCCCTAGAGGGAGAGTCCCACGGTTTCCCGGTGCCAGGAGATTGGCCGACCCTCACAGGACGGGTTACATTGTGGTGCCTCTAAATTGGCTTAACATTGTATGGGCGCAGAAGGAAAAGGTTCCCTGGGCCAACCGCAATGAGGTACAACTCGGAGGGGAGAACGGAGGATGGAACATTTAGCAAGAAGGGCACAAGAGACGAAGGGACAATGGGTGGTCGCCGCAGCGGCCGCGCAGCACTCGATAGGGGACGGAGGGTGGCATATTAAGTAGGCAAAGTGCGGGAGCCCTTCCAGACAAAGGGGCAACGGGGGGTCACCGCCGCCCGCCACGCCGCAGCAGCCGCCATGCAGTACTCGGGGAGCGGGGGGGGGGATGGAGCGCGGCATATGGGGGGCGGGGGGAGGCGGTAACTGCAGGTAAGTGCACGATTGGCCGCGTGGTACAATGGCACCCCGGGACTTTGAAGTTAAGAGAATAAAAAATTAACCCGTAAAAACAAAGTTTTTCACTATAAATCCTTTATATGCGTGGCGGCTAGAGTCCTCTCGTCCTCTGGCTTGAGATGGCTGCCACCTATGGGTCAGATGATTGCCTGCCACCATTAAGCAATTGGTAATTAAATATAATTTATTTTTTCCTAAAAAGTGTAAAATTTTGGAAAAAAATTTTCACGAAAATAAATTGTCACGCACAACGAGTCTGTGTGCAAAATGTCAGCTCGATTGGATCACGGGAAGTGGGTTAAAAAACGACCGAAATATTTGCACGGTCGTAAGCGCGCAAGCAAGCAAGCAAGTTAACTTAATATAAAGGATTTAAAAAGAGCAGCCCGGGACGACTTCAGTCAGTTGTCTTCAACCTCCGGGCCGTCAGGACCCACTCCCTGCCATCCTGCCTCCTCAAGCCGCTTGGAGCCACCGCGTGATGCCAGCGAGTGCTGATACGAGGCATTGAGGGGTAAAGTCCTCTCTCGTCCTTCTCCCTCCGACTCTCACAGCGTCCGTGCGACGCCGTGAGTCCAGCATCGAGGTACGTGGTAGGACGCTTGAGTGACCGGGTTCGTAGGCAGACCCGGGCTAAGCCCTTCTTGCGACATATTCCCCCTCCAGGTAGTGTGTATTTGCGCCGTCAATAAACTTTAGTTCAGAGTATCGGTGCAGTGTGATTTCTGTGTGTGTGGGTAGAACGTCGGCGTGGTGTCTGCGATGTGCGTGTGGTGCGACTGCGCGGGCGGGACGGTGCGCGCGAGAGCGAGCGCAGGGCTGCAGCGTCGGTGTGGTGTTGGTAATCTGAGTGTGTGCGTGAGGCGCGCGCGCGCGTATTCAACCATAAACGGTCCGCCGACGCCCGCGTGTCGCGCGAATCTTAGGGCGGTGGAGGGGGGGAGTTAAAACCCCGCTCGCGCGTATCCCCGCGAGAACAATAGCATTAAAGGCGAGGCGCGCGCGCAAATTCGCGCAGCCCTTTAGCGCTCGCCTTTGTGCGAGACGAGCGCCTGCAGGGGCGCGCGCGTGCACGCAGCCGCCTTCGTATTCGTGGTGGTGCACGTGGGCGTGTGCGACATAACCCCGGGCGGTGGTGAGCCAGCCGGTTAGCGGGGCACTGGCGCGGGGCGGGGGGGGGCGATCACCCGATCGACGGGGGCCCGGTGAGAGGCGGCCGACGAGGAGGAGGAGGGGGGAGTGGAGGGGAGTGAGCGTCGCGCCCCGCCCGCTCACAGGGAGCGGGGACGCGGGCGTCGGCCCCCACAGAACAGCGACACGACACGAACTCTCTCGCCCGAAGCCCTCTCATCGCGGCCAGCAAACATCGACATTGGCACCGAGCTCCCGAACGGATTGCTGCCGCTGCCATTGTGCGCAAGGTTATAATCGAACCCATGCGCCTCCACCTCCGTGGCTCCCCGCACCGCGCGTCTCGTTAGGCCGCGCGATGAGTTCACGCCGCACAGGACGCCGGCGACAGCGTGGGGAGGGGGCGGTCTTGGCGAGGCGCTGCTGCGTCTTGAGAGTTCACGGGCAAAGTCTGCCCGAGTGCGGGGGGGAGATGGCGGGGCGGGGGGAGCGGGGAGCGAACTTCGCATGGGAATTCACATTCAGGCTGACGGCAGCTCCAGCGTCACCGTCAGAACGCATCACGACAATGGACACACATGGCGGACGATGTGAAAAAGAGAGAGTGAGAATGTTTACGCGACGCGTAACAATTCACTGCGTACGAGTTTAACAACCTGAGCAAATACGGCGTTGAAGGTGCACAGCTCTTGTTGTGCATATAATAAACCAACTTGGAAACGTGCCGATGTATCCTTACAGGTAACTTGATGTTTATTTGAACAGTACGCCCTTTCCAAGTTACCCCTTTGGACATTTTGCGAGTAAATGTTTTGACAACGCGAAGATGGACGCAACGCCTTGTAGAGGTGCTGATGGTGACGATGACGAAGTGATGGGCTGGGGTCGCCATGTCACAATAACATCGCCGCGTGGCTCGCAGTTTTTAGTTCTCAGTTTCATTTATTTGGTATAGTCCTGTGAGCCATTCGGCTCTTGAATCGGGTGCAACCGCAACAAAAAATTTAAATCACGTCTAAAGATAAAATAATAAATTAAAATAATAGCGACGTTTCGATTGCAACACAAGCAATCATCATCAGGCATAATGATTGCTTGTGTTGCAATCGAAACGTCGCTATTATTTTAATTTATTATTTTATCTTTAGACGTGACTTAACCAAAAGAACCAAAGAATAATTCCTGCAGTCACGAAAGCTCCAAAATTAAGATTGAAAAATTTTAAACATGAACAAGAAAACATCTTCAAGTGACTATGCGCAAACATAAAAATCCAGGAAAAGACGGCAAAAACATCTTCCAGAAAAAAGCACCGTAAACCAACGCTGTGTGCAAAAATCCCAGTGGGATGCAAGTCAAACAACAAACAACCACAAGACAACTTAGATTAATGCCATCATTCTAACTCCGTACTACAACAACCAAACATGGCGAAACCAAAAAACGCTTTCCAAATCACCAAAATAAAGCCATAATAGCAATGTAACAGTGATCATAGGAACTGTGACCGAAATTTCACAATAAACGACATAAGCAACATGTCCCACCAAAACCCTTGTAGCCATAGCTGGCTGCACGAGTCACTCCACAACAGTAGGAGCATCGGTTTGAGTATCAAAAATTCCCAATGCACCTTTAAAGATTAGCAGACTAAAGTCCAAGTCTAGATTTGAAGCTTTCGTGACTGCAATGATTCATACTCTTAGGTTTTTTTCGGTAAAGTCACGTAGGTAAAAAATGAAATTAAAATTAATAAAAGTAATAATAGAAACAAAATAATTAATTTTAATTAAATTTTTCACCTACGTGACTTTACCGAAAAAAACCCATGAGTATAAAGTCCAAGTCTCCGCGGCCTGGTCGCCACCTTTCCGGAGAGAGGCGTCTCCCCAGCTCCGAGTGCAGGGCGATCTTCCGACCGGCATCGCCACACTGCGCGCGTCCAATGCGGCCGTCCTCACTCGCGCAATCATCCCCATCGTATGGAGTCCTTTTGACCTTTAGCGCCGCCTCGCCCTGGCTACGCGGGTCCCAGCCCTGCGAGCCGAGACGACGCTGCACGCGCCCACCGGGGATGAGCCGGTATCCTGGACAGCGTTTCCTTTGGGTGTGTTGGGGAACAATGGAGCCAAATTGTGAGTGATTCGCTTTGGCAACGCAGTGTTTTAATTTGGTGTTTAATGTGCCGGGGCCACTCACCCACCACGGTCGTTTAATAGACATATAACTAGGCAAAGATTCCCCATATAGCGTTGACCACACTGGAGAGGCAAGTGCAATTAGCGAGCACGGAACACGAGGGGGAGGGAGGCCAGCACCACGCCCGGTCGCCTTTGTCCCCCGAATACTGGTGTTTACACAACGCACCAGGTACTCATTCAAGGCTCAGTGAACCTAGGTGAGACCCCGAACCGGTGAAAATATTGGTCGTGAGTGTGAATTGAATGCGAGTAAACAGATTCGTAGTGCAGTGCGCTAACCACTGCGCCACCACTCCTCACAGAGTCACCACGCACAGGCGACTCAACGCGAGATCCTGATTGGAGGGTTGACTTGGCCCATCATCCTTCCAGTGTCACTAAAATAAGCACCGCATTACGGCAAAGCCAACAGCTTTTGTTATGAAGATAGACTCATCCCCGCCATATGAATGTGGAGTTTCCATCACTGGCTCTGGAGGACTGTAATCGGGAGGTGAGCACCAATGCTTCAATGTTCATTTGAACAGGGAACCCCTTTGACTTTGACATAACACCAAACCCAATGTCCTTCTATGACCTAAAACTCGCACGTAGGTTGCAGAACGGTGTTCGCCTGCCTTCCTAGAACAGGGCGAGATGTTAATAAGTACATCAGCAGTTTGCCGTGCGCTATAAACCCCAACTCTTGCTATGGTCATATATATTGCTGGCGCTAACAGCGAGATAGCGCGGCTGCGATGACGACCAAGTTCCACTGCACGCCCGCAGCGGCTCCCAGTCGTGCGTGTTGCCGGCCGTCGAGCAGGAGAGCCGGGGGCGATGCCGCCGCTGTCCCTTACGAATCCAGCGGGAGACGCGGTCCGTCCTCTGTTACGGAACGGGATTTTAAACGTTGCGGCTCGAGACGGTGCTGAGCGTCGCGCGCGGGGCTCGAGTTGCGGAGAGGTGCTGGTGGGGGGGGAGGGGGTCAGCTTTCTCGAGGCGCTGCCAATTGCGAGCGGGCAAAGTTCGCCGACGCGGGGCTGGGTGTGCGTGCGACGGGGGAGGGTCTGGGCACCGGCTCCTTATAAGCCTCTCCTGCCGCAGGCTCCGAGCGCCCGAGGAGCTGAGCTGTAGCGCCGCGCCGCCGCACATTGAACTCTGCACTCGAGGTCAAGAAGGCAGCCTGGAGAGCCAGTGGGACCACGTTTCAGAAGAGCGGGGAGCTAACGGATTTGGTCTCAAGCGCCTCTTATGTAAGCGGTCGTCTTAGATGAACGAAGGGGAGCACGCGGTGACGGCGGCGGCGGCTCGCGAAGCGCGCGCGTGAAACGACCGAGAAGCCCTGGTCCCGTGCGCAACTGCGAGGCGAAGGTCAGTGGCCGCTTCGCGCGGAGTGAGCGGGGAGCCCGGCCGCCCAACGTCAGTCGCGCACACGGCACCGCACCTGCAATTGGCGCGTCAATCGCCTCGATCCAACGTTGTTCAGACGTTCCTCGCGCACGAGAGGACACAACCGAAATGTTGTGATCAGGCGCGACCTACCTTAATTAACGTTGCGTATAAGACAGCGTTTACGGTTGGGACTTTCTAAACTCAGTGCATTATTCGCCGCGTAATATCACTGTTCGGCAGAACGTTTCAAGATCGGGGTGGTATTGTAAACAAGGTTTGGATAAGAATATTAAATATAGTCGTTTTACGGGATTAGATCATACATTAGATTTAATAATTCCAGTACTTTGGAAACCAACGATGCACGCAGTCGACCGTAGCTGCTTCAGCTCGCGTTTGTTGAATTGACACGCACGCATTAAACCCAAACAATCAACAACATACATTTGTTTTGCGTGAGTGCAATGTTTCGGTACGAACTCGACTCTGTACGTTGTGTGGCGCGTCACGTTCACGTGAGCCGGGCTCGCTTTGCTCGATAAGCTCGCAACGACGTCCTCGCACGCGGGCAGACGGCCATGCAGCCACAGACAGGCCGAGGCAGCGGAGTTGAACTGCGACCTCGGCCTCTGGGGGCTTCTCTCGGGCTGTGGTGACCGCGGGGAGGCTGAATGAGTGGATCATTATTATTGTTATTGTTGTGTTGGACGCAGTCGCCCTCCAGCAATAACGGAGGGCAGAGGAGCGACGCTCACAACGACGAGCGGAGCGCCGGGCGTTTATAACAGAGAAAGTGGGCACAGTGGGGGACACATATGGTGCATCTGGCAGTGATCTCAGTGAGTCAACCCATAACACCTGGGTCTGTTCCGTGACCTCCTGCGAGCGAGCCTTCGACACTTCACCTGGCCTCAAAGTGCACCAAGCATGGCACAAACGCCGTGGAAAACACAAATAAATTGGGCATCTCCTCCCGCTACCGTTAAACACGACAGGACCCTCGAGAAAAAAAAGATCCTACTCTATTTCGTACGGTGCGAAAGAAGTTCCCGCTTGAGAAAGAGACGCAGGAGCGCACACTTGATTAGCCATGATCAGTCCACCGCTTGACGAAGGTGCCACAGCGAGTTTTTGGTTCGGCGTGCCGAGAAGATCGAGCGAGCCCGAGCGTGAGTGCCGTAGAGCGAGAGAGAGGTTGGGAATCGCAGCTTCACTCAAGCGGAACGTTCCTTTTCACGGCCGCTGTTCGTCCCAGGGTGTGAGAGGCACATCAGGGGTCACGGTGTTCCACGCGGGGTGAGTCAGCCCCGGCTTGCCGTACCACCGCTGTTTTCTAGGGATACGGGGGGTGGGGGGATAAATCATCGAATGGCAAAATGGAAACTCGTGGAATTTTGACGGTGTTCGCCGGCGTGGATTGTGCCATAGGGCACGCATGGTCGTGACTGCCGGCAGCTTGCAATGCGACCGCATTGTTGACATCGATTCAGCAGTATCAGCGGGAGACTCGCTCGCCCTTTCTCGCGGGCATTCCGAGCGTAGCGGGATCTGTATTCTTATGGAAATCGCTTTGTCCGTGGAGCAAAATGCACCCAGCCATACAATTATACCTTAAATGCGAGTGTATACTGCGGGCATCGTTTGACTCATTTCCTGTGCCAGAATTCCCAACCAACGCTGATTCTGCACGGATTTAAACTCCAAATTTTGCCAAATTCCCAAATTACACCGCAAATGACTCAATCGTCGCCTCTGACTGAAAAGACACTGCTCCGGATCACTGTTACAAATGATACTTTATCCTGGTCTCGTCAGTTCTCATCTTCACAATCAAAATGAAACCAAATAAACGTGAAACTTTAGCCCCGGTTTGTGACCTGATGCTGCGTTTCCGCGACCCCTTGAAAGGGTGTCTGCTCGGTTCGCGAGCCGGGACCCGCAGGCCCTGCTCGCGTTTCCACGGCTGCCCTGCTACACAGTGTGCAGCAGAAGGCAGGGCAGCAACATCCACTGTTGTACTGTTCTTATACGCGTCCAGGTATATGCTCTCCCGCCTTCCTTGTCAACCTACACTGACCATTGTAGTGAAGTATGGTCGAATAAACCACAGGAATGACAAGAGGGCAGCGTAGTTACACCGAGTAGCGCCTTCCCCCTTGAGACTACGAAAGTTGGTGGATGAGTTTCATATTTAAGAGACCAAATATGTTGAACGTTTTTTTTCCTGAATTAATTTAGAGGTTTGGGCTATTTAAAACAAGGTTGAATATCGCGGGGCACATGTATAGAGTGAGCTGATGGACCCAGTCCAACCTTCAATGAGTGCACGAAAAGAACGGTGTAACCAGCGCCGATTGGAAGAGCGTGGATAGGAGGCTCTGTCGGGCAGCCAAAGGAGAGAAGCCCGTACGATGTGTGGGATCGTTCCGAGCGGAGGTGTTCCCCGCAGCCAGGAGGTGATGGGGTGCGGGCTTAGGGCCAACGAACTCCTCCACCGTTGACCAAAACCCGGACAGATAACTCAGTGAGCCCCGGGCTCGTATCAAAACTGTGCGATATCCTGCGATAAAGAGCAACGCGATACCGCTACCAGATCTCGCTACAAATCAATTCCTGCCACTCAGACTCAGATGCCAAATCCCGGAATGTTCGCCGGGTCAAACCCGGCCAGGTGGCCACCCTGTGCGGACTGGATGCTGTTTCACTGCGAGCTGACGCTGCCAGTGCGACACAGTAGTCGCTGGCGAAGATAAATCAAGACGTACAAGCCCTGCTGCTTGTGCTGGACGGATAGAGCGTCGGTTAAATGACCTCACCGAGACACTATTACGAGCTGCCATATTCTGTGGGGGGGAAAATATTTCCGGTTCTTTTTTGATGCGGGAGCAATCATCGCTAAACACAGACGAAATCCAGCCGACACTGATCCTTCCCGAGCAGCAGAGCATCCACGTCTCTGTGGGACGCGTACGAAGGCGCTGAAGATGATGACCCCCCTCGTCCCGCCGTCCACGCCCCGTGCGCCGCGCATCTCCCCCAGCTGACTATCTGCTGCGCTGCCAATAAGGGATGGGAGGGTCAAGGCGCTTGAGTGCGTCTGTTGAGGCTGCCTCGGTCGAGTTCGCCAGTCCCCGAGCTACTGCTGCTGCTTTGGAATGCGATCGTCTGGCCCCATCGCAGCTGATGCTGCCTCGGCAGTATTCCAAATGTCCAGCATTGCCCTACTTGTCCAGTACCCCATCCTTTGTAAATCTCTCAGTGCAGTGAGTATGGAGGACAGAACACAAGCGCTGCTGTCGGAACCGGTGTCGCTTCCTTATTTGGCGTCTCTAAAGGGCCCAGGTCTCAGACCCATCTCACAATGCAGGTGTAACCACTGCTTAGTACATCCCCACTTTGGCTTGAGAGATAATATAATGGGTTTACCGTAGCCCCTTCCACAGACGAACAAACGCTGATGAGAAACTATGAATCCGGTCTGCACTATCGTTGCGAGAAAAAAGAGTGGAGAATTCTCCTTGCCATCGAACACGGATTTGTGCCACTTCTGCGTTTACGTCGTGAGTCTTCGCGGTCAGCTCGTAACAAGTGATTGACATCATTGGAACCTCATTTGCCAGTAAAAAATATGATAATAGGTTTTTTACCCTTCTATCTGGCAACAAAACTGACACCTTTTTTTACAAGGAGTCATGTTTGCATAGACCACAATACCTGCAGCCATAATGCAAACAAAAATTGGCATTGTCTTTGAGTTGTGCGCCGTTTGGCGTCATCTGGTCCAACTCATGTGAGACTAGGCTCTAAGGAAAGCTGTCTCGGGTGTGGACCAATCAACTTCAAGGACAGTGCATATATTATCAGAGTTATGTTTTTGGTTTGCATTATGGCTGCAGGTATTGTGGTCTATGCAAACATGACTCCTTGTAAAAAAAGGTGTCCGTTTTGTTGCCAGATAGAAGGGTAAAAAAACAATTATCAAGCGATTTACCTGTTTACTGGGACTTCGTGAACGTAGTTGTTGGAAATCTGTTTTCAATGCCTGACCTATTCTCGATGAAATTGGCTACGCGTGTTTCTAAGGTATTCATAGCCCCAGACGCCATGCTGCTGCTGGGGTATTTTAAGCTCGCAGCTTTCGCTGAGCACCCGCTCCGTGTCGCCTCGCGCTGGCCTTGTTCCTGTCGGGACGCCGCTGAGCTGATTTGTGAATTCACAGTCCTGGATCAATCGGCTGCTGGATGAACACCACCCCCAAACCGTGTTGGGCAGGGCGGCGGGGGCGGGGGGGATCTTCTTCATCACACTGGGCAGTGTGGGTTGGTGAAAGGCAGAGGTGGGGGGCGCGTTAGGGACGGGTTCAGATATCGCTCGCCACCGATGTTAACCGTGGCTTGGAAGTGAACTCTGGACGGCGGGGTCGCAGCGTGGCGCGCTGACCACACTGGGCCATCGCTCCCCACTGTGACTGCGTGCCGTAGTTGACTTGTCAATAGGCCCTCTCTGTCGAGTGGGACTGGTGACGTGTGGTGGTGGTGACAGAGTAGCCCTGTTGAAGGGCACGTGACCTCTCGTCGCCCTGCCAATGTCGGTTTTTTTAATTTACATGTCCGTGTTGAATTTTTTTCTAGCCACTTTCCATTTAACTAAAGCGTTCATTTCCACCCCACTGCTGCCTCTGTCAGCACATTCCACAGCAGTGTCGGATGTGCCCTGAGGGCGTCCGAGGAGAGCGGGTGCCCTCAGAGCGCTTTCCCTTAGAGCGCGTGCCCGCGGTCATCTCGTAACAAGCCCTTAGAGCGCGTGCCGCGGTGAGGCCGTTTGCTCCTCGGCTCCGTGGCAGCTCCAACCGCGGGACAGATACGTGGCTGGGTTGAGCAGTGATCATCGTCGCCGTTGTGGAAACGAATTTCACGATCGAAGACGCAACAGACAATACCTCGGCAAGAATGAAGGAAGCAAAACAATGCGGCCGATTAGAAGAAACGAGGATAGGAAGAGATGATAAATACGAGCGGTAAAGAGAACGCGGTTTCAGCTTTACACAACGCCGCGACTGTGCGTTGGCTTGCGACGGGGTGCGACGATTGCACGGCGCGTGAAGAATCGACTGCGGGTGACGGAGAGAGGTGGGATGTGAAGTGGGGGAGGGCCCAGCTGGCGGTGCCGTCAGGGGGAGAGAACTTCGATCTCGAGAGGGAGCGGCCGCCCGCCCGCTGCGTGCGGGGGCGGTGAGGTGCTGGAGGGAGGCGGAGGAGAGCGCAGCACGTGTCGGGCCAAGGGAGGAGAAATGAAGTCAGAGACGGAGGAAGGAGACGAATACTTTTTAAAACAAAGGAGGGCAAAGTGGTGATTGGTCGTTGCTTGACAGTGCAGCAGCAGAGCGCTGCGAGGATGTGGCTGTGGCGTTCGAGTATTTGCGCTGCCGCGGATGAGAATGTGATGAGTCAGTGCGTCTCGCGGTTTAGACGCACACCACCACTGGTGGCCCTGTGCCAGTAGCGGAAATTCCACGTTCCCATGGTGGGAGCCAGTCTTTCCGGAGGACAACCACTGTTGGCTTCCTGCAAAGTGATACGCGTCGATTTGACCCGGTGTAGGAGGTCAGCTGCAGTGTCCCTCTCCAGCGTTTAATTAATTGTGTGACCACATGATTCTGAGCCAAGCGTTTTGACCACAGCGCCCACTGGCCAGACGTATACGTACCCACACCACAGCGTGCGCCAAAATAAATAACGCGCGCGATCTTAGGCCTGCTGTTGCTGCTACTGCAGCAGCCAGTGGAGCAAAATTCACTCAGTAGCTTTGTGACCTCGAATGGCCTGGGTCACGGCGATGTCATCGATTGCATTTCTATTCATTTTACAGACGGCACCCCCTCCGGACCACTGACGGCACCATGACCTCAGCCCGGCGACCCGGATCAGCCGCATGAGTTCAATTCCGAAGCCTCTCCGTCGACGGCTGGAAACAGGTACTCCTCCGCGATTGATAATTGTTTTTTTACCCTTCTATCTCGCAACAAAACTGACACCTTTTTTACAAGGAGTCATGTTTTCATAGACCACAATACCTGCAGTCATAATACAAACAAAAGACATAACTCTGATAATGTGCATTGTCCTTGAAGTTGATTGGTCCACACCCGAGACAGCTTTCCTTAGAGCCTAGTTTCACATGAGTTGGACCAGATGACGCCAAAAGGTTATTTAACCCAATTTCCGAGCGCACGGCCCAAAGATCCAACACGCCAGGCGGCGGTAGATGAGAGTGAACACGACTCTTGAATGGGGCTTTGGGAAAGAGGCCGCGGGAGGGAATTCTGAAGTTGAGCAGCGCCGGGGAAGAAGCGGCAGACGAGGCAAGACCCGGCACACGGGAGACGCTGTTTCTGCTGTGAGCAGAATTATCCCTTTATTTGTGAACTTTATAAGAATCCCACGGAGATTAATGGGCAGTGTTTGATTCCTGACCGGTCTATCAAGTGGAGGTGTGTGAATCGAGCCCTATATGATAAACGTTCGCATGTCAGGGCGTATTGTTGTTGTTGTTGTTGTTCTTCTTGGTTCTTTCGGTAAAGTCACGTAGAAGGGAAGTAATAAAATAATAAAAAATAAAACATAATAAAAAATAATTCTCACGACGTTTCAGCCACAACGCAAGCAGCCGTCCTCAGGTGAAGAACAGGTCTGTCGAGAAGACAGAGTCTGAATGACAACCCCAGGCTTGGAGCGTCTTTTTAAGCTGGGTTGGAGGGGGGGGAGAGCGCCTTGACAAAATAATTTGCATATCAAGAGGAATTTAGCAAATGTATAAGCTGGGTTGGAGGTGGAAGAAGAGCGCCTTGACAAAATAATTTGCATATCAAGAGGAATTTAGCATATTTATGGGAAATGCGTAGGAGGTGGGCTGGGGGGTTTCAAAGTCATATTATGCCCTGAGAGGTGAACAGCGATGGGCACCATCGTCGATTGAGATGGCCACGCGGAATCTGTCGATTGAGCCCGATGGGCGCTTGCGATGAAGCTCGGAGCTCACACGCAGACGCGTGCGGTGCCCACAGAGAATATTCCAGATGTAACTCCTCGTCCCCCCTTGCAGGAGTGTATCAATGGTGTTATGGAACAGCTGGCGATGTGTCGTCAAAGCTACATATGGCAGTGTACAGCAAGACATTAAACTCTTATCACGATGTAGTTAAGCATAACATCAAGTCACGTAGAAGGGAAGTAATAAAATAATAAAAATAAAACATAATAAAATGAAATAATTCTCACGACGTTTCGGCTACAACGCAAGCAGCCGTCTTCAGGTGAGAATTATTTCATTTCATTATGTTTTATTTTTATTATTTTATTATTTCCCTTCTACGTGACTTTACCGAAAGAACCAAGAAGATGAATCCCTGCAGTCACGAAAGCTTTAAATCGAAACATAACATCAAGTTGTTCGGTCATCGCCAGGTCTGAGTAACACTTGATAAACTGATAACAATCGTCCTCTTAGGCTTTTTCGGTAAAGTCACGTAGGTAAGAAATACAAATAAAAGTAATAGAAGTGATACAATAATAAATCACGACGTTTCGGAGGCAACACAAGCTTCCGTCTTCAGGTGGAACCGTCACAACACAATTGCTGTATCAAGTAAACAGAGAAGTCCCAACAGACCCGACCTTGTATATATACTGGTTAAGCAATCGTGCTGTGACGGTTCCACCTGAAGACGGAAGTTTGTGTTGCCTCCGAAACGTCGTGATGTATTATTTTATTACTTCTATAAATTGTATTATTTATTTCTACCTACGTGACTTTACCGACAAAAGCCTAAGAGTATGAATCCTTGCAGTCACGAAAGCTTCAAATCTAGAATTGATAATAATCGATGTTGACGAGGCCACGTGGGTTTAACCGGACAGAAGCTACTCAGGAGGCCCCGTGCCTCAGAGGTCAGGGCACGGATCTGGCACCGCTCAAAGTGAGGCTATGAATCAAAATTCACTGCGAGGGAGTGGACACTGAGTCGATACTAGTCAGCGGACTCACTACGAGGGAGTCTGCACGAGCTAGTCGATGGCCTCAGCCCAGTCACCGATGACTGCACCATGAAAAAATTAACCCGTAAAAACAAAGTTTTTCACTATAAATCCTTTATATGCGTGGCGGCTAGAGTCCTCTCGTCCTCTGGCTTGAGATGGCTGCCACCTATGGGTCAGATGATTGCCTGCCACCATTAAGCAATTGGTAATTAAATATAATTTATTTTTTCCTAAAAAGTGTAAAATTTTGGAAAAAAAATATTTCACGAAAATAAATTGTCACGCACAACGAGTCTGTGTGCAAAATGTCAGCTCGATTGGATCACGGGAAGTGGGTTAAAAACGACCGAAAGATTTGCACGGTCGTAAGCGCGCAAGGAAGCAAGTGAACTTAATATAAAGGATTTTAAAAAAACCCACTCGGCTCAATATTCGGGATCTGCTCGTTCACGGTGTGTGGGGAGGTTCGTCCCCTGAGTGGTTTTCTGACAAAGTTGTCGTCCCGTCAAAGCCTCTCGACCCCCCCCACCCCACCGCGAGATCTCAGAATGGATTCGTCGTCACGTGACTTCACGCTGATGAACGAAAACTTGAATAAATGATAGGGAGGGGATTGCCACGTCATTATGTAAATCAAATTCACACGGCTAATTTTTGAATCCATACTTACAAATGTACCCCCCAAACACTCTGCCATCGCCTTGTAAATGTACCACTTCACGTAGCCTGCGCACAGCGTGCCGAGTTTGGAATATATCCGACACCACGCCTCTCTCTGTAATCTCGGGCGCTCTGCCCCTCACAGGGGCCGTCAGCCCAGCTCAAGGGACCGGCACCAGCCCCCCCCCCCCCCCCCCATTTAACGACGGTGCCACGCAGCTTGCGTGTCGCGCGTAGCGGCACGCTGCGTGAGACGGGCGCGGCAGGCTCGGGCTGAGCGTGTCCGCGTGGTCTGCGTGGTCTGCGTTTGTCTCCGCGGCGTGCGGAGACGGCAGTAGCCGGAGTCCTCACCCCACTCTCACATCGGAGTCTCCGTGGGGTGCGGTGCAGACGGATCCCCTGTCAGCCGGGCCGGACCATCAAAGACGACAAATTGAAATCTGCGTACCGGGCAGTGATGCTCGGTGCGTTGTTAACGCGTCTAGAGGAATCATGACCACGAGGTTCCAAGCACCTAATACATTACGAGAGGGGGGATGTAACCGGAATACATTCGAAATTAACAATATTTGTTTTTGATTTGAAGTTTTTGTGACTGCAAAGATCCGTACTCTTTGGTTCTTTCGGTAAAGTCACGTAGGTGAAAATTAAATGAAATAAAAAAATGATGAAAACTGAATAAGATGAATAGATTAGTTGTTTTCATTTTTTCTTTCATTTTATTTTCACCTAAGTGACTTTACCGAAACAACCAAAGAGTCATGTTTGTTGTATCCCTGTGTAAATCCACTGCTGCGTGTAGACCTTGCCATACAATGCCAGTCGTAAGAGTTGTTTGACCATACTTCACCACGCTGGTCATTGCGAGTTGATGAAGAGAGGGGCCCAGGACCGGTTTAAATTCCACTCGTCCAGCGATGTCAGCCTTGGCCAGGAATTAAACTCGCCGAGTGCGAAACCACTGCGCCTAAAATACACGCAAGGCAAACAAATTTTAAGGAGGCTCTGATAATCTTGGCTGCAGACGCCGTGTAAGCAGTGCGGTGGTGTCGCACATGTAAGGGCTGTAGCGTGATGTGGTCTTGTAGATGGTACGTGTTGGTGTCCTGTAGCTGGTACGTGTTGTTGTGTTGTAGCTGGTACGTGTTGGTGTCCTGTAGCTGGTACGTGTTGTTGTCCTGTAGCTGGTACGTGTTGTTGTGTTGTAGCTGGTACGTGTTGTTGTGTTGTAGCTGGTACGTGTTGGTGTCCTGTAGCTGGTACGTGTTGGTGTCCTGTAGCTGGTACGTGTTGGTGTCCTGTAGCTGGTACGTGTTGGTGTCCTGTAGCTGGTACGTGTTGGTGTATTGTAGCTGGTACGTGTTGGTGTCCTGTAGCTGGTACGTGTTGGTGTCCTGTAGCTGGTACGTGTTGTTGTGCTGTAGCTGGTACGTGTTGTTGTGTTGTAGCTGGTACGTGTTGTTGTGTTGTAGCTGGTACGTGTTGTTGTGTTGTAGCTGGTACGTGTTGTTGTGTTGTAGCTGGTACGTGTTGTGTTGTAGCTGGTACGTGTTGGTGTCCTGTAGCTGGTACGTGTTGGTGTCCTGTAGCTGGTACGTGTTGTTGTGTTGTAGCTGGTACGTGTTGTTGTGTTGTAGCTGGTACGTGTTGGTGTCCTGTAGCTGGTACGTGTTGTTGTGTTGTAGCTGGTACGTGTTGTTGTGTTGTAGCTGGTACGTGTTGTGTTGTAGCTGGTACGTGTTGGTGTCCTGTAGCTGGTACGTGTTGTTGTGCTGTAGCTGGTACGTGTTGGTGTCCTGTAGCTGGTACGTGTTGTTGTGTTGTAGCTGGTACGTGTTGTTGTGTTGTAGCTGGTACGTGTTGGTGTCCTGTAGCTGGTACGTGTTGGTGTCCTGTAGCTGGTACGTGTTGTTGTGCTGTAGCTGGTACGTGTTGTTGTATTGTAGCTGGTACGTGTTGTTGTGTTGTAGCTGGTACGTGTTGGTGTCCTGTAGCTGGTACGTGTTGGTGTCCTGTAGCTGGTACGTGTTGTTGTGTTGTAGCTGGTACGTGTTGTTGTATTGTAGCTGGTACGTGTTGTTGTGTTGTAGCTGGTACGTGTTGTTGTCCTGTAGCTGGTACGTGTTGGTGTCCTGTAGCTGGTACGTGTTGGTGTCCTGTAGCTGGTACGTGTTGTTGTCCTGTAGCTGGTACGTGTTGTTGTGTTGTAGCTGGTACGTGTTGTTGTGTTGTAGCTGGTACGTGTTGTTGTCCTGTAGCTGGTACGTGTTGGTGTGGTGTAGCTGGTACGTGTTGTTGTATTGTAGCTGGTACGTGTTGTTGTGGTGTAGCTGGTACGTGTTGGTGTGTTGTAGCTGGTACGTGTTGTTGTGTTGTAGCTGGTACGTGTTGTTGTATTGTAGCTGGTACGTGTTGTTGTGGTGTAGCTGGTACGTGTTGGTGTGTTGTAGCTGGTACGTGTTGTTGTGGTGTAGCTGGTACGTGTTGGTGTATTGTAGCTGGTACGTGTTGTTGTATTGTAGCTGGTACGTGTTGTTGTGTTGTAGCTGGTACGTGTTGTTGTGTTGTAGCTGGTACGTGTTGTTGTGTTGTAGCTGGTACGTGTTGTGTTGTAGCTGGTACGTGTTGTTGTGTTGTAGCTGGTACGTGTTGTTGTGGTGTAGCTGGTACGTGTTGTTGTCCTGTAGCTGGTACGTGTTGTTGTGTTGTAGCTGGTACGTGTTGTTGTGTTGTAGCTGGTACGTGTTGTTGTCCTGTAGCTGGTACGTGTTGTTGTGTTGTAGCCTAGGGTTGGACCCACGTGCATCAGGCGTCGAGGTGAAATGACACCGTCTGTAACCGTTGGGGTTGTTGGAAGAGTTATGGACATCTTCTGGATATAAACAGAACGTAAGACGAGTTAATGTGTACATACGGATCCCCGGTTTGTTCTGCTATGTAAACCTATATTTAACGTACATCATTCAGGAAGCGAGTCCAGCTGTTAAAAATAAACTGGCACAAACCCGCGCCGCGAAAATAAGATTCCCCAATAAAGATCTCCGTCAGCACCCAAGTGAACCACACGGACATCCCTTAAGATGGAGAGGCTCGGGTGGCAATGCACCGCCTCTTGCCTTGCTGGCAGCTTCGCAAATTCCGTGTTCGGAGCGACGCTAAGAGATCCCGACTCAATGAAGCGACCTGAACAGGTAGATGACATGTTCTTTGGTTCTTTCGGTAAAGTCACGTAGAAGGGAAATAATAAAATAATAAAAATACAACATAATAAAATAATTCTCACGACGTTTCGGCCACAACGCAAGCAGCCGTCCTCAGGTGAAGAACAGGTCTGTCGGAAAGACAGCGTCCGAAACGTCGTGATTTAATTTTAATTTTCTTACCTACGTGACTTTACCGAAATAACCAAAGAACATGTCTTTCCAACAGACCTGTTCTTCACCTGAGGACGGCTGCTTGCGTTGTGGCCGAAACGTCGTGAGAATTGTATTTTATTATGTTTTATTTTGATTATTTAATTATTTCCCTTCTACGTGACTTTACCGAAAGAACCAATAAGATGAATCCCTGCAGTCACGAAAGCTTTAAATCGAAAGGTAAATGACATGTTCTTTGGTTCTTTCGCTAAAGTCACGTAGGTAAGAAAATTTAAATTAAATCCCGACGTTTCGGGCGCAACACAAGGGTCCGTCACCAGGTGGGACAACCACAACAAGAAACAATTGCTGAAGTAGGCAAAGGGCTGCCGTGACAAGAGGCTATATAGGTAAGAGAGGGGGGAGGAGCCAGGGAGTAGAGAGAGAGAGGGGGGTGTGGGGTAGGGGGAGTGGAGCGCTGCTTGAGGAAATGACAACCATCTAGACAACCATCTCGAGGTAAATGACAACCAATAAAAACACAAACACGTGTCTCGCAATACATTCCTGCGGAGGGAGCTGGTAGGAACGTTGGTCAATGGCCAGGGTCAACGGCGGCGTGGTGTATTCCGCAAATATGCCCGACTGTGAGGGCGGGCACAAGTCGGCGTGAGTAGGTTAAACGTTGAGTTTTATAAGGGCACCACGGGGTGACCAGCCCCACCCTCCCCACCCAGCCCCACCCCCACCCTCCCCACCCAGCCCCACCCTCCCACCCCCACCCAGCCCCACCCTCCCCACCCAGCCCCTCCACACCCTTCCCTCCCCACCCAGCCCCACCCTCCCCACCCAGCCCCTCCTTGCACGACGGACGGACACAATAATCCCCTGTGGGCTGGTGTAACCAGGTGGTTCCTACCAGTAATATTGTTTCATAGGTGGGGTATTTAGGCATGCGCCGATGTTGATTAATGTAACAGATCGAGCGATATCATCACAGTGGCGTACGAGTGTCTTTAGACGAGTTAAGAGACATTTCATTGCACGTGCAACCTTCGATTTGAAAGATTACATGAACCCCTTGGCATCTTGTCGCACGTAGATAAATTGTTTATTGTAAATAGAATACACATTGGTGAGATCGTGGCCATGCAACACAAGCTACGGGCCACAAAGTAAACCACTATCGTCTGCACTCCTTCAACGGAGGAGGATGAGATTAACGACACGAGCTATTTAACCCCTGGACGAATCGCAGCCACCATGCGCACGAAGAGAAGCTCCATAGGCACCCTCTCCTCCTTCCCGATTGGATGACTGATGTTTTCTTGTTCATGTTTTTGTTTGTTGCGGTTGCACCCGATTCAAGAGCCGAATGGCTCACATGGCTATACCTAATAAATGAAACTGGTATAGCGCTAGGGAGCCCCCTCTCGTGAGGGGTTCAGCGGCCAATTTATGCGACTCCACAAGCCCAGTCGCTCTTCAGGGGCACAACTCCTGCCATATTGAACACATTCCTGCGGAGGGAGCTGGTAGGAACGTTGGGTTGCTCGGTCAATGGCCAGGGTCAACGGCGGCGTGGTGTATTCTGCAAATATGCCCAAACTGTGAGGGCGGGCACAAGCCGGCGGTAGTAGGTTAAACGTTGAGTTTGAGCAGGGCACCATGGGGTGACCAGCCCCTCCCCACCCAGCCCCTCCCTCCCCAGCCAGCCCCTCCCTGCACGACGGACGGACACAATAATCCCCTGTGGGCTGGTGGAACCAGTGGGTTCCTACCAGTATTTTTCTAATTACCTTTCTATACAGCAGCATCATTTGTGGGAATTGCATCTCAAAAACGTTGCCGTGGAATTCGTGACGCCCACAGGTTTCGCAAGGAGACGCGGGGGGACCCACAGACAGGCCCTTGGGAAGGTGCCCAAAACCAGCGCCAACAATTGCCCAAGATTTGTTGTCCAATATTGTGATGTTTGGCCAAGTCCAGGAGTGAGTGTTCAAAAGTGACGGATCCGCCGTTAATTGTCGACGTTCCCTTCACGAAGTGGATGCGAGCTGTGGCAGTGGCATAACTCCAGATTCGTAATCGGGAGGTCGCAAGTCTAAATTCCCAGCCCTGCGTCCGCTAATCCTTTCACCCCTCGACGGACACTCGGGCGAGCGAGCGGCGCTATCCCTTCGCGAGAAGTCGGCAGCGTCACGCCCGAGCCGCTTGCGTTGATCGATGTCCGTGCACAATAGCGGGCAGCCCTTCGTGATCCGTTCCATCGCACTGCGGCGGACCTGCGAAAGCGTGGTCTTGATTGATGGTTTTAATTTGGGGCGGTCCAGGAAACACTCATTTTCTTTCAACAGAGACTTAGGGGATTACTTCTGGGGAGTTATTGTTTTTTTTGCAGTCTCTTCGTGGGCCATTATTCAAATGTTGGCATTTCTTCAGCACGACGTCAACGCGCAATGTTCTCTGTTCGCACTACATAGCCTCGGTTATTCGCGTTTTACCGTACCGTGCAGATGCTGAGTGTTCGATATTTGCTTCCATCTGTGCAAATCTACCTGTCCGTGTGGAGACGAGTGGCCTCTGAAATTCACAGAGGGCCAGGGTGAACCGTCACGCTGTATGTTTTGGCAATAACATGTAACAGCTTCAAAAACGATTAATACTGTACTATACCATCATCGACACCTTAATCGACACCAACAAATCACCACACCCTCCTGGCTTTGACATTCGTCGAAGTCACGGGCAAACCACATCAGAGCATCACTAGGCCGATGCGCACATCTCCTCCATGAATGGAAACTTAAAGGCACGAGCCACAGCAGTGCGACTTTGGCCGTGCAACCCATACTATGGACCATATCGTAAACCACTCGAGTCTGCTTCCTTCAACGGAGGAACAGCAACGCTGCACGAACCCTCTCTCTCTGCTGAAGCCCTCTCGTCGTGGGCAGGAGACCTGGACACTGGCATCGTGCTCTTGAACATCTCGCTGTTGATTTTGCTGCCATCCTGCGCGAAAATAAAACTGCCAGCATCAATGAAACACAGGGCAATGTTCTGCGTCGCTGTATTTGGCACAAAAGCTCCCGTTACAGCTAAGGCTGAGCGCGTCTTATCCTGGCAGTAGGTTACAAAGACTCTTGCTGAGTAAATACTCCACATATTCTTGGGTTTTTTCGGTAAAGTCACGTAGGTAAAAAATAAAATTAAAAGTTAATAAAAGTAATCATGGAAATAAAATAAAATAAAAAATCACGACGTTTCGGAGGCAACACAAGTCTCCGTCATCAGGTGGGACCGTCACAGCTAAAATGACTGCATCAGGATGCTTCAAATCTAGAATAAATACTCCACACTTTGTCATGATATCGGTGCCTCTATACAAAAAAAAAGTGCCCTCCGTATCTGCGCAGCATCTCGGGACGCGGTTGAGTCCAGGCGTCACATAAACCCACAGAGCGTTTTCTTGGTTCTTTGACAGACCTATTCTCTATTTGAAGACGGCTGTTTGCGTTGTGGCCGAAACGTCGTGAGAATTATTTTATTATGTTTTATTTTTATTATTTTATTATTTTCCTTCTACGTGACTTTACCGAAAGAACCAAGAAGATGAATCCCTGCAGTCACGAAAGCTTTAAATCGAAATAAAACCCACAGAGCGTTGTGAAGTTGTGGCGACGCCGCGCGTGCCCCGGGGGAGGGTGGGTGTGGGTGCCCGGGAGTCACGGTTCCCATGGAGGGCGCCCCGAGGCCCCCTCCTCGTGAACCGCAGTTCCCCGCCCGCGGCCGCGTTCTCCGCGCGGCGCATTCTGCGCTCGAGGCGCTGTTGCTCGGGGTGTGGGGCCCGCGGGCGCGCCCCACACCCCGCGACCCGCGCCCCGTGCCGGAGCTCGCGAGTCGAACGACAGCGCGGGCTACAGCAGTCACAGAGAGGCCCCGTCCTGTCAACAGGAATGACGAAGCAATATCCATTGGGTGTGAACGGCGACGGCTGCGCGAGACACGCGCGTGCAGAATGTGGAAATGTCGATTCCGAGCGACGGCCACCAAACATTGACACCCACCAGTAATGGGGTGATATCTGAACCTGTCATGAGCGGTCCCTTCATCAGAACTGCCCTGACATGCGTGGTGAAGTATGATCAAACAAACCCCGTGGCCAAAAGGCGTGGGAAGGTCTTTGTTCGCCTTGCGCGTTGACACAGGATTGTAAATGATTGTCGAACCGAGAAAGGTAATTCACCTCGATTAGGGTGGCCACCTGTTCAGATTGGACCGATTCCAGTCCGGGAATTGGCATCCGTGTCCGGGTGCCAGGAACTGTGCACGCTGAGATCTGGTCCTGGTCTTGCGGTTTAACGAGCAGTGTCGATATAGACCTGGGCTGACTGAGGAAGATGCCCGGATTTGGGCTACAATGGGAAATGTGGCAGCCCTAACCTCCGACCTCTCTGCTGACGATGGGACGCGCTGAGCTCCGCTTGCATGCTGGGTCCGCACCGCGCAGTGCTTCTGCGATGCCCCACTGCCGCATTCCGGAGGGCTACGATCACCAGCGCAACAGCGCCGTGCCCTTGTGATTAACTCGCACATTGCCACATTCTCAGATTAAACACAGCGCGGCGCTTACACAGATACACAAATGCCTCGTTAGCCATGCGCCAGATACACAGAGCCTCTGTCAGCAACGCAGGCTCCATGTAGAGACGACAAACACGAAGGTTCAGGTTTCTTTATTCCCAAACCATCATTGGTTGGTGCTCGTCGCCACTGCCAACCAGTGGTGTAAATTCCACATTGCTGTGGCAAGGACATTTTCTTTCTAGACATACCATCTCCTGAATCGTTGTCAACCATGTTTAATCCACTGCTGGATTAAAGCATCACCAAGGCACCGCGACCCCTCACAATCCCGCAATGTGGCAATCCACCCAGTTACCTGCACATGACCATCGCGCCCCAGTCGACGTGTTCCCGGACGCGTTCCACCCCTCGGTTATTACTTTTGACCTCGGCCATCGTCTCGTCTGGCAACGCGTCCTGCCCAAGAGCGCTCCAGCCTCGTCCCGTCCGCCTTTGTAGTTCGTCATTTGGATTTTGTTCCGCGTTCAAGAGCTGGAAACATCTCACCGTTAACAGCAGTATTGGTTCAATTAAGCTTGCTGATGAGACACTGAATACCGATGCCGATCTAGAGTGTTGCTCGCGTTGAAGCGATGCTTGCTGGAATGATGCGATACACTCTTCAGTGTACCGAGTAGCATTCATTCTACACATGTCCATTGCGTAATTAATTTCAACCTTTCAGATGTTATATTCTTGGTTCTTTCGATGAAGTCACGTCGAAGGGAAATAATAAAAAAAAAATTCTACGTGACTTTACCGAAAGAACCAAGAATATGAATCCCTGCAGTCACGAAAGCTTTAAATCGAGACTTTCAGATGTTCTTAGATCATGCGGGAGAAAAAAGAAACATGCAATGTCTTGCGTGCAAGTCTGAGTGTGATGGGCGATCTTGGCTCCTGGCACGGGAGGCTGGGCCAGTTTCGCTGCCCACGCCGAGCGCGATCGTTCTCCCACCTGTCTGGCCGCGGAGAGTCGTGCCAGCGAGCTCCCTCCTGGCGCCCGAGAAAAGCTCTCATTCATCGCTCGTCGGCCCTGCCCGCCGAGGAAGAAAACCCTCCGCCCGCAGCACTGTCGTGGCCGGCGGTGCTGGGGGGAACGAATCCCTGAGTGGTGGCATTGTCATCGCACAGTGTGGCACACACACACGACCTGTGCGCACATGATGAGACACTGATCCTGGTTACCTAACTCAAGACTTAATATATATTTAAAAAATTGCCATGTCTCAAAATAAAACGAACCGGGGCAGTGGAGTGCTAATTCCTGCCATGAGAATGTGCAATTTCGTGCTGAAAATGAGAGGAGAACACCTCCCCAAGGTGTTATTGATTTAAACTTTGCTTGGGTTTGTTCTTCTGATATCGTTTTCCACTTCGCCATAGGTGTCGCGTTATGAGAGAGCGACATTGCCGCAGTGAACAGTGCACCACCTTGTGCCAGAGAACTGTCCTGGAAGATGAAGGTCATCACTCGATCCAAACCGGAGAAGTCCCTCCTCGTATCTGCCCCGCACGGACAATTTGCCCCACGCGCCACTGAAATGTTTCCTTCTCGTGGCATAAGACGCGAGCGTTGATAGCGCGTTTCTCTACCGCTGCTCCCCCTGGTAACTGGGCCGAAGCCATCAACTCGTTACAACTGGGAAGCCGCTTTAATTACGGGCGGATGAAACCCAAGTCTGAGCGACGTTGGCTCGGCGCTTTGACGGTGGCATTCGCCCCCTCCTCTGAGCCAGCCACCTCCATCGAGCTGGCTTCTGAGTTGCAATGACACGTTGCTCTTGGCGATTGGAAGCACGCATCGCCAACTTTTTTCGGGTGAATGCGTCTCGCTGTTTTAATGATGACGGGCGCATGGAAGAAAGGAGCACGGTGCTGATTGTTATTGACAGCGGCACCACGAGATCGATACGCGCGAACAGCTGAATTTTTTCTTGTCGTGGTTTTCCCACCTGTTGATGATTGCTTGTGTTGCAATCTAAACGTCGTAATTTATATCATTTTATGCCTACGTGACTTTATCGAAAGAACCAAAGAGTATGGATTCCCGCAGTCACGAAAGCTTCAAATCTAGATTGGACGCAGCAGTTTGGGTTCTCAGAGCCGGTGCGTGTCGTGAAACGTGCCCCTGAGATTGTGTTTAACTTATGGATTATTCAAATTACCAGATAAGTCATCTCTCGCCGTTTTGTTTTACTTCGAATTCAATTTCTCCAACACCATTAATTCTCCCTTCACCGTATCGTCTCATCGACCTCTGTCTGGGTTTTATGTTTCTGCTTGTACGGCCTCGCCTACACTGTCTCGTTTGTACTGATGTGTTTGTGCTGACTCACCTATCCCGTCTCATCTGTACTGTCCGTCTCGTGAGTTCTGCCTCGTGTGTTCTTTGTCGTCATCCAGAAAGTTCGCCTCTTGTGAATCCGGGCGGCAGAGTTGGGGGAAGGCCATTACCCCCATGCCCCCCCCCCCCCGGATTCCACAAGTTGCGAATGTTCTGAACGGAGGGCGCCCTGAGCTCCACCTCCTCTCCTCCCCTGGCACGTTCTGTTCTTCGGAGCGGGTGGGCGAGTGGGCGGGTGGGCGAGTGGGCGGGTGGGCGAGTGGGCGGGTGGGCGAGTGGGCGGGTGGGCGAGTGGGCGGGTGGGCGGGTGGGCGGGTGGGCGAGTGGGCGGGTGGGCGAGTGGGCGGGTGGGCGGGTGGGCACGCGCGCGCACCCCGCTTCGCCCGGCACGGGTGGCAACGCTCGTTCCTCGAGTGGCTCCAGCGGACGGCGTTTGGCGACTCGGCGGACCCGAGTTCCCGCTCCGCGCAGCACCGCGGGGCGACCTCTGCGGGCGCGGGGGGACGCGGGGCTCTCGCAGGGCTGGGTTGGGAATGCTCTGTGCGCGTGGCGGTGTTACCCGCGGTGTTTTAGCGCGGGTAACACCGACACGCGCACAGAGCATTCCTCGCACCCAACGGCGCGGCGTCTGTGGTTGCCTCCCACCCTGCTGGCACTTAACGCGTGCGCTTTCATCTGAATTCTGCACCAATTACAACGAAAACACCACGCTTCGTTCTCGCGATCGTATTCCGGCACAGAGGGCCCGATTATTGCAGCGGTATCGCTCTTATCGGCGGCGGCGTGGAGACGGATATCGCGGTCCTATTATCCGCGATGTAACACCAATTCCACTCTGCCATGTAAAAAAAGAAAATTGTGGATAATTTCATGAACATATCGATGAAGTCCACTTATCCGCAAAAAATATTTACATGATGAGTTTTGTCGCAATGGCACAACGCGCCTTCTTGGGAACAAAGGGCTGCATTTCTCGGAGATAAGTGGACGAGCATCACAGTAAGAACTGTGTGTTCAACACACAGCGCGTGCCATGTGCGTTCAACACACAGCGCGTGCCATGTGCGTTCAACACACAGCGCGTGCCATGTGCGTTCAACACACAGCGCGTGCCATGTGCGTTCAACACACAGCGCGTGCCATGTGCGTTCAACACACAGCGCGTGCCATGTGCGTTCAACACACAGCGCGTGCCATGTGCGTTCAACACACAGCGCGTGCCATGTGCGTTCAACACACAGCGCGTGCCATGTGCGTTCAACACACAGCGCGTGCGATGCGCTCGGTATGCTGACACCGTGAGCTTCCCGGGAGGGGGATGAAATGTCCGTGAGCGGACAATTCATCGCCGCTTTCATCCACTGCCCTTGCGACAAATCGAGTTGATTTAGGTTTTATTTTGGCTCACGTCAAACCCATTGGACAAGAAGTGGCCATTTTCGATTCGGACCGAGTTCGATGACGGCCTCCCCACGCCATGTAGGCAATGCGCGTTGTTTGACCAAACTTAATCACTCTCGTCATTGCGGATTCGTGAAGGTGGGGTGCCTGGAACAGGTCAGATGCCACTGGTCACTGATGTCTGCGGTGGCCGGGAATCGAACATGTATGGCTGGCCGGGTTCACGACGCAGTGCGTCGACCACTTCTCCACCCGTGTCCATCTCCGACTCGCTCGCCTGCGACAGGACCCTGGGTTGGGGTTCATGTGCGAGTGGAAATTATTCCCGGGGTTGTGCCCATGAGTGATTCCAGGATAAACGCGCGGCTGCCATAAATCGTGCGAGGTGCCCACGTGCGAGTTGCCCACGTGCGAGGTGCCCACGTGCGAGGTGTCCACGTGCGAGGTGTCCACGTGCGAGGTGCCCACGTGCGAGGTGCCCACGTGCGAGGTGTCCACGTGCGAGGTGCCCACGTGCGAGGTGTCCACGTGCGAGGTGCTCACGTGCGAGGTGTCCACGTGCGAGGTGCCCACGTGCGAGGTGTCCACGTGCGAGGTGTCCACGTGCGAGGTGCCCACGTGCGAGGTGCCCACGTGCGAGGTGCCCACGTGCGAGGTGTCCACGTGCGAGGTGCCCACGTGCGAGGTGTCCACGTGCGAGGTGCTCACGTGCGAGGTGTCCACGTGCGAGGTGTCCTCGTGCGAGGTGTCCACGTGCGAGGTGCCCACGTGCGAGGTGTCCACGTGCGAGGTGTCCACGTGCAAAGCGTCCACGTGCGAGGCGTCCACGTGTGAGGTGTCCACGTGTGAGGTGTCCACGTGCGAGGTGTCCACGTGCGAGGTGTCCTCGTGCGAGGTGTCCACGTGCGAGGTGTCCTCGTGCGAGGTGTCCACGTGCGAGGTGTCCTCGTGCGAGGCGTCCACGTGCGCCATATTTGGCCCGGCCGCGTTGGAGACACTTCCCCATAATTCCGGAGCGAGTAATTCACGATGCTATATCGGTGTCACGCACAAGTCGCACGCGCGAGTTACAAATATTCATAGTCGCACATTCGTAAAAACGATTACTGTAAGCAGTGCTCTCTCTCTCTGCAGAGTGTTAAAACCGACGATTATTTTTCAGATCTTAAATGCTTCTTATAAAAAAACAAATCAACGTGATTTGAACGTTTGTGATCTCGCCTCGGGTTTGACTTGAGCACCCAGTGTCTCACAGGCCGATGCGCGAGGATGGATTGGGTGTATCCCGATTGCACAACACTCCGGAGCTCAGGCCAACGTCGCAAATATACTACACGGCAACGTGATACACGACCCGATGATACTCTGCAAGAAAAGAGTGTAATAGAAGCAGACACGGCACTACAGTTTGCACATAGTCGCATAGTCACTTTAAGATGTTTTCCTGTTCATGTTTTAGTTTTTTGTTTGTTGCGGTTGCACCCGATTCAAGAGCCGAATGGCTCACAGAGTTATACCTAATAAATTAACTTGAACATTAACTTGATATCATTATCTAACATCGTATAGAGTTGCATAACTATATAAATACGCTGCGCTAAGCTCACGTGCCAGGAGATAGCTATGATTTTGCAATTCACGATGTTAATGAATATTTTCTTTCCTAATTTACGATCGCTCCGATCGAATTACAGCGAGAGGCACAGCAAGAGGAACGTCTGGATTAAGAAAGCCTCGCTACAAAGTTAGAGACGCGTCGTGTTGAGCGCGAAGACGCGTGCGCTCGCACTGGGCAGGCCGAACGTCGCCGGCGAGTGGGAACAAATCTCCGGGGCGGCAGGAATGGACTCGTACCGAGGTCTGGTGCCGGTCTTGTATTGAACTTTATACTTTAGGATGCTGCGCCGTTCCGATAGACCCGCGTGTGTGAGCGCAGTTGACCTGCAGCCCCTCCCTCCTGCGCTCTGCTACCCCGAGACGTACAATCTGCAAGGAGCAAGCGCTCAATGTGTGCGCGGCGTGAGATGCGAGTGGCGGGCGACTTGATAATGGGCTCCACGTGCACGCGTGATCGCACGTGGCGAGCGGAGATTCCAGATCGCGGGGTGTGACCGCTTCCCCGGCCCGAACTCTGCTCATTAATAATTATCGCCAATTATCGATCCGCTGCTGTATGAAGGCCTTCCCACGCCCCTTCTGGCGCGGGGAGTTGTTTGACCATACTTCGTCGTACTCTTAGTTTTTTTGGTAAAGTCATGTAGGTAAAAAATGAAATTAAAATTAATAAAAGTAATAATAGAAATAAAATGATAAAAAAATAAAAAATCACGACGTTTCGGAGGCAACACAAGTCTCCGTCATCAGGTGGGACCGTCACAGCCAGATTTGCTGTATCAAGTGACACATATTACTTTTATTATTTTAATTTCATTTTTTACCTACGTGACTTTACCGAAAAAACTTAGAGTATGAATCCTTGCAGTCACGAAAGCTTCAAATCTAGAATTCATACGTCATCTCTCTGGTCAGAGCGGGCTGGTGAAGAAGGTGCGGAAGCCCGTGATTGATTCACGCGTCCATCACTCCTGATCGTTATCAGTCACCGCTGATGTTAGCTGTGGCAGGGGATTGAACTCAGGTCACCGGTTTAATAGCCCAGAGCTCTAACCTGCAGGGCTTGTCACACTGTCCGGGTGTCACCCGGAGCGACTGGGGATCGGCGGCAGTGTTGGGGCGGCAGGAATTGATTCCCCGTGGCCTCTGTCTCCGTGCTCCCAACGAAGCCAGCGGCCGCTGCTCTTGCACGAACAAATCAGAGAAGCGGTCAACACGGCTCCTTGCTCCGCTTTTTGTTGCGTTTTGTGTAGTCAAGTTCAAGTTCATTTATTAGGTATAACCCTGTGAGTCATTCGGCTCTTGAATCGGGTGCAACCGCAACAAACAAAAAACTAAAACATGAACAGGAAAATATCTTAAAGTGAATATGTGACTAAGTGCAAACATAAAATCCAAGAAAAGACAGCAAAATATTGCAGAAAAAAAACCGTACACAAACGCTGTGTGCAAAAATCCCAGTGGGATGCAAGTCAAACAACCAACAACAACCACAAGACAACTTAGATTAAGGCCATCAGTCTAACTCTGTACTAAAACAAACAAATATGGCTAAACCAATACACTTTTCGAAATCACCAAAATAAAGCTATGAAAGCAATGAAAAAGCAATCATAGGAACTGTGACGGAATTTTCACAATAAATGGCATAAACAACATGTACTACCAAAACCCTGCAGCCATAGCTGGCTGCATGAGTCACTCCACAACAGCAGGAGCATCAATCGGAGTCTCCACAACGACCCGAGCGAATGCGGTGTGATGTCGTGTATATGTATACTCTCTGGTTCTTTCGGTAAAGTCACGTAGATAGAAAAAAAATAACAAAATAAAACACGACGTTTCGGTCGCAACACAAGCGTCCGTCTTCAGGTGAGGATATGGTCCTGGGCCTCCCCTAGGTCGACTCAGCCTCAAATTAGTACTTGGTGCGGTTTATAAACATCGCTACTAGGGAGACAAAGGCGGTCGGGCGTGGTGCTGGCCACCTACCTCCTCGTGAAGCGTTTCGGCCTTCATAGGTGCTCGCTAACAGAACTTAGACAAAAAGTGTGTTCAGGCTACATGGGGGATCTTTGTCTTTGTGTGTGTGCGTGCGTGCAGGTTAAACGCCCCGATGTCAGGCCGCAACTTGAAGATGCAGGCTTCGCCTTTTGAGAAGGCCGGGATATTCTCACGGATGTTTTTCAGGTAAGCGCTGGAGATGTAACCCCAATGTAGTCCCGCGTTCTTCCTGCAGCCGTTGAGTTATTCATTCCAAGGTGAGAGTGATGTTCGATAAGTCCTCGCTTAACGAATGTTCACACAACCCGTTTTCGCTCTAACCCGTTTTTTTAAATCAGGAAACACTTTTCGCACAATTATAACGTGAAACGCGTCCGTTATAACGCGAAACGTGCCGTTATAACGCGGTTTCTGAGTGGTCAACACCGACGAACTACTTTTTTGAGCTGTGTGGCTGAGCGGAAGGATACAGCACACGGCGACGTACCCTCACGTCAGTTCTCTGTCTCCCCATGGGATGACTGCAGGTTGATGTCATCGTGCAAATGTAATTCAAGAGCAGTAGCTCCTCGTTTAACGCGTTTTCGCTGAACGCGACACTTTCAGGAACGTATCTACCACGTAAAATGAGAAAATACTCGACTCGAATTCAGGGTCTGTGGGCAGCAGAGGGCAGCACAGTAAAATCCACGGTTGTATTGTACTGAACTCCCATCATCCGTCTATGCTCGCAACCTTTACCAGCCCGCACTGACGAACGGCAAGTATGTGCAAAAGACGCCAACGGAATGGGAAGGCCCTCATCCAGCAGTGGATCGACAAGAGGGGTGCACGTGTGCAGGGTAGAGGGGGGAGAGGCGGGGCAGGTCACAGACACGGGCACCGGGAGTGGCACCCAAGCGCTGAACCCACGTGGTGGTGATGCCAGACCGCAGGGCATGGCGTTTGAGATGTCGACTGAGTGTCAAGGCGGAGGAGACCTAAAGTCAGACGATGGGAGGCCGTGCGGTCAGATCAATGGGGGGTTCACTTCCACTGTGCAGCAGCAGCAGCAGCAGTGAGATGTACGCAGAAGCAGGAAGCGATGTCGGGGTGCGGTCACAATGACCTCTTGACCTTGGGTAGCCTGTTGAGAAAAAACGTGTCTCTTGCTGGGAGTATTTCGTGTTGCAAGTGACATTGCTTTGGTCACAATTGCAACCGCAAGTGGCACGTAACATGCAACGCAGCTAAGCGGCACATGCAATACAATTGAGAGACGAGTCGGTATTGTACTCAATTTGCAGTCCTCTGCCAACACACTGCTGGGTGAAGGCTTATCGACACACACCGTGTCAGCCATGGGGACTCTTTGAGCCTTACTCTTAGGTTTTTTCGGTAAAGTCACGTAGGCAATAAATAAATCATAAAAATAAATCATTAAAATAAATCATAAAAATTATAGAAATAATAATAAAACAATTTAAACAAATAAAAAATCACGACGTTTCGGAGGCAACACAAGTCTCCGTCATCAGGTGGGACCGCACTTCACCACGCTGGTCATCGCAGGTTGGCGAGGCTGGAAGCTTGCCATTGATGTTAGCCGTGGTTAGGACTCAAACTCGCGCACCGTTTTCATTCCGCAGCGTGCCAACCGCTGCACCACCACTCGCCCCCCACCTTCACCCCCCCCCTCCTTCGCGGCAATCAACAGGGGTGGTGACGTGGCCGAGTGGTCGCGCGTTCGCAGCTCGTTACTGAGGTGCGCGGTTCAAACCGGCACGCCGCCCTGGTTAATACTGCGGTGTGGTTTTAACCATGAAACACTACGCGCCGTCTGCTTCACAGTGGACGTTAAATATCCCACGACGTCATTCGGATAACACCGATTATGTGCCGCGGTCATGGTCTAAAGCAGGCATTTAGGTGCCATATAAGTGCAAAGGAAAATGTACAAAGGCTGGTATTATCAACAGCCACGTGACCGTTGATAATACCACGGTGGCCTTGTGGCGGATCGCACCACGTGTAACAAACTTCTCGTGCCTCGTCTCTCCGCAATTAAATGTCTGAACATATTGTTGTACACACCCCATGATGCGTGTACAGTGCCGATTACGAGAAGGAATCTGTTAATTGCAACACATTTCGTAACTTTAAAGCGCGGTAGGCTGTCGCGATCGTTATTACTAATTGTAAAAGTTGTTTGGGGTTCCACGCGTAAATGTGCCGGGGACCCATCTCCACCCGACACAGCCAATCAGTAAGGTTCATCACGTGAACAACGCGTGGCACGTGACATATCTTACACGCCACACCTCCGATTAGCACGGTTGGCTACGTAGGGTGTGAAAAAAATTCTATACACATACAGTGAGGGAAAAAAGTATTTGATCTCCTGCTGATTTTGTACGTTTCCCCACTGGCAAAGAAATGATTTTAATGGTAGGTTTATTTGAACAGTGAGAGACAGAATAACAACAACAAAATCCAGAAAAACGCATGTAAAAAATGTTATAAATATATTTGCATTTTAATGAGGGAAATAAGTATTTGACCCCTCTGCAAAACTTGACTTAGTACTTGGTGGCAAAACCCTTGTTGGCAATCACAGAGGTCAGACGTTTCTTGTAGTTGGCCACCAGGTTTGCACACATCTCAGGAGGGATTTTGTCCCACTCCTCTTTGCAGATCTTCTCCAAGTCATTAAGGTTTCGAGGCTGACGTTTGGCAACTCGAACCTTCAGCTCCCTCCACAGATTTTCTATGGAATTAAGGTCTGGAGACTGGCTAGGCCACTCCAGGACCTTAATGTGCTTCTTCTTGAGCCACTCCTTTGTTGCCTTGGCCGTGTGTTTTGGGTCATTGCCATGCTGGAATACCCATCCACGACCCATTTTCAATGCCCTGGCTGAGGGAAGTAGGTTCTCACCCAAGATTTGACGGTACATGGCCCCGTCCATCGTCCCTTTGATGCGGTGAAGTTGTCCTGTCCCCTTAGCAGAAAAACACCCCCAAAGCATAATGTTTCCACCTCCATGTTTGACGGTGGGGATGGTGTTCTTGGGGTCATAGGCAGCATTCCTCCTCATCCAAAGACGGCGAGTTGAGTTGATGCCAAAGAGCTCCATTTTGGTCTCATCTGACCACAACACATTCACCCAGTTGTCCTCTGAATCATTCAGATGTTCATTGGCAAACTTCAGACGGGCATGTATATGTGCTTTCTTGAGCAGGGGGACCTTGCGGGCGCTGCAGGATTTAAGTCCTTCACGGCGTAGTGTGTTACCAACTATTTTCTTGGTGACTATGGTCCCAGCTGCCTTGAGATCATTGTCCAGATCCTCCCGTCTAGTTCTGGGCTGATTCCTCACCTTTCTCATGATCATTGCAACTCCTCGAGGTGAGATCTTGAATGGCGCCCCAGGCCGAGGGAGATTGACAGTTCTTTTGTGTTTCTTCCATTTGCGAATAATCGCACCAACTGTTGTCACCTTCTCACCAAGCTGCTTGGCGATGGTCTTGTAGCCCATTCCAGCCTTGTGTAGGTCTACAATCTTGTCCCTGACATCCTTGGAGAGCTCTTTGGTCTTGGCCATGGTGGAGAGTTTGGAATCTGATTGATTGATGGATTACTTCTGTGAACAGGTGTCTTTTATACAGGTAACAAGCTGAGTTTAGGAGCACTCCCTTTAAGAGTGTGCTCCTAATCTCAGCTCGTTACCTGTATAAAAGACACCAGGGAGCCAGAAATCTTTCTGATTGAGAGGGGGTCAAATGCTTATTTCCCTCATTAAAATGCAAATAAATTTATAACGTTTTTGACATGCCCTTTTCTGGATTTTTGTTGTTGTTATTCTGTCTCTCACTGTTCAATAAAACTACCATTAAAATTATAGACTGATCATTTCTTTGTCAGTGGGCAAACGTACAAAATCAGCAGGGGATCAAATACTTTTTTCCCTCACTGTACATACTAATTTTGCTGTGTTGCGTGGAAGTGGGTGTATCACACATTAACATTTTCTAGATGTAACACAAACAACTTTATCACTGACATAGCAATACTGATGCGCGCACAAGCGAACGTTACGCAACAGCCCACCACGAGTCGTAAAAAAGTTCCAAAATCACAGAGTTTGTCGTTCAAAGTACCACAGAATGCGAATTCAAAGCAGCTCTCTGTGGCTGTACTTCCAGTCCATTTAACGTCACTCCGACGCTGCTCGTAATGCTGCTGCTGCCACCTGCCCTTTCACGGCGGTGCCCACCACGCTCGCTCAGAGGGCCCTTAACGCACGAATCGCGTGGGGTGGGAACGTCGTGGTTGTCGCGCCGTGAGAGAGACCTCTCCCCGCCGCAGACAGCGCCGTTCACGCGCCCCGAGCGGCAGAGTTACGGCTTTGCGAGATTTATTCGGTGGGGCCTGGGCACCCACGAGCCACGGGGAGCCGTGAGCCACTGTGGCCCTGTGAAGCGAAGGCGGCGCTGGCTGGCACGAGCGAGGTCCAAAGTTGTCCACTTATTTATTTGAGCATTAATCAAGGCCGAAAGCGGCATTGTGGTTCGCTGGCAAGGTAAACAATCGCCTGTTTACGTCGTAAACTCTTGAGATGAAACCAGCCTCGGGTAACGTAGGCGGCGGCGGGGGGGGGGGAGATCTCGAAGAAGAATGCCCCCCCCCCCGATCGCCTCTTTGTGTTCCTCCGTTGTGAAACGTCACATAAAGCGTCCGAGACGCCGAGTCCGTAAGTCGGTGAATGCGTCCACACGGTGAGAATTGCAGAAGCCCTCAGCTCCGACACGGCGACGCCAGACCACACACGGAGCGGAACTGCGCGGTCCCGTGCACCGCACAGCCCACAGCTGACACCCCTCCCGCCTTCAGCTGTTCTCTCTCTCTCTCTCTGCCCTCTCGAGGATGAGCCACGGGAGAGTCGTTTTGAACGTCGCCACTCCCGTACGGGACGCGGCTCGTAGTTCGCTTCGTGACCGATTATTCCCCGTCGGATGCGAGGCACGCCGCTGGGCATGGGGTCCGAGTCGTGGACGTTCATGGAAAGGGACGGAGGCCGTGTTTAGAATCGCCCTCTTGCTTTGGCGGTGGCCTCAGTGTCGTTGCCGGCAGCCGAGTCTTTCATGGAGTCGTTCTCTTCGTTTGGTCGACCAACGGAGTCACGAGGGGCGTCTACCCACGATCGCCCCCGCCCTTAGAATATTATCAAGTCAGCAAAATCGTGGACTAAGTAAAACTTGATATATCCAAACACATATGACCAATTGCGTCACTCAGCCCGATTCTTCCTTCAAACCCCGTCACCCCGCCTCGTCACGGCCGCTCACAGCGACACGGCCCGTGTAGGGGGCACCATTTTCTGGTTGACTAATGTCGTGAATAAAATCACGAGTGGCTGTGCGTGGTTGTGTGTGGTTGTGTGTGGTTGTGTGCGGTTGTGTGTGGTTGTGTGCGGTTGTGTGTGGTTGTGTGTGGTTGTGCGTGGTTGTGTGTGGTTGTGTGCGGTTGTGTGCGGTTGTGTGTGGTTGTGTGCGGTTGTGTGTGGTTGTGTGTGGTTGTGCGTGGTTGTGTGTGGTTGTGTGCGGTTGTGTGTGGCTGTGTGTGGTTGTGTGTGGTTGTGTGTCGCTTCGGGTGGGTACGCTGCGCATGAAACGCACTGTCGCGTCAGGCCCAACGCATTGCTGATTATTCTAGGAGACTTTGCAACACGCGACTCGTAGCAGTGCTCGCAGACGCCGAGCGCAGCGTTTTGCACGAGAGTCGTGGACGTAGTAGCGTGCTCGTTGTATCCGCGATGTCGCAGATTAAAGGGTCGAGGACGACAAGAGGAAGTTTGTGGTTTGATCAATGGGATGGAGAACTCGGCGTATCTAATATTGTGGTTCTGGGACTCATAATTATGAGCCTTGGTTCGTTATGAAAACTGTGCAGTCTGGTGCAATAAGGAAGTTCCGCACGGCAATACCGGTTCCAGATCTCGTTACGACCCAAGTACTGCCGCCCGAGTATCGATGTTGATTGCCGGATTGTACCGGGAAAAAACCTGGACAGGTGGCAACCCCAGCCTGTGCTTCCCACGCTTCACCAACGCGCACTGACCATCTTCTTAGTTCTTTCGGTAAAGTCACGTAGAAGGGAAGTAATAAAATAATAAAAATAAAACATAATAAAATAATTCTCACGACATTTCGGCCACAACGCAAGCAGCCGTCCTCAGGTGTGGCCGAAACGTCGTGAGAATTATTTTATTATGTTTTATTTTTATTATTTTATTACTTCCCTTCTACGTGACTTTACCGAAAGAACCAAGAAGATGAATCCCTGCAGTCACGAAAGCTTTAAATCGAAGCGCACTGACCAGTTTGGTGAAGTATGATCAAATGACCCCCATGACCCCCCCCCCGCTAGGGGGAGATCTCATCCAGCAGTGGAGTGATACACGTACAACTGCACACGCACGCAGCGTGGCGGGGCCTCTTAACGATCCGCACTTCACCTGTAAACGAGGCAGTGTTATGGGGCGACACGCCGGGGTTTGGATAAGCGTTAGGGGCCGTCCATAAATGAGGTCACGCACCTAGGGGGGGGGGGGGGGGCAGACATTTGTGACGATGTGTGACGAGGGGGGGGGGGGGGTTGAGAAATGTGACGTCACATCAAAATGCGCATCTTTAAATAAATATGTAATTGTTATAACAACACTAATTGTTATAACAACACTCCTACAACATCACAGTGCAGCGCCACATTAAATACACACTAGAATGACAATAGTTAAAAGCGATTTGAATCATGTGTTATTTTCAAAATAGAAATATGGTTTTGGGGGGCAAAGCTTCGTGACGTCATATTTGAGGGGGGGGGGTCTAACTTTTTGTGACGCCGTGTGACGAGGGGTGGGGGGGCTGGTCAAAAATCGTCCAAAATCGCGTGATGTCATTTATGGACGGCCCCTTATCTCGGTGCTGTAAAGGGGATTGTGCCCTAAAGTCCGAGATGCTCTCGGAGGAAACCGCACCCTGCATTGCCCTTGTGCGCGTGGGCGCGAGTCGCGAGTCTGTTGAGGTCACGTGCGCTGCGAGAACGCGTGCAACTCTCTCGGCTTGCAGTCTGTTCGCGTTCGTGGTGTCGCGTGTTGCGTAGAGATGTATCGCATCGCCGGCGTCTGTGTGAGGAACGGTCGTTGCAATAAGTAGTTACATGTTTACAACGAGAAAGGTCCATACCTTGTCAAAAGAGTTTCAGTTTCATTTATTAGGTTTAGCCCTGTGAGCCATTCGGCTCTTGAATCGGGTGCAACCGCAACAAACAAAAACATGAACAAGAAACATCTTATAGTGATAGGTTTTTACCCTTCCAACTGGTACAAAAACGGACACCTTTATACAAGGGCTCTAAGAAAAGCCATGTGAACCAATCAACTTCAAGGACAGTGCATATTATTATCAGAGTTGTTTCTTTTTGTTTGCATTTTGACTGCTTGTGTTGTGGTTTTGCAAACATGATCCCTTGTATAAAGGTGTCAGTTTTTGTACCAGTTGAAAGGGTAAAACCTATTACTATATTTTGCCACTGGTAAAGGGAGATGTCTCATAGTGAAGAAACATCTTAAAGTGACTTCGCGCAACAGAAAAAATCCAGGAAAAAACAGCAAAGTCTTACAGAAAAAGCACCGAATATCAATGCTGTGTGCACAAATCCCAGTGGGATGCAAGTCAAACAATAACAACCATAAAACAATTTAGATTAAAGTTATCAGTCTAACTTTGTACTACAACAAACAAACATGGCTAAACCAAAAGCTTTCAAAATCACCAAAATAAAGCTATAAAAACAATGTAACAGTGATCATAGGAACTGTGATTGAAATTTTACAATAAACGATATACATAACATGTACTACCAAACTTTGCAGCCATAGCTGGCTGCATGAGTCACTCCATAACAGCAGGAGTATCAGTAGGAGTATCAAAAATGTTCAATGCACCTTTAAAGATCAGCACACTATAATCAAAACACAGATCATACTTTGCAGCGGTCATCCGGAGCGAAACATTTGATTTCAGGCCACTGAATAGCAGCGGCAGCTCAGGGGTGTACAACTCCTCTAGAGCAGTTTTGAGTAAAGATCTCACAGGTAGTGATTCAAGTTGCAGTTTATTGGCGATAGTATTCCAGACCCTGGGGGCATCAATAGCAAAGGCCCTTCCTCCAGTATTTGTATGGCAATAAGGAATGTGAAACTGGTAAATGAGCGAAAACCTTAGGTCACATTTGTTCTTCGAAACAGTGAGGAGATCCAGCAGGTAGTCTGTGGATTTTGTTGTAAGTACATCGTGAATAAATAATATCTGATGCACAAGCTGTCGATCATTAAGAGATGTTAAGTTTGACCCAATGTAGAGATCACAGTGGTGGGTCCTATATGGGCAGTTCAATGCAAATCTTAAGGCCGAGTGATAAATTGAGTCAAGCTTCTTCAGTACAGTACTGGGGGCTGATGTATACACGATGTCATAGTAATCAAGTAGAGGCAGTATGGTAGCTTTTTATCAATTCCAAACGGAGCATAGGGGGGAAGCAATGCTTGTGTCGATACAGAAAACCAATTTGTATTTTTGTCTTTTTACCAATATAATCAATTTGATCTTGAAAATTCAGTTTTGAATCAAGGATGACCCCAATATACTTATAGATCTTGACTTGCTCTATTTGATAATTATTTAAGGAATGTAATTGGGGAAAAATAACTTCCTGCTTTAGTCCTGGTGAGAAGCATAGCACCTTGGTTTTGGAGGTATTCAGGACTAGTTTAAGAGCAACGAGCTGATGTTGTAGTTTGTTGAAATCATCCTGGAGCTTAGCAATCACGTCATCCGGAGAGCGGCCAGCAGTAATAAGTATCGTGTCATCTGCAATTGTTTTTACCCTGGAATGATCCAGGTCAGTGCCCAAGTCATTGAGAGAACAAGAGGGGGCCGAGGATGGAACCCTGTGGAACCCCTTTTGTTTTCTTAACACTGTTTGACCTCCAACCATCTGTGAATACAGTTTGGGTGCGAGAAGAGAGGTAATTTTCTAACCACTCTACTGCGTGTTTGGAGAAAGGGAGGCAACTTAGTTTACTAAGCAGGGTGTTGTGGTCTACTGTATCAAAGGCTTTGGACAAGTCAAGAAAAAGACTGGTGCAGTACTGCTTATTATCAAGGCTACTGTAAATGTGATTCAGAGAGTCTAATGCAGCAGATGTGGTGCTGTATTTTTTTCGGAACCCAGATTGTTTTCGATGTAATAGATTGTTGTCGGACAGGAAACTTCTAATTTGGTAGTTCAATAATTTTTCAAAATTTTTCATCAACGGGGACAAAATTGAGATAGGTCGGTAGTTATTTGGATGATCTTTAGGGCCCCTTCTGTGAAGTGGACGAACATAGGAATGTTTCCATTCTAGAGGTACTGATGCTTCTTTGATGGACAGGTTGAAAATATGGGCTATAGGTTTGTATATTTGGTGACCAACAGTTAGCAGAGCAAAGACGGGAATACTATCTGCTCCGGTAGAGGAGGACCCTTTGAGGTAGGACAGTTGTTTCAGAACATTACTTTCGTGAATAGGCTGGGAACTAAATTCGTTTAATGTTTGGACAGGGGTGTAGGAAATTGCATGAGCAGGGTTGACTCCCAATACATTATCAAAAAGGTCACCAGCTTCAGAAAAATGCAGGTCAAAATTGTCGACTATTTTCTGGAGCTCGGTTGAGCTCAATGGGCAGATTATTTGTGTTGGATGCCAAAACAGTGATGTGATCAGTCAAGATGTATCTGAACGTGTGTCATACTGACGCTGTAAACACTACCTACAAACTACTGTACTCAGTTGAGATCATGAAGACAAAGATCCCCATATAGCCTTAACAGACTTTTGGGGCAAGTGCTGTTAGCGAGTACCTATGAAGGCCGGCACTGCACAAGAGGGGGTGGGTGGCCAACACCACGTCTGGCCGCCTTTGTCTCCCCGGTGGCGATGTTTACACATCGCACCAGGTAATCATGTGAGGCTGAGGCGACCTAGGGGAGGCCCAGATCCCATTCAGATCATTGTCACTGGTGTTGGCCGTGAGTGGGAATCGAACTCTGGTCCACAGCGCAGCGCGCTAGCCACTGTACCACCGCTCCCCATACCCCGACATCAGCTGTGATCAACACACTGCAGCAACAGCATCACCCCGACAGGACACTGGATTGCCAAATCGATATAAATTATTTCTTCACGTAATTATGCCTACCATCATGTACCCTGAATGTTTTCAGTTCTTGCAAGCTAAGCAGCTTTGAGCCTGGCTAGCGCATTGCTTGCGTGCGAGATTCCCGTGGAAGAGCGGCGGTGTTCTGCCAGTCGGCTGAAACACGACTCTGTTCAACGAACCTGTCCTCCACTCTACTCGCGGCTGGAGTGGCAACTTGCCAAGTGTCGAGCGAAGAGGCGATCCGTGTGCCGGCTACCCCGGGGTCTCCTCTGCAACTCCGCGTCTCTCGCCGCGCCCTCCGTTCGCAGAGCGGCGGTCGCGCCGAGAGCACCACGCCGCGCTGCAGCGCAAGATTCTCGCTCCCCTCTCTCCTACCCTCGTCCTCTTCCTCCACGCAGCATCGTTTCACTTTCACCAACATCCCGGCCGAGGCCGCTGCCTCTTTGCCGAGTGCGGGCCGAGTCCCCCGAGGCCAACGTCTCGAGCAGAGATCCTGCACCCCGCGACTGCACGGGTGCGCCGCGCCGGATCAGCGGCGATTACGCGAGCACATTCACTGCGAGGAGGTGGGGGACGAGGTTAGGGAACGAGGCGCCTGTGTTGTGTCTCGGGTGCGCCTCGCCGTATCGCGGTTGAGCAAACAAACCGCGAGTTCAGACTCGGGCCGTGGTGGGTAGCGACGTGTCCGTGTGCTGCCGTAGCGGCAGCATCGCAAGGCAGTGTTTAATTAGAGGCTGCGGTTTCACGAGCGGTCGCCATTCATTCATTCGCATGCCAGTGGCACCGTGAGTTGTGGCGCAGTAATTCAGGGATGGGAGCCGTGAGGTCGGACCGGCTCGCCGCGTGAATTCTCGGCGATTCCCAGGGGAGTGCGGGGTGCGCTCCGCTGGCAAGGGCCGTGAGCTTTTGTAAATCGGCACGGAATGTGGCGCGTCCAGGAGGAACTTCCATGAGCACTGCGAAGTGAAACAAGGAATCATCATCTTCTTGGTTCTTTCGGTAAAGTCACGTAGAATGGAAATAATAAAATAATAAAGATAAAACTTAATAAAATAATTCTCACCTGAGGACGGCTGCTTGCGTTGTGGCCGAAACGTCGTGAGAATTATTTTATTATGTTTTATTTTTATTATTTTATTATTTCCATTCTACGTGACTTTACCGAAAGAACCAAGAAGATGAATCTCTGCAGTCACGAAAGCTTTCAATCGAAAAGGAATCATCAGTGACACAGTATACTCAAGATTCCCTCCACATGCATACACACTCACCAATGGAGTTGGACAAACGTCTCGATGTAGCAAGGCCGTAGCCATGGAGTCAAAATTGGGGGGGACCAAATCTTCCAGGGGATCTGGGGGTCCACCCCCAGAAATAGAAATCTAAATTTGAAAACGAATTTCCTGCCTAAAATATTTAAAAAATTCACTAACACATGGGATGGACTTTATTTATTTTTTACAATAATGTCTAATAGTGTATTGCTCTGTTTTTTCTGTTTTCCCCTTTCTTGTTTCATTGTATGTAATGGCAGAGATTAGGGATTAATAAAGTACAACCATAACCACAATCATATGAACATAAATCTATTTTATAGCAATATTGGGGGGGGGACATTTTTTGCATATTTGAATATTGGGCGGGTGGGGGTGTGTGTGTGTGTGCCAATATATGTTATAATTACGGCCTTGCGATGTAGGATCGCAGAGCTTGGGTAATTTTTGACGCCGGTTCTGGCCACATCCCTACGCGTCTGTAGTTTCCAGGTGCGGAAAAGGTGCTCGCTACAAACCCTGCAGCGGCGTCACGAACTACGCCCTGCACGAAAGACCCCGCTAACATAAACAATACAATATTATTTTGATTTGAAGCTTTTGTGACTGCAGGAATCCATACTCTTTGGTTCTATCGGTAAAGTCACGTGGGTAGAAAATAAAATAAATCACGACGTTTCGGGCGCAACACAAGCGTCCGTCATCAGGTGGGAAAGCGTGGTCTGCTGCTGAGAAGATAACGTGGCAATATCTGGCGTGTAATGACATGAATGGATACAGATAATGAGAAATGCAAGTTTCCGGTCTCACTTTAGTTTAACACGTAGGCTTTCGCGACTAATATTATTCATAATCAACGTTTTTGGGTTTAGATCGCGTTATTTATAAATGTGTCGTAACCCTCCACCACCCGACACGGCCAATCAGTTAAACGTGTCACGTTGACAAAAGACAAATAGTTCACTGCTTTAGCCCACCGGTGTGTTGAAGCGTGAAACAACAACATTTACAATTTTTGAGTACGACGTTTCGCTGGTAATTGCATCCAGCATCATCGGGCAATTCGCCAGAATGGTGAGGCTCTGCTCTGGCTCCCGGTCTTATATAGAGCAGCAGTAGGGTGACGTCATCATTAACTCATCAACTCACGTCGACAGCTGGCAGCGATGTCTTCGCATATCCAACTTCACGAGACGCACGTACGGTCACTCCTTTTTGCACACAACATTATAATAATACTCATTATTAGGTTTTTTAAATGTAAAAGTCAAGTTGTAGGAAACGAAAGCGCATGGAAAACAATTGAAGTGGTTTTATGTTCTCAACGTAAATCACTGAAGCCGTCACGAGCACGTGACCGCCCGAGAGATCAAAGTGGAGAGGATTTAAAATATTATTTTAAAATATTTTAACCCGGCCATATCTTCCGTTCCAACTTAAACAAATCGCACCTACATTTCAGCTGTATATACACGTGTGTGCGTATGGGCCGTCACTTTCTCATATATACTGTATGCGCGCACACACACGTGCTTGCAAATATCTCAACCCACCATAGGTAATGAATGCACCCGGCTTTGAGTTGCATCGCGGTCACTTGGCATCACTGCGATCGTAAATCTGTGAGCCGGCTGGTTCGACAGAGGGGGCACGGGTTATTGTTTGGCGCTGCGACGCGAAGTGGGAAGACGTCGTCATCGTCATCACCATCAGCACGCGCGCGCCACTGATGGCAGCCGTGCAGGAGGGGCGAGAGCCGCGCTGCCTCTAGGACACTAACAACGTGTACCCGTGCTCTGCGGACCTATATATATGAAGGTGTTATTGGCGAATTAATGAACGTTTACATGTAGTAGTTGTCATAATAATACAGTGAGGGAAAAAAGTAGTTGATCCCCTGCTGAATTTGTACGTTTGCCCACTGACAAAGAAATGATCAGTCTATAATTTTAATGGTAGGTTTATTTGAACAGTGAGAGACAGAATAACAACAACAAAATCTAGAAAAACGCATGTCAAAAATGTTATACATTTATTTGCATTTTAATGAGGGAAATAAGTATTTGACCCCTCTGCAAAACATGACTTAGTACTTGGTGGCAAACCCCTTGTTGGCAATCACAGAGGTCAGACGTTTCTTGTAGTTGGCCACCAGGTTTGCACACATCTCAGGAGGGATTTTGTCCCACTCCGCTTTGCAGATCTTCTCCAAGTCATTAAGGTTTCGAGGCTGACGTTTGGCAACTCAAACCTTCAGCTCCCTCCACAGATTTTCTATGGGATTAAGGTCTGGAGACTGTTATTGGCGAATTAATGAACGTTTACATGTAGTAGTTGTCATAATAATAACCCCCAATAGAAACTCAGATGTTACATTTTATTTCCCTGCTTCTGGTTTAGTTTGCGTCTTGCTCGCCATATCGATGGCCCGAACATCCCAGTGACGTTGGATTTACTCACAACGCGACGTTCGCAAGGGGTGTTCCCGTCGCTGTCCTGCCGCAAAGCAACGAACACACAGAATGATCTCGCATGGACACAATGTGCACTCGGCCTTCCAAATCTACATGTCCAGAGTCACGTAAGAGACCTTGAACGATTTAAAGCTTTCGTGACTGCAGGGATTCATCTTCTTGGTTCTTTCGGTAAAGTCACGTAGAATGGAAACAATAAAAAATAATAAAATAAAACATAATAAAATATTTTATTATGTTTTATTTTATTATTTTGGAAACAATAATAAATAATCAAATAAAACAAAATAAAATATTTTCTTACGTAATAAAATATTTTATTATGTTTTATTTTATTATTTTTTATTGTTTCCATTCTACGTGACTTTACCGAAAGAACCAAGAAGATGAGACCTTGAACGATCACGAACTTCTCAATGGGCACTCGGTGGTTCACGGGGGTCCGTGAATCGGTGAATTTGTCGGCGTGGTCAGGTCTCGATTTGGAGTGCGGCATGCCAACCACCGCGCCAACGCGCGGGAGACGTTCCCGGTTTGGGGATGAAGTGGCAGTGAGATCAGAGCCGATCCGCAGAGAACGAGAAAGCCGTCACCCCGGTTGGACCCCGCATATCATTGCGGTTTAACAACAGGGGTCGTGGTCGTGGAGATGAGGTTACCAGAGAATGGGAGGCAGGGTGGCGCTGCAGTGGGAACGCTCGTGCCTCGCCGCAAGATTAACCTGAGTTCGGCTGCCGAGTCTGCATATTCTCACCCTGTTCTGCATGAGTTTCCTGCGGGCACTCGCTGTTTCCTCCCATAGCTAAACAAACAACACACAGGGTAACTGGTATTGGCCAAACAACATCGCAATCCTGAAAAAACAACACTGCAACTTACTCCACTGGGATTACAGGCAGAAGCAGCAACATCGGCCCCGACTGCGAAAACTTGGCACCACCACAGAGTTGAGACTGGTCGAGGTTTTCCTGGGTGAGCGGGCGGCATAGTAACCAGCAAAGTAACCACAACACTCGGACTGAACGAGCCCTACGTCGCCTGCTCGCTCCGCTATCGCGCGAGGCAGAGGGACGTTGCCCTCCGTCGTGCGCGTCACGCCGGCTGGCTCTGTGCGGAACTCGCCGCCAAATCGCCCCCAGCACAAAGGTGCGGCTGGAGCTTCGCCCCTCCGCCTCACCCGTCGCGCTCAGGGCAAGAACTCCGCTTCCTCTCTGCGCTTTAGTCAATTGCCTCCGAAGCGAATGACGTCAGTCAATTGACTTTAGCACTAAGAATATGACTTTAGCACCTCTGCTTTTCCGTGTTGGTGCAGCTTATTCATTTTAGATTGTTCCTTGTGTCGTCACCATTGGCGATCCTGCAGGGTCGTGCGGGAAACCACCGAGCCCTGCCCCGTACACGACCAAGGGGCACTTGCGTACTCTCTGGCGTTGTAATTTCCCTGCTGCGGCTGCGTGTGTCCTCGACTCCGCGTGCTCCTCGCTCTGCCTCTCAGTGCCATTCCAAGCGTGCGCCTCTTCCGTGCTCCCTTGCAGATGTGGTTCCATTTCCGTTCACCGTCTCCCTGTCCATAGCCCATCTCTCTTGCCGGGCAATGCGCAAACGTTTGAACACAGAGAACGTCGTGGCTTTTCAGGGCCCATTCAAGAGTCCTCGCCCCTGTAATCTGCGCAGCCTTGAGCTCTGCTGCCACCCACTGGTCACGGCTCGCCACCCAACTCGGCACGTGTCCATCGTGAAGCAGTCGCGAGGAGTGGGTTAGGGTAGCGGTCCACAACCTTTAAGGCACCAGGGACCGGTTTCGTGGAAGACAATTTTTCACAGACCGGGGTGGGGGGGGGGTCATCATTGGGTCTTTCCCCCTTTTCAAAGAAGTTCTCTAGCGACGTTTGTTTTTGTGACTCATTGTGGCTACTAGGGGTTAGAGCTTGTGGGCTCACCAACACCGTGACTGAGACAAGTGCGCAGTGCGGGAAAGAGGCGCGGACGGAAGTGGTCAATAATAAAACAATGGGGACGGGCCACGCGCGGACTCACCGCTCTCACCTCCTGCTGCTGCTGTGCGGCCCGGTTCCTAACAGGCCACGGACCTGTAGCGGTCCACAGCCCGGGGGTTGGGGACCCCTGGGTCAGGGGTTGAACCGGACAGCCTGACCCTCGGCAGGGGTTGAAGCGGACAGCCTGGCCCTCGGCCCTTGTGGCCGGGCTGCAGCAGTGAAACGACACAGCGATTGACTCTCATCCCTGGATGGTGATGTCGATGATTGTTTGTAGGTCTTGGGGGCCAGGCAATGTCATCTCCGTGTCTCAACACCCCGCACCGCCACGCTCTCTTGAGTTGCAACCTCAGTCTCGCATTCCGCCGTTTCGTTCTTTTCGGTTCGAGCCCGTGTCAAGAGGTTCCTCCAGGATGGGGCCCTGCCAGATCCTTTCAGCGGGAGTGGTACGCGTTGTTTCGAGTTGGAGGTATAATCCACGTGTACTTAGCCGGGTGGCGGTGGTGGCTACTCTGCACGTGGCTGCCTGTGATCCTCCAGCGCTGTCAAGGCAGCAGCGAGGGTTGGTGGATCACGCACAGATGGGCTGTGAAACTCCCTTCCCGTGGCGCGTCGAGGAGGAGCCGTAGCCTGGCTCACCAGCGGGCACTACAGCAGGAACGTTTTAGAAACGTGATTTTTTTTTTGCCCCTAAACGCAAAAGCGTCAACAACAATGCGACAGCTGATGTTTTGAGTTGGCCATGGGGATGGTGATTCTACAGTCGCTGTGTAGCATGAAGAAGGCTGTCTCTCAGCTCGGGTTAGCCTTGAGTTCAGCGACCGAAATTCTATAGCCCCAGTGTCGCGTATGTGGCAAGTCGATATTAACGACCTTGGCATTATTTCCAAGCAAGGCCGTAATTATAATATATATTGGGCGGGGACACACCCCCCCCCCCCAATAATCAAATGCGCTCAAAATGTCCCCCCCAATATATTGCTATAAACAATATTTTAAAAAAATTATTTCTATGCTGTGGAAATGAAAACAACAATTTGCTCAACCTTGGCCACAATATCTGGACTTGTCTCCATATACCAATGCATAGATTTCTGTTTATATGATTGTGGTTGTACTTTATTAATCCATAATCTCTGCCATTGCATACAATGAAACAATAAAAGGTAAAAAAGAAATAAACAGATCAATTTAATACAATACACTATTAGACATTATTGTAAAAAATAAATAAAAAGTCCATCCCACGTGCTAGTGAATTTTTTTATATTTTAGGCAGGAAATTAGTTTTCAAATTTAGATTTTTTTTTCTGGGGGGGGGGGGGGGACCCCTAGACCCCCTGGAAGATTTGGTCCCCCCAATGTTGACTCCATGGCTACGGCCTTGTTGCCAAGACATCGCAATCAACCTTTACACCGTAAATTCAACGTAAGAGTGGGCAGGCCATGTGGCCGCCGTGGTGGGTGCACGGCGGACCGCCAGGACGCACCCTCACGCGATGAACGTCGCCCTTACGTTAGCACGTTCGGGTCTGAGAGCACCGAGCACAAAAAACAACCGCCCCAGCTTCACCGACGAGAGGCGAGGGGCGCGGCGACCGCCACGAGCCCTCGGCTGGCTCCACTAACAACTCGAGAGGAACCCGTTGCGCTGAAATGAACTTATTGCGTTTGTCCTCTGCCCTTTGACACTTCACGTGGCCTCAATGTGCACCGAGCTTAGTGGCGAATCGCGGCGGTTGCTGCTGCGGTGGCCGTCACTCTCCGTCGTGTTCATTCGTTTTGCTGCTCGCGCCGTCGTCCGTCCGTCCGTCTGCCAGGTGGCCCAGGCACGTGCTGAGAAAGGGTTACAAGCATCGGATCGAGCGCTCGGACATCTACAGGACTCCCCTGCAGGACCAGGCGGACACGCTCTCCGAGAGGCTCGAGAGGTCGGCCCGCACTCGGTTCCTTGTCGAGGATGAGGAAACGACGATAAACGTCGAACCCGGGCCAGAGTTTGCTTGCGCTGAACCAATGCCGCTGACATAGTTTGACTCCCGGCAAGGCTGTGTGGCTGATGGGATGCGTGAAACACGCTTTAGTATTTGACGTGGAGGGACAGATATGGGATGGAGACGTGTTGCTGCTTGTTCGCTTTAGGGGCCGTCCATAAATGACGTCACGCGATTTTGGAAGATTTTTTACCCCCCCCCCTTCGTCACACGGCGTCACAAAAAGTCAGACCCCCCCCTCAAATATGACGTCACAAAGCTCTGCCCCCCCCCCCCCCGCCCCAAAAAATAAAACATGCTTCAAATCGTTTTAAACTATTGTCATTGTAGTGTATATTTAATGTGGCGCTGCACTGTGATGTTGTAGGAGAAACATTTATTAAAAAGTCAATTTAATTAAGTGGAACGTGTTGTCTATATTTATTTAGAATTGCGCATTTTGATGTGACGTCATATTTCTCAACCGCCCCCTCCTCGTCACACATCGTCACAAATTTCGATTTAAAGCTTTCGTGACTGCAGGGATTTATCTTCTTAGTTCTATCGGTAAAGTCACGTAGAATGGAAATAATAAAAGAAATAATAATAATAAAATAAACCATAATAAAATATTTTATTATGTTTTATTTTTATTATTTTATTATTTCCATTCTACGTTACTTTACCGAAAGAACCAAGAAGATCGTCACAAATGTCTGACCCCCCCCCCCCCCCACCTAGGTGCGTGACGTCATTTATGGACGGCCCCTTATTGCAATGATTAGGTGCTCTGTACCGTTTACTTTTGTGTCGGCCACGACTGATGACGGCGATGGCCAATGATCCGACTTGACCGCTCCCCTCTCTCTCACTGTGTCCGCCCGCAGGGAGTGGGACAGAGAGATCTCGCAGTCAGAAAACCGCCCTCACCTGCTCACCGCCATTCGCCGGTGCTTCCTGTGGCGCTTCGTGGGCCTGGGAGTCATCATGCTCCTCGCGGTGAGCGGAGGGTCCTGTTGGCACCGTGCTTGTGTGTCAGTCAGCCAATCTTTATTCATGATAAAGGGTATTGGGTGAGATCGCGTTGTTTATAAATGTGTCGCAACCCTCCACCACCCGACACGGCCAATCAGAAAAAATGCGTCACGTTGACAAAAGACAAATCTACACCATTGGAACCTCATTTGCCAGTGAAAAATATGATAATTGGGGTTTTACCCTTCTATCTGGCAACAAAACTGACACTTTTTTTTACAAGGAGTCATGTTTGTGTAGTAACGCTTATGACTCGTTCACACCGGAGTTGGAGGCACACTTGTTTATTTAACACCACACGTTGTGACATACACACTGAGGGGGTATCGGCCCCCTCACCCGTCTATCTGAGGACACACCTCTAGGCTAACCCTAGCCTGCCTCTGAGTCCTCCTCTAATGGGCTAGGGGAGGCTATCTTGGCCCGACACTGGTCAGTCGGGCCCGGTACCCAGAGTCCAGACCAGCACTGGCTCTGGCTCTGGTACCACGCCACTGGCTCGAGCCTGCGCGGTCCTGATAAGGACGGCGTGCCAGGGGGAGACCAGGGCTCTATCTAGGACGTCTTCCGTCTTCTCTTCTTAGCTAACACAACACCCCCGAGCCCTTCGATACATTCCCCTTTTATACCCAACCCCTCCCTGAGGGGTGGGGCCCCGGGGGATCATAATGACCGAATCGACCCCCCAGGGTGTCTGGCGCGGACGTCGCAGAGGGCACCTGCTCGTGCACACATGTAGCCCCGCCTACTGTGTTTGTTTACCATAGGCTGCCATGCATAACGGGCTCTCTCTCTAACACCCCTACATTTGCATAGACCACAATACCTGAGGTCATAATGCAAACAAAAAACACAACTCTGATAATGTATGCACTGTCCTTGAAGTTGATTTGCGTCATCTGGTCCAACACCATGTGAGACTAGGCTCTAAGGAAAGCTGTCTCGGGTGTGGACCAATCAACTTCAAGGACAGTGCATACAGTTTATTATTAGAGTTGTGTTTTTTGTTTGCATTATGACTGCAGGTATTGTGGTCTATGCAAACATGACTCCTTGTAAAAAAAGGTGTCAGTTTTGTTGCCAGATAGAAGGGTGAAAACTCAATTATCAAAAGACAAATAGTTCACTACTTTAGCCCACCGGTGTGTGGAAGAGCGAATCCACAACATTTACAATTTGAGTAGTACGACGTTTCGCTGGAAATTACATCCAGCATCTTCGGGCGAATTGCCAAAATAGTGAAGTCATCCACCTGCTTCCGGTCTCAAATAGTGCGGGATGACGTCATCATTGTTGAACCCCATCAGGATTCGAGATCAGAGGTGGGGGTGGGGGTCTATTTAATTAACTAATAGATCAGTAATCAGCCACTTCGCATGTGACTCACCTGTAAGGAATTGCAACATGTGTTGTGTATTACTTGATAATACGCTTCCAGGCTGCGCTGAGTCTATAGCTATCACAGCGGTTGAAATTATTTGAAATTTTCTCAATTTCAATGGATTCTCTATCTAATCTTAACCAGTAATAACGTTATCAAAATCAATTGAATGTCCTTGTTAGCAAGCATGCTCTGCCACTGCTGAGAGCTGTGTTTGAGATAATGTAATGTTCATTTGGTGTTCTTTTAGTCTTACGCTAATGTTACACTTACCACATCAGCAATTGATCCGATATACACCTGCTGTTGGTAACGTCGGTAATTCATCTTTAAATTTCCAGCGTAACGTCGTACTACTCAAATTGTTAATGTTGTGGATTCACTCTTCAACACACGCGAAAAAAGTTAACGATTTGTATTTTGTCAACGTGACACATTTTTTCTGATTGGCCGTGTCGGGTGGTGGAGGGTTGCGACACATTTATAAATAACACGATCTAACCCAAAACCCTTTATTATGAATAATACTGCTCGCGAAAGCCGTCGTGTTAACAAACTCCTGCCGAGGGAGCTGGTAGGAACGTGGGGTTGCTCGGTCAATGGCCAGGGTCAACGGCGGCGTGGTGTGTGGTGTATTCCGCAAATATGCCCGACTGTGAGGGCGGGCACAAGCCGGCGTGAGTAGGTTAAATGTTGAGTTTTATAAGGGCACCACGGGGTGACCAGCCCCTCCCCATCCAGCCCCACCCTTCCCACCCCCCACCCAGCCCCACCCTCCCCACCCAGCCCCTCCCCACCCTCCCCACCCAGCCCTACCCTCTCCCTGCACGACGGACACAATAATCCCCTGTGGGCTGGTTTAACCAGGAGGTTCCTACCAGTACTAACCAATCATTACTTTATGTGCCAATATCGCCCTCAATAGAGTAGGCATCGATGCACATTACAGCAGAACGGCAACGATACCGGGGCATGCCATTTAGAGCACCAACTCAAGCGTGCCTGCATCCCGTAAGCGCCTACAACACAACGTGGATTGGTTCATCATCAGTTGTTATCATCGCCATTATAATTTCGCCTGGATTTCGATTCCACTCTATTCTCACGCGTGGTGGCAGCAGCAGCAGCGCTGTGGTTCAGGAGCTCAAGGCCAATGGGGAGGTCCTGCTGCTGCTGTTGATGGTCACGACGAGAGGGCTTCAGCAGAGAGAGTCGGTGGATTTCGATTTAAAGCTTTCGTGACTGCAGGGATTCATCTTCTTGGTTCTTTCGGTAAAGTCACGTAGAAGGGAAATAATAAAATAATAAAAATAAAACATAATAAAATAATTATCACGACGTTTAGGCCACAACACAAGCAGCCGTCCTCAGGTGAACCCCCCCCCCCCTTCCAACCCAGCTTAAATATATGCTCCAAGCATGGTGCTGTTTCATTCAGACGCTGTCGCCCCGACAGACTTGGTTTTCACCTGAGGACGGCTGCTTGCGTTGTGGCCGAAACGTCGTGAGAATTATTTTATTATGTTTAATTTTTATTATTTTATTACTTCCCTTCTACGTGACTTTACCGAAAGAACCAAGAAGAGTCGGTGGAGATCTTGCTGCTGCTGCTCCTACTTTGTTGAACGAGCGCAGACCGCACTGGTTCACTGTCCGTGGTGTCCCGTGCCCCCTCTAGGACGTTGAAAGTCGTACGGCGTCGATGCGAATGAATTTATATCAAGTTAACCGCAAATTCCACTTGGCAGCAACGACATCATAACCATCATCATTACCCCGCGCACTTGTTGACCGGACCTTGAATCACAAAAACGAACATTAAAATTAAAAACGCGCGATTTGATCATTAATCAAAAGACGTCGCTGCAAACGACATTGCTCGAGTTTCACGCAAGAGACTGTCGTCGTGCCGCGCTCCTCCGCCGCGTCTCTCAGGAGTTCACCAAAGTGGTGCAGCCCTTCTTCCTGGGCCAGATCATCGCCTCCTTCAACCCGAGCACCGTCGACGTGCAGGAGCCGCTGTTGCTGGCGCTGGGGCTGAGCGCGTGCTTCGTCCTGAGAACGCTGCTGCTGCACCCCGCTGTGTTCGGGCTCCAGCACCTGGGCATGGACGTGCGGATTGCCACCTTCTGCCTCATTTACAAAAAGGTGCGCACGACGGCGGCGGTGGGCCCCCTCCCTTGGCGTGGGGGACGAGACGCGTGTGCCCCCCCCCCCCCCCCCCCCGATGGTACATGTTGCTTATATTCTTAGGTTTTTTTTCGGTAAAGTCACGTAGGTAGAAAAATAAAATAAAAAAACATGATGTTTATGCCATTTATTGTGAAAATTCCGTCACAGTTCCTATGATCACTGTTTCATTGCTTTCGTGGCTTAATTTTGGTGATTTCGAAAAGTGTATTGGTTTAGCCATGTTTGTTTGTTGTAGTACGGAGTAAGACTGATGGCCTTAATCTAAGTTGTTTTGTGGTTGTTGTTGGTTGTTTGACTTGCATCCCACTGGGATTTGTGCACACAGCGTTGGTGTACGGTGATTTTTTTTCTGCAATATTTTGCTGTCTTTTCTTGGATTTTCTGTTTGCACTTAGTCACATATTCACTTTAAGATGTTTTTGTTCATGTTTTTTGTTTGTTGCGGTTGCACCCGATTCAAGAGCCGAATGGCTCACGGGGCTATACCTAATAAATGAACTTGACATGAACTTGACCTTGATGGCCCTGGAGCCGAGGGTCGGTGGATCACAAGTAGATTGTGTGGGTGGGAGGAGGGAGGTGTGTGTGGGGGGGGGGTTACAAGGTGGGCCGTAGATGCAGCACAGCGAACGCGTGTTTTTGAAGCCGTGCGGAGTTTGCATGTCCTCCATCTGGTCTGCGAGAATGTCGTCTGGATTCTCCCATTTAGTCCCAAAGCTAAACAACAACAAATAAACCAAATGCAATGTCACCGGTATTGGCCAAACATCCGGGTGCTAAAAACGCCATGCAAATTACGCAATTGGGATCGCACACAATAGCATCATCGCCCGCCATTGCAAAGCTTGATATTCTCCTGCGTCGACAATATTATCGATAATAATAATAATGATACAATTGAAAAATTAAATAAAACATAAAATCAAAGGGAAGCGATAAATGTAACAAAGGGCTTAGTGATGTTTGATCTTTGCTCCGGTTTTACTGACCTTATCGTTGACGGATAACCTCAGGGGGCAGCCGTGAGGATTTTATGGCAGTCCGCGTGGGATGGCTGTAAACCTCTGCAAACGGTGGCAATCGCACCCTCTCTGCGGTGTTGTCGCTGCACACTTGAACCGAGCGTCTGATTCTTTGGTTCTTTCGGTAAAGTCACGTATAAAGATACAATAACAAATTAAATAATAGCATACGACGTTTCGATTGCAACACAAGCAATCATCATCAGGTATAAATGAAATAGCAACAAAAAATCTAACCAGAAAACTATAGACAGACATGTAAATGTTTTCTCTAACCCCTCCCTCTCTCTGCCTCCGCCCCCCTCTGTCTATTTAAGGCCACCCCACAGAGACGATCTCCCTCTCTGTACCTGTGTTACTCTCTCAATGTATCTTGGTGATATCTGTCTGCTTATATGTCTGTCTATAGTTTTCTGGTTAGACTTTTTGTCGCTATTTCATTTATACCTGACGACGATTGCTTGTGTTGCGATCGAAACGTCGTATGCTATTATTGAATTTATTATTTTATCTTTATACGTGACTTTACCGAAAGAACCAAAGAATAATTCCTGCAGTCACGAAAGCTCCAAAATTAAGAACGAGCGTCTGATCTCTGCGAAGGGCGAAGCAGCGCTGATTCGTGTCGTTGTCGGTAGCTCTCCGCCGCTGCCTCTTGTGCGTCCAGACGGCCAATGTCGGCGACGAGCCGTCACGTGGCCAGTCCCGATGTGCCGTGAGGCAGCACTCGGTCGAGAGCAGATAAACGGGTAATAATAGAAATAAAATAATAAATCACGAAGTTTCGGAGGCAACACAAGTCTCCGTCATCAGGTGGGACCGTCACAGCTAGATTTGCTGTATCAAGTGAGACAAAAATTCCAAGATACAAGAATGGATTCATTCATTGGCTATCACATTCAGATAAGCCCCGCCCCCCTCCTCCCCCCTTAACTTGTATTTAAGAACTTGTATCTTGGAATTTATGCTTCACTTGATACAGCAAATCGAGCTGTGACGGTCCCACCTGATGACGGAGACTTGTGTTGCCTCCGAAACGTCGTGATTTATTATTTTATTTTATTTCTATTATTACTTTTATTAATTTTATTTTTATTTTTTACCTACGTGACTTTACCGAAAAAACATAAGAGTATGAATCCTTGCAGTCACGAAAGCTTCAAATCTAAAGATAAAAGGGGTTCGTTCGGGACCTGGGTTGATATCTGGATTGATGTCTGCCCGGCGGTTATGAACCAGATCAATTGTGAAGTGCATCACCGGCAGAGAATGTCTGTGAAAGATTCGTGCAATCTGCCAGCGATGGGTTTGGTTCGTGTTGAGGGGCTTTAGAATTCCCTCCCGTCGCCTCTCCTCCCGATCTCCTCCCGCCTTGCTCAATCCAATAAACGTGTTCATCCTCCTTTCTGTGACAATGTTGACAGAGCTGTTTGTTCCTGGCCGCTCGGCGTTTTTGGTCCCTTGAGACATGTGCTCAGCGTCGGGATGTTTCGCGAATTCACTCTACTGTATTCGTGAGGGTTGTTGTTGTTAATGAGCACCTGGGGATGAACTGTGGAGTCAAGGTAACGACCCAACGCTTACGAGGGGACAGCTATCACAAGGTCCGCAGGGACGGGTTCACGGAACACTTTCTCGCCGTGACGACCTCTGCTGGTCACCTCCCAGCCCCGGCGGATTTGGAAGTTTCACAAATCTAGATGTGAAGTTTTCGTGACCGCAGGGATCCATACTCTTTGGTTCTTTCGGTAAAGTCACGTGGGTTTAAAATGAAAAAAAATAAATCAAGACGTTTCGATTGCAACACAAGCAATCATCATCAGGTGGGAAACCCACAGCAAGAAAAAAAAAATATTGCTGTGTTTTTCCCACCTGATGATGATTGCTTGTGATTTAATTTATTTTATTTGATACCTACGTGACTTTACCGAAAGAACCAAAGAGCATTTCACAAATCTGTTCGTGATCTAATCGCTCGGGTTTGGTTCCGCACGCGAGGCGCGATCGACGTCGTTTGTGCTGCCCAGCCCAGCGGTTGGTCGCCACGGGACAACAAAGACAAAGATCCCCCGTATAGCCTTTACAGACTGTTGGGGCAAGTGCTGTTAGCGAGCACGTATGAAGGCCGGAACGGTACACGAAGGGGGTGGGTGGCCAGCACCACGCCCGACCGCCTTTGTCTCCCCAGTGGCGATGTTTACACACCGCACCAAGTACTCATTTGAGGCTGAGTCGACCTAGGGGAGGCCCAGGACCGGTTCAGATAATCGTCACTGGGTGTTGGCCGTGAGCGGGAATCGAACCTGGGTCGCCAGGTTCATAGCGCAGCGCGCAAACCGCTACACTAGCGCTCCCCACCGCCACGGGACAGGCACACACACTCACACCCGCGCTGTTCTAACATCACCGTACCCTCGCAGATCATGAAGCTCTCAAGCAGCGTCTTGGATAAGATCACCGTGGGACAGCTGGTCAGCTTGCTGTCGAACAACCTGAACAAGTTTGATGAGGTATTGACCTCTTCGTAGCCTCTCAGGGTCGTGGTGACATCCTCACGAGATGAATGGTTGTGATTCCCGTGAGCCGTTTGCCATATTCATGCTGATGGAGGAACATTCACCAACTCACTATGAGACATCTCCTTTACCAGTGGCAAAATATAGTAGTAGGTTTTTACCCTTTAAACTGGTACAAAACTGACACCTTTATACAAGGCATCATGATTGCAATAACCGCAACACAAGCAGTCAAAATGCCAACAAAAAGAAACAACTCTGATATTTTTTCGATTTAAAGCTTCGATTTAAAACTCTCATAATGGTAATGATATGCACTGTCCTTGAAGTTGATTGGTGCATATCATTACCATTATCAGAGTTGTTTATTTTTGTTTGCATTTTGACTGTTTGTGTTGCGGTTATTGCAAACATGATGCCTTGTATAAAGGTATCGGTTTTGTACCAGTTTAAAGGGTAAAACCCTACTACTATTCTCCAACTCCTGAATGGGTCCTTACATGTTTGCTATGCAAGTGTGTCATCTCCAATGGCATGACACTGGGCCGACGTGATGGACAGACAGGAGGAGTGGGCGTTAGACAATGTGCGAGTGCTAGACCTAGTGTCATGCCGACTGTCAATCAGAGCAGCCACAAGTAGCGAGGAGGGTTGACGGGCGAGACGCGCCAGAGATGGGAGCAATGAAATCGATCGACACGTACGTAGGGAACGGACGATGACGCACATACAGACATTTACATCCGTAGCGTATGCAGAATGCATCGGATATCGCTCGTAGCCAAGCACGGCTCAGTGGTGCACAACCGCCCGTTCGTGTGAATGCGATGCAGCTGGAACCATCGCAGACCCTCCGGTCGGGAATCAAACTCAGGCGGTTGGGGGCGCTAACAGCGGCCGTCCCCCTCTACCGGAGAGGGGCCGTCCATAAATGACGTCACGTACCTAAGGGGGGGGGGGGTCAGACATTTGTGACGATGTGTGACGAGGGGGGAGGGGTTTGAGAAATCTGACGTCACATCAAAATGCGCAACTTTAAATAAATATAGACAACACGTTCTACTTAATTAAAGATACTTTTTGATGTTTTCTCCTACAACATCAGAGTGCAGCGCCACATTAAATACGCACTATAATGACAATAGTTTAAAGCGACTTGAAGCATGTTTTATTTGGGGGGTGGGGGGGGCAGAGCTTTGTGACGTCATATTTGAGGGGGGGGGGGGGTGTGACTTTTTGTGACGCCGCGTGACGAAGGGGCGTGGTCGCTGGACAGGTGCCGCGAATGACGGCGCAGATGGAGGCCCACCGGCTGCGCTAATTATAGCAAGACAAAGATCCCCCGTATAGCCTTGACAGACTGTTGGGGCAAGTGCTGTTAGCGAGCACTTGTGAAGGCCGGAACGGCACACGAGGGGGTGGGTGGCCAGCACCACTCCCGGCCGCCTTTGTATCCCCAGTGGCGATGTTTACACATCGCACAAGAAACTCATTTGAGGCTGAGTCGACCTAGGGGAGGCCCATGACCGGTCACAGATAATCGTCACTAATGTTGGTCGTGAACGGGAATAAAATTCAGGTCGCCAGGTTCGTAGCGCAGCGCGCTGACCGCTACACGATCGCTAAATGTCACAGTGATATCACCGATACCCTTGTAACACGACTACATTGCTGTTTTTGTAATTGTCACTCCACTTGTTTATAAAGCAGGAAAGACTCACCGTGTCTCAAGTCCTTTTCCAGAGGGTCCTGCTCGGTTTTCATAGTAAGGGACGATGATTGCTTTATGTAATCCCAATTAAGTAATTTGTGATTAACCCGGTGACCTGGGTTCAATTCCAGGCCACGGCTAACTTCAGTGATATCTGAACCGGCCCCACACCCACACTGTGACCAGTGTGGTGAAGTATGGCCAAACAACATGGCGTGGGGAGGCCTTCGTCCAGCAGTGTAGTGACAAATGCCTGAGCTGTTTTTACGTCGTTGTTGTTGTTGTTGTTTTATTCTGCATGGCCACCACGTGGCAATGGCGCCCGGTACGCCGCAGTAACGCGCGCGCACGTGTCGCCTGCAGAGCCTGACCCAGGCCCACTTCATCTGGATCGCGCCCATTCAGTGCGTGGGCTTGCTGGCCTTCCTCTGGCGAGAGCTGGGGCCCTTCTGCCTCGTGGGATTCGCCATTCTGCTGATCGTGACGCTGCTCCAGGCGTGGCTGGGCCACAAGATCAACTCCTACAGGTGAGGGCTGGTGGTTCGCCGCGGGCATCCTCTCCTGGCCTGCCAGGGAGTCGTGGCAGCGGAGCAAGTGGGTTCATTTCCATCTGCGCCCCATCTGTACGGGGATTGAGCGAGGGGCGGCGCGCGTCCGCTCACTTTCAGAGACAAGCGCGGAGGGAAGATCAACGAGCGCATCGCCCTCACGTCGGAGGTGCTCGAGAACATCGAGGCCATCAAAGTGCACGGCTGGGAAGAGGCCATGGGGAAGCTCATCGACGAGCTGCGCAAGTAGGTGGCGCCACACCGACACGGACGCGTCTCGCGTGCCCTCCAGCCGCGTCTCGCGTGACCTCCGGCCGCGTCTCGCGTGGCCTCCGGACGCGGCGCGCGTGCCCTCCGGCCATCCGGCCATCCGGCCATCGGCGCAACCAGAGGCAGGCTGTTCTGTTCATTTGAGTGGCCGATTTAATGTCCCCATGAGAGGCTCACAGTCACTGATGGACTGCAGGGTAGTGGCGGACATCGTCACAGTTCCTAGGGTGCTACAGCGTTAATGCAACAAACCCAGAGAGCCAGACTAATGCACTTTACCGTTCTTGTGGTTCCGTGTTGATGCCTGCAGCTAAGAGAGCCAGCCGAAGGCACCTGTAGGACTGTCAGGGTTAAGGCTCAACGTCTGAGGCTCTGAGAGCCAGACAGAGGGACCTGTCAGGCAGAAGAGCCGGGCTATGAAGGGAGCGGCGTGGGCACCACGGGGACGCGGCGATCTCGACCTCGCGGTGACGGCCCTCCAACACCCCCCCACACCCCCCCCAACTCCCCCCTAGGCAGGAGCTGAAGCTGACGAGCAGAGCCTCCTACAGCAGATACTTCAACAGCGCGGCGTTCTTCTTCTCGGGCGTGTTCGTCGTGTTCGCCTCCATCCTGCCGTACGCCGTGTACAACGAGCTCACGCTGCGCCGGGTGCTCACCTCCGTCAGCTTCTTCAACGTCCTGCGCATGGCCATCACCAGGTCGCTGCCGTGGTCGCTACAGATGTGGGTCGATGCGACCGCCTCCATTGGAAAGATCCAGGTACCTCCTCCGCTCCGAGTGAAAGATCCACGTCCCTCCTCCGCTCCGAGTGCATGCAGCGACTAGTGGAGCGTCCGTTTGCAACTTTTGATCCGGCTTTGTCGATAAATGGCTTCGCGAGGTGTGACGTGGCTGTGAGATGGACGTCCCTAGCGAGAGGGAACGTCTGTCTTCGATGAGGTCATTGTCCATCCTGCATCGCGCAGCCACTGCGTGAACATCGGTGCGATCGGGTGGCCAAACCAGCCAGGGACAATGCTTATCATGATGATGGTGATTGGTTTGATACAAAACCTCGTCGTTCATGCAAATCGCATCTCTTACCAATTGCAGAGGGGCCACGGACGAAGCTGGGAGTCGGCAGGATAACGGGAACCCGATGTTGTGTGCGCTCGTTTCAGGATTTCCTGTTGCTGAAGGAGTACCGTCCGCTCGACTACAACCTCTCCACCACCGAGGTTGAGATCGTGTCCATCACGGCGTCGTGGGATCAGGTGAGCGACACCGCCATGGTGATGTCTTCTTTATCGTTGATGAGACTGTGAACGTCCGTTTGGTGACACGGAGGAAACGGTCAGGGATTGCTGGATGAGGCGCCCACTTGACACCTCCTGGTGGTTCACGCAGGGGCTGGGCACAGGGTTCAAAGGCCCATCGAATCTAGCGGCCAGCAACGAACAGCACTGTTAAAAAAGTTGTATTAGATGAGTGTAAAATACTTTTCTTGACGTGAGCAAGGCTATATCAGGGCTTGGTGGAAAAAAAGACGATGATGAGGATGATGGAAGAGAAGGAATTTCGAAGTGCAGCAGTGCGAGGGAAGAAGCAGAAAGAGAAGTGAGGTGAAATTTCAATTTGAAGCTTTCGTGACTGCAGCAGGGATTCATCTGCTTGGTTCTTTCGGTAAAGTCACGCAGAAGGGAAATAATAAAATAATAAAAATAAAATAATAAAATTTCGATTTAAAGCTTTCGTGACTGCAGCAGGGATTCATCTTCTTGGTTCTTTCGGTAAAGTCACGCAGAAGGGAAATAATAAAAATAAAACATAATAAAATACAATTCTCACGACGTTTCGGCCACAACACAAGCAGCCGTCCTCAGGTGAAGAACAGGCTGCCCTGCGCATTTTTATATTATTATATTATACAGACCTGTTCTTCACCTGAGGACGGCTGCTTGCGTTGTGGCCGAAACGTCGTGAGAATTATTTTATTATGTTTTATTTTTATTATTTTATTATTTCCCTCATACGTGACTTTACCGAAAGAACCAAGAAGAAGAAGAAGTGAGGTGATCGGCATTGTGGTGAATGAGTGGGTGGGTGGGTGGTGCGACGCAGCACTTTGTTTCCCTGTTGCATGCAGCAGTCTCGATGATTGCCGTCGATTCGCAGATCGATGGAATAGTCCCCGAGCAAGGAAGCAAAGTGAAGAACGGAATCATCAACGTGGCCGCCACCGACCTGCCGTTCTACAAGTCGTACGTCCTGTCGGACATCAACTTCAAGCTGAACAAGGGAGAGATGCTCATCGTCATGGGCTCCTTCGGCTCGGGCAAGGTAAGTCGCCCGTCTCAGGCACATAACCTCCATCACAGTGCACATCTGATGAATGATAACAACCCGAGATTGAAGACTTTGTCCCACCCCACCCCTTTTCCTGATGACGACCGCTGCGATCGAAACGTCGTAGTTTTTTGTTATTTTCTTTGAACCAATTTACGCGACTTTACCGAAAGACCCAAAGAATATGAATTCCTGCAGTCACGAAAGCTTGAAGTCAAGATTTAAGCAAAATACTGCTCCTCAACTTCCACAAGGATCCGTTGGAAGCTGCGGCCTCCGTCGAAGAGTCCGGGCTCTCGCGAGGGGGGCAGCTGAAGGTCGCCTCATTCCCACAGCCTTCTTGATGAACACCAACAGCGGTCTCCTCTCCCGCCCCTTGCCTGCTCTCTCGAGCCCTCCTTCGAGAACGTTCCGTCCGCCGTTGCAACTGTAACCAGGGTACGAATTATAAATAAAAAAAAACTAATTATAAAATCGACCCTGCGACAGAGACCCGCCGGTATATGGAAGGGTTCCACGCACGGCCGGCCCGGCTCAGCGAGCCCGGTGGCGTGGCTGCGGCGGGTAGCGCACGAGCAATAGAGCAGCAGGAAACGAACGCCAACGTCACTTGCCCCAACGGTCAGTTGAGGCTACGTGGGGGACCTTCGTCTGTGCGCACAGAGCTCGCTGCTGCTGCTCATGCTGGGGGAGCTGCTGCCATGGGACGGCCGCGTGCGCCACAGCGGCCGCCTCTCCTTCTCCTCCCAGCAGCCGTGGATAATCAACGCCTCCGTGCAGGAGAACATCACCCTCGGCCTGCACTTGGACAAGGCCCTCCTCTGGCAGGTGCTGCGCTCCTGTGGCCTGCAAGAGGTGAGCTCCACTCGTTTGCTGCCCGTGCTGGCCGTCCGCTTGCATGGGCCTTCATCAATTCACTGCCGGATGAAGGCCCAAGGGTCGCCAGCGGTCCCGGTTGGATCCGGAGAGCCCAAGAATGGGCATCGTTGTTGGGGCGGCAGGAGTTGATCTGTGCCGAGATCTGGTACCGGTGTCGCAGGGTAGCGCACGGGTTTGAGTCTAGACCTGGGCCGACTGAGAAACGTGTCCAGGTTTGGACTCCAGTGGAAACGGTGGCGGCCATATATGATGGCTTCCACATGTCGTGTTGATCAGTTGCTTGATCCATACTTCATCACACTGGTGCTTGTTGGTGAAGGGTGGGCAGCCAGAGACATGACTCACGATATCCGTGACCACGAATGGGAATTAGGTCGCCGGGTTCGCAGGGCTGTGCATGACCTGCTGTGCCACGGGTGGTACAGCAGGTCATGCAGCAGTGGATTGACAAAGGGTTATTATTATTATAATTACCTAGCTTGTTAAACCCAAAGTATCATTATTACTGATAATTTTGAGAGTCGGTGCCGGATGATCATGCCAAGTCATCGTGCCAGGTCATCGTGCTGGGTCATAGGGGGCCGTCCATAAATGACGTCACCCACCTGGGGGGGGGGGAGGTCAGACATTTGTGACGATGTGTGACTAGGGGGGGGGGGGGTTTGAGTGTGATGACACATTAAAATGCACAACTTTAAATAAATATAGACAACACGTTCTACTTAATTAAATTGACTTAAAAACATATTTTCTCCTACAACATCAGAGTGCAGCGCCACATTAAATACACACTACAATGACAATAGTTTAAAGCGATTTAAAGCATGTTTAATTTTTTTTGGGGGGGGGGCAGAGCTTTGTGACGTCATATTTGAGGGGGGTCTGACTTTTTGTGACGCCGTGTGACGAAGGGGGGGGGTGGGGTCAAAAATCGTCCAAAATCGCGTGACGTCATTTATGGACGGCCCCTATTGCCGAGTCATCGTGCCGAGCAACCACGTGCTGGGTGTGGATGGACGTTCGTTCCTGAGCGGTCTCTTTTGTTGCTTTAGGAAATCATGAATCTGCCTCAGAAGGAGAAGACGCTGATTGGGGAGAGTGGCTTCAACCTCAGCGGTGGGCAGAGAGCGCGCATCTCGCTTGCCAGGTCCGCACGCCCACCTCTCAAACCGCCGTACAGTCGTGAAACATCCACTCACGTGTCACCTTCGGTCCTCCGTTGATGCGGCAGGGAGAGGCTGGGTGAGGATGGATGAGGATAGGTGAGGCTGGGTTGAGGTTGGGTGAGGATGGGTGAGGATGGGTTGAGGCTGGGTTGAGGCTGGGTGAGGATGGGTGAGGCTGGGTGAGGATGGGTGAGGATAGGTGAGGCTGGGTGAGGCTGGGTGAGGATGGGTGAGGCTGGGTGAGGCTGGGTGAGGCTGGGTGAGGGTGGGTGAGGCTGGGTGAGGGATGGGGTGAGGCTGGGTGAGGCTGGGTGAGGGTGGGTGAGGCTGGGTGAGGCTGGGTGAGGATGGGTGAGGATGGGTGAGGCTGGGTGAGGGATGGGGTGAGGCTGGGTGAGGCTGGGTGAGGGTGGGTGAGGCTGGGTGAGGGATGGGGTGAGGCTGGGTGAGGCTGGGTGAGGGTGGGTGAGGCTGGGTGAGGCTGGGTGAGGCTGGGTGAGGGTGGATGAGGCTGGGTGAGGCTGGGTGAGGCTGGGTGAGGGATCGGGTGAGGCTGGGTGAGGCTGGGTGAGGGTGGGTGAGGCTGGGTGAGGGATGGGGTGAGGCTGGGTGAGGCTGGGTGAGGGTGGGTGAGGATGGGTTGAGGCTGGGTGAGGCTGGGTGAGGCTGGGTGAGGGTGGGTGAGGCTGGGTGAGGCTGGGTAAGGCTGGGTGAGGGATGGGGTGAGGCTGGGTGAGGCTGGGTGAGGGTGGGTGAGGCTGGGTGAGGATGGGTGAGGGATGGGGTGAGGCTGGGTGAGGATGGGTGAGGCTGGGTGAGGGTGGGTGAGGCTGGGTGAGGCTGGGTGAGGGATGGGGTGAGGCTGGGTGAGGATGGGTGAGGCTGGGTGAGGATGGGTGAGGCTGGGTGAGGCTGGGTGAGGGTGGGTGAGGATGGGTGAGGCTGGGTGAGGCTGGGTGAGGGATGGGGTGAGGCTGGGTGAGAATGGGTGAGGCTGGGTGAGGATGGGTGAGGCTGGGTGAGGATGGGTGAGGCTGGGTGAGGATGGGTGAGGCTGGGTGAGGATGGGTGAGGCTGGGTGAGGATGGGTGAGGCTGGGTGGGGCTGGGTGAGGCTGGGTGAGGCTTGGTGAGGCTGGGTGAGGATGGGTGAGGGTGGGTGAGGATGGGTGAGGCTGGGTGAGGGTGGGTAAGGCTGGGTGAGGCTGGGTGAGGATGGGTGAGGCTGGGTGGGGCTGGGTGAGGCTGGGTGGGGCTGGGTGGGGCTGGGTGGGGCTGGGTAAGGCTGGGTGAGGCTGGGTTAGGATGGGTGAGGCTGGGTGAGGGTGGGTAAGGCTGGGTGAGGCTGGGTTAGGATGGGTGAGGCTGGGTGAGGATGGGTGAGGCTGGGTGGGGCTGGGTGAGGCTGGGTGGGGCTGGGTGGGGCTGGGTGGGGCTGGGTAAGGCTGGGTGAGGCTGGGTTAGGATGGGTGAGGCTGGGTGAGGATGGGTGAGGCTGGGTGGGGGTGGGTAAGGCTGGGTGAAGCTGGGTGAGGATGGGTGAGGCTGGGTGAGGATGGGTGAGGCTGGGTGAGGATGGGTGAGGCTGGGTGAGGATGGGTGAGGCTGGGTGGGGCTGGGTGAGGCTGGGTGAGGCTTGGTGAGGCTGGGTGAGGATGGGTGAGGGTGGGTGAGGATGGGTGAGGCTGGGTGAGGGTGGGTAAGGCTGGGTGAGGCTGGGTTAGGATGGGTGAGGCTGGGTGAGGATGGGTGAGGCTGGGTGGGGCTGGGTGAGGCTGGGTGGGGCTGGGTGGGGCTGGGTGGGGCTGGGTGAGGCTGGGTGGGGCTGGGTGAGGCTGGGTGCACAGGGCTCGACCCTGAGCCCAGGGCCTTAAGACAGCACCCCTGAGATCCTGGATTTAAATCCAAGCAGCGGGCCTGTGGTGATTAAACTGGCTTCTAAAGTTCAGAGAGTTGATCGTCTCAGCCTAGTCACAAACAAGCACGCCAAAACCACTTATCGTACTAAATCTGTTTCTTTCATTGGCAACAATTCCAGCTCTGATAATTAATGTATCGTTTCGGTTTATCTGCAACGAGCGCTGCTTGCGAGGTGCCATGGCCCGGCGTGGGTTCCAGAGGCACTCACAGGGACCTCAGAAGGGCGACGTCTTCCAGAGGCTGCCCGCGACCATGCGTTGGTGTCACGTGGCGAGCGGAGAGTCACGATCGGCCCCGCACGGCAATGTGCCACATGGTGGCCCCGCGCTGTGAGGGGTGACGATGACGACGATGATGCTTGTCACGACCAAGGCGACGCGATGTTATGAGTGACTGTGCTGCCCCTGTTGTCCTCTCTCTAGGGCCGTGTACAGAGAGGCAGATCTCTATTTGCTCGACTCTCCATTCAGCTACCTCGATGTGTCAACAGAAAAGCAAGTCTTCGAGAGGTGAACTTACGGGAAAAATATTTCTCGCTCCGTTTGCTGCGTAACTTGCGCCCGTCGATCATTCGCCTAACGCGGCGCGCGGGCTCCTTGCCGACAGCTGCATCGACGGCTTCCTGGCCAAGAAGACGCGCATCCTGGTGACGTCCAAAGTCGAGCACCTGCAGAGGGCGGACAAGGTTCTGATTCTGAACGACGGGGTCGTTTACTTCTACGGCACCTTCCCCGAGCTGCAGAAGAGCAAGCTGGAGATCCTGTCGCTCATCATGCAGGCGGAGCGCTTCGACAGCTGCAGCTCCGACCGCCGCGGCTCCATGATCACGGGCGTGCTGCGCCGTGGCTCCGCGCAGTCCGGTGACGCGGCGGCGTCGCCCAACGCCGCCAGCGTCTCGGAGCCGCCCCAGGGGACGCAGTTCCCGTTCCAGGCCCAGCGGTTCTCCGTCGTCTCCGCCGCCGGGACGTCCGTCGTCGTCGCGATCCCCACGGCCGGCCCGCACGAGCCCGAGGGTCGCCGGCTGTCGCTCATCCCGGACACGGAGGATGGGAAGCAGCTGCTGCCCGCCGCCGGCGCGGGGCCCCTGCACGCCAGCAAGCGCAGGAAGTCGGTGCTGCACCTCATGTTGGGGGTGTCGGCCGGCTACGAGAACACGCGGCGCGCGGCGCGCATCCAGCAGCACGCCCCACACGGCGACCCCTTCCTGCTGCCCAGCGTCGTGCCCCAGAGGCTGCACGCCCGCAAGTCGCTCACCAGCGTGGCGGAAGAGAGCGACGACGTTCCGGAAGACGACAACATCAAGGTGAGCGAAGTGTCGCCGCTCGTTGTGGATCGTACAACGGGTGCCGAGGCCCAACGACGTCAAGCCGCCGGCAACACACGGCGCAAAGTAGATGTCCACTTTTTTGGTTCTTTCGGTAAAGTCACGTGGGTGTAAAATAAAATAAATCACGACGTTTCGGGCGCAACACAAGCGTCCGTCATCAGGTGGGAAAGCATGGTCTGCTGCTGTTTTAAAACAGTCTGTCTCAGCAGGAGACTGTTTTGCTTTCCCACCTGATGATGATTGCTTGTGTTGCGCCCGAAACGTCGTGATTTATTTAATTTTACACCCACGTGACTTTACCGAAAGAACCAAAGAGTATGGATTCCTGCAGTCCCGAAAGCTCCAAATCAAGACAGATATCCAGTGAATTATTCATTCACAAGCGGCGCGTGTGCGGTGCCGCCCCAGGACTGCTTTGTGGACGCGGACGGCGAGGAGGGGGAGCTGGCGAGCTGGACCACGTACCGCCGCTACTTCGGCAGCAGCACCCTCTTTGGCATCGTGCTGTGCCTCAACCTGGTGCTCTTCGCGATCCAGGTACGGCCACGCCACGGTACAGTCACACCACGGCTGCCATGCCACGGTACGGCCACGCCATGGCTACAACACCACGGCTACCCCATCGGTACCTCATTTGCCAGTAAAAAATATGATAATTGTTTTTTTACCCTTCTATCTGGCAACAAAATTGACACCTTTTTTTACAAGGAGTCATGTTTGCATAGACCACAATACCTGCAGTCATAATGCAAACAAAAAACATAACTCTGATAATGATATGCGCTGTCCTTGAAGTTGATTGGTCCACACCCGAGACAGCTTTCCTTGAGCCTAATCTCACATGGTGTTGGACCAGATGACGCCAAAAGGCGCACGTGCGCCTTTTGGCGTCATTATCAGAGTTTTTTTTTGTTTGCATTATGACTGCAGGTATTGTGGTCTATGCAAACATGACTCCTCGTAAAAAAAGGTGTCAGTTTTGTTGCCAGATTAAAGGGTAAAAAACCAATTACCACAGCTACCATTCCACGGCGTGGCCACGCCACGGTACAGTCACGCCACGGTACCATGCCACGGTATGGCCAGGCCACGGTACAGTCACACCACGGCTACAACACCACGGCTACCATTCCACGGCGTGGCCTCGCCACCGCTGCCCCGCGGGTCGACCGGGTTTTCTAGCGCAGCGTCTCAGTCCGCACGACAAAAAATATGTGTCTTACAATCTGTTTCTTAATGTAATATGGATAAAAATGTATCAGCAATACCGCTTGGCCATGTCACACTGTCCATTGTGGTAATAATAAAAACATGTGTTCCCGTCTATTGATACATATTCTCTTCACAGGTCATGGTGTACGGAGTGGGACTATGGAACCTGCGGAGGTTGGTCCTGCGACGAATGTTTCGTGGAAACGTTTTGCTTCTGCGGTGGCGTGATTCTGCGTTCGCAATTAGCGCGATTCGGTGCCTTTGAGATGCCACTTTATGCTTCTTCTTTCACGCTGCTCCATTAAGGAATTCCCTCTCCCATCATCATCATCATCTTCTTCTTCTTGGTTCTTTCGGTAAAGTCACGTAGAAGGGAAGTAATAAAATAATAAAAATAAAACATGATAAAATAATTATCACGACGTTTCGGCCACAACGCAAGCAGCCGTCCTCAGGTGAAGACCAGGTCAGACGCTGTCTCCCCGACAGACCTGGTCTTCACATGAGGACGGCTGCTTGCGTTGTGGCCGAAACGTCGTGAGAATTATTTTATTATGTTTTATTTTTATTATTTTATTATTTCCCTTCTACGTGACTTTACCGAAAGAACCAAGAAGATGAATCCCTGCAGTCACGAAAGCTTTAAATCGAAAAATCATCATCTTCTCTTTCACCGCAAGCTCTTCCAATGATAGCCTCGCACAAATCAAAAAAATGTTTGCGCTCTGATCTATTACAACTTCAACGGTGCTGTTTGCTGCTGGATGCTTGAGTTTCTGGGCCTCGTGGGCCAGTGCTCACCTCCCACACTTCTTAGCCTCTTGCGTGCCATGCGGTTTGCCTGAAGACGGACTTGATGTGTGATGCATAACCTTCATAACGATTCATACTTTACACCGCGAGACACTGCATCACGTTGCGATTGGAACCGGCAGTGCTATCGCTATTTGTAATACGCTAAGTCCTTGCTCAATGTGTGGTGTTCACACAACGCGTTTTTGCTATAATGTGGTTCTTCCATTAGTAAAGCACCGTTATAACATAGAAGACGCACCGTTATAACGCAGAACACGCACCGCTATAACGCGGTTTTTCTGAGCGGTTGATGACGAACTACTTTCTTGAGCTGGGCGGCTGAGCAGTACGATACAGTGCACGTAACGATACGGCAACGCGGTGTTATACCGTCAGTTACCGTCCCGCCATCGCACACCGTGTGGGTACGTTGCGCCTCGACCCGAAACGTGATCGTCACAAACTGGTGAAATAGTTGTCGCTCCGCACGCCGGTCGCCTCTCGCCGCGGCGACCAATGAGCACGCGGTGCGAGCTCTGAACGTTCATGCGCCGAGTTTGAGTGTCGGTGACGTAACGACTTTTTCCTGTGGTCTCTCACCTCATGCTGCCTGGACAGAGCCGACAAAGTACCGTGTCCCCTTTTACCTCGCCCGTCCATAAATGACGTCACGCACCTGGGGGGGGGGGGGTCAGACATTTGTGACGATGTGTGACGAGGGCGGGGGGTGTTTGAGAAATGTGACGTCACATCAAAGTTCGCAACTTTTTATAAATATAGAATTGTTATAAGAACACTAATTGATAATTGGTTCTTTACCCTTCTATCTGGCAACAAAACTGACACCTTTTTACAAGGAGTCATGTTTGCATAGACCGCAATACCTGCAGTCATAATACAAACAAAAGAACATAACTCTGATAATGTGCACTGTCCTTAAAGTTGATTGATCCACACCCGAGACAGCTTTCCTTAGAGCCTAGTCTCATATGGGTTGGACCAAATGACGCCAAAAGGCGCACAACTCAGACTCCTTGTAAAAAGGTGTCAGTTTTGTTGCCAGATAGAAGGGTAAAGAACCAATTATCATATTTTTTACTGGCAAATGAGGTTCCCATAGAGAACACTAATTGTTATAACAGCACTCCTACAACATCAGAGTGCATCACCACATTAAATACGCACTACAATGACAATCGTTTTAAGCGACTTGAAGCATGTTTTCTTTTCAAAATGGGGGGCAGAGCTTTGTGACGTCATATTTGAGGGGTGGTCTGACTTTTTGTGACGCCGTGTAACGAGTGGGGGGGGGGGTCAAAAATCGGCCAAAATCGCGTGACGTCATTTATGGACGGCCCCTTATCAGCATCTTGAGCTTTTGCTATCGTATTCTTGGTTCTTTCGGCAAAGTCACGTAGAAGGGAAATAATAAAATAATGAAAATAAAACATAACAAATTTGAATTCTCACGACGTTTCGGCCACAACACAAGCAGCCGTCCTCAGGTGAAGAACAGAGCTGTCGGAAAGACAGCGTCCCAATGACAGCCCTGTTCTTCACCTGAAGACGGCTGCTTGTGTTGTGGCCGAAACGTCGTGATCATTTAATTTTATTATGTTTTATTTTCATTATTTTATTATTTCCCTTCTACGTGACTTTACCGAAAGAGCCAAGAATATGAATCCCTGCAGTCACGAAAGCTTCAAATCTAGAATCTTCAAATTCCAGTGGAACGTCGTCGTGGCACGCGACCCGCGCGAGCCGCTCGTCTTTGTGCCGGGTCTTCCCTTCCATGTCGCTTTGTGCACACGTGCTGACGACGGTGGTGGACAAGCACTGACGGCCGTCATGACAGCTCGTGACGCGTGTGAATGCGCCCCAGTCAAGAAGACCGCGTGAACACGACGCGGCCCGACAACGGCACGGGTGGCGTCCAAAGCTTCACGGACAACTACTACTACTTCTACATCTACGTGGGGCTGGCCGACAGCTTCTTCGTGCTGGACCCCATCCGGGGGCTGCTGCTCATCCACTCGGCGATCCGCGTGTCGGACACTCTGAGCCGCGGAATGCTGCGCGCCATCCTGCACGCGCCCGCCTCCTTCTTCCTGGAGAAGCAGCCAGGCACGAGCTCCCCTCTACCCCCCTCGCACTCCTCGCCGCATCGCCCCCTCGCTCACTCACCCACGCGGGCACCCGTGCGCCCACCGACGCGCCCACTGATGCGCGCACTGAATCGCTTATGCAGCCACTCAGCCCCCTCGATCATGCACGCAGTCACCCACGCACCCACTCGCTCACCTAGTCACCCACGCGCCCACTCACGTACTCACTCGCTCACCCAATCACCCACGCACCCACTCGCTCACCTAGTCACCCACGCACCCACTCACGCACTCACTCGCTCACCCAATCACTCACGCACTCACTCGCTCACCCAGTCACCCACGCACCCACTCGCTCACCCAGTCACCCACACACCCACTCACACACTCACTCACTCGCTCACCCAGTCACGCACCCACTCACGCACTCACTCGCTCACCCAGTCACGCACACACCCACTCACACACTCACTCGCTCACCCAGTCACCCACGCACCCACTCACGCACTCACTCGCTCACCCAGGCGCGCACACACCCACTCACGCACTCACTCGCTCACCCAGTCACGCATACACCCACTCACACACTCACTCGCTCACCCAGTCACCCACGCACTCACTCACGCACTCACTCGCTCATCCAGTCACGCACACACCCACTCATGCACTCACTCGCTCACCCAGGCGCGCACACACCCACTCACGCACTCACTCGCTCACCCAGTCACGCACACACCCACTCACGCACTCGCTCATGCACGCACCCAACCACCTTTTAACTCACGCACGCACTCACGCGCCCACTCATCCACGCACCCACTTACAAAGGTCACCCATAAAGCCTTAACAGATTGTTAGGCAAGTGCTGTTAGCGAGCACCTATTAAAAGCCGGCACGGGGAGGTGAGTGGCCAGCACAACGCCCGGCGCCACCTTTGCCCTCCCAGTACTGATGTTAACGGAGGAACCGCGATCATGAATCCCACTTTAACGCGACCTTGTTTCTGTTTCTCTAGGCTACATCATCAACCGCTTTTCAAAAGACGTGGCCATCACCGATGATCAGCTCCCACTGGCAATATTCGATTACTTCCAGGTGAGTTCTGTTGTGTGTGTGTGTCTAAGAGAGAGCACTTGTGCTTGTGTCTGTCTGTGTGTGTGTGTCTAAGAGAGAGCACTTGTGCTTATGTGTCTGTCTGTGTGTGTGTGTCTAAGAGAGAGCACTTGTGCTTATGTGTCTGTCTGTGTGTGTGTGTCTAAGAGAGAGCATATTCTTAGGTTTTTTCGGTAAAGTCACGTAGGTAAAAAAATTAAAATTAATAAAAGTAAAATAAAAATAAAATAAAAATCACGACGTTTCGGAGGCAACACAAGCTTCCGTCTTCAGGTGGAACCGTCACAGCATGATAGCTGTATCACTTGATTTTTATTTTATTTTTATTTTACTTTTATTAATTTTACATTTCTTTACCTACGTGACTTTGCCGAAAAAACCTAAGAATATGAATCCTTGCAGTCACGAAAGCTTCAAATCTAGAATTAAGAGAGAGCACTTGTGCCTGTATGTCTCTGTGTGTGCCGTGCCGGTCTTCATAGGCGCTTGCTAACAGCTCTTGCCCCAAAAGTCTGTTAAGGCTACACGGGGGATCTTTGTCTTTTACGTGTGAGTGAGGAGCAGTGTTGCAGAGTAGTTGACCCGCTGCGCTACGAATCCGGCGACCCAAGTTCGATTCCCGCTCACGGCCAACACCCGTGACGATTAATCTGAACCAGTCCTGCACCTCCCTTAGGTCGACTCAGCCTCAAATGAGTCCTTAGCTGGTGTGGTGCGTGGTCACTGACGCTCCCACTCCGCAGCTGTTCCTGATCGTGTTGGGCGCGGTCACCGTCGTGAGCGCCATGATCCCGTGGACGATGCTCGTCACGCTGCCTCTCGGCATCAGCTGCATGATCCTGCGCCACTACTTCCTGAGGACGTTCCGCCAGCTCAAGCAGATGGAGTCGGAAGGTGAGGCGAACGCGCGTGTGTCGCGGTTACAGGTGGGAACAAGTAAAGGTGCGGGCCAGACCCGCCCCTGGGGTACACGGCAAATCGTGGCGACCACCCCGGGCCCCGCGCTTTGGGGGGCCCCATGTTTCAACGTCACGGTGTCAGATGTAACACTCCCGGTTTGGTTTAAAGGCGTCGGGTGGCCCACGCGGTGGGATTTGCCCTGGGGCCCTCCCCCCCACCCCAATGGGCGGCCCTGGGTGCAGCCTGCCGTGGATTGCTAAGGGCCCTGCTAGCTGGCGCGTGGCCAGTACTTTAGCGTGAGAGGTTGAACAGTATCGAGATTGGGCACGAGTTCGAGGTGATGTTGCATTTTACCCAGTGACAATAAACCTTACTCACCACGTACAGCGTAAGTATTAGGAGGGTAAATTACTCAGAGATGGGGCCTAAAAGCCAAACGTGGAAGCGATGGGGCCTACAGAGGAAGGTATGGGGTCTATGATGATGATGATGATGCAGCAGCCAGGCAGCTCAGGGTAGAGCGAGGGGCTCGCAATCGGAAGGTTGCGAGTTGAAATCCCGGCTGTGGGGGTTGACTCATCATCCCTATGTGGGTTGACAAAGTGAATATCACTTTGCGGAGAAGTCAACAGTGGTTGTACTCTGGATCGATTCGCCCACATCCTAGTCATGTGGAATTTCCACCGCTGGCTTCTGGCAGTAAGAAAGGAGATGAGCACCGACTCATTGCTCGTTGGAGCGGGAGATCGCTCGGACGCTCGATGTCGAGTACAAGGAATGCCGCTGCCCGTGTGTGCACCTCTGCTAAGCCGTGTGTTTTGTTCCGTGTGCTTTTTTCCACAGCCAAAAACCCAATCTTTGCTCACATTGTCGCCACTCTGAAAGGGCTGTGGACGATCAGGGCTTTCAGCCGAGACGACTACTTTGAAAACATCTTCCACCAAGCCCTGGACATCCACACGGCCACCTGGTTCCTCTACCTCTCCGCCCTGCGCTGGTTCCAGATGCGAATCGACATCATTTTCACACTGTTCATCACGGCGGTGACGTTCATTTCCGTGGGGGTGAAGGGTCAGTCCTCGCCCCTCGCCCTGCTCCCGCGAGACACCCACGTTTCACACACACACACACACAACTCTCTTCTTGTTGTTGTTATTACGTGTAGCGTTTTACTCCAGGGATGGTTAAACTAAACTAGTTTATATTTTACCAGGCCACAAGTGATAGCTCCACTAAGTGGCTTAACACGTGGAAATGTTAAATATAAATATCTTTGGGACTGAATAACAGAGTTATTATCATTGTTGGAAGTAAAATGATAGTTGTTCATAATGGGAGGCATTTGAATGCCTAAAGTTATAGGTTTGCGTGTGGTTTCATGCACCTGCCCACTGCTCGTAAGACAGCAGCGTACACAACAACACAACACTGGCCGGTCTTCGTCAATATAATAACGCTGCCGCTTGTTGTCACAGGTTACAGCGAAGGCTCCATTGCCATTGCGCTCACGCTGGCCATGAACATCATGAGCACCTTCCAGTGGGCCATCAACACCAGCATCGAGGTGGAGGGCATGGTGAGTGCTGGCCAAAGCGCCGCTCGCCCCGCTTTAATTGAGTACCTGGTGCTGTGTGTAAACGTCATCATTCGGGAGACAAACATGCTGGCCACCCGCCTCCTCGTGTCCCCCTGCCAGCTTTCATAAGTGCTGGCTTACAGCACTTACCCCAGGAGTCTGTTAAGGCTATCCGGGAGATCTTTATCTTTGATGAGCGTGTGCAGTGCGTCTAATGAGTGAATCGCGTGATGCACTCAGATGCGTTCCACGGAGCGGATTTTGCGCTTCATGGACATCCCGGAGGAGAGCAGTGGCTTCGTGGTGACGCCGCCGCCGCCTGACTGGCCCAATGCCGGCCACCTGGAGGTGGTGAACCTCTCCATGCGGCACTCGCCGACAGCGCCGTACGTGCTCCAGAACATCTCCTTCAACGTCCAGCAGGGACAGAAGGTGCTCCACGCACGCCGCTTGCTTCACGATGGCCGTGCGAGGCGTACGGCCGCCACCGTTTGCACCGTAGACCAAACCCAGACGCGCTTCTCAAGACGGCCGAGGCCTATGATCAAAACTGTGCAGTGAAGTGTGATGACAGAGTTCCACACAATGTCGGTACCAGGACTCTCGGCAAAAATCAACTCCCGCCGCCCAAAGACAAATGCCAATTCTGGGATTGGACTGCACAGCACAAACAGATCATTTACAAGAATGATTGTGGAAAGGAAAGTTATATTTCTGGGACGTGTAATGAGAAAATAGGAGACTGAACATGAATATGTGTTTTACTGGTGCAGGGAGCCGGGGAAGACAGTGATTTAAGTTACACTGTAAGCAATTTGAATGACTGGATGCAACTGGGAGGAGTATCTGATACAGAGTTTGTGAGTAAATACCACGGACAGAGCCGAATGTAAGGAGGCCACAGTCGCCGACATGAGAGAGAGGACTGTACCAGGTCCAACTGGCCAGGTGGTGACCCTGGTGAGGTGGCGCTCCGGCGCTTTGGAGGCAAGGGTTGACGGCTCACAGATCTGTGAAACTCGCAAACCCACTGGGCAACGAGGACAGCCAGGAGAGGGCGGTGCGCAGAGGTCGCAACCGGGTACCCGATACCCGTACCCTACCCGATACCCGGCTACCCGTACCCGGCCGGATACGGGTATGGGCACCCGTTTGCGACCCTGGTGCGGCCGGGTACGGGTAGGCCGTGAGTCACTGGTGAGTAACCGTTTGTCACTCATTTCGGGTAGGGTACGGGTAAGGAACGGGGTACCCGTACCCGGCCGGTACGGGTACGGGTAAGGAATCCAAACTCGTTTGCGACCTCTGGCGGTGCGGCAAGCGGGCTCGCGAACCCGGCGTGGGCGCGCGGGGCGTGACCGGCGTCGTTGCGTCTTCGCACAGATGGGAATCCTGGGCCGCACGGGCGCGGGGAAGAGCACGCTGCTCGCGTGCCTGCTGCTGCAGAGGGACGTGGAGGGAGAGGTGCGCATCGACGGCCTGTCGGCGCGTAACGTGGCACCCTACACGTGGAGGTCGGCGTTCCAGGTCATCACGCAGGTGAGGAGGAACGTTTACCGTTGGCCTCCGGGTCGCACGTTCAAGTTCAAGTTCATTCGGCTCTTGAATCGGGTGCAACCGCAACAAACAAAAAACAAAAACATGAACAAAAAACATCTTAAAGTGAATATGTGACTAAGTGCAAACGTTGAGTGCGATAGACATGATGCCGTGGCAGCAGTTGGGAGTCGTGGGCAGTCAAGAAAATTTTGAGAAAGCACGACCGTGTTCACCAACATCGGCCGGTGACATTCCTCCCAGGTTGAGGGTTTGCACGTCCAGGTCTGGACATGCCTAGGGTAGGTGGCGTTGCCGAACGGCGTCGCTCGTCCCGTAAAGCGGAGCCTGGCGCTGCTCGGTGTGGGCGGATCGTGACCGTCCCTCTTCACGCTTTTAACAAAACTCAAACGCTGCCCGTTTCTCTTTTGCAGAAAATATTTATTTTTACCGGAACGTTAAGGAAAAATCTGGATCCGTACGGAAGATGCAACGATGAAGAAATATGGAAAGCCATTGACCTGGTGAGTCCATTTTGCACGCGGGCGGTACAAGAGTGACGACCTACAGTTACTTTCAATTCACAAGTTCTTCCCCAGCTAGCCGTACACATTTGTCCCGTCGGTGTTGCAACGTCTTACTACCAGAAGTGTTTAGTCTCCTGGGCCAGACACAAGAGCCACTTCAGGACACCTGCTCTCTCAACGCGGTGTGAGATCCGCACGTCACAAACCCATGCAGCTCACCTCCCGTAAATGTCAGTCGCTTTAAGCGCTGCCGTGACCATCAACTTGAATGATGCAACTTGGCTGCCCACGACACCATGGCATGCCAATACCACCATGTTATAAATACCCAGAATGCATTGTGCAGCTGTGATGTCGCTTTCCACAGGAGTTTCCCAACGTTACACGCAACCGCTACACAATTACAGCGCCGGAATGAGATGTCATGCAACCACAACCGCAATGCCTCCTCTGCCTTTCGCCTTAAAGAACTCCCCGTGACTGGGCCGGCAGTCATTCCTCATGCTCCTTGCCCAGAGTGCATCGCACCGGCTCGGATTAACCACCGGGTCCGGTTAGAAACCCCAGCTGCACGGCTCCGCCACCGTGCCGCCGTGAGCGACCGGCGCTTTCACGACACCGCATAGTCAACCGCGCCGCGCCCGTGCGGCCCGGTGGGTAGCGGAGCTGCAATGGTCTCTAGGCGATCCGCCGACCCTCGCCCGCGGAGCGCTGACGGCACGCGCTGCCCTTGCGACGGTGCGCCGCAGGCGGGGCTGCGCGACGTGGTGGAGGCGCTGCCCGGAGGGCTCGACGTCATGCTGGTGGAGGGCGGGTGGGTGCTGAGCGAAGGGCAGAAGCAGCTCCTCTCGCTGGTGCGCTGCCTCCTCTACAAGGCCCGGATCCTGCTGCTGGACGAGCCCACGGCAAACCTCGACCAGATGTGCGTGAGCCCCCCCCCCCCCCCCGCGGTGCAGTACGTGAGACGCCGCGTGGGTCGAAACCACTCCAGGGCTTTGCTTGTGTAGAGAACCAATGCTGCTGAAATGATGCACTCCCACAAGGCTGCGTGGTGGATGGGACGTCTAAATGCTGTTGTGTTTTACGCGCACGCAGAGATGTGGGAAAGAGTCGAATTGTGTGCTTCTTAATATTGTTGTTCATATTGTTACTCCGCACCGACGCTCGCTCTAGCGGAGATACTCCTTTGTCCTTCACAATTAAAGCCATCTCTGGGAATGTTTGTGGGTGTGACGGTGGTGGTTTTATGTTTGTAAAAAACGATGTGAAAATCAGAAGAAAATACAACAGCAAAGCGATCTTGTATAAATCGGAGAGAGAGAAAATTTGATGGTGTAGCCCAATGCCCCTCTGCGGTGAAACGTTACAGTGAGTGCGTATCAGGGCCTTTACTGCCGAGATTTCACGATCTCTAAATACAGTATTGCAATGTTACAAGAAAGTCTCTCAAGCCATTTTTATAGCCACTACATTATCACGTGGTGTTTTAAAATTAAATCCAGAGCCTTTACTGCCAATATAACAAGAACGGCTCTGATACGATCAAGAAATAACCTATATCCCTCGGAATGTTTAAAATTAAAGGTGTCACACTCTGCGCGTTGCCCGTCTGGTGAGTAATGAAGAGCTGACCCCCGTGTGTGTGCGTGTTCGCTCGCTTCGTCTTATGTCTGCAGAACGGCACAGATCATGATGAGGATCATTCGCAAGGAATTTAAGGACTGCACCATCTTGGTCTCGGAGCACAGGATCCGCGCCATTTACGACTGCAATCAGATCCTTGTGAGTAGTTGATCATCATCTTCTTGGTTCTTTTGGTAAAGTCACGTAGAAGGGAAATAATAAAATAATAACAATAAAACATAATAAAATAATTGTCACGACGTTTCGGCCACAACGCAAGCAGCCGTCTGCTTGCGTTGTGGCCGAAACGTCGTGAGAATTATTTTATTATGTTTTATTTTTATTATTTTATTATTTCCCTTCTCCGTGACTTTACCGAAAGAACCAAGAAGATGAATCCCTGCAGTCACGAAAGCTTTAAATCGAAATATAGTTGATCATCGTGATCGCCGTCATCATCACCATTGGTCCAAGCAGGCCTGACACTGCTGATGAGACAATGGATGTCGAACACGGTCCAGAGTTTGCTTGCGTTGACCCAATGCTGCGGAAATTACGCCCTCCCAGAAAGGCTGTGTGGCTGATGGGATGTATAAAATGCAATTTAAGTCTAGATTTGAATCTTTCGTGACTGCAAGGATTCATATTCTTGGGTTTTTTCGGTAAAGTCACGTAGGTAATTTTTTTAAATTTAAATTCATAAAAGTTAAATTAAAATAAAATAATATAATTTTATTTTTATTTTACTTTTATTAATTTAAATTGTTTTCCTACGTGACTTTACCGAAAAAACCGAAGAATATGCAATTTAATGTTTTATTTGGAGGAACAGATATGGGAAGGAGACAAATCGTCTGCGTATTCATGATCATCACGATTAGCTAATATTCTCTATCCACTGCTGTACTGCCATTTCCGACGCCAGCTCCATTAACGGTTGTCCTAGTGCCCAAGCCCGGCGAGTCTCCTCCATCAGTTTCCCTGTTAGCCGTGCTCCCCTGCAAATGTGTTTGTCATCGCTTCATCTGGAATCTTCAAAGAGAAATTCGCCAGCGTAACGTTATCTTCATTCTCGAGCCCACTGTCCTGATTTGGTGGCACACCCCTTGTCCGTGCTGAGGCCGCGTGCACTACCCACGGAGGAGAAAACTCAGCTCCCGTCCTATTATCTGATTAAATAATTCCTCTCGTCCGCAAATAACTGCGCTATGAATCCAGCGACAATACCCGACCACGGCTAATTTCAGTGGTGAGCGATATCTGGACCGGTGCTGGGCATCCCCCGACTACTCACCCAGACTGAACCAGCGTGGCAAGGGATGGTCAGAACAACTCCCATGACCAAAATGGCATGGAGAGGCCTTCATCCAGTGTTGGATTGACAAAGGACTGCACTGTATGTTGTTATTATTATCTTGCAATATTAATAGTAGATTATAGATCTAATTTTCTGTGATGTTTCTCTTATTTGCGAAGCCAGTTACACAAAGGAAACAAACGCGGACGACACTGAGCTTAGTTTCCCTACCCCAGCCAACGGCATGGCCGGGGCAATGTCTACTTTTCCTGGTGCCCTCACCCGACTCGTTTTCCTTTGCCATGCCCGTCCCTGGCTACAGCAAAAACACAAAAGGTGGCAACCAGAATTAGAATATTTATACTGGAGGAATCCGATGAGCTATAAACCTCTTTTTCACAGATGTCCAGTAGTTGTCCAACCAGCCTTGGGTGCGACCACCGGTGTGGACTTGAACCCGAGGCGCCTCTGTGTGACACCCGCAGGTCCTGGAGGACGGAAAAGTGAGGGAGTACGGGACGGCACAGGTGGTGTTCAAGAAGAGCGCCCTGTTCCGCGAGTTCGTGCCGGACGCGGGCTCGTTCCGGGGACACCCCGTGAGGAGCAGCATGACCCTCAGACACTCCATCAAGCACATCTCCCTCCAGGAGGAGCTGGCCGAAGACGACGTCATACAAGAGACGAGGCTCTAGCTCACGACACCGGCGGAGATGAAAGTATTTCCGCAGTTTTGTTGGCGAGCCTCGCTTGGAGGCTTTTTGTAAAAGTGCGTCTATGTGTGAGTGTGTGCGCATAGTTGGTGCGTGTGGATATCCAGCAGGTGGAGTGGTGGCACACAGTGGTTAGTGCACAGCACTACGAACCCGGCGACCTAGGTTTGATTCCTGACCATAGCTAACAATAATGGCGAATGCCTGAACCGTCCTAGGCCTTCACCAAGTGGACTTGGCTTTAATTAGCACGTGGTGCCATGTGTTTGCATCAGCATTGAACAGATGAAGAGTGCCGGGTCGTGGCCTTAATAGGTGCTTGCTTCAGAGCACCTGCCCCAACAATCTAAATGAGGCTATATGGGGATCTTTGTCAGGCACAGAGTGCAGCCCAGATGTGCGAGCGGTTAACACCATATCAAGTTCAAGTTCATTTATTAGGTATAGCCCTGTGAGCCATTCGGCTCTTGAATCGGGTGCAACCGCAACAAACAAAAAACAAAAACATGAACAAAAAACATCTTAAAGTGAATATGTGACTAAGTGCAAACAGAAAATCCAAGAAAAGACAGCAAAATATTGCAGAAAAAAACACCGTACACCAACGCTGTGTGCACAAATCCCAGTGGGATGCAAGTCAAACAACAACAACAACCATAAGACAATATGAAGTTGGAGATCGTCTATAATGCAGATGTTTCTGGTTAATAATTGCTACAATGTCTAAAGATATGTTTTCATGAGATTTTAATCATCACATCTATTTGTTTGTAAACAAGAGTAGTGAAGGTGGTAATTGCGACTGTAGACACCTGCCATTCACAACTTGCATGGGACTTGTTTCCCATTCTTGAAAAGTGAAAGTCCCCGGGTTTGACGCGCGTGCAAGGGCTGTCCACAGAGCAGTCTGGCGCACGGGTGGAGAACCGTTGCCCTGCTGGGGTCCAAACAAACCGAGCCTTCCAGATCCCTGAGGTTGTTCTGGCACACATGGGCACATGCCGCAGTGTTATCCAATAGCGAGGCAACAATAACTTGGGCTCACTTTCACCGTGGTGACAGATATGACTGAGCAAGGCAAAAATTAGAAACAGCGTCGTCAGGTCCAAACGTTTTCCCTCCAGCGTTCGATTAGCGCAGCCGAGATGCTCGCAGTGACGTTGGCCTCATGTGGCAGCGGGCCGGACGAAGCGAAGTCACGGGCCAGGTGCGGCCCAGGGCCGTAGGCTCCCCACCCCTGGGCCAGCGTGCCGCGGCAGCGCACGCGATGCGCGCACGAGGAGGACACGTGGAAGATCTCGCTCGGCACCGGCGCACGGAGTTCGTGCTTCGTCAGTGTCTCGTGAGGTACGGCAACAACTCGATTGTCCCAAATTCTAGAGGCAGCCTAAAACAGCAGCAGGAGCTCACAGGCACAGCGCGAACAGCCGGCCGTCACGTGAGGCTATCAACCGTCCCGTTTTGGCCAGGACAATCTTGGCTTCGGCTGTTCCGGTGTCCTGAACCTGAAGTGTTTCCAAAAAAATTGGGATTTTTTTTTTCCCGGTTTAAAATTTTCTGGCTTCATGCGTGAATCTTGGTTTGGGCAAACGGCGGGGCATCCTGAATATTGGGCGGGGTTGATAGAGTCGGTTTGGGCCTCTGAGCAGCAGGCGGAGTCAACATCGAATAGCGAACCCATGCGCTGTGCGTGTGAAGCTCGCGGATAAGTGGGCGTGGCTACATTCAAGTGGGAGGGGCTAACCGAGGGAAGGGCCTCACAGGCATGTCCGTCACGTGGGGCGAGGTTGAGGCTGTGATGGAAGGGTCGTTGTTGTCGATGTTTCTCGTTGTGTCTGTGCTCCTGTAATTCAGTGTCTACTGCCAGCAAGTTCTGTAAGTGGCGGCTTCCCGTGACACTTTTTATATTGAACTTCGTTTTTTCGAATTCTTGTGTTGACTCGTCCAGATTATTTAGATTTCTGGATCAGCGGTGACCATGTTAGTGTGGCTTTACTGTATTCGTGTTGCTGTACTGCCTATAAGAGGGAAGCTAGATGTGAACTCAAAGGGCGCTAATCACGAGTTGCTTCCCAGCTGAGCTCTGCTCAGAGCACTGTGTTCACTTTTGCAGAGCGTTGAGTCTTCACGCATGTACAGATGCTATCAGTTAAAGTCAGGCTCCAATATGTCCGGGTTTGAGCCGCACAATCCGGGAATTGGCATCTGCGTTTGTGTGGCAGGATTTGATTTGTACCGATATCTGCTACCGGTCTATTCAACTTTACTGCAGGACACTGCGCCGTTTTTCATAGACCTCGGCTGACCGCGAAATACGTATGGGTTTGGTCAACTGTGGAAACAATGGCAGCCCGAATTTAAAGGAGGTGAAAATAATGTTACCGGCAACTGATATTGTACTCGATTTACACCCCCCAGAAGGCGTATTAAAGCAACCTTTTGCTATGCAAGTGGACAACGAGGGCTAGGGCTTGTCGACAAGAGGGTCTCGCCACGAGCTCGGTCTGTCAGTGTCGTGCATGACCAAGCGAAATGAACAAATTCGGCGTGTCGTGTTCCCGACCCTGTGACCCCGTCGTCCTGTGTGCCCCCTCGCGCAAAGCCGCCACTTGAAACTGCGCCGGGGCAGATGGGGCGACTGACACGTGGCTCGTGCTGGCTATGTGCCCGACTTACGCCGCTGAACTAAATTCTGTAATGAAGAACAAAATGTTGTTATGTCTGAACGGAAAGGGCTGTCGCCTGCGCCGACTGCCAGCAGTGACATGGAACGAGAATGGTGCCACTTCGCGAGAGAAATGTTACACAAGCTTCGTTTAGGTTTTATGTTCGCGCAAAGCGGCATAACGACCTTGGAAGAGCCCGATGGGACAAAAGGCAAATGAGAGACATTTCAGTCACTGTTAGGAAAAGACAACGCGAATGACTAGAAGTGATTCTCTGAGCGCTACGCACACACCGCACGCACTCGTTACTGTGAAGAGGTGAGTAACCTCGCTAACTGGCGGTCAGTCACCTCCCTGTCGCTCTTCCATCGCTACTCCCATGACTACTGGTGCCATGAATTTCACTGATCATGGATTCTTCCATCCGTGCCGAAGACTCGGCGTGGCACACCGAGCGTGTATCTCACCCACACCGTGGTTAGTGGCCGTGCTGCAGGGCAATGTGGTGTCCGTGCAGGTGTTTGTTGAGTCGTCCGTGTCGGTGTGATAATTTCGCACGATTGTTGGCGATAATTGTCACGCTTGATCTTCTTGGTTCTTTCAGTAAAGTCACGTAGAAGGGAAATAATAAAATAATGTATTTTATAATGTTTTCTTTTCATTATTTTATTAATTCCCTTCTACGTGACTTTACCGAAAGAACCAAGAAGATGAATCCCTGCAGTCACGAAAGCTTTAAATCGAAAAATGTCACGCTTGAGTTTGTTGAAGATTTTCTCGTGGGATCGTACCCCCGATTGTATTAAGCAGCTCGGCATCCTGTCCTGTACGTATGTATGTTGAACTTCTTTTGTACCATACGTAGCCAATCGTGCAGAATCAGGCCAGCTCTCCTCGAATGAATGACACCAGCTTCTCAAGCGCAGTGAGTTGGTGGGCTCAGCCCGGTTACCAAAGGCTGTGCTAAACCACCATCACACTCCACTTTGCTTTCATTTAATTAGTAAAATTATAGCTGAGATAAAAAAAACATACTCTTTGGTTTTTTCGGTAATGTCACGTGGGTGAAAATAAAATAAAAATGAAAACAACTAAATTTTTATTTTTGTTTTCACCTACGTGACTTTACCGAAAAAACCAAAGAGTATGGATCCTTGCAGTCACGAAAACTTCAAATCTAGAAATGAAAAAACATGTTTTGAAGAACATCCCTTGCGTGCAACGCGTGTAAACATACAATGCCCTTCACGTGGCAAAGAGGCGATTTGATGTCCTAACTGGCAGTGATATCACCTTCCACTGGGTGGTGCACTGATGTCTGCAAGAGTTTCGAAGGAAACACTCATCTTGCGACGCGACAATGGAATATAATTGAGAAAAATTCGATTGTGTTCTCGCAGTTGTCGAGATCGCTACCACCACCAACAGGATGTATACTGCCAGTGGTATAGATGAATGCAGATTTGACAAACTGACTTCGTTTCTAATTTTCAGCGCCACTGGACAGTTCGAGTTGAGAAGCTCTGAAGTTGTGGGGATGCCAACACTGAGTTCACTTTAGGAAGTAGGAAACTTATAGTAGTAGGTTTTTACCCTTTTAAACTGGTACAAAACTGACACCTTTATTCAAGGCATCATGTTTGCAATAACCACAACACAAGTAGTCAAAAAAGCAAACAAAAAGAAGCAACTCTGATAATGATAATAATATGCACTGTCCTTGAAGTTGATTGGTCCACACCCGAGACGGCTTTCTTTAGAGCCTAGTCCCCATTGGTGTTGGACCAGATGACACCAGAAGGCGTACAACTCAAACACAGTGCAATATCAGAGTCTTGAGAGCTCGGGGTAAGCATTTACACTATGAGATCGCTTTTACCAGTGACTGCTTGTGTTGTGGTTATTGCAAACATGATGCCTTGAATAAAGGTGTCAGTTTTGTTCCAGTTTAAAAGGGTAAAACCCTACGACTATATTTTGCCACTGGTAAAAGAGATCTCATAAGTAGGAAACTTGTTAAGTTCACATTCGCGCATTGCTTATTTGTACGAGTGGAGTAACTCCCTGCGTCGCATAAGGTAATCATTGTCCCTACTTAATATGCACTGGCGTATGGGGCCGTCCATAAATTACGTCACGCGATTTTGTACGATTTTTGACCCCTCCCCCTCGTCACACGGCGTCACAAAAAGTCAGACCCCCCCTCAAATATGACGTCACAAAGCTCTGCCCCCCCCCCAATTTTTTTTACATACTTTAAATCGCTTTAAACTATTGTCATTGTAGTGCGTATTTAATGTGCCGCTGCACTCTGATGTTGTAGGAGAAAACATTTATAAAAAAAAGTCTATTTAATTAAGTAGAACGTGTTGTTTATATTTATTTAAAGTTGTGCATTTTTACGTGACGTCACATTTCTCAAACCCCCTTCCCCTAGTCACACATCGTCACAAATGTCTGACCCCCCCCCCCCAGGTGCGTGACGTCATTTATGGACGGCCCCTATGAGATACTGTGGTGTAATGCGGTTTCGAAAGTAGCTCGCTGACTGGAGCCGCTGTCTGCGCATAACCATTCGCCACGTGCACTTCTTCGATCCTTCCATCTCACTCGCAAATCTTAAACGCGTGGAATGAGAGACGCAGACGTAAAGTGTGCGTGTGAAAATGTGTCCTGATCGTGCGTTGTATACGTTACTTGTAAGGCTCCATACATTTGAGGTAATCCGATTCCGTCTTTTTTTTTAAACGACGTTTTATCAGACGGCGGCGAGAGGCAGCGTTGTGCATGTGGCGGCTACACCGCGCGGAACTCCACTCGGTTCGCTCTGCGGGGTCTCCATGGAGTTGTCTCTCCATCAATACCCTAAGCAGCGCCGACCCTATTACAGACCAATTCAGACCTTGTTGGTCACCCCGTGCCCTCATACATCTCAACGTTCATCCTACAAAGTCCCATCGCGAGGGAGAAACGGCTGCACGCCGTATGGACCTGGAAACTCAATTTCCCTGTACAAGAATGCGGGGTAAACCGTGTGGGTTGAAAGGTATGGGATTGTCATGCTCGAATACAAACCCTGTGTAGAAGACGAAACATTTCTGTGTTGAATTCTGATGCAAGCTCTGGATGAACGTTAATTTACAGTTTGATACGTGTTGAATAACTTGATCTTTATAAAGCTGTTTTGTATATTTTGTATATAAAATAAAACTGGACAGTTTAACCGACAGTGCCTCCTCCTTTGCTTTGCTGTGGTTACTTGGTGGTGATCTCAAAGCCTGATGGGTCCAGAACTGTGCACGGGACGCCTAACAGTGCGACAAGAGAAGGGGCACTGTGAACCCCTCGTCACCAACTTCCTGGACATTCCCCTACAATGCCAACCGATGTCGTTTTGGGCCAAAATTGCACAAATGTTGATCGCTTTATTTGTCAATCCCAAGTTCATTCTTCTGTTGTGTTTATGCCGAGTATCATATCGTGACCAGTGCCGGATTATCCTCGTAGCAAAAGTAGCTGCATATGCTACGGGCCCCGCACTTTCAAGGGCCCCGCGCTAAATGCTTTCAAGCTATCAATTTCGGTTCAGTGATTCTGCAATTGCTCTATTACTATAGTACTACACTGCCTTCAACTTTTACGAACGACTGGGTGTTGAAGGTTATCGATTTGTCGTATTATCTGGCTATATAGAAAGTGAAAACATGCAATTACTTTACTATGCAAGTTACAAATTTGTGTGTGAATATTAGTTTTTTTTAATATTTAGGGCCCCTTTATAAAATATGCTCCAGGCCCCGCACTCGCTTAATCCGGCACTGATCGTGACTCGTGGTCCGGCTCGCCCTTGCCTGGAACTGTCTGCTGGCCTCCACCGAGATCCACCTCGGCTCCACCACTCGGCTCCACCACTCGGCCCCACCATTTGGCTCCACCACACGAGAGCGGCTTCACCTCCCCCAACTACCTCGCGCTGCCTAACCGAGCACAATGGGACACCCTTCTCGCTTAGCGCAGTGCCGCAGCTCAGTTTACCATTGAAGTGTTACAGGTTCGCGTTGTGCATGAACAGGTTGTCGAGTGTTGTAGCCTCGCGTTGACTTGGCGATACAGTACTTTAGTGTTCTTCTTGGTTCTTTCGGTAAAGTCACGTAGAAGGGAAATAATAAAATAATACAAATAAAACATAAAATAAAAGTATTATTATTTTATTATTTCCCTTCTACGTGACTTTACCGAAAGAACCAAGAAGATGAATCCCTGCAGTCACGAAAGCTTTAAATCGATACTTTAGTGTTAGTTGCAGTGCCGGCGGGTGGAGGTGCCGGACAGATCTCCGTGCAGTTCCAGGAAGAGAAGGCGCCTGGGAACGCACTCTGTGCGCAGCATGGCCGTGCAGCCACCACTCTGTCTTTCTCGTTCCGGAGACCCTCGGGCTCGGTGAGCGTGTGGTGGACCCCTGCGCCTTGCCCGGCTTGGGCCAAGACCCGCGGCTCTGCGGCTCCCCCTACAGCCACCTACAGGCCCGACTCAGTCATCACATGCTGCTGTACACACGTGCATTGATGCACTACACAGCACGTCAGGACTTTCACAGAACCACACTTTACTCCCTTGCTGCACAAGGACATCATTAAAAGAGTGATCCATTCCTAATGTGCCACACTGGGCTATACCGAGACCTGGGAGCATGCGATGTGTGTGGCCCTTACCTGGGCCTGGGTCCGTGACTGTGCAGTGAAGTCGGAACGTTTGACAGTTAGACATTAAGACTGGGTTGATCTCGTTATTACTTCACCAAGTACACTTTCCATTGCCGTGGACGTAGATCGTGTCGCCCTATAACCCGAGATACCCTTGCATATTCCTTTGTATTATTCTTCGCGAACGCTACACGAAGCCTATTTGCCTGGACCATTGCCCTGGCATGTTTAACTTGGCGCCCCGGATTTCGAAAAAGTGAGACTTTGTACAACTTGCACTGTGGTTTATTTCCATTCGAGCAGCACAATTCAGGAGGTGAGGTTGAAAATGTGGAGAGAATCCAGCTGTGACTGGGACTCCGCCCCGAGTCGATGGCTGTCCGTTTGGTTTCCTTACCACCGTGATGGACCCCTTTACAGAGAGGGGGTTTGGGAGTTTGTCCAAGTTCACCTTTCAAAAGGGATAGCCCCCAATCCCGAGCCGACCCCCACGATACAACAAAAATAAACAGACAATATTTACACTTCCTTCACACATCCATCCTACCGTCCACATTCCGTGTCTCACGCGGAATCCCCCCTCTTACCAAACCCCGTCTCTTCGCACGTGCATAGCAATGTCTTCCAGCAGCATCAGTGTGAGCGAGCAAAGTGGCTTCCACTTTCCGCGTCTCATCAGCGTGGACTCGTGTAAGTGCTCCGGTGTTGCTCGTTACTACAATTGCAGGCGAGAGGTCTCCCTCTCTCGAGCGCACAAACAGCACTCGTGTCAGGGCAGGGCTGGAATCAACAACAGCCGCACCGCTGCCCCGTCGAGCCCCTTCCCACGCTGCGGACCACCGCTGGTTCCCATCGGCTGGGTCATCGCTCTGGGTCAGGGAGGAGGAATGCGCCCCGGGCAGAGGGGGGGCTGCTGCTGCTGCTGCTCCTGGGCGCAACATCAACAACACAGCGCTGGGTGCACATCAGCCGCAGGCTCTACGCCATTTCTCCATCCTTTGTTCTTTGTCAAGGTTCTGCGATCGACGCACTCTCGCCATCATCTGAACGCGGCCCCAACTCTCCGTTCACATGGCCAGCGAGCCGGAGTTGGAACCGAGCCCAGAGTCGGGGCAGAGCTTGGCGCGGCGGCGGCGGCACGACCTTGGCTGGGCCGCCTCTTCCCCGCGCATCGTGGCGCGCTTGGCAGGGCTCTGCGCGCTGCTGATGCTGATGCTCTCCGGCTACAAGCTGGCCCTGGGTGCGGGCCGTGGTGATGGCCAAGTGGGGGCCGCCGCCCCAGTCCGGCACCGCCCGGGCCCCGCGGCTTGCCCCTGATCGGGAGCGCCTTGAGCTTGGACTTCAACTCAATGATCGGCTCTTTCGCTGGCGTGAGAGACGCAGTGCTCATAGCACGGATGGTGTCGCGTGTTGTTGTTGTTTGTGCTTGTGTAGCACTGCCATCACAGCAGCATCGCCGACAAGTAGACCTGTTGATGTATTCATATTCTTGGTTCTTTCGGTAAAGTCACGTAGAAGGGAAATAATACAAATTAAACAATACAATTCTCACGACGTTTCGATTGCAACACGAGCAATCGTCATCAGGTGTGAAACCCACAAATATAAAGTTTGAAAGAACCAATAATATGAATCCCTGCAGTCACGAAAGCTTTAAATCGAAATGTTTATTTATTGTTAGTCATCAAATAATTTTCCACCTGGATAATCCCGAGAGGAGTAGCATCTCGGGGTTTTGTACATTTATTGAGCAAAGGCTCAAAACGCCAAGTAGGCCAGTGTTCGTAATGGGCGTCGCCCTTGCAAACGAAACGTTCCATCATAAGGGATTTTTTCTCCCAGGTGAAAAATTATTTGAATTGAAATCAATTGGACCGAACGTGGAAGAGGATGGAGTAGGACACAACTTGGAAGTTCCTTTCAGAGCGTGGGGTAAAGACAACAAACGTTGATGTTCATCGGAAAGCGGAAGTTGCCCTGGGTGAGGCACGTGTGCAGGATCGGACTTAAGATGGGCCAAGCAAACTGTGGGTTTGTCACGGAGCGTGACGACACGTGAGAGAGTTTGTAGATATCCCGTGTGGGGAGGAGTAATTCAGATTGTCACGCGCGTGTAGCCGGTGACGGTCTCATCCCCGGTGGCGATACACGCGTGTCCAGCATCCGTCCCCCCGTCCCCCCCCCCCCCCCCCCCCAATGTTGTTTTGCAGCTCGCGAAAAAGTCCGGGAACGTGTTCCAAGTGAAGTCCGTGATGGTGCTGCCCGGGTACGAGACCATCAGCCACGCCGAGCTGTTTGAGGAGCGCCCGGTCATGCCCATGTTCGAGCACATGTTGGAAGGGCACGGTATGGCAGCAGCAGTCAGGCATAGATCGTCGTAGATAGGCATAGGGGCCGTCCATAAATGACGTCACGCACCTAGGGGGGGGGGGGGGCGGGGTCAGACATTTGTGACGATGTGTGACGAGGGGGGGGGGTTGAGAAATGTGACGTCACATCAAAATGCGCGACTTTAAATAAATATAAACAACACGTTCTACTTAATTAAATATACTTTTTAATAAATGTTTTCTCCTACATCATCAGAGTGCAGCGCCACATTAAATAAGCACTACAATGACAATAGTTTAAAGCGATTGGAAGCATGTTTTATTTGGGGGGGGGGGGGGCAGAGCTTTGTGACGTCATATTTGAGGGGGGGGCTGACTTCTTGTGACGTCGTGTGACGAGGGGGGTGGGGGTCAAAAATCGTCCAAAATCGCGTGACGTCATTTATGGACGGCCCCTTAGCGCATTGCACTCAGAACCAATTTCGATTCCTGACCATGGCTTAGCATCAGTGGTTACATCTTCCACGACTTCCACCACCTTCCGCCTAAACGAGTTTGGTGAAGTATGACCAAACAACCCCAAAGACCGAAACGGCATGGGGAGGCCACCAATCGGAGCTGTACATGAGTAGTGGAGCACTCGGAGACGCAGTCTTGATCATTTATATTTATTTACAAATGGCCCACTTGACTCGATGACACAGTTACAGATGGCCGTAGGCTGACTTTATACAAGTTGGACGACTTGTATGTAGTTGCTGCTACACGACGTTGGCTATACAGCTGGTTGACTACATAAGGAGATAAAGATGTAGCAGCCAGCGACGATGTTGACTAAGAAATTATTCGACGATGAAAAGACGACGATGACGACAACGACGACGGCCCGGACCCAGACTCCAAACGGCAGCCTCCAGCCCCGTTCCACGCTCCGCGAAATACTCCTCGGGCTCAGCTGACACCCATTTCTCGAACACTCGCAGCTCTCCGAGCCCGGCTTGCTGTATCAGAACCCTGTGGCGTAGCCTTATTCGACTCCTCGGCTAAGTCACCTCGTATGACCCCGCCCTCTCATGCCACAGTATCCATCACTGGCGGGCACTATCCTTACACATATTTGCATACACAACGAGGTAACACTCGAAACTTGGGAGAAAAGGTGAGAAGCACATTTGCTACGCTGCCCTCTAGCCATCGTGTAGTAGCCCTGCTGGTGTCTGCGTGACCCAAGCTGACGTGGGTAGAACGTCGTAAATAGCAGGTGTGTGGGTGCCCGCGCGATTCAAAAGATGGCATATTGCCTCTAGACCAGCGGTCCCCAACCTTTTTGGTACCAGGGACCGGTTTCGTGGAAGACAATATTTTCACGGACCAGGGGGGTCATCAGAATCAGAATCAGAAAGGGTTTTATTCGCCATGAAAGTTCGCACAGACAAGGAATTTACTTTGGCCGGAAGGTGCATACATTCAACATATAGGAATCTTAAAATCTTAAATAAGTGGTTTACAAGTCTAACTATACTAAAGGTACAAGTCTAACTAATACTAAGGAGCTAAAGTATATAAAAATTGAATAAAATAAAATCTAAAATATACAATAGCTATACTATACAATATAAAATTACAAAAATGCAAATAGGGTAACATAGTGCAAATATGGCAGGGTGTCATTGTGCAGATATTGTGTTAAAGTCAGTTTGAGCGTTAAAGTCAGTTTGAGCGTTAAAGTCAGTTTGAGCCCCTGGCCTTGTTGAAGAGGCCAGCAGCGGATGGGAAGAAACTGTAGCGTGAGATTTTGGTCCTGATGGACAGCAGCCTTCTGCCGGAGGGGAGTAGCTGGAACAGAGAGTGTCCAGGGTGGGAGGGTCGTTTCCCCTTTTCAAAGAAGCTCTCCAGCGACGTTTCTTTTTGACTCATTGTGGCTACTAGGGGTTAGAGCTTGTGGGCTCACCAACACTGTGACTGATACAAGTGCGCAGTGCGGGAAAGAGGCGCGGACGGAAGTGGTGAATAATAAAACAATGGGGGCGGGCCACGTACGGACTCACCGCTCTCACCTCCTGCTGCTGTGCGGCCCGGTTCCTAACAGGACACGTGACCGGTACCGGTTCGTGGTCCGGGGGTTGGGGTCCCCTGCTCTAGACAGTTGCTTTCGGGAGGTATTCCTCCTGTCCAGCAATGTTTCTCATCACCACCCCCACGGTACAGCTTTCTCGCATTGCCAACTATCAGCGCGTCGTGGATTAATTTGTGTGCGGATATAAAGGATTGGTAATCACGATAAGGCGGAGTAATGGGTCGTGGTCACGAGAACTGCTGTAAAGAGCACGACCACAACAGACGCCGGTTACGTTGCAGCGATGCGTTACTCAACGCCTGTTGCCTTGAACTTTGGCCACGCTGTGGAATGTAGGAATCGGAGCTCACTGGGTTGTGCAGGGTATTGCTATAGAACAGAGATGCACACACAAAGACAAAGGTCCCCCGTATAACCAGACCCAGGTGCCGTGGGTTGACCGACATGACTGGCAAGTTACACGGCCTGTGCGTTCCACTGTGCCAGCTCTGCTGAAGTTTATACGCCGGCGCTCCGCTCGTTGTTAGCGTCGCTGCTCTGGCGTCCACTGTTGTTGGATTAACACGGTTAACACAACATGTGGTGCGAAAGAAGCTCAACAACGTGCATACAGACTGCCCGCGCGCACAAAACGCAGGCACACAAACAGCGCAAATACCAATCGTGCTCAATTACAAATTGCCATCACGGTGCCGTGTGACGGGTAGCCCAGGGCACGCATCCCGGGGGGCCCTCCTCCGTGCGGGCCCCAATCGCCGAGTTTGCCGAGCGCGTCTCTCCACCTGCACGCCCCCCACCCCCAGGGGTTCTGTTTTCACGCGGGGAGCGGTGGCGCCAGATGCGGCGATTCGCGCTCCGCACGCTGCACGACTTCGGCATGGGGCGCTCCATCATCGAGGAGGAGATCCTGGAGGAGGCCGCCTTCCTCTCCGCCGAGTTCGAGGCGATGCGAGGTACAGAGTCGCCCTCCCTCACCACCTGAAGCGATGGCCACGTGCGGTCCCTGGCTCGCTGTGTCATGGCGTTGGCTTGTTGTAGCATGGCCTGCTGTGCCATGGCTATGGGCTTGTTGTACCGTGACTCGCTGTGCCATGACTATGGCTTGCTGTGCTACCAGCTTGCTCTTCCATGGCTGTCTGTGCTGTGTTTCAGGAGCGCCCTGGGACCCGAAAGCAATGATCAGCTGCGCGGTGTCGAACGTGATCTGCTCGCTGTCCTTTGGGAAGCGATTCACCTATGAGGACAAAGAGTTCCTCAAGCTGCTTTCTCTGGCTGAGTGAAAACGTGAGGTTGTTAGCAAGTCCTGTCAGTCGGGTGAGTGTCTGTGGTTTTGAAATTCAACAACACACCGGCAATATTCATTTGCAGCCGGTTGTCAGTCAACTGCTGGATGAGGGCCTCCCCACGCTGTGTCAGAAATGAGGCCGTTTGACAGCACATCACATCACTGGTGAAGGAGAACACAACATCTGTTTAGATGTCGCTCGCCAATGATGTTAGCCACGGGTGGGAATTTAGCTCGGGTCGCCGAATTCATAGCTCTGTACCACCGCTGTTCTAGCATTATGGGTTTTAGATCCCACAAGGATTCTGACCGGACCACATAGATCCAAATGGCATCGTTCGGAGCAGCGGTATTGTTTGTATTTATCTCCGCCTGTAGTCCATCACCGCGTCCCAGGCACCGTCCACTCTCGCGCAGCCTTTACTACAGCCGGTCGTTGTGGCGTGACGTGCTCCTCAGATAAACAACGTCTTCACGTTCCTGCGCCACCTTCCCGGGCCGCACACCAGGCTGTTTGAGAACGTGCGCCGACTCAAGGCCTTCCTGTCGTCCTTCATCGAGGTCCATCGCAATGCCCCCGAGCAGGATGAGCCGCAGTACTTCATCGCCGCGTTCCTCGCCAGACAGCGCAAGCCAAGGCCTCGGGGCCCTCCCGTGGACCATCGGCGACTGCGAGGCCTTCACCGATCCATCGATTAAAATCGATTCTCACGCTCTCGTGCCGGTTCACGATCGAGTTCCGGGTCGGATCGCCCGCCTCGTCAAACAACCGAGTTCAGATGTCGTGCGGTTGGTGACATTGGCGAGGTTGGTGAGCTTGGCGAGGTTTGTGTTTGCAGGAGGCTGGCAACCCAGACACGTACTTCCCCTGCTCGTGGTGACGCTGAACCTGTTTTTCGCCGGCACGGAGACCACGTCGACCACACTTTACTGGGCTCTGCTTCTGCTGCTGATGAAGAACCCCGACGTCCAAAGAAAACACCGCAGCAGCGCGAACGACACGAAGCAACCACACGCTCCATGCTCGCCGCACCTCAACTCCGCGGGGCGGCACGGGGCGTGTTACCCGACCCGTGGACATCGAGGTGGCCATCTCCTGGCTTGCCAGAGTAGCAGTAAAGCAAGTGGATTTCCCCCCCCCCCCCCCTTTGTATAAACACTGATTGAAGGAATTGGCCAAACATCCCAACGTAGAACCACAGAGCTTGGGAAATTATCGGAGCCGGATGAGGTGGCCTTCCCGCTCGTCTGTGGCTTTGCAAAAACTGTGCGCGTGCCAATTACTAATTGAAACTAAATCACCATCACAGTTACCACGGCTGCTGCTGTTGCTACTCACTCAATTATCCGTGCTCTCCACTACACAGGGCGATGTAAAACATTGGCAGCTCCCCTCCAGTAGAATTGAAGCGACTGGATATGGGGCAGAGTACTGCACACGGGGCAGCCACATCGCGTCGCTCCACCAACCATCAAGCCGCACGGGCAGTGCCCCCTGGCCAGAGGTCGCAACCGGGTACCCGATACCCGGCTACCCGTACCCGGCCGGGTACCCTACCCGTACCCGGCCGGGTACGGGTAGGGTACGGGTATCAGGTACCTCTGGGATGAAGCCATGTTGCAGGCGCGGGTGGGTTGATTCTAGGAACTTGAATTGTGAGAAGAGACAAGACGTTGGGAAATGAGTGACAAACGGTTACTCACCAGTGACTCACGGCCCACCCGTACCCGTACCCGGCCGGGTACGGGTGCTGAACATGGGGGTTGTTTGACCATACTTCACCACGCTGGTCAGTGCGGGCTGCAGTTGGGAGGAGAAGACCGGTAAAGTGACGTATAAAGAGAAAATAATAAATGTAATACTAGCATACGACGTTTCGATTTCAACACAAGCAATCATCATCAGGTATAAATGAAGCTTTCGTGACTGCAAGGAATCATCTTCTTAGGTTTTTTCGGTAAAGTCACGTAGAAAGTAAAATAAAATAAAAACAAAAATCACGACGTTTCGGAGGCAACACAAGTCTCCGTCATCAGGTGGGACCGTCACAGCCAGATTAGCTGTATCAAGTGAGGCAATGATTCAAGATGTAATCCCTTAAAAGCGAGTTGAGGGGGGAGGGAGAGGGAGGGGGAGCTCATCAGACTATGGTAGCCAATGAAAGTAACGTATCGGGAGGGAGGGGGGGCGAGGCCAAAAGGGTGGGCGATGGACGTGGAAGCGCTTGTGCGCAAGCGGCCAATTACTGCACACGCCAACACAATGGAGCGATTGTGCGCAAGCGGCCAGCCACTGCACCCGCCAATAGTCTGATGAGCTCCCCCTAAGTTTGTACCCATCATCATTTTCGTTCTTTTGTCTATCATGTGTATTAGACCTCCCCTCCTCCTCTCTGCCCATTGTGTTGGCGGGTGCAGTGGCTGGCCGCTTGCGCACAATCGCTCCATTGTGTTGGCGTGTGCAGTAATTGGCCGCTTGCGCACAAGCGCTTCCACGTCCATCGCCCACCCTTTTGGCCTCGCCCCCCCTCCCTCCCGATACGTTCCTTTCATTGGCTACCATAGTCTGATGAGCTCCCCCCTCCCTCTCCCTCCCCCCTCAACTCGCTTTTAAGGGATTACATCTTGAATCATTGCCTCACTTGATACAGCTAATCTGGCTGTGACGGTCCCACCTGATGACGGAGACTTGTGTTGCCTCCGAAACGTCGTGATTTTTGTTTTTATTTTATTTTACTTTCTACGTGACTTTACCGAAAAAAACCTAATAAGAGGTATAAATGAAATAGAGACACAAATCTAGTATACTTAGAAATGTAATGTAATACAACAGAGAGTCGGATAACATAACAGTCAACACCCTACCTGGTTGATTACGTTCTTCCGGAGAATGCTAAATTTGAGAGAGAGATAAAACACAGAACCAGAGACATATAGACAGACATAAAAGCAGACATATGTCACAGAGATACATAGAGAGAGAGAGACGTACATAGGCACACAGAGAAACCACGCCTCTGTCTCGAGGCCTTAAATACTCATTACTGACATCATCGCTGTGGCTGGGATTTGAACTCAGTTTGCCAGGTTCACAGCAGCGCATGAACCATTGCATAAACGTTGCTCCCCCTTACAAAAAAATGTCTGGACCATTCCTATCGATGGATTCCATTGCTTGGCTGCCACTGTTATTACTGTTGACCATCGTCCATCCTCCTAGCGATGCATTCTGCCCTAGCCCACGAACTCTTGTCGTGTAGACAATGCGATGCCTCTAATGTGCGCGTGTTCTCTAATCCACGGCGTACAGTTCCCGTCTGTATGTGATTCAAAGCAAAGCACCCTCCGTGCTACGTTGCGCACTTTTCCATTCCATTTTCCTTCCTCAGCGTCCCACGTTTCTGATACGTCAGCCCAGCCGTGTGACGCAATCGTGGTTTTTTTTCTCGTCCCGGTGATTTTACACGGAGGGAACGACGCCTTGGGGAACACGGCGGCGCCCCCTTGCTCACACTCGTGTCCTCCAGCAAGGCCCGAGCCAAGTGAAACCTGACCCCTTACCATCTCGGTCTCTCCCAGTGTTCGCCAATGTAGAGGGGGCGACGGACCGAGACGACACTCGTCGTTATCTTTTAACATTCATAGCGGCGCTTGCTCACGTGCCTCGGCATCTCAGAACGGCTCACATCTTTCCGCAAACATTCCAAGGGCACCCCCAGTGGCAGCTATCCCTGAGCAGTAGTAGGCGAGTCGGCACCGGCCTGCGAGTGGGGCGTTACGCCGATGGTGGTGTTGTTGTGTTTGGCGTCTTTGTGTGTGCGCCTGTCGCGTGCCCAGGCCGCCGCGTGTTTCTGGGCGAGCAGCTCGCCAAGGCCGAGCTCTTCCTCGTCGCTCTGCTCCAGAAGTTTTCATTCGTGGCCCCGCGTGGGCCCGACAGCCTCAGCCTGGCCTCCCAGAATGGCATCACAGTCGCTCCACTGCCATTCGAGGTTTCCACCGTGCCGCTCTAACAGTGCGCCCCACTTTAACTGCCATGTCGCTCTCACTGTGCCGCTTCTGCAGAAAGCGTGAAGCTAACTTTCACCAGTTTTGCAAAGTAAAGACCAACAGGGTGAAACATTGCAGCAATGTGGTCGTTTTTCTGCCGCAATAATTGCTTCGTGTGTTTTCAGAGTGAATCATCAGCCGAGCTCTTTTTTTGTTACAAACATCAAAATAGTTTAATTCGCGACCGCGACAATAATGTGCAATTTGGAGAAGAGAAACATACATGGAATCGGAGGCACGGGAAATGCAGAAAAAATACCGAGCGACGTGGAGAGACGCATATAAAAGAGAAAAGGACACGGCACCAATGCACGCTGCTGGCATCAATAGAGGTGCCAAAACGTGTGGGGCGGCTGCTCGGTGTACGTGGCCCGGCGGAAGCGCACTCCCCGCTCGCCACAGAGCTTCGCGGTTCAGATCCAGTGGCCGCCCTGGTTATTACTGCGGTGTAACAACAGTCATTATACTAACACGCACCACCTGCTTCACTGATAGTGGATGTTACCGGCCCAGTGATGTAATTCGCAAGAGTAGGCCATCGTGTTCCGGCATCATGGTCCACTGAATATACACAGAGCAATCATCTACTGCGAAAACTTAGTGGAGCCCTCCTGGGTAAACGAGCGTAACCATAGCGATGATAATGGGTTCAGGTGAAGGCAGCGACGCGTCCTGTCGGCGACATTGCTCATGCTGGTGGCTGCTCACCGTGAACAGCCTGAAGCAGAGTAAGACCCAAGCCTGGAGTTCAGGCCTTTATTTAGCCGCGGGCAGCAGAGGGAGCTCCGACGGGAGCGGCTGATGGAAGTGAAGCGGTAGCTCGAGTGAGATGGGCGACGTCAGGTGACGCCAGCGCTGGGTCACACACAACCAGACACGCGGTCGCACAGCCACACAGACACACGTCGCCACACAGTTACACAGACAAACGCCGCCACAGTTACACAGATCAATACCAATACCCGCAATTTGCCAGTGATGTCACCACGGCGCCCGTGCCAGGCCAGGTGCACTTTGAGGCCACGTGAAGTCTCAAAGGCTCCTGAACAGGAGGTCACGGGATAGACCCAGGTGCCATTGGTTGGCTGATTGAGATGTACCCCCTACTGTGCCAAATTGCTGCAGTTTTGCCGCCCGGCGCTCCGTTTGTTTTTATGATCGTCGCTCCTCTGCCCTCAGTTGTTGTTGGAGGGTGACTGCCTCTAACTGCTCAGTAACATCTTTCACGAGCCTCCTCTATAGAGGCCGATCTTGACACTGCTGGTACCGGTCTTCGGCAAGTCCACTCAGCTCCACATCCTCCCATACCGCATCAGTCCATCTCTTCTCCAGCCCATGTCACGCCCGTTTAGCCCCCTCTATGCGGCCAAACAGAAGCTGCTTGGGCATGTGGTGCCTGGGAATTCTGGCTACATGACCCAGCCAATGCAGCCTTGCCTGCCGGAGGAGCTCACTGATGGAAATGTGTCCAGATCTTTCAAGAATTTGTAAGCTATTCACATAATGCAGTCTGGTTAACCCCAGGATGGATTGTAGGCAGGCCAGCCTGAATGTTTCTCACTGGCACAGATGTTCCATCAGAGGGGTCCACGTTTCATAAGCATAAAAAAGGGAGCACATAACTGTGGCCATGCGGAGTGACAGACCAGGTAGCTTCCACACAGCATTATGCAGCCAATGAAAAGATAATGCAGCCCGACTGATTCGGAGCGAGACCTCTGCTGTCAAACTGCAGCTGGTCATAAGCACACTGCCCAGGTATGGGAAACTGTCCACTCAGGGACTCCGAAAGCATGAAGAACTGCCCACAGCCCTGGCCTGTTGATGGTATCATAGGTCTTGACCAGGTCAATAAAACATAGATGTAGGTCTTGTTGGAATTCCCTACACTTCTGCTGTAGCAGACGAACAAAAAATATGGCATCCGTGCAAGCCTCTCCTCAGCGTCCCTGAAAAGGCAATGTTGAATAATCCTTGTCAGGACCTTTCCCGGAACACTAAGATAAATGCCCCTATAGTTACAATCCTTCCATACAGACTCACAAAGATCCCCCATATAGCCTTAACAGACTGTAGGGGCAAGTGCTGTTAGCGAGGACCTATGAAGGCCGCAACGGTACACGAGGGGGTGGGTGGCCAGCACCACGCCCGACCGCCTTTGTCTCATTTGAGGCTGAGTCGACCTAGGGGAGGCCCAGGACCGGTTCAGATAATCGTCACTGGTGTTGGCCGTGAGCGGGAATCGAACTCGGGTCGCAGGGTTCATAGCGCAGCGCGCTAACCGCTACATTATCGCTCCCCACAGACACACGCCACCACACAGACCCACGCCTCCGACACAGACCCACGCCACCACACAAACACACAGACATGTGCAATCAAACAGACACCCGATCACTGTCACCGTGCAGCACAGTCACATAAGGTCACACGGGACATTAGCGGGACCTTGATTCACCGCCTGTGACTACAGCACAGACCGTTGCTTCTCCAAAGAGTGATCTGCTAGCGAGGAGCCCTGTGGCCAGTAACCCAGTGGTGAGAAGCCCTGTGGTGAGTAAGCCAGTGGTGAGTAAGCCAGTGGTGAGTAAGCCAGTGGTGAGTAACCCCCCACCCTCCTTCCACCTGTGCGAGGCTGCCCCTGGCAGCGGCGAGCTTGTAGAGCGCCACGGCCGGGATGCACAGCATGGAGGAGAGCGCGAGCAGCCAGCCCAGGGCCTCGGCCCAGCCGGGGTACTCGTAGCGGCCGTTGTACACGAGCCGCTCGTAGTGCACCAGGTGGAACACGAAGATCCCCTAAGCGCAGGCAACGCAACACGCAACACACATGCAGACAGCAACACAGAGCTAAGCCAGGAGTGGTCTGGGGCGTCGAAGCACTCAGCCAGCACCGGTGAGCTGCATGGGCACGGCACGGGCTGGAGAAGAGATGGAATGATGCGTTACAGGAGGATGTGGAGCTGAGTGGATTTCCGATGACCAGTACCAGCGGTGTCAAGATCGGCCTCTGTGGAGGAGGCTCGTGAAGGACGCTACTGGGCAGTTGGAGGCAGTCGTCTGGTAACGGAGGTCAGAGGAGCGACGCTCACAACGAGCGGAGTGCCGGACGGTTATAATGCGGCGAGGTGGTATAGTTGGGGGCCCAGGTAGTGAATCTGCCATTCACCTTGGTCAAGTAAACCCATTAAGCCTTCGCTATTTCATAAGACTTCTTTGTTACATGAAGCGTACAAAGCGCACCTAGTCTGGTACCGGCCCCATGGTGCCGTCATGGCCACTTGAGGGTGGAGGGCGGCCGCTGTGGTGCGTACCAAGCACACGGCAGGGCTGACCACGCTCCAGCACCACCGCACCCATGTGTGCGGACGGAACCCGAGCATCGCCGTCAGGTCCTGCATGAACCGATTGACTCCTGCACATAGCAACAACGCCAACAACATCGACAACATTAACAACAACATCGCCAACAACATCGCCAACATTAACAACAACATCAACAACATCGACAACATTAACAACACCGACAACAGGAATGAGCAGGTATGTATATGGGTAATGAGTGAGTGGGTAAGCGAGTGGATGAGTAAGCACATGGACTAAATAAGGAACCATGTGTGTCAATAGGCTGTGGGTGAATGATTCAATGTGTGAGTGGGTGAGTTTATGAGTGGGTGAGTTTATGAGTGGGTGAGTTTGTGAGTGGGTGAGTTTGTGAGTGGGTGAGTTTGTGAGTGGGTGAGTTTGTGAGTGGGTGAGTTTGTGAGTGGGTGAGCGTGTGAGTTTGTGAGTGGGCGAGTTTGTGAGTGGGTGAGCATGTGAATTCGTAAGTGGGTGAGCGTGTGAGTTTGTGAATGGGTGAGCGTGTGAGTGGATGAGCGTGTGAGTGGGTGAGCGTGTGAGTTTGTGAGCGGGTGGACGGGTGAGCGTGTGAGCGTGTGAGCGTGTGAGCGTGTGAGTGGGTGAGCGTGCGAGTTTGTGAGTGGGTTAGTGGGTAAGAGAGTGAGCGTGTGAGTTTGTGAGTGGGTAAGCGTGTGAGTGGGTGAGTGTGTGAGCAAGCGAGTGGGCCTTTTCTACCGTAAACCCAGGCCACAGCGATGCACTCCCAGCCCATGAGCCACAGCATGGAGATGCCGCTGGCTGCGTAGCTGTCAAACAGCTGGAACACATAAATGCCACCCTGCAGCACAGACACAGCACAGACACAGCACAGACACATCAGTCACCCTCAGCTTGTGCACTCACTGCAGAAGAGTAGATATGCTTTGTCTATAGGCCTGTTTACTCATTCGCAAATGATTCCTAATGTTCTCGTTTATTTATCGATGCAACCTTGGTCTTGGCCAGTGAAGTGAATGCCGCTGCGAGCCCTAATGGACGGGCAGGAGACTTCGAACAGCTTCACCATCACTGAACCTAATTCTAGATTTGAAGCTTTCGTGACTGCAAGGATTCATATTCTTAGGTTTTTTCGGTAAAGTCACGTAGGTAAAAAAATAAAATTAATAAAAGTAAAATAAAAATGAAATAAAATAAAAATCACGACGTTTCGGAGGCAACACAAGCCTCCGTCTTCAGGTGGAACCGTCACAGCACGATAGCACGATAGCTGTATCAAGCTGTATCAAGTGATACAGCTATCGTGCTGTGACGGTTCCACCTGAAGACGGAGGCTTGTTTTGCCTCCGAAACGTCGTGATTTTTATTTTATTTTTTATTTTACTTTTATTAATTTTAATTGTATTTTTTTACCTACGTGACTTCACCGAAAAAACCTAAGAATATCACTGAACCTCATTAGCACGGCCCGGTGAACCGTGCTCGCATTGCCGGCCTTCATAGCTGCTCGCTAACAGCACTTGTCCAAAAACGTCTGTTAAGGGGCAGTCCATAAATGATGCCACGCACCTAGTGGGGGGGGGCGGGGTCAGACATTTGTGACGATGTGTGACGAGAAACGTGACGTCACATAACAATGCGCAATTTTAAATAAATATAGACAACACGTTCTACTTAATTAAATAGACTTTTAAATAAATGTTTTCTCCTACAACATCAGAGTGCAGCGCCACATTAAATACACACTACAATGACAATAGTTTAAAGCGATTTGAAGCATGTTTTATTTTGGGGGGGGGCAGAGCTTTATGACGTCATATTTGAGGGGGGGGTCTGACTTTTTGTGACGCCGTGTGACGAAAGGGGGGGGGGGGTCAAAAATCGTCCAAAATCGCGTGACGTCATTTATGGACGGCCCCTAAGGCTATACGGGGGATCTTTGTCTTGATGGGGTCGTGGGGGATGAGGGAGGGTGGTCACGTGGTGAGTGTGTAGGCCGTAGGGAGACAGCCCGTCAAGTCGGCGGCCGCTACCTGAGTCACCATGGTGACGGAGAGGAGGAAGCTGACGAGGCAGCAGAGACCCGTGAAGGCCTCACGCCGCCTCTTGCCGCTCAGCTGGGATGGGAACAGGTCCGTGAGCCCCGTCACAAACCCCTCCATCCCCGCAAACTGGGGCACGGGAGGGGGGGGCAGACCAGAGGGGCAAGAAACGTCGCGGTTTGGCTAAATTAGTCACGATTGATAATTGTTTTTTTACCCTTCTATCTGGCAACAAAACTGACACCTTTTTTTTTACAAGGAGTCATGTTTGCATAGACCACAATACCTGCAGTCGTAATGTATGCACTGTCCTTGAAGTTGATTGGTCCACACCCGAGACAACTTTCCTTAGAGCCTAGTCTCACATGGGTTGGACCAGATGACGCCAAAAGGTGCATATATTATCAGAGTTATGTTTTTTGTTTGCATTATGGCTGCAGGTATTGTGGTCTATGCAAACATGATTCCTTGTAAAAAAGGTGTCAGTTTTGTTGCCAGATAGAAGGGTAATTGAATCTACATTATTAAATGAATGCCAGAGAATGACTAACGATATGACAACCATGTTGCATGGGATTGTCTTCCTGACAGCTGATTGTTTCGCACAGTGGGAATGATGACATCATCCCGAGCAACCGTAGTCATGTGACCAAACGTTGCGATCTCGGTAGGACATTCATTATAACCTCCCTTATTTCTAACGCCATTTCAGTTCCTGCTACAATAGCAACCTGATCTCGTCAAGGAGAATAAACCATCACGTAAACTCCGGTCATCCTTGCAGCGGCTTTTGGCTAATCATCGAACAAAAGCGGTCACTGCATCGCGTGCTTTCAGATGCGTTTATGCGACCGTCTGGAATGCTCTTTTGATATTAGGAATACACCGGAGCTATGCACCATATTGAAAACTAATTTCTTGAAAACAGCTTTTTGTGATTAGTTTGTTATCCTTCCCCCGCACCTTCAAATAGCACGGTTGACTACGTACGGTGCGAAATAAATTAAAAATACATCGTTTCTCTGTATCTCAGTTGATTTGTCTACATGAACTAAAGTGGTCCACGCGTTGTTCCCAGTAGGAGGAATGTCTCCTGGCGAGGGAGAGCTGTGTGCGGGAGCTCGCCTCGCTGTCCACGCCAAGCAGCAGGAGCATGATGAAGAGCAGGGCAGCCCAGAGAGCAGGCACCGGCAGCAGGGAGATAGCGCGCGGGTAAACCACAAACACCAGCCCGGGGCCTACACACACACAAACACCACGCACTACCGTTATACACACGCACACACCACGCACTACCGTTATACACACGCACATACCTATGGAGGGCATCTCTGGACAATAGACTGACAGCCCAGTCTCTGACAGGGTTTCTAGACAATAGACTGACAGCCCAGTCTCTTGACGGGGTCTCTAGACAATAGACTGACAGCCCAGTCTCTTGACGGGGTCTCTAGACAATAGACTGACAGCCCGGTCTCTTCACGGGGTCTCTAGACAATAGACTGACAGCCCGGTCTCTTGACGGGGTCTCTAGACAATAGACTGACAGCCCAGTCTCTTGACGGGGTCTCTAGACAATAGACTGACAGCCCAGTCTCTTGACGGGGTCTCTAGACAATAGACTGACAGCCCGGTCTCTTCACGGGGTCTCTAGACAATAGACTGACAGCCTGGTCTCTGGACGGGGTCTTTAGACAATAGACTGACAGCCCGGTCTCTTGATGGGGTCTCTAGACAATAGACTGACAGCCCAGTCTCTGATGGGGTCTCTAGACAATAGACTGACAGCCCGGTCTCTTCACGGGGTCTCTAGACAATAGACTGACAGCCCGGTCTCTTGACGAGGTCTCTAGATAATAGACTGACAGCCCAGTCTCTTGATGGGGTCTCTAGACAATAGGCTGACAGCCCGGTCTCTTGATGGGGTCTCTAGACAATACACTAACAGCCCGGTCTCTTGACGGGGTCTCTAGACAATAGACTGACAGCCCAGTCTCTTAACGGGGTCTCTAGACAATAGACTGACAGCCTAGTCTCTTGACGGGGTCTCTAGACAATAGACTGACAGCCCAGTCTCTTGACGGGGTCTCTAGACAATAGACTGACAGCGCGGTCTCTAGACGGGGTCTCTAGACAATAGGCTGACAGCCGGGTCTCTTGACGGGGTCTCTAGACAATAGACTGACAGACCGGTCTCTTGACGGGGTCTCTAGACAATAGACTGACAACCCGGTCTCTTGATGGGGTCTCTCGACAATAGGCTGACTGCCGGGTCTCTTGACGGGGTCTCTAGACAATAGACTGACAGCCCGGTCTCTAGACGGGGTCTCTAGACAATAGGCTGACAGCCGGGTCTCTTGACGGGGTCTCTAGACAATAGACTGACAGACCGGTCTCTTGACGGGGTCTCTAGACAATAGACTGACAACCCGGTCTCTTGATGGGGTCTCTCGACAATAGGCTGACAGCCGGGTCTCTTGACGGGGTCTCTAGACAATAGACTGACAGCCCGATCACAAGGACCCTGCGAGTGACAGCCACAGGGGAAGGTGGTGCTGGAGGAGCGCTGTGGTGGTGGTGGCGGTGGTGGCGGTGGCGGTGGCGGTGGTGGCGGTGGTGGCGGTGGCGGTGGTGGGGGCACCAGTCTCGGCGACATGGCTGATGTCCACGCCCTGCTCGCGCGCCATGAAGCCCAGGAAGGAGAACACGACGAAGCCGGAGAAGAGGCTTGTGGCGCTGTTGATGATCGTCAGAATAATGCTGTCCCTGGTGTCGGTGCCGGTGCCAGCGTGGGAACACATCGGATAACCGTCACGCGCAACACAACCACGCACAGCAACATTTTAATGCAGTTGTATTGCGGCTAAATGCTACCGCCACTCAACATGCGTCACAAACCTCTGACAGCTCTATCATGTGTCAGCGTGTGTGAGAGTGCACCTGGCCTGACGCAAGCGCCGTGGTGACGTTATCGCTACAGAGTGGAGAATCGCGGCTGTTATTGTTGTCTGGATGTGCGAGTTGTATTTGTGTGAATGTGCGTGTGAATGTGCGTGTGAGCCAGTGTCGGTTGGAAACATTTAGGCTGGCCTGCCTACGATCCATCCTGGGTTTAACCAGGCTGGATTGTGTGAGGAGCTCACAAATCCTTGAAAGATCTAGGCAAAGTCCCATCGGTGAGCTCCTCCGGCAGGCAAGGCTGTGTTGGCTGGGTCATGTAGCCCGCATGCCCAGCCACCGCATGCCTAAACAGCTTTTGTTCGGCCGGATCGAGGGGGCTAAACGGGCGCGGCACGGGCTAGAGAAGAGATGGAGTGACGTGGTACAGGAGGACGTGGAGCTGAGTGGACTTGCCGATGACTGGTACCAGCGGTGTCAAGATCGGCCTCTGTGGAGGAGGCTCGTGAAGGACGCTACTGGGCAATTGGAGGCAGTCGCCCTCCAACAACAACGGAGGGTGGAGGAACGACGCTCACAACAACGAGCGGAGCGCCGGGTGGCTAAAGCACAGCAAGTTGGTACAGTAGGGGGCACAGGTGGTGCATCAGCCAGTCATCTCGGTCATCTCGGTCAGTCGACCCGTGGCACCTGGGTCTGCCCCGTGACCTCCTGCCAGCGGGCGTTCGACACTTTACGTGGCCTCAAGGTGCACATGGCCTGGCACAAGCATCGTGGTGACGTCACCGCCACTTAGTGGCGAATGGCGGTTGTTGTTGTTACACAAGTTGGAGCCCCCCAGAGGGGGGAAAGGGCCATGGGGGGTGAGCGCGAGCGGAAGGACGGAAAGGAGAGAGAGCCCTGGCCGCGGGGTGGTGGTGCAACGTGGGGAGCCCCCGGCCGCCCCCTCGCCACTCACCGGTAGCAGTTGTTGTGGAACTTGTTGTAGCTGCCCAGCGCAGGTAGAACTCCGAAGCCCACGCCGTAGCAGTAGAACACCTGCGTGCTCGCCTCCACCCACACCTGCAGCAGCAGCAGCAACAAGGAGGTCACGGAACAGACCCTGGTGCCGTGGGTTGACCGAGTTGACTGGGAGATGTACCACACCTGCGGCGTATGCGTGCATGGCATCCCAATCAACGCTCCAACACTGTGGGCATGGAAGCGGTTGCTTGGCAAGGTGTCACTGCAGCAGCAATTCAGCTGGCAGTAAGACAACCCCCATGCAACATGGCCGACATGGTGTCACTCATGTAACATGGCTGCCGGTCTGTGCCTAAGGTGTGTTCATGCTGATTGAATGCGTTATTTATGTTAATAATGCCATTATAAGTGTTATTAATATTTTAATTAATGATGTTATGTCACTGATTATTGGTTGACTTACTTTTACTTTGACAATCAACTTACCAGTGAGTGGTCCTGATAACCCCTAAAATTCTCTGCAAATGTTACAATGCTTTAATGTCTTCACTGCCTCATCTTAGCTCACACAATTTCTAGAACTGCGCAAGTCATTTTGTACTCAAGTCCTAGACTCCTAGAGCACATCCCTGCTTCCTTCCGGGGACACAAACCTGGACGTTGGTGCTAATCCTGGGCCATCACACGACTCAGCCCATCATCATTACCTTTCCGGGATCGATAAAACGAGCACCACTTTGCGAGGAAGTAAACAGTGCTTGTTCTATGGATCGACACGCCCCTGCCACAGAAACGTGTAATTTGCAATGTCTGCCACTGGGCTAGTAGGGGCAGGTTCCCACGGCCGCAGTGCCGCGATCCAAGCGCCGACCTCCGACCTGTGGCGTGGCGAGTTTGCCCCAGTCGGGTTGGAGATAGTAGACGATGCCGTCGAGAGCGCCGGGCAGCGTGGCTCCTCGCACGAGCAGCACCAGCAGCAGCACGTACGGCACGGTGCCCGTCACGTACACCACCTGCGGGTCCCGCACGACAAACGCAGAGATCCCCCATGTAGCCTCCAACACGGTCGGGGCAAGTGCTGTTAGCGAGCAGCGCCTACGAAGCCCGGCACGGCGTGTACGACTGGGTGGGTGTTTACAAGCCGCGCCAGGCACTTGTGAAAACACCTGCCTGAGCATTGGCCTGACGTGTGGCATCTACGTTTTCTGACCTTTACTCGGCCGCACGCGAGGTGCCGCATCCGAGTCACCTGACCCTCGGCACACGGTAAGAAATTCACCCCCGGGGATTCGGTGAATTATCGCGATCCAAGGCCGCAGTTCGTTTCACAGACCCACTCTTCGTCGTCTCGATTTTTATACTTGCAGGAGCAAACAAGTTGCATGGAATTTGAACACATCCTCAGTCATCGTGTTTATTGGTTTTATTAAAAGGTCATTACATTCCAAACGATACCCCTCCAGTGATAGCGGTGGGAGTGCAGCATCTCGCCTGACCAGCTCCTGGTCCAATCCCAACATTGCACGACTCGACGCCTTCCACGGGCTCTGCTGCCTGTCTCTCCACTCTCACTACACCCCTCATTGCTTGGAGCTCTCCTCCACGAGCCATCTGTGCCATGAACTCCATGCCCCTGTTCCAAGCCCAAAATCAATGCCTTCCGCTTTGCCCCTCTGCCCTTGACTGACTGCCTCTCTCCCTCTCTCCACGGTACAAACACTGGCGCTGCCCGTGCATGGACGCCATGCCGTCCGCGCCAAGTACCACACGGTCACCTTGCCGGAGAACTTGATCCCCTTCCACACGGAGAAGTAGACCAGGAGCCAGACGGCCAATAGGCACAGCAGCATCTCCCAGTTCACGGAGCCCAGGTCGTGCATCCCCGACGACACACGCAGCACGTTCCGCCTGTGTGAACAAAGACAAAGTTCCCCGCGGAGCCTGTAGTAGGCTGTTGGGGCAAATGTTGTTAGCTGGCAACACCTACTAAGGCCGGCACGGCGCACGAGCAGGCGGGTGGCCAGCATCACGCCTGGCCGCTTGTGCAGAGTTGTAAATTCCCCCAATTTTGATCCCGATTCTGCTACGAAGATGAAGAACCCGTTCGAATCTCTCGCACGACGGTGGCTTTGGAGAACGGCCCACTGGAACGGATACCGCAGAGCTACGCCAGAGATCCCTCTAGCGAGCGACCTCTGGCCTGCCGCTGCCTGCAGCGCAACGTGCATCCACTCACTCCCAGAATTCCACGGCGGGCGACGTCGTGTCCTGGCACGCCGAAGCTCCCTCGCTGGCGTTGCTGGCCGCAGGCGAGCTGCCCAGGCCTCGGGACAGCGAGACGTTGCGGAGGAGGCCGCTCGCATTGGACGGACACGGCGCGTACGTCTCGGAGCAGGCAGCCGTCGCCCACCAGCCCCGGCAGTGGGTCCAGGGCAGCTGGGCCGTGGTCAGGCTGTGCAGGAGGTAGTAGAGGGACCAGGCCAGGACCACGATGTAGTAGAGGTCGCTGAGGAAGACGACCACCATCGACGCCACACCGACGCCTGCACCACGGAAATAATCGTGTGGAGGTGGTCACGTGGGTCAGACATCAGGTGCTGACACGGCACATCCAGAGTTGGGACCAGGAACTGACGATTAAAAAACCGGGTTCTCAAGCGCAGCTTGTTTATGGTCTCCACTAGGTCACCAATTACTTCAATATATTGCGGCTTTTTTCACAAAACTTGAAAAATACGAGATTGCAAATCACTCGTATAGAGATTTAAAACATTGGTTTCACCATTTATTGCAAAAACACCAATTTCATAGCGAGTGCCTCACAAATCGGAAGGTCCGCGAGTTTACATCCAGGATCGATACCACGAGCACCACGTTGCTGGGAATTCAGAAGGTCAACAGCGGTTGTCCTATCAATGGACTCGCCCCTGCCATAAGAATGGGGAATTTCCACCACTGGCTCAGGGACGTAACAAAAGACGAGCCCATGCACCAATGCTCGACAGTTATCACCGAACAGCGTGTCGAGTTCTGCCCGCGCCGCACTCGGCAAGACCGTACCGGTGAAGAGCGGCACGATCTTCCACACGCCGACGGTGCCCTGCTGCGTGAGCTGCCCCAGCGCCACCTCGAGGAAGAAGAGGGGGATGCCCACGCACACCACCGTGAGCCCGTACGGCACGAGGAACGCCCCTGCAGACGCGGGAGATGGGCAGCGTCAGGCACACGAGGACGAAGGGAGAGGCCAACAGTAGGAATTAGTACCCATTTAATAACGAATAGGGAATTAGTATGCATTTGTAGTGACTGTGAATGTCCCTGTGTGGTGCCGGGCCTGCAAGGTCACAGCGGATAGTATGGTGTCATTATGTGCAGCCCAGTTACTGGGCGTAGTACCAGCCCTAGCGGGGCTTGGGTGTGCGCTGGTTAGCGCAGAGGCACCACGTACAGTGTGCAGTGCGGGCGAGAGAGAGCGTCAGCCAGCCAGGGTTACGTTGGGGCATGATACGCTGGTTGACCTGCCGACACGTGACCGGATGATATTGGAGGGGGGCCACCGGTGGACGGGGGCCGCTGGGTGGTCACATGGTACAGAGGAGCTCTCGGGAGCCTTCGGAAAAGGACCAGAGAGATCTAGAAGGTGGGCGGGGCGAGAGGCGGAGCCAGCCCCAGCCCGGGCCGATATAACGGGGCCCCCGTGTGGGGCTCATGGTTCTTGACTGTTGGTGAGTGACGATCCACGTCGGGTTGAAGAAGCCTCTAGCCACGCGGTCTGGGACCCAGCCCGTGGTCCGGACCGGGATAGCGGGACCGTGTCTAGTTCTGCCGTAGCGTGGTTAGATCAACACCCAAGTGTAGGTTACGTGATGTTGCGTTGAGTTGATGTAATAAATAGTGTTGCTCCCAAGATAACGTCTGCAACTCAGTTGGACTCACTACACATTAAGTAACAAATAAGGAATTATTATGCATTAGAAACAAATATGGAATTAGTATAAATTTAGTAACAAATATGGAATTAGTAAGTATTCGTAATAAGTATAGAATTGGTATAAATTTAGTAACAAATAGGGAATTAGTATGGATGAGTAACAAATAGGAAATTAGTATGCATTTAGTAACATGCAAATGTACTAAACTTGCAAATTAGGAACTCACGCATAGCGAGGGCTTACCTGTATTTACGAATTTTATTTGTGCATGAGAGCTATATTTTCAATTCTGTAAAGTATAAACATATGAATGTGTTCCCATTGTGAAGCTGTCTATTTTTTAAGTGATATTTTCCATGTTACACAATGTTATACCATTATACAGGGTGCTTTAAAAAATGTTAACACTTATATGGGACTATCGTTTTTAATGGAAAAAGAACAGATAATACACTGTAACATGATAACAAATGTATGTTAATAGCTTCAAAAAGTCAAAGAGTCTCCACTTGTTCACCATCATTGTCAACAAATGCCTGGGATCTTTGCCATGCGGTCTCTAGAGCTCCATTTATTTGAAGCACCCTGTATTTAATACTACGGTATTGCGACGCTACGTGATGATGGTGCTCATCATCGGCATCATCATCATCATCGGCGATGATCGATCCACTGCTGGATGAAGCCCAGAAGTGGATTGGATGGAACCCAGGCGCTTCTTGCTATGAGTTGCGAGTGTTGCATGGCGGTCACTCTCCTACTGCTCTGCGGCCCTCCTACAGACCCTGTGAAGCTGTGCGCTGAGAGTTTCGCCAAACTGGTTTTTCATAGTTCACTTGAAAGTTCACTTGAAATTACTTAACAATGTCTCCTCCCTTTATCTGTGCCGCTGCAGGCGTGTAATTATGCGTGTGTGGGCAGGCACCGCATCGTGAGAGGTCAGCAGTGTCCAGCGTAAACATCTCACGGAGAGTGAAAACCTTGGCACAGTCACCACTGAGAATCTATGACCGAGACCTCCTTGTCTATTCGCAAGAGAACCGGCGCTGCAAAGGTCCAGTTCCACCAGACAACCAGGCACAGCGGAGGCTGTGAGGCCCAGGCACTCAGCGGCCCAGGTAGGGCCGCTTTATGACATTGCTTGGGTCCTCAGCTATGTCAAGCTTTAAAAGCCTCCTCGAGGAATGCCCATATATTTTTGTCATAATGGAAGGAAATAAACCATTTCAGAAAGAGATTATGTAAAACGTTAAACTTCAAAATCTTTTATCGAAATTAGAGGCCCCTCAATATGAGGCTCTAACTAAGCTGTAGCTTACTTAACTTGTGCCCAAATCTGGCACTGGGCACAGCGACGGTCCAGGCACAATGATGGCTGTGCGGCCCAGGCATAGCGGAGAGCAGAGAGTGCGATTCCGCACGTAGCCGTAGCTGCAGGGCCCTCTCTCTCTCACCTCCACCGTTCTTGTAGCAGAGGTAGGGGAACCGCCATACGTTACCCAGGCCCACGCCGTAGGCCACGCCCGACATCAGGAAATCCATTTTTCTCCCCCAGCTCTCCCTGCCGGGCCTTGCCTGTCCGGGCGCCACCTCCGACGGCCTCCCTGGGCTTCCCGCCGCCCCCGGCCCCTTGCGGCCTCTGTCGGCCGTGCTGTCCGCGGTTTCGCACGCGAGAGGCATGACCTGAAAGACGGACAACGGATCGCTCGCTCACTTGCTCGCCCAGTTCCATAACTGTGCAAGACACGCGTGTCAAATACTCACCTGTGAGGCCAGAGACGCACCTGTGAGAGGAAGTACAGCAAATAGGTTTGTGGCCTATCCGTGACGGGTTTGAGTGCTCCCTTCTCGTGGCCGTTTGCTTTCTCTGGGTGCACTGCCGGCCTCTTGCATGCACGGCCCGTCGGGGTCACGATGGCCAGGTTTACGTCGAAAGTCAAAGTGATTTCCTGCTCAGGTGAGCATTGAGGAGGTGCTCATCAACCCCGAGGCCAGTGGTGGAAATTACACATTCCTATGGCGGGGGCGAGTCTCTGCATTGGACAACCACTGTTGAATATGCCACAATGTGGTACTAATTTTATAGACCTTAAAAAATACTGAGTTGGTTGAACAACCCGAGCAGGACCGTGGGTGAAGTGAGGATTTCCTTGATCGAGAATTTTGCTCGTGTAAGATCATTGGCACGCCATATCTGAACCGATCCTGAGCACCCCTTCACAAAGGGGCACGGACCAGAAGGGTGAAGTATGGTGTAAACACCCCCATGAACGACACAGCATAGGCTGCATTGACACAGAACAGGACCCACACGTAACCGAAGCTGTAAATTATTCACAGCCACACAGCTGGTGCTGCGGCCAAGCACACAACCCATGGTCGGAGGAAGGTCGCGAGGTCAAATTCTGAGCACGGGTCAAATCGGCCCATCAGTCCCTTGGGATTGATAAAAGAACACATCTTTATCAGAAGCGATCAGTGTGGGTGTCCTATGAAAAAACACTAGTCCCGGCCATATCAATGTTGAAAGTGATATTTCCACGACTTGCCGAGTGATTAATTTTCCTCCCAAACACGTGTAGAGGAGTAGAGGAGAGTGGTGGCGTCGCGTGCGCTGTCCGGTGCTGTGACATCACGGGACGTGGGGTCGCACGCGCCGGGCAGTGCACGTGACGTCTCGCCTCAGAGGGTATTTAAGGGAGACCCCGTGACGTAAGCGGGGTCACTGGAGGAACGGGGATAGTGGAAGGAGTGAAGAGGAAACCCTTATAGTGATACCTGTTAATAAACCCTGGCGGAAGCCCCTAACTCACCTCCGTCTCCGAGTACCTCCGTCTACAACAGCAACAACTACTTAACACACGTATCAGGTATTTACACGTTGAGATCTCTTTTACCAGTGGCAAAATATAGTCGTAGGTTTTTACCCTTTTAAACATGATGCCTTGAATAAAGGTGTCAGTTTTGTACCAGTTTAAAAGGGTAAAAACCTACGACTATATTTTGCTACTGGTAAAATAGATCTCATAGTGTAAATGCTTACCCCGAGCTCTCAATACTCTGATATTGCACTGTGTTTGAGTTGTACGCCTACTGGTGTCATCTGGTCCAACACCAATGGGGACTAGGCTCTAAAGAAAGCCGTCTCGGGTGTGGACCAATCAACTTCAAGGACAGTGCATATTATTATCATTATCAGAGTTGCTTCTTTTTGTTTGCTTTTTTGACTACTTGTGTTGTGGTTATTGCAAACATGATGCCTTGAATAAAGGTGTCAGTTTTATACCAGTTTAAAAGGGTAAAAACCTACGACTAATGTATCAGGTGTTGACAACGACAGCAGGCAGTGGTAGACGTGTGCCAGTACGCCGGCGTGAGATTTCTCAGTGGCGGCGTGAGACGGCGAGGAGGGGAGAGACAAAGACAGTCGCAGGAGACACTTGGGATGTCTGCCAACAGCATTTGAGAATCGCGGATAACAAAGTAGAAATAACAAGTAGCAGGCTTTCGCGACCAATATCATCCATAATACAGGTTTTTTTTGGGTTAGATCTCGTAAATATACAAATGTGTCGTTAAACCCACCACCACCCGACACAGCCAACTAGTAAGGGTTGTAACTTAAACAGAGCATGCCAATTCGTCACTAGTACAGCACACCGGTGTGTTGGAGAGCCAAGCCACATCATTTACAATCTGAGTACGACGTTTCGCCAGGAAGTACAACTACTTTCTATAAGCGACAGCATTATTTGCTTAATACAAGCAACACTCTTCACAGGTTTCAGCATGCAGTGTCCCATTAGCGTTCGCAGTCAGGCTTGTTTTGATCCCCCGTGTAGGTTTGCATTGATTCGTTTGGGCGGGTGCCATACGAAACCAACAGACTCCGGTTCAACTCCCAGCCACGGTTATCGAACGCCTCACCACCACCACCTCGCTCACCACGTCCCGTACCCCGTCCCTCGCCACCTCGCTCTTCTTCTCTTTGGCTGTCCATCGCGAACGATGATGACTGCGGAGAACAGCTAGCAGCAGCAGCATTCTCCTACGCGCTGGTGGGATGAGATGCCAGCCCTTGAGCTGAAGCGTCAGCCAGTTGCTGCTCGTCCGCTGAATGGGATTCGTGTTGTGCCGTTGCTGCTGGTGTTGATGCTGAGAGGTTTCTTCACTTTTTCCTTCAACCCTCTGACCGAGTCGACCACAGCAGCCACTTCTCTACTGCTTACAGTTGTCTAACATTCTTCCCCCCCCATGTGTCCCACACATTGATATTGGCTGTCTTGAGGTGGCTTTTAAATACGTCTCTGTAACGCAGTTCTTGGCCACCACAGGACCACGCTTTGGCCTCTTTGAGTTCACCGTAAAGAAGGATTTTAGGAAGCCGATGTTCTGGAATTCGAGTTCCGTGCCCTGACCATCTCAACTGAGAGGAGGCATAACTGTTGCCTCTCTACCCTGTGGATCGCAGCTCTCGCCAGCACCTGGAATCATTCATTATTGCGATTTGTCTCAAATGTCTCAGCTGTAGGCTCGCCAGTTTATTCAGGTGTCGTCTGTATAGTGTCACTGTTTCTACAGATTAAAGTAGTGAAGGAATTACCACTGCACTGTAGACCTTTACTTTGGTGAACATAGATATTTGGTGTTTAAACATATGTAGTTGGTTCAACCGTGTCGAAGACGTGCTCTTGGAGGAAACACATTTATTTAACACCAACACACGGGGTAACTGCCCCTTAACAGAATAACAACCTATGATGGTGACCACCAGGCTAACAACACTAATTACAGTGTAACTAGCTACTACGGACTGGGACCACAGCTCGGATCCAGGTCCACGTGTTGGAGACTCGGTAGAACGTAAATGCAAACGAAGGTTTCTTCAGGATGAACAACAACGCCGGCCCCTCAGGGGGACCCGGCTTATATTCTCTGCGGCGTAGCTGGCTCCGCCCTTGGTCACGCCCACCTTCCAGAACCCTCTAGCAGGATCACGACCCGGACCATGTGACCACACAGCCTCCAGTATCCCCTTCCCTACGGCCAGCACTCTCCCATTATCTGTGCAGCTGCAGGCTCTAGAGCTGGCATTGCACGCCGAGCGTGGTGCCATCCAGCGCTGTCAACCAGTGCTGACCGAGCCCCTATAGGGCCGGTACTACACCACACCACTGTGGTGTCCACGATGTCGTTACATTGCACGCCGTGCCTTTCTAGGGCCGGCACCGCACAGTGACAACCCGCGATGTCACGACACGTCAAGGCCGTAGCCATGGAGTCAACATTGGGGGGGGACCAAATCTTCCAGGGTGTCTCGGGGTCCAAACCCAGAAAATATCTAAATTTGAAAACTCATTTTCTGCCTAAAATATTTTTAAAAATTCACTAACAACATGAGATGGACTTTTTTTTTTATTTTGAACAATGTCTAAGAGTGTATTGTATTCGATTGCTCTGTTTTTACTTTTTTACCATTTCTTGTTTAATTGTATGTAATGGCAGAGATTAGGGATTAATAAAGTACTACCATAACCACAATCATATAAACATAAATCTATGCATTGATTTGTATGAAGACAACTCCAGATATTGTGACCAATGTTTCGCAAATTGTTGTTTTTATTTATATAGCATAGCAATCATTTTTTATAGCAATATATTGGGGGAGACATTTTGAGCATATTTGAATATTGGGATGCGTCCCCCCCAATATATATTATTATTACGGCCTTGCTACACATACAAACATTGTTGATTGTTTGCATATTTTACCACAAGTGTGCGGTTAATGCAAACCTGATGCCTTTTGCAAAAGGTATATAGTTGGTGGTCGAAAATCTTAACACCTGTTTGATTGCCTGAAAGGGTAAACCCTATTCTTATTGTCATTAGGCAGGCCTTGTTTTATAAACACAAATTCCACGCAACAGCAGTGAGCGTAAGCAGCTGTTGCTGCTGTTACTAGTTGATGTTGTTACAAGTTGTTCGTTTCTGTTTTTATTGCACTACCGATTACCGAATAAAAAAAACGATAGCCTGGTTACCGGTTTGGCGCTCACATACAAACGTCTGTCAATAAACTCGGCACATTCAGTGTCTCATCAACATTCGCGGCCACGCTTCTTTTGCTAATCCTGTGTATCTTCTTGGTTCTTTCGGTAAAGTCACGTAGAATGGAAATAATAAAATAATAAAAATAAAACATAATATGTTATATTCACTAACACATGGGATGGACTTTTTATTTTATTTTTAACAATGTTTAATAAAATAATTCTGAGAATAAAATTATTCTGAGAATTATTTTATGTTTTATTTTTATTATTTTATTATTTCCATTCTACGTGACTTTACCGAAAGAACCAAGAAGATGAATCCCTGCAGTCACGAAAGCTTTAAATCGAAAAATCCTGTGTATGTCTGCATTGACTACATTGGGCGGGTGCAGTCCCATACTGACCAAACTCCGGTTCGACTCCAAGACCCGGTCATCCTACTAACGCCTCACCACCTCGCCCAGCACCTGAGAAGCTCAAGGGAGCTGTCACGGCCCGTGCGATGCGCATGGCACTTGCAATTAATGAAGAGGACGCCGGTTCTATTCTATCTCCCGGCGCGGCAGCTTGTAACGGCGGGCAAACTTTCTCAAACTCACCCCCCTCCACCGCCTCTGGCCACCATGCAGTACATACAGTATACAATAGATGCGCCCACCACGGTCGAACGGCAGCTATCGCGTCTGGTGGGGTAAAATGTGGGTACTACCACCTCTTCCTAAGCGTCTGGTCAGCATGGAGGAGGAGGAGTAGGCCAAACACCCTATCGAGAGCGGCCTCGAGTGGAGAGTCGCCTCTCACGAGCAGTACCGGGAATGAGGCGTTGCAAGTCGCTGCTCCTTTTACCTGCGGTGACTTGGCCGCCTTTTGCATGCGGTGAGTTTGGCCGCCGTGCCGTTTGTACGTTTACGTAACCCCGATCCGCTCATTCGCTGTTTGAAATTCCTCCGGTATCAGCTGCCGGGTTTCCTAGCGCTTACAAGCGGCACAACCTGTTTGTCAACACGAGTCGCGCCTTATCATTGCCATCCCCACGAAGACAAAGATATCCCGTGGACTCTTAACGGACCGTTTGGGGCAAGTGCCGTTAGCGAGCACCTATGAAGACCGGCACTGTGGCTCACGAGGAGGTGGGTGGCCAGCACCACGCCCGGTCGCTTTTGTTTCCCCAGTGGCGATGTTTACACACCGCACCAGCTACTCATTTGGGGCTGAGTCGATATTAGGGGTCGCCCAGCACCAGAGGTGTGGACTCGAGTCATGTGACTTGGACTCGAGTCAGACTCGAGTCATGAATTTGATGACTTGCGACTCGACTTGGACTTGCATAACAATGACTTTGTCCCACCTATGAGATGTGGACTCGAGTCATGTGACTTGGACTCGAGTCAGACTCGAGTCATGAATTTGATGACTTGCGACTCGACTTGGACTTGCATAACAATGACTTTGTCCCACCTATGAGATGTGGACTCGAGTCATGTGACTTGGACTCGAGTCAGACTCGAGTCATGAATTTGATGACTTGCGACTCGACTTGGACTTGCATAACAATGGCTTTGTCCCACCTCTGCCCAGCACCAGTTCATACATCCGCCGCTATTATTGGTCGTGAGCGGGAATCTTGGGTCGCCGGGTTCGTAGCGCAACGCGCTAACCGCTGCGCCACCGCTCCCTGCCACCCCCATATCCCACCACCAACCACGCGGACAGGGAATGAATGAAGGAAACCACCACCACCACCAACCCTTGTGTTGTACCGCGGGATGCTGTGCTGGCTGACACGTCGCTCACTCACCGGGCAGCAGGCGGGCATGACCTTGCAGGACCTTGCAGGCAGCGGCAGCAGCAGCAGGGCACGGCTGTTGTAACTCTCACCCCGCAATCTCACACCCGTACGGGCACGTACAGAGGCACCCACACAGCCACACACAATGTCACAGAGCGGAAGAGGCCGTGCCGGTTATATTTGAGATCCTAGCGGCAGGGGGCGTTCATTTTTCTCCACTTGTTGCCACACATTGGCCCAAGTGTCGAGGCGGTTACCTCCCCAGAGGACACCCCTGCTTGCGATGATTTTCTGCCATGAGTTTCAGTTTCATTTATGAGGTATAACCCTGTGAGCCATGCGGCTCTTGACTCGGGTGCAACCGCAACAAAATAAAAACATGAACAAGAAAATCTTAAAGTGACTACGCGCAGCAGAAAAATCCAGGAAAAAACAGTAAAATCTTCCAGAAAAAGCACCGCATTTCAACGCTGTGTGCAAAAATCCCAGTGGGATGCAAGTCAAATAATAACCACCATAAGACAACTTCTTTTCAAATTTTCTTGCCGTGGATTTCACACCTGATGATGATTGCTTGTGTTGCAGTCGAAACGTCGTGAGAATTTGTATTGTTATTATTGTATTATTTCCCTTCTACGTGACTTTACCGAAAGAACCAAGAATATATAACCATAAGACAATCTAGATTTGAAGTTTTCGTGACTGCAGGAATCCATACTCTTTGGTTCTTTTGGTAAAGTCACATAGGTACAATATAAATTAAATCACGACGTTTCGGGCGCAACATAAGTGCCCGGCATCAGATGGAAACAACCACAGCAATAAACTCTGATGGTGCATTGTCCTTGAGTTGTGCGCCTTTTGGCGTCATCTGGTCCAACATCATGTAAGACTAGGTTCTAAAGAAAGCTGTTTCGGGTGTGGACCAATCAATGCCAAGGACAGTGCATACATTATCAGAGTTGTGTTTTTTGTTTGCATTCCGACTGCAGGTATTCTGGTCAATGCAAACATGACTCCTTGTTAAAAAGGTGTCAGTTTTGTTGCCAGATAAAAGGGTAAAAAAACAATTATCATATTTTTTCTTCTGGCAAATGAGGTTCCAATGGTAGTCACGATTTAGATCAAAGTTATCAGGCTAACTCTGCATCACCGTGTCGCGAGTGCGCGCTACCGGGAAGGGAGGTTGTGGGGGCTGATGCCCCCCTCTCCGCTCCCCTCCACCCCCTCCACCCCCGCCCCCTCCTCGGTCGCGTCTCGCTGGGCCCCCCGATCGGGTGACCCCCCCCCGCACCAGCGTGCTCTCTGAGTGACATCGCTCTTTGGCTGGCCCACCACCGCCTAGGGGTTTATTACGCGTGCCACCCCCCCCCACTCGCGCGTCCACACTCACGAACCGCGCTGATTACGCAATATTGTATAATTCGCCGCCACAGGTGTTCGGAATTAATTAATTAATATGCGGAAATATTTAATTAATCTGCGCTCGTGGAATATACACTCACTAATGTATCTCTGCGCGATACACGCGCTGGCGCGGGCGAACGTTTGTTTAATTAATTATTTTTATATGCGTGCGCGCGTCATACACACACACTAATTTGAGTCACCCACACCCGGCAGTGCGCCAATCGCTGTCCCACCGCTCTTTACCACTCTCCACACACACGCACGCCGAGTCAAACAACAATCTGGTACCAAGGTTGTATTCCCGGCGCGAATAGCGAGCCCTTGCTTGTGGCCCCTTCGGACAGCGCCTAACCTCTTATCACCCACCCTTCGCAATGCACGATTATCCTCACGCTATGGCTGATGGCGAACTGGGCTGAATCGGCCACCCGAACGTTCACTCACCTTGCGGGCATGATGGGGGGGGTTGGGGAAGATGCTGGCCCGCGAAGACTTTTCCCGGACAATGATTCGCAGCTGCACCCAACAAGCGTGACACGAACGCTGAGGGCCCACTGTTCATGCTGTCCGTAGGGCGTCTGCCTTGGGGACCACCCCCCTCCTCCCCGTGTCGTGTATGCTTCATCGTGGCCGAGTTGTAAAGCTCTATGCCCCCTTTTAGGGGGGCCGCCATGTAATCCGGCCTGGGGTGGGGGTGGGGGGGGGTTCGGCCAATCTCCTGGTTCGGGGAAACCGTGGAACATCCCTGCTAGGGGGGTCCTCGGGTAAAAACCCATCGTACCAGGTGACCCCCGCCCGAGACCCTACGGGGTGCATGTGAGTGTTTATTGGGGGCGTGCGTGCGATCGTGTGGAGGGGTGCAAAGAGAGAGCAGCAATGGCCGAGTTGCTCTGCTGCCGTGGCACCACAAGGCAGAGGTCGCAACCGGGTACCCGATACCCGTACCCTACCCGATACCCGGCTACCCGTACCCGGCCGGGTACGGGTACGGGTAGCCGTTTGCGACCCTGGTGCGGCGGGGTACGGGTAGGCCGTGAGTCACTGGTGAGTAACTATTTGTCACTCATTTCGGGTAGGGTACGGGTATGGAACGGGTACGGGTTCGGGTACCCATTTGCGACCCTGGTGCGGCCGGGTACGGGTAAGGAATCAAAACCCGTTTGCGACCTCTGCCACAAGGTCACCGCGGTGGCTGTTTATGATGAGAGGGGCATGCGGTTGAATAGGAGGTGCCAGTGGTATGTTCAATGGAGAATACCGGTTTGGGGATTGGAATTGTGAAACTGGTCGCGTGGATGCGAAAAGGTGAACAGGGAAATGAGAATAGGATACGAAGCGTGCTTTATGAAACATACCACCCATGTCTCTACGCGTGGCGGACACTGGCAGGATGTTCCCCCCGAGGTGGGACCGACCCTTGTAATTATCGATACTATAGAATCGCCGCGATATGGCGACACCAAGATACGTCGCACGATATAAGATCCACAGAAAATCGTTTCGTAGATGGTTGTTTCCCGTTTGGGTTTCTTGTAAAGTGCAGCATGTTACTGTCCAGAGAGAACTATACGATTAATATAAAACCTCCATTGGTGAAGTTTGCTAATATATTTATAAATGAGTGCTGTGTTAAATGGTTTCGGGAGTCTGTGAGGGCAGGGCGACCACATGACGTCTGCGACTTTCCAAATAAGTTTGTGTTACTGGGAGCAGCTTGTGAGTTACTAATAGGGTTTTTGTGTAACTGGGAGCAGCTTGTGCGTTACTAATAGGGGTTTTGTGTAACTGGGAGCAGCTTGTGCGTGACTAATAGGGTTTTTGTGTAACTGGGAGCAGCTTGTGCGTGACTAATAGGGTTTTGTGTTACTGGGAGCAGCTTGTGCATGACTAATAGGGGTTTTGTGTAACTGGGAGCAGCTTGTGCGTGACTAATAGGGTTTTTGTGTTACTGGGAGCAGCTTGTGCGTGACTAATAGGGTTTTTGTGTTACTGGGAGCAGCTTGTGCGTGACTAATAGGGTTTTTGTGTTACTGGGAGCAGCTTGTGTGTTACTAATAGGGTTTTTGTGTAATTGGGAGCAGCTTGTGCGTGACTAATAGGGTTTTTGTGTTACTGGGAGTAGCTTGTGCGTTACTAATAGGGTTTTTGTGTTACTGGGAGCAGCTTGTGTGTTACTAATAGGGTTTTTGTGTAATTGGGAGCAGCTTGTGCGTGACTAATAGGGTTTTGTGTTACTGGGAGCAGCTTGTGCATGACTAATAGGGGTTTTGTGTAACTGGGAGCAGCTTGTGCATGACTAATAGGGGTTTTGTGTAACTGGGAGCAGCTTGTGCATGACTAATAGGGTTTTTGTGTTACTGGGAGCAGCTTGTGCGTGACTAATAGGGTTTTTGTGTAACTGGGAGCAGCTTGTGTGTTGCTAATAGGGTTTTTGTGTAACTGGGAGCAGCTTGTGTGTTGCTAATAGGGTTTTTGTGTAACTGGGAGCAGCTTGTGAGTTACTAATAGGGTTTTTGTGTTACTGGGAGCAGCTTATGAGTTACTAATAGGGTTTTTGTGTAACTGGGAGCAGCTTGTGAGTTACTAATAGGGTTTTTGTGTAACTGGGAGCAGCTTGTGTGTTGCTAATAGGGTTTTTGTGTTACTGGGAGCAGCTTGTGTGTTACTAATAGGGTTTTTGTGTAACTGGGAGCAGCTTGTGTGTTGCTAATAGGGTTTTTGTGTAACTGGGAGCAGCTTGTGCGTGACTAATAGGGTTTTTGTGTTACTGGGAGCAGCTTGTGTGTTACTAATAGGGTTTTTGTGTAACTGCGAGCAGCTTATGAGTTACTAATAGGGTTTTTGTGTTACTGGGAGCAGCTTGTGCGTGACTAATAGGGTTTTTGTGTAACTGGGAGCAGCTTATGTGTTACTAATAGGGTTTTTGTGTGACTGGGAGCAGCTTATGTGTTACTAATAGGGTTTTTGTGTAACTGGGAGCAGCTTGTGAGTTACTAATAGGGCTTTTGTGTAACTGGGAGCAGCTTGTGTGTTACTAATAGGGTTTTTGTGTAACTGGGAGCAGCTTGTGTGTTACTAATAGGGCTTTTGTGTAACTGGGAGCAGCTTGTGAGTTACTAATAGGGCTTTTGTGTTACTGGGAGCAGCTTGTGAGTTACTAATAGGGCTTTTGTGTAACTGGGAGCAGCTTGTGTGTTACTAATAGGGCTTTTGTGTAACTGGGAGCAGCTTGTGAGTTACTAATAGGGCTTTTGTGTTACTGGGAGCAGCTTGTGAGTTATTAATAGGGCTTTTGTGTAACTGGGAGCAGCTTGTGAGTTACTAATAGGGCTTTTGTGTAACTGGGAGCAGCTTGTGTGTTACTAATAGGGCTTTTGTGTAACTGGGAGCAGCTTGTGTGTTACTAATAGGGCTTTTGTGTAACTGGGAGCAGCTTGTGTGTTACTAATAGGGCTTTTGTGTTACTGGGAGCAGCTTGTGTGTTACTAATAGGGTTTTTGTGTAACTGGGAGCAGCTTGTGTGTTACTAATAGGGTTTTTGTGTAACTGGGAGCAGCTTGTGAGTTACTAATAGGGTTTTTGTGTTACTGGGAGCAGCTTGTGAGTTACTAATAGGGTTTTTGTGTTACTGGGAGCAGCTTGTGAGTTACTAATAGGGTTTTTGTGTTACTGGGAGCAGCTTGTGCGTGACTAATAGGGTTTTTGTGTAACTGGGAGCAGCTTGTGCGTGACTAATAGGGTTTTTGTGTTACTGGGAGCAGCTTGTGAGTTACTAATAGGGTTTTTGTGTTACTGGGAGCAGCTTGTGAGTTACTAATAGGGTTTTTGTGTTACTGGGAGCAGCTTGTGCGTGACTAATAGGGTTTTTGTGTTACTGGGAGCAGCTTGTGAGTTACTAATAGGGTTTTTGTGTAACTGGGAGCAGCTTGTGCGTGACTAATAGGGTTTTTGTGTTACTGGGAGCAGCTTGTGCGTGACTAATAGGGTTTTTGTGTAACTGGGAGCAGCTTGTGCGTGACTAATAGGGTTTTTGTGTAACTGGGAGCAGCTTGTGAGTTACTAATCGGGTTTTTGTGTTACTGGGAGCAGCTTGTGTGTTACTAATAGGGTTTTTGTGTAACTGCGAGCAGCTTGTGCGTGACTAATCGGGTTTTTGTGTAACTGGGAGCAGCTTGTGAGTTACTAATCGGGCTTTTGTGTTACTGGGAGCAGCTTGTGCGTGACTAATAGGGTTTTTGTGTAACTGCGAGCAGCTTGTGCGTGACTAATAGGGTTTTTGTGTAACTGGGAGCAGCTTGTGAGTGACTAATAGGGTTTTTGTGTTACTGGGAGCAGCTTGTGCGTGACTAATAGGGTTTTTGTGTGACTGGGAGCAGCTTATGTGTTACTAATAGGGTTTTTGTGTTACTGGGAGCAGCTTGTGCGTGACTAATAGGGTTTTTGTGTTACTGGGAGCAGCTTGTGAGTTACTAATAGGGCTTTTGTGTAACTGGGAGCAGCTTGTGTGTTACTAATAGGGTTTTTGTGTTACTGGGAGCAGCTTGTGTGTTACTAATAGGGTTTTTGTGTGACTGGGAGCAGCTTGTGAGTTACTAATAGGGTTTTTGTGTAACTGGGAGCAGCTTGTGTGTTACTAATAGGGTTTTTGTGTAACTGGGAGCAGCTTGTGCGTGACTAATAGGGTTTTTGTGTTACTGGGAGCAGCTTGTGTGTTACTAATAGGGTTTTGTGTAACTGGGAGCAGCTTGTGAGTGACTAATAGGGTTTTTGTGTTACTGGGAGCAGCTTGTGCGTGACTAATAGGGTTTTTGTGTTACTGGGAGCAGCTTGTGAGTTACTAATAGGGTTTTTGTGTTACTGGGAGCAGCTTGTGTGTTACTAATAGGGTTTTGTGTAACTGGGAGCAGCTTGTGAGTTACTAATAGGATTTTTTTTGTGTAACTGGGAGCAGCTTGTGTGTTACTAATAGGGTTTTTGTGTAACTGGGAGCAGCTTGTGAGTTACTAATAGGGTTTTTGTGTAACTGGGAGCAGCTTGTGTGTTACTAATAGGGTTTTGTGTAACTGGGAGCAGCTTGTGCGTGACTAATAGGGGTTTTGTGTTACTGGGAGCAGCTTGTGAGTTACTAATAGGGTTTTTGTGTAACTGGGAGCAGCTTGTATGTTACTAATAGGGTTTTTGTGTAACTGGGAGAAGCTTGTGTGTTACTAATAGGGTTTTTGTGTAACTGGGAGCAGCTTGTGCGTGACTAATAGGGTTTTTTTGTGACTGGGAGCAGCTTGTGAGTTACTAATAGGGCTTTTGTGTTACTGGGAGCAGCTTGTGCGTGACTAATAGGGTTTTTGTGTGACTGGGAGCAGCTTGTGAGTTACTAATAGGGTTTTTGTGTGACTGGGAGCAGCTTGTGTGTTACTAATAGGGTTTTTGTGTTACTGGGAGCAGCTTGTGTGTTACTAATAGGGTTTTTGTGTGACTGGGAGCAGCTTGTGTGTTACTAATAGGGTTTTGTGTGACTGGGAGCAGCTTGTGTGTTACTAATAGGGTTTTTGTTTGACTGGGAGCAGCTTGTGAGTTACTAATAGGGTTTTTGTGTGACTGGGAGCAGCTTGTGCGTGACTAATAGGGTTTTTGTGTTATTGGGAGCAGCTTGTGTGTTACTAATAGGGTTTTTGTGTGACTGGGAGCAGCTTGTGAGTTACTAATAGGGTTTTTGTGTAACTGGGAGCAGCTTGTGTGTTACTAATAGGGTTTTTGTGTAACTGGGAGCAGCTTGTGTGTGACTAATAGGGTTTTTGTGTTACTGGGAGCAGCTTGTGTGTTACTAATAGGGTTTTGTGTAACTGGGAGCAGCTTGTGCGTGACTAATAGGGGTTTTGTGTTACTGGGAGCAGCTTGTGAGTTACTAATAGGGTTTTTGTGTAACTGGGAGCAGCTTGTGCGTGACTAATAGGGGTTTTGTGTTACTGGGAGCAGCTTGTGAGTTACTAATAGGGTTTTGTGTAACTGGGAGCAGCTTGTGTGTTACTAATAGGGTTTTGTGTTACTGGGAGCAGCTTGTGTGTTACTAATAGGTTTTTGTGTTACTGGGAGCAGCTTGTGTGTTACTAATAGGGTTTTTGTGTTACTGGGAGCAGCTTGTGTGTTACTAATAGGGTTTTGTGTAACTGCGAGCAGCTTGTGCGTGACTAATAGGGTTTTTGTGTAACTGGGAGCAGCTTGTGAGTGACTAATAGGGTTTTTGTGTTACTGGGAGCAGCTTGTGCGTGACTAATAGGGTTTTTGTGTGACTGGGAGCAGCTTGTGAGTTACTAATAGGGTTTTTGTGTTACTGGGAGCAGCTTGTGCGTGACTAATATGGTTTTTGTGTTACTGGGAGCAGCTTGTGAGTTACTAATAGGGTTTTTGTGTAACTTGGAGCAGCTTGTGTGTTACTAATAGGGTTTTTGTGTAACTTGGAGCAGCTTGTGTGTTACTAATAGGGTTTTTGTGTCACTGGGAGCAGCTTGCGAGTTACTAATAGGGTTTTTGTGTCACTGGGAGCAGCTTGCGAGTTACTAATAGGGTTTTTGTGTAACTGGGAGCAGCTTGTGTGTTACTAATAGGGTTTTTGTGTAACGTTGAGCAGCTTGTGCGTGACTAATAGGGTTTTTGTGTAACTGGGAGCAGCTTGTGAGTGACTAATAGGGTTTTTGTGTTACTGGGAGCAGCTTGTGCGTGACTAATAGGGTTTTTGTGTTACTGGGAGCAGCTTGTGTGTTACTAATAGGGTTTTGTGTAACTGGGAGCAGCTTGTGAGTTACTAATATGATTTTTGTGTAACTGGGAGCAGCTTGTGAGTTACTAATAGGGTTTTTGTGTAACTGGGAGCAGCTTGTGTGTTACTAATAGGGTTTTTGTGTAACTTGGAGCAGCTTGTGTGTGACTAATAGGGTTTTTGTGTAACTGGGAGCAGCTTGTGTGTTACTAATAGGGTTTTTGTGTAACTGGGAGCAGCTTGTGTGTTACTAATAGGGTTTTTGTGTAACTGGGAGCAGCTTGTGAGTTACTAATAGGGTTTTTGTGTAACTTGGAGCAGCTTGTGTGTGACTAATAGGGTTTTTGTGTAACTGGGAGGAGCTTGTGAGTTACTAATAGGGTTTTTGTGTAACTGGGAGCAGCTTGTGTGTTACTAATAGGGTTTTTGTGTTACTGGGAGCAGCTTGTGTGTTACTAATAGGGTTTTTCTGTGACTGGGAGCAGCTTGTGTGTTACTAATAGGGCTTTTGTGTTACTGGGAGCAGCTTGTGCGTGACTAATAGGGTTTTTGTGTTACTGGGAGCAGCTTGTGTGTTACTAATAGGGCTTTTGTGTTACTGGGAGCAGCTTGTGTGTTACTAATAGGGTTTTTGTGTTACTGGGAGCAGCTTGTGTGTTACTAATAGGGTTTTTGTGTTACTGGGAGCAGCTTGTGAGTTACTAATAGGGTTTTTGTGTAACTGGGAGCAGCTTGTGCGTGACTAATAGGGTTTTTTTGGTGACTGGGAGCAGCTTGTGAGTTACTAATAGGGTTTTTGTGTGACTGGGAGCAGCTTGTGTGTTACTAATAGGGTTTTTGTGTTACTGGGAGCAGCTTGTGTGTTACTAATAGGGTTTTTCTGTGACTGGGAGCAGCTTGTGTGTTACTAATAGGGTTTTTGTGTGACTGGGAGCAGCTTGTGAGTTACTAATAGGGTTTTTGTGTGACTGGGAGCAGCTTGTGCGTGACTAATAGGGTTTTTGTGTTACTGGGAGCAGCTTGTGTGTTACTAATAGGGTTTTTGTGTGACTGGGAGCAGCTTGTGCGTGACTAATAGGGTTTTTGTGTTACTGGGAGCAGCTTGTGCGTGACTAATAGGGTTTTTGTGTGACTGGGAGCAGCTTGTGCGTGACTAATAGGGTTTTTGTGTTACTGGGAGCAGCTTGTGAGTTACTAATAGGGTTTTTGTGTGACTGGGAGCAGCTTGTGCGTGACTAATAGGGTTTTTGTGTTACTGGGAGCAGCTTGTGCGTGACTAATAGGGTTTTTGTGTGACTGGGAGCAGCTTGTGAGTTACTATAGGGTTTTTGTGTAACTGGGAGCAGCTTGTGAGTTACTAATAGGGTTTTTGTGTTACTGGGAGCAGCTTGTGTGTTACTAATAGGGTTTTTGTGTTACTGGGAGCAGCTTGTGAGTTACTAATAGGGTTTTTGTGTGACTGGGAGCAGCTTGTGTGTTACTAATAGGGTTTTTGTGTAACTGGGAGCAGCTTGTGAGTTACTAATAGGGTTTTTGTGTTACTGGGAGCAGCTTGTGTGTTACTAATAGGGTTTTTGTGTTACTGGGAGCAGCTTGTGTGTTACTAATAGGGTTTTTGTGTGACTGGGAGCAGCTTGTGAGTGACTAATAGGGTTTTTGTGTGACTGGGAGCAGCTTGTGAGTTACTAATAGGGTTTTTGTGTGACTGGGAGCAGCTTGTGCGTGACTAATAGGGTTTTTGTGTTACTGGGAGCAGCTTGTGTGTTACTAATAGGGTTTTTGTGTAACTGGGAGCAGCTTGTGTGTGACTAATAGGGTTTTTGTGTAACTGGGAGCAGCTTGTGTGTTACTAATAGGGTTTTTGTGTAACTGGGAGCAGCTTGTGCGTGACTAATAGGGTTTTTGTGTGACTGGGAGCAGCTTGTGTGTTACTAATAGGGTTTTTGTGTAACTGGGAGCAGCTTGTGTGTGACTAATAGGGTTTTTTTGTTACTGGGAGCAGCTTGTGTGTGACTAATAGGGTTTTGTGTAACTGGGAGCAGCTTGTGTGTTACTAATAGGGTTTTGTGTAACTGGGAGCAGCTTGTGAGTTACTAATAGGGTTTTGTGTTACTGGGAGCAGCTTGTGAGTTACTAATAGGGTTTTTGTGTTACTGGGAGCAGCTTGTGTGTTACTAATAGGGTTTTTGTGTTACTGGGAGCAGCTTGTGAGTTACTAATAGGCTTTTGTGTAACTGGGAGCAGCTTGTGTGTTACTAATAGGGTTTTTGTGTAACTGGGAGCAGCTTGTGAGTTACTAATAGGCTTTTGTGTAACTGGGAGCAGCTTGTGTGTTACTAATAGGGTTTTTGTGTTACTGGGAGCAGCTTGTGTTACTAATAGGGTTTTTGTGTAACTGGGAGCAGCTTGTGTGTTACTAATAGGGGTTTTGTGTAACTGGGAGCAGCTTGTGTGTTACTAATAGGGTTTTTGTGTGACTGAGAGCAGCTTGTGTGTTACTAATAGGGTTTTTGTGTGACTGGGAGCAGCTTGTGTTACTAATAGGGTTTTTGTGTTACTGGGAGCAGCTTGTGTGTTACTAATAGGGTTTTTGTGTAACTGGGAGCAGCTTGTGTGTTACTAATAGGGTTTTTGTGTGACTGGGAGCAGCTTGTGTTACTAATAGGGTTTTTGTGTTACTGGGAGCAGCTTGTGTGTTACTAATAGGGTTTTTGTGTGACTGAGAGCAGCTTGTGCGTTACTAATAGGGTTTTTGTGTGACTGAGAGCAGCTTGTGCGTTACTAATAGGGTTTTTGTGTAACTGGGAGCAGCTTGTGAGTTACTAATACGTTTTTGTGTTACTGGGAGCAGCTTGTGCGTGACTAATAGGGTTTTTGTGTTACTGGGAGCAGCTTGTGCGTTACTAATAGGGTTTTTGTGTGACTGGGAGCAGCTTGTGCGTGACTAATAGGGTTTTTGTGTAACTGGGAGCAGCTTGTGCGTTGCTAATACGGTTTTTGTGTAACTGGGAGCAGCTTGTGCGTTACTAATAGGGTTTTTGTGTGACTGGGAGCAGCTTGTGAGTTACTAATACGTTTTTGTGTGACTGGGAGCAGCTTGTGCGTGACTAATAGGGTTTTTGTGTAACTGGGAGCAGCTTGTGCGTTGCTAATACGGTTTTTGTGTAACTGGGAGCAGCTTGTGCGTTACTAATAGGGTTTTTGTGTGACTGGGAGCAGCTTGTGCGTTACTAATAGGGTTTTTGTGTGACTGGGAGCAGCTTGTGCGTGACTAATAGGGTTTTTGTGTTACTGGGAGCAGCTTGTGCGTGACTAATAGGGTTTTTGTGTAACTGGGAGCAGCTTGTGAGTTACTAATAGGGTTTTTGTGTAACTGGGAGCAGCTTATGCGTGACTAATAGGGTTTTTGTGTAACTGGGAGCAGCTTGTGCGTGACTAATAGGGTTTTTGTGTTACTGGGAGCAGCTTGTGCGTGACTAGTAGGGTTTTTGTGTTACTGGGAGCAGCTTGTGCATTACTGGTTGGGGTTTTTTCCCCATTCCCAGTTACCGAATTGGGAAAACTGATTAAAAAACGGTTACCGGTTTTCAACGTTCACATCAATACATTTGACCTGTTTAGCTTCTAAACTGAGAAACGAACGGAGCTGCCAAGCAGTGGAATGCTTAGCGCGCTACAATACAGAGGTTCGATCTATCGGCGCGGCAGTTGAAACAATGGGGGAAGTTAATTTAACATCTCCAACCAGGGTACTCTGCACCGTTACCAAATAACCCGGTTTTGTTTGGTGGGGTGAAGTGTGGGTAACGCCAACCTCTTCCAACACGTCTGGTGAGCATGCAGGAGTTCGACCAAATAACCATCCACAGCTCCATCTAGCGTCGCTCTTCCGCCAGCACTTGCAGAGTTGCGCCTTTACATGAGGCTGCTGTAGTGGTGGCTGCCGTGCTAATGATGGCTCCGAGTGTGACATTGCAAGTGTTGGGCGCATTTTATGAAAAGTAAAATTTTTAATATACGCTCCAAGCGTGGTGGTGTTTCATTCAGACGCTGTCTCCCCGACAGACCTGGTCTTCACCTGAGGACGGCTGATTGCGTTGTGGCCGAAACGTCGTGAGAATTATTTTATTATGTTTCATTTTTATTATTTTATTATTTCCCTTTAACGTGACTTTACCGAAAGAACCAAGAAGATGAATCCCTGCAGTCACGAAAGCTTTAAATCGAAATTTTTATTGTAGTTTATGAAGCGATTTTTTTCTTCTTTTGCATATGCGTCAAGATGATGCAAGAGGTTTAAAACTGGAACTTCAACTGAAACTTTAACTGGAACTTTAACTGGAACTGGTGACGTTTAGACACAAAATGTTACTCGTGAAAATATTGGTGTCGTGAATTGCGGCCATTCAGGGTGGTAATTGGCGCCCGATGCAGTCACCCACGCTGTAATAATTAATTAATCACCAGAGCTCTCTCACACAGAGCGAGGCCTGCATAAAACACATCAGCAAGTAATAACATCTTGTGACAAAAATGGAACAGGCGCGCTACGATCAGCGGGAGAGAGAGAGCGGTCGTGCACGGCAACTGGAGGCGTTTCACTTTTTTCTCAAGGGGCCGTCCATAAATGACGTCAAGCACCTAGGGGGGGGGGGGGGGTGGTCAGACATTTGTGACGATGTGTGACAAGGGGGGGGGGGGTGCTTTGAGAAATGTGACGTCACGTCAAAATGCGCAAATTTAAATAAATATAGACAACACGTTCTAATAATAGGGTTTTTTCCCTTTTTTCTGGCAACAAAACTTAAACCTTTTTACAAGGATTCATGTCTGCATTAACCACAATACTTGCAGTCAAAATGCAAACAAAAAACACACTATGATAATATATGCATTGTCCTTGAAACTGATTGGTCCACACGTTCTACTTAATTAAATATACTTTTTAATAAGTGTTTTCTCCTACAACATCAGAGTGCAGCGCCACATTAAATGCACACTACAATGACAATAGTTTAAAGCGATTGGAAGCATGTTTTATTTTTGGGGGGGCAGAGCTTTGTGACGTCATATTTGAGGGGGCGTCTGACCTTTTGTGACGCCGTGTGACGAAAAGGGGGGTCAAAATCGTCCAAAATCGCGTGACGTCATTTATGGACGGCCCCCAACTCTAAAGTATCTCCCGCCGATGACGACGATGCTTCCTCCTCCGTGTTTTGTCAATCGGGACGTTGAGTCGACCGTCCCCTGGTTCTGTTTGGCCATGTTTGTTTGTTGTAGTACAGAGTTAGACTGATGGCCTTAATCTAAGTTGTCTTGTGGTTGTTGTTGTTTGACTTGCATCCCACTGGGATATTTGCACACAGCATTGGTGTACGGTGCTTTTTCTGCAATATTTTGCTGTCTTTTCTTGGATTTTCTGTTTGCACTTAGTCACATAGTCACTTTAAGATGTTTTCTTGTTTATGTTTTTGTTTTTTGTTTGTTGCGGTTGCACCCGATTCAAGAGCCGAATGGCTCACAGGGCTACACCTAATCAATTAACTTGAACTTGTCCTGGGTGGTGACCACAGTCGCCGCACACTGCCGGAGAGTTCATTTATTTATTTCCCATTTTCCTAGGTTTTTTCGGTAAAGTCACGTAGGTAAAAAATGAAAATTAATAAAAGTAAAATAAAAATACAATAAAAATCACGACGTTTCGGAGGCAACACAAGCTTCCGTCTTCAGGTGGAACCGTCACAGCACGATTGCTGTTTACAGGTGGAACCGTCACAGCACGATAGCTGAATACAGCTATCGTGCTGTGACGGTTCCACCTGAAGACGGAAGCTTGTGTTGCCTCCAAAACGTCGTGATTTTTATTTTATTTTTATTAATTTAAATTTTTTACCTACGTGACTTTACCGAAAAAACCTAAGAATATGAATCATTGCAGTCACGAAAGCTTCAAATCTAGAATTATTTATTTCCCATCTGTGCGTCGTCGCCACCGAGTCGAACCGCATCTGCTGCTGCTGCCACGGCTTGCGTAGTGGATGCGGCTCAGGGGTTGTGGCCCCCCGTGATCCTCGTCAGAGATCTGAGCCCAGGGAACTTCTGCGTCGCCGGCTCTTTCGCGACGAGCAGTTCGTTGGTGACTTCTTGTGAACTTCATTCAGCTTTTCCCAGCTTCATCATCCCCAGGGTGATGGCGCGTGGGTCCAAGCGAGCTCGCTGCGCGACTTCTCGCGGCGGCGGTGGGGAGGGATGCTGTTGAGATGCTCCTGGGGGCCGTCCATAAATGACGTCACGCGATTTTGGACGATTTTTGACCTCCCCCCCCCCCCTCGTTACACGACGTCACAAAAAGTCAGACGCCCCCCTTTAAATATGACGTCACAAAGCTCTGCCCCCCCCCACCGCCAAAAAAAATAAAACATGCTTCAAATCGTTTAAAACTACAGTATTGCCATTGTAGTGCATATTTAATGCGGCGCTGCACTCTGATGTTGTAGGAGATAACATTTATACTGGTAGGAACGAAGTGGACCAGACCACCAATAGATTATATCGTCCGTCCGTCCGTCCGTGTATCAACATCGACCCCTACTGCAAACACTTGGCAGGACCCTACAAAAACCTTTTGACTCAGTGGGGCTTTCCTGGCTTAACAAGTGTAATAATACATGATGTTTATATTCTTTGGTTATTCGTTCCTACCAGCCCACCCCGCAGGGTCCTGTTTAAAAAGTCGATTTAATTAAGTAGAACGTGTTGTCTATATTTATTTAAAGTTGCGCATTTTGATGTGACGTCACATTTCTCAACCCCACCCCCTCGTCACAAATGTCTGACCCCCCCCCCCCATAACTGCGTGACGTCATTTATGGACGGCCCAGGCGGGGGGGGGGGGCTCGTGCAGGGCCGGGATACAAGGCACGTGATCCGCTCTGATACCACGTGGGGTCAGAGCGGTCACGCGCAGCCGGTGGTCATCAAGCAGCGAGACTGACCGTGGGAAGGGGGCTGACGGGAGACTCGTCCTTAACTAAGAACGTTAGCACTGGGGATGCAAAGGCGGACGTGCCGTCAAACCACCGCCTCCTGCTGACCATCTCAGCCGGTCCTCTGTCGGCCCCTAGCGTTTTGGGAATGTCAAAGTGCAGCGCCACATTAAATTCTAATAATAGGGGTTTTCCCCTTTTTTCTGGCAACAAAACTGAAACCTTTTTACAAGGATTCATGTCTGCATTAACCACAATACTTGCAGTCAAAATGCAAACAAAAAACACACTATGATAATATATGCATTGTCCTTGAAACCGATTGGTCCACACGTTCTACTTAATTAAATATACTTTTTAATACGTGTTTTCTCCTACAACATCAGAGTGCAGCGCCACATTAAATACGCACTACAATGACAATAGTTCAAAGCGATTTGAAGCATGTTTTATTTTTGGGGGAGGGGGCAAAGCTTTGTGACGTCATATTTGAGAGGGGGTCTGACTTTTTGTGACGCCGTGTGACGAAGGGGGAGGGGGGTCAAAAATCGCCCAAAATCGCGTGACGTCATTTATGGACGGCCCCTTGGTGATAATCCGCTCCTGGATTTCACACTGTTATCTCTTCTCCAGTCTCTATATAAGCCGGTATTAACACTTCATTTACAACCAGTGTAAAGGATAATCCACTCCTGGTTTAAACACCATATTCTGAAGGCTATTATTGGGTTTTATCACTCCACAATCCATACTCCACCCTAAAGCTCTCCGCCTGGTTTTATATTTGTGTTATTATTGCATCTTCATGCCTGGGTCCACGAACGGCCAAGACAGTGCTGTAAACGTACCAGGATCCATGCGCGATAAATACGCTCCGGGATCGAAACGCGACGAATCCGCTCCGGGCTCCAGACTCTGGAAATCCGCTCCGGGCTCCAGATTGTTAAAATCTGCTCCGGGCTCCAGATTCTAGGAGTGCGCTCCGGGCTTCAGACTCTGGGAGTTTGCTCCGGGCTCCAGGCTCTGGGAATCCGCTCCGGGCTCCAGATTGTTAAAATCTGCTCCGGGTTCCAGATTCTAAGAGTGCGCTCCGGGCTTCAGACTCTGGGAGTTTGCTCCGGGCTCCAGGCTCTGGGAATCCGCTCCGGGCACCAAATTGTTAAAATCTGCTCCGGGCTCCAGAATCTAGGATTCCGCTCCAGGCTTCAGACTATGGGAGTTTGCTCCGGGTTCCAGGCTCTGGGAATCCGCTCCGGGGTCCAGATTTTTTTTAATCCGCTCCGGGCTCCATACTCTGAAAATCCGTTCCGGGCTTCAGACTCTGGGAATTTGCTCCGCGCACCAGGCTCTGGGAATCCGCTCCAGGATACACGAGCTGGAGATCCGCTCCGGGATCAGGCTCTGCCCACGCGGTCGCGTCGGCTTTGTGCATAAAGGAGGAGTCGTGTGGATGAGACAGCGAGACACGGAGACACAAAGACACAGGGACAAGGAGACTCAGGGACACAGAGACACGAGGGCGAGCGAGAGGTATCGTCATCCCCATCACCATCAGCACCATCAGCACGAATCAGCACCATCAGCACCATCAGCATCATCACCATCACATGCCGTACACCCCTTCATTGTCAACCGGCTGCTCGGGGAGCTCGTTGGGATGGCACCCGCGATGCCGGGGCGAGTGTGAGTGGCGGATACGTGAGGTGATGGTGATGATGATGCTGATGTGTGGGTGAGGGTTCGCTGAGTGAGGTGTTGTCTTTGTTATTGGATGAATGCGGCTGAATTTGCTGTAATTGCACTCCCAAGAATGCCGTGGTGCCGATGGGTGGACTTGTTATTTTGTATGTGGATATGTTGACGGGGACGGGTTGGCTTGTCTGCTGATCTATGTTGTTATTTTAAGGGTGATGGCATGGGGGTGAGCGTGTGCGCTAGAGGATGTTGTTGTTGTGGTGATGGTGAGGAAGCGGAGGAGGATGGGGTTGAGTCTAGGGGGTGTGACGGGGGGAGGGGGTCCCGGTTGAGGGGATGTGACGGGGGGGGGTCCCGGTGTGAGGGGATGGGGGGGGGTCCCGGTGTGAGGGGATGTGACGGGGGGGGGGGGTCCCGGTGTGAGGGGATGTGACGGGGGGGGGGGGGTCTCGGTGTGAGGGGATGTGACGGGGGGGGGGGGGTCTCGGTATGAGGGGGTGTGACGGGGGGGGGTCCCGGTGTGAGAGGATGGGAGGGGGTCCCGGTGTGAGGGGATGTAACGGGGGGGGGGGGGGGGGGTCAGGGTGATGGTGGTGTGAGTGTTGGGTGATGGTGGTGTGGGTGTTAGGTGATGGTGGTGTGAGTGTTGGGTGATGGTGGTGTGAGTGTTGGGTGATGGTGGAGAAAGGTGATGTCTTGGTGGGTCTCTACAGTATGGAGGTCCGGGTGAGTGACCGTGAGATGGCTTGTGAGGGACAGGGTGAGAGGGTGAGGATTTCAGGGTTGGGGTGAGGGGTGAGTTTGAGGGTGAGGTGATGAGGGCGGAGTTTCGAGGGTTTGAGAATGAGTCGTGATGGTGAGCGGATTTTAGGGTGACGTGGAAAGCGTGAAGATTCCGGTTGAACGGTGAGGTGAGGAGGGTGTAAGGGTTTAAAGGTGAGGGGATGAGGATATAAGAAGTGAGGGTTTGAGAGTGAGGGAAAGGATTTGAGGGCGAGGTGATGATGGTGAGGGAGTGAGCGGCGAGGGCCTGTAGGTGAGTGGGGTGTGTTAGGCCTATCGCAGAGGTCGCAACCCGATACCCGGCTACCCGTACCCGGCCGGGTACGGGTAGCCGTTTGCGACCCTGGTACGGCCGGGTACGGGTAGGCCGTGAGTCACTGGTGAGTAGCCGTTTGTCACTCGTTTCGGGTAGGGTACGGGTAGGGAACGGGTACCCGTACGGGTACCCATTTGCGACCCTGGTGCGGCCGGGTACGGGTAAGGAATCAAAACCCGTTTGCAACCTCTGGCCTATCGTGGTTCTCACCCAGCAATTAACTTTATGAGATTCGAGGTTTCCGTTTCATTCAAAAGTGAAGTTTTTGTGTGTCTCTTTTTGACATCATTACTACGTGTTGTATATCTGTTAGTTTTCTGCCTTGTCAGTATCCTTTAATTTGCCCCAATTAGCCTGAACTTATTAGTAGCATACAATTAACACGTTATTAGCATCAGTCGTTGATTTTTACGTGCACGTTTCATGTATCATGAGCCTTAAGAAGCAATATTAATCAGACTCTACGCATCGCGACGTCCCTGGCATGAGATATGAGGGTGGGGGGGTGAGGGTGGGAGAATGTTGGTCATGGTTGTTAGTGTGATGGACTTTGAGTGTTAGAATGGGGTGAGTGTGAAGGTGAGTGTGAAGGTGAGTGTGTGAACTTAACAGCAATTGCAGCGGGCGACGAGACGTTTCATGGAACATAAAACCGCAGTCGTGCAATATCACCACAGCCTCCTGGCAAGTGGACAAAATGAGAGAAACATAGTAGTAGGTTTTTACCCTTTAAACTGGTACAAAAACTGACACCTCTATACAAGGCATCATGTTTGCAATAACCACAACACAAGCAGTCAAAATGCAAACAAAAAGAAGCAACGCTGATGATGATAATGATATGCACTGTCCTTGAAGTTGATTGGTCCACACCCGAGATAACTTTTCTTAGAGCCTAGTCTCCATTGGTGTGGGACCAGTTTAAAGAGTAAAAACCTACTACTATATTTTGCCACTGGTAAAGGAGATGTCTCATAATGAGAGAAACATCTCTGCCTCACTGGCCCATAACGGTATCATCAACCGTGATGAATCCACTGCTGGCACTACCTCGATATCCCGAAACCTCTTCTTGGTTCTTTCGGTAAAGTCACGTAGAAGGGAAGTAATACAATAATAAAAATAAAACATAATAAAATAATTCTCACGACGTTTCGGCCACAACTCAGGTGAAGACCAGGTCTTCACCTGAGGTCTTCACCTGAGGACGGCTGCTTGCGTTGTGGCCGAAACGTCATGAGAATTATTTTATTGTTTTATTTTTATTATTTTATTACTTCCCTTCTACGTGACTTTACCGAAAGAACCAAGAAGATGAATCCCTGCAGTCACGAAAGCTTTAAATCGAAATCCCGAAACCTCTTCACCACATTGCCCCGCGTTGTCTCATGAGCACGTGAACTCCTGACGGGTTCATCAGAGGCCCTTGAGGGTGACCTCCATGACCTGTGGCGGTGCCGTGCGCGTGCACACATGTTGTCATTCGCGTCATGCACGTGCGGCCGCACCCTCCCGCTCGCCTCGTGGTGCCCGGCGCGTGCCCAGCTGTGCCGTCACCTCGTTGCAAAAGCACGACACGTAATCCTCTTTGCGCGTGAGCGACGGTCGTCACCTCTGTCCCCATGCCCTTTTTGAGGCTGTTGACGCGCGCCGTAGGGACAAACCGGCATCACTCCGTGTCGGGCGCCGTGTGGAGGGCCCCACCGACGGCTACTTTGCCGTGGCCTCCAGAAAGGATCAGTGACTCGCTCAAAAATGGAGTCGTTCAGGTGAGCGAGGTGCTGCTCGTGGGAAATTCAGGAGCGAGTGGACTCCGTGGTCTGTGGTCCTCTGTGGAGACGCTGGGTCTTGCCATGAGAGTGTGGTATTTCCACTGCTGGCTCAGGCCACCAGTGGAGTGAGGGATGCTCCTCCCCATGCTTGTGTGAGCAGCGAGATACTGTACGAACTTAATCTGGTAACAGGCTGGCCCATATTTGTGTCCATGTATGGTTGGCATGTTTTTTTTCTCCTCGCTAACGTCCCACACTGAGATCTGTTATGTCTTCCCAGAGAAATCTTGAGTCCTGTTTGTCTACACTGTTATACAAATGGTTAAAGGAAATTGTGTAATCTGTGAGCATTATTTTCAAATTAATCCCAGTCGTGTTAGTAAACAAGGTAACCATAGACCGTTGTCAAGTTTCGCTTTCGGTGAGCCTCATCAGCAATGTACGGCTTCACAAAAGTTTGCCACGGGGGTTTTCGGAAGTCACGTGCAAAAATATCCACCCATGAACAATATGGGGCCCAAAGATTTTAGTTTCAGTGTTGTGTAGACAGTTCTCAAATAAAGTCTCTCTGCTGATTTTATTGCGTGGTTGTTATACAACATTCTCAACAACAAAAAGGCGCCAGTCTTTAGCACAGCTGGCGCTGTAAGAGACGGTTGTAATTTAATCGCACAAATCCAGCAACATTTTTCAAATTTCGAGTTTAGGCTGCGGCGTTGGCACAACATGGCCAGCTTATGTGAGTGACGATAACAATGTTAACTGAAAACGATGCAAAGCTAACATGCGTCTGTTTGCTCGGCATTATCTCCGTGGCATAGCAGATGGGGCCGCCTGCTATACACGGTGGCTAGGTCGGTGACACTGTCGTTTGACATTATCTCGAGTTCAGAGATCTTGCTGATTTGCTGGTCGCTGACCGCACAGCTTGCCCACCCATTAACTGCCTGCCCAACTGCCCCTGCCTGATAACATGTTTGTATGTGCAAGCCTGACCAATGACACACCTAATGTCGGAACCAGTCCAGAGTTTGCTTGTGTTGAAACCACTGCTGCTGAAATCATGCGTGTCCAGAAGACAGACCGTGTGACTGATGAGATGTGTAAAACATACTTTCATGTTGTGTGTCGAGGCACCGAGATATGGTATTTGGAGGCGATGTATTGCCCGCTTGTATATTTAGCTACTTAAAGTCTCCACGGCGACGCTGACGATTATTTTGTCATCATTTATGGTCAAGAGCAGGCTTGACACGGAATGTGCAGGCCAAACTACGAGTGCGTGACATACTGTACATACACACAGGCTGTGTGGCTTACAGCTCGGCCCGTCTGGCACGAGTTTGATCTTCATCATCGACTTGGCCGGGGCAGCATGGCGGCAACGCGTTCGACGCTCGTTGCGGAGGTTTGCGGGTGGAATCTGTGAGGCCGCCTTGGTTATTACTGCGGATGTAGTAACCGTAAAAAATGCGCGGTCAACTTCACAGTGGATCTTTAATATCCTGTGATGTCATTTTGAAACGACGTAGCTCATTGTGGTCCAAATTTTCTAAGTAAATAAAAATTACCCGCAAATTACTGATCTGGGAAGCACGGCGGCACCTTCGTTCGTGATTGCCTTGCGCTATAAGCCTGGCACAAATACCGAATGCTCTCGTTATTATCATGTTGCTTGTGAACAAATCTGAGTCTACGGCTGGAGGGCGCTGCCACCGTGACCTCGCTGTGACATCATTCGGAGTTCAAGTAATTCCTGTGACACGGGAAGACCGGGGAGCGGCGTCTGTGGGGATGTCACAGGAACCGCCCCATCCCTGCGAGCGCCCTCTCACTGCTGCAGCGCGGCGAGGCAGGCAGCTCACTAAGCAACCTACCCACCTGTACAGGCCTTCCGTCAACTCCACTGCTGGATGAGGAGCTCTCCCGCACAGTGTGGGTTGTGAGACTGATCTGACCATACCTTACATTCAGGGCAACAGCCCTTCTTCATAGCACATACAAATGACCGCCTTTTGAAGAAGGGTTATTACCAAAAGTGTTGCCTATTGTATATTTTTCAATTAAGGCCGCAGCGTTATTGGTGAACGTGTTGAGTTTTTTGCTTTAGTCAGTGCGGATTAGTTGAGGTAGGGAGCATAGACACTGGAGCATAGAAGTACAATACAACAATGGTTTTGCTCCCCTGTCCTCTGCTGCCCACAACGTATGCCCCAGATGAATCTATAGGACTTTTTTGGTCACCCATCCAGGCACGATCCAGGCTCAACCCCCACTTAGCTTCTGAGATCCTGACGAATTTGGGCCCAGTTCGGCTGATATTAACCAAGATTCTCATGCACAGGATAATGTCATGAGAACCTCGCCCTATTGCCTCTCCTCCTCCCACACACCGCGGCTCTCGCACCCCAGGGAGGTAATGGCGCTGCATCGCTGTTATTATTATTATTTAAGTCCCATCAGCCGCATCATCTTCTGGGAGAGTGCACGGTATCAGCAGTGCTGGTTCAACACAAGCAAACTCTGGACCAATTTCGACTTTCATTGTCTTGGAGCCAGGCTCGCTTGAACCAATGCTGGTGGAACAGCCAGATGTTTCCAGGTAAGGACCCCCTCTGTTAGATATGTGTCCTGACGTGATGGCACGTGGGCCCTGTGCCTTTGACAGATTGGTTCCTGCACCTAATGGCACGGAGGGTCGTGATTGGTAGACCTGGGAGGTTCCACCCCCAGCGATTTGATCAATTGCCGCAATTGAAAACAATATACCAATTGTTGCACACCTTGTAATTATGGCGGTGCAAAATCCAAACGTAAGCAAACGCAGTTCAAAACAGGAACTCCTTGTAAACAGGCAGGCGGTGGCTTATTGGCATTGGTGCACATTCAGTAACACATTGTCCCACATGCACGCGCTAATCGCATTGGCACATCTGACCTATATTTAGATGGCTGCCACAATAAAGGATGCTGGGTGGATGAGGAGTTTACCTCTTGAGCCAGCACCACTGACGTCATCGGCTCAAGCAGAGGTGGCAAAGCCTCTCCTTCAGCCTTGGCAGATGTCCCCCCCACCCCCCATGTGTTGTAGGCTAATCTGGGGCCTCCAGGACATAAATAATTACAATATGTATCAGCACTGTTGTTGCTGCTGAACAGTCGAGTGCCTCCGTCTCATCACGTATCTCTCGGTATCTCTCTCCACGTCGCTCTGCATCTCCGTATCTATGTCCTTGTGTCTGTGTGCCTGTCTCCATGGGTCAACTTACTGCCTGCCTGCTGACTCCCATCCCATTGCCCCACCCACTTCTACCCCATAGCTCCACCACCTTCCATCCCATTGACGCATATACATCAGGCCATATACATTAGATCAACATCTGTGATGAATATCTGAACCGGTCCTGGGCCTCCCCAAGGTCGATTCAGCTTTAAATGAGTACCTGGTGAGGTGTGTAAATATCAGCACTGGGGAGACAATGGTGGCCGGGCGTGGTGTTGGCCGCCCACCTCCTCGTGTGCCGTGCAGACCTTCGTAGGCGCTGGCTAACAGCACTTGCCCCAACAGTCTGTTAAGGCCATAGGGTGGGATCATTTTACTGGTAGGAACCTCCTGGTTACACCAGCCCACAGGGGATTATTGTGTCCGTCCGTCCATCATGCGTCCAAAAATGGGAGGGATGGGGCTGGGTGGAGAGGGGAGGGTGGGGAGGATGGGAAGGGGCTGGGTGGGGAGGGGCTGGGTGGGGAGGGTGGGGCTGGGTGGGGTGTGGCAGGGGTGGGGCTGGGTGGGGAGGGGCTGGTCACCCCGTGGTGCCCTTATAAAACTCAACGTTTAACCTACTCACGCCGGCTTGTGCCCGCCCTCACAGTCGGGCATATTTGCGGAATACACCACGCCGCCGTTGACCCTGGCCATTGACCGAGCAACCCAACGTTCCTACCAGCTCCCTCCGCAGGAATGTGTTCTTTGTTTTTTTGTCAGTGACCATGAGCTTCAGGATGAATAGGTCTCACACCAACACTTCTACATTTACATTGACTCTGTGACTGCTGTGCTTGCCTTGTGGTTCGTAATTGCATTTGGCATGCATTGATTTGTACAGTAATGGGCCGTAATCCCCAAAGAAAAGGCTTTTCATCAAGATGAGCATATTCCATTGACCTTGAGCCGTTATCATTGCTGCCAATTGCCATCTCAGCGCGGACTTCCAAATGTGAAGAATACTCGCAGCGTTCACAATGCTGCTTTGTACTTTATCTTCTTCTTTTGTCGTGTGGCCAAGCGCAGCTCTGCAGCGGTTTCGTGCTGAGCACCATTTCCTGAGTAGGGGTCGAACCCTGGGAGCTTTCCTATGAGGTCGGTCATGAGTTTGTGGCACTGCAGCACAATAACCGACCCATGCTTGCTTTGCACCGATAATTATGAATACTCTGCAGCTCCATTGGAACCTCATTTGCCAGTAAAAAATGATAATTGTTTTTTTACCCTTTTATTTGGCAACAAAACTGACACCTTTTTTTTTACAAGGAGTCATGTTTGCATAGACCACAATACCTGCAGTCACAATGCAAACAAAAACATAACTCTGATAATGTGCACTGCAGCTGTTCAAATTCAATTCAACATTCGTTTGTTACTGACTTTAATTAATGTGTTATGAGCTACGTTTTTAATGCTACAGAAAAGAGAGAAGGAAAAAGATTGTGCCTAACTTCATATAATAATAATAACCATAATAAGAATTTCTAGTCCTTTGTGAATACACTGCTGGATGAAGTTCTCCCCGTGCCATATCGGCCATGCCGGTGGTTTGACCATACTTCTCCACGCTGATCGGGCGCGAGATGGTAAATAGGAAGGCGCCCAGGGCCAGTTCAGGTTTCACTCACCACTGATATAAGCCGTGGCTGGGAATCAAGCTCGGGTCTCAGGGTTCGTAGCACAGTGCGCTAATCGCTGTACCACCGCTCCACCTGTGAGACACTTCACAACACAGAACTGTGGCTAGACACTCGGTGTTTGTGGCTGCTGTGGCATAACCTTCCATTGAAAGTGACGAGTTCCCCTGGCCGTCTTGAGCGTAGGGAGGAGCTCATGTCAATGAATGAGTCCAAAGGACGACCCCTCTTGACTTGCCATGTGCTGGAACCGGCTTGGTTGAACCTAAAGGGATTGATGGGTGAATCGACCCCCCGAGCGCCATTCGAACTCGCGACTCTCCACATGGCTGCTGCCGCTCGCTTGAGGGTCAGAGGGCAGCGCCGATGCACAGTTCATAGCCTGGCACAAGCCACGTGGTGACGTCACCGCCACTTAGTGGCGAATGGCGATTGTTGGTGTTGGTGTCCTGGGTTCAGTGCCTGATTTGGTGGCAGATGAGTGGGATTTGAATTGGCTACCGTAACCACACTGACAGCCGGCTGCATTCATTAGCAGGTATTCACTGAGCAATAGATATCGCCAATATTTCTGTTTGCGCCCGATGGCTCTTCCTCTGTGGAGAGATGGAGCGATGGAATCGGCTCGTGTGCAGGTGCTAGTTGTATTATTACATCGCGGGATTGTGAGGGATACCGACGGCTCATGGGAGGCCCTCATCCAGCAGTGGAAAGATCATGGCTGGTGATGATGGTGATGAGTTGGTGACCAACAAAACTGTGAAACGGTTGCTTCAAAAATGAAGGCGTTAAATTCATCATTTATAATTAATGAACTGTTTGAATTCAATCTGTACGGTGATAACAAAAAAACTCAACATATTTATCAATAACATTCCCTTAAAGCAGGGGTCCTCAATCTTTTTAAACAGGGGGCCAGTTCACTGTCCCTCAGACCGTTGGAGGGCCGGACTATAGTTAAAAAAAAACTATGAACAAATTCCTATGCACACTGCATATATCTTATTTTGAAGTGAAGAAACAAAACGGGAACAAATACAATATTTAAAATGAAGAACAAGTAAAGTTAAATCAACAAACTTGCCAGTATTTCAATGGGAACTATTGGCCTGCTTTTGGCTAATGAGATGGTCAATGTCCGGTTCCATATTTGTCACTGCTAGTCGTAAAAAGTGATGCAAGTGTGCATCCGTTAGTCTAGATCTGGTTGGAGATTTCAAATGTTTCATTCTGGAAAAAGTCTGTTCACAGACATAAGTGCTGCCAAAGATGGTTGCCATTTTGAGTGCATGGTTCCTGAGATGAGGATATGTCTCAGAGGGGAGAGATGCATAGAAATTATGAAGGCTGCTTGACTTGAATGCGTCTTTCAGAGAGTCACAATTCTGCAGTTCAGCCAGTTCCATTTGGTAAATTGTATCCACATTTTCAATGTCAATAGAAAATGGGTTACGGAAAAGCTGTATGTCCTGTTCATAGAGATGAAGCTCTTTAAATCTAAATTGGAACTCCTTTTGCAATTTTTCCAGTGAATCCACACATGTTTTGTTTGGGAATTGCAACCAATGGTTTTTCCGCTAACAGATTTTGAGTTGTGGGGAGATGGCAGAAGTTTTCCTTCTTAACTTGTTTGATGAGGAGGCCTAATTTTACTTCAAATGCTTTGACATGTGATTGCATATCACAGATGAGCTTCCCCTTTCCTTGAAGTTGCACATTGAAACTGTTGAGTAGATCTGTTACATCTGTCAGAAAGGCAAGGTGCCATTTCCATTCTGCATCATTGAGCTCTGGTACTTCTTTGTTTTTTGAAAGCAGAAAAGCTGTAATCTGTGGAAGTAAGTCATAGAAACGTTTCAAAACTCTCCCTCGACTCAGCCAACGGACTTCTGTGTGGTACAGAACATCTTCATAGTCAACATTTAGTTCAGACAGAAATTCCTGAAATTGTCTGTGGTTTAGTGCATGAGCTCTAATGAAGTTAACACAAGATACCACAATTTTCATAACAGAGTCCCACTTCAGTGATTTACTACACAGCGCTTGTTGGTGGATGAGGCAGTGTATGGCTATTGGATGAGAATGGTTATGTTTGTCCATCTCTTCGTTAATGCGAGCAATTACTCCTTTCTTAGACCCCACCATGCTAGGAGCACCATCAGTTGTCACACTGGCTAGTTTAGCCCAGTTCAGCTCCAAACCATTCAGTTTGGCAAACTTTTTCATAGATATCCTCTCCTGTAGTTGTTCCTTTGATGCTTTGCAGTGCAGCAAGCTCTTCTGTGACTTCGAAATAGTCATTCGTCCCACGAATAAAAATTAGAAATTGTGCAGAATCACGAACATCATTGCTTTCGTCGAGTGCCAAGGAAAAATAGGAAAGTTTTTTTGTGGAGTTTTGCAAATGCTGATGCAAATTGTTCAATCCTCCGTGTAATTGTAGGTCCTGAAAGACTCACTGTACTAAATAAATCGGCATTCTTTAACAAATTCTCCCTCCACGAATGGTCTGCCAGTGCACGCTATTAGCTTGGCAACTTGAAAACTTGCTCGCAGTGATGAAATATTTAGCTGCTTCTGCTTCACAAAAGTATTTTGCTGAGTTGTTAATGTATTTTTCAGTTTTCATATTTTATCTTTTCTCACTTCTCCGACCAAACAATCATATTTATCTTTATGTTGAGTTTTATAGTGTCCACGTAAATTGTATTCTTTGAACACAGACACTATATTCTGGCATATCAGACACACAGCTCTTTCCTTGTACTGCATGAAAAAGTAATAAGTCCACTGTTCTTTGAATATCTTACACTCCGAGTCAAATTTTCTCTTTCTTGACATCATTGTTTCCTAGGGAGTCAAAATTGCTATTAGTAAAATACCAATATATATACAGCGCTACAAAAACAATATACCAGCAATAACTTTGCCCACACAGAGACATACAGACTGCACTGCCCATCAATGCAGTCTGATTGGGGGAACTCCGCTTTTACCCCAGGCTCACACTGGTGCGGGTGGTGCCATTAAAAAGTTAATTACACCTGCAGTTTTGTTCACAGATCGCAGTACATCCCCAGCACACAGGAATATCACTGGGAGTGGAGCCGAGGGGCAAGTGAGGGAGCTGAGGGAGGGAGAGCCAGTCAAGCGCAGCCAGGGGAGGGCTGGCAGCCTTAGGCCTGGGGGGCAATTCCAGTCAATTGGCCCATTGAACCATTCACCAGCGCAGCCCAATGAGTGCCCACCGCCGCAGCTCAATCAGTGCTCACCAGCGCAGCCAAATCAGTGCTCGCCACCGCAGCCCAATCAGTGCCCACCACCGCAGCCCAATGAGTGCTCACCAGCGCAGCCCAATTAGTGCTCACCAGCGCAGCCCAATTAGTGCTCACAAGCGCAGCCCAATTAGTGACCATGGGCCGGATAAATGTCCTCGGCGGGCCGCATGTGGCCCGCGGGCCGTAGTTTGAGGACCCCTGCCTTAAAGGATACGTTAATAAGAGCCGCCTTTTCCCGCAATGTCCCTTCGTAGCAGATGCATGGAGAGCAGCCAGAATGGTATGTGCCAGAGGTCGCAACCGGGTACCCAATACCCGTACCCTACCCGATACCCGGCTACCCGTACCCGGCCGGGTACGGGTACCCGTTTGCGACCCTGGTGCGGCCGGGTACGGGTACGGGTGGGCTGTGAGTCACTGGTGAGTAACCGTTTGTCACTCATTTCCCAACGTTTTGTCTCTTCTCACAATTCAAGTTCCTAGAATCAACCCACCCACGCCTGCAACATGGCTTCATCCCAGAGGTCGCAATCGGGTACCCGATACCCGTACGCTACCCAAAACCCGGCCGGGTACGGGTAGCCGGGTATCGGGTAGGGTACGGGTACCCGTTTTCGACCCTGGTGCGGCCGGGTACGGGTAAAGAATCAAAACCCGTTTGCGACCTCTGGTATGTGCTCCCTGTGTGCTCTGAAGAAAGGCCATTGCCAAAAACGCCATACTTTTATATACTAAGCCTTTTTGAGGCCACGGTGTCATCGACGAATGTGTTGAGATTTGCGTTGAGTGTGCTCGTGCATCAATGCCAGCGCAGCAGCATCACCAAATGAGATGTACAGTGACGGTGCTGCACAGGGTGCGTTCGGGACAGCTGTGAGACACTGATGGATCGTGCCATGTCGAAACCTCTTTGTGGGGGTGCTGTGTGTAGGGCGTGGATCAGGTTGCGGCTTTCCTTGGCAATGATGGAGGTGCTGCTATTGTCACAGAGGCAGTGGCGCTCAAATCCCAAGTGCAAGGGGTTTGTTGAGATGAGGTGGATAACCATGAGAAACCATGAAACAGGCATTGGGGAAAACTAGAAAGAGATTCATGTCTTCCTGCCTATGCAATTTACATAAATATGATTATGTACGTATGTATCAGCAGTGTATATAGTGTGTGTGTGTGCATCTGCCAGTCATCAATCAACCCATAATGCCGAGATCTGTCCCATAACCTGCTGCCTGTGGACATTCCACACATCACGTGACGGCCTTATTGTGTACCTAGCCTGGCACAAGTGCTATGGCGACATCACCGTGCTCGTGCGTGTGAGAAGTGGAGAGTGGTGAAGCAACAGTGCGCGCTGTGCCACAATGCCAGCTACTTGGGATTGATTCTCGGCCAACATCGGTGGCAAGTTCAAGTTTATTTATTAGGTATAGCCCTGTGAGCCATTCGGCTCTTGAATCGGGTGCAACCGCAACAAACAAAAAACTAAAACATGAACAAAAAGACATCTTAAAGTGAATATGTGACCGAGTGCAAACAGAAAATCCAAGAAAAGACAGCAAAATATTGCAGAAAAAACACCGTACACCAACGCTGTGTGCAAAAATCCCAGTGGGATGCAAGTCAAACAACCAACAACAACCACAAGACAACTTAGATTAAGGCCATCAGTCTAACTCTGTACTACAACAAACAAACATGGCTAAACCAATACACTTTTCGAAATCACCAAAATAAAGCCATGAAACAGTGATCATAGGAACTGTGACGGAATTTTCACAAGAGCCTCCCCTAGGCAGCCTCAGCATAAATTGAGTACCTGGTGCCATCTGGGAGCATCGGCATAAGCATGAAAGTTTGGCTTCAATAGCCACCGCTGCCCATCACGCTCTTGCGCTGGCCTTGGTAAGTGTTTCATTCGCAGCCATTGCCTTCACAAATTACAAGGCTACATTGTCTTTGTATATGTAAGTCTTCGATGACTGTCAACATAAACTAGTGTTACTTTCTGTAAAGTTACAGCAAAGTGGGTTCACGCTGCTTAAGCAATGTTTGTAGTGTGAGTTGTGGTACATGCGGCAATTGTGTACTTTATCACCGTTATGCTGCTGCTGCAGTTTTCAGGACCTGGGCTGCGTAACATGGAGTTCTTATTTAAATCCTTTATATTAAGTGCACTTGCTTGCTTGCTTGCGCACTTATGACCGTGCAAATCTTTCTGTCGTTTTTTAACCCACTTCCCGTGATCCAATCGAGCTGACATTTTCCACACAGACTCCTTGTGCGTGACAATTAATTTTCGTGATATTTTTTTTCCAAAATTTTGCACTTTTTAGGAAAAAAAAATTACATTTAATTACCAATTGCTTAATGGTGCCAGGCAATCATCTGACCCATAGGTGGCAGCCATCTCAAGCCAGAGGACGAGAGGACTCTAGCCGCCACGCATATAAAGGATTTATAGTGAAAAACTTTGTTTTTACGGGTTAATTTTTATTTAATGAACCTGAAATTATTTGAGAATAATAACACCGTGGGCTGCCGTCGGCTGTCTGCCGGTGAGCCCTGATTTAAAATGTCTCTAAGCCGGACTCGGCGAAGCCAGAATTCGGGCTATTCTGGGAAGGCTCCTAAAATCGACAAAGGTGTAGCAGGCGGAACACTCTTCACTTGTTTATTTGTGTATTATTTCATCTTGAGAGAGAGCATCTCGCTTGCGATGGTTGTCCAGGGTATTGTTTGAAGCACGGAAAACGTGACGATAGGTATACACACATACAAAGACAAAGATCCCTATTATAGCCTTAGACTGTTGGGGCTAGTGCTGTTTTCGTGCACCAATTTAGGCCAGCATGGCACACGAGGGAGTGGGTGGCCAGCATCACATCCGGCTGCCTTTGTCTCCCTAGTGGCAGTTTACACATTACACCATGTACTCAATTTACGGGCAGTCCAGACTGGTTCAGATAATCATCACTGGTGTTGGCCGTGCGCAGGAATCGAACTCGAGTTGACTTTCACACCCTCACAATAAACACACACACCTTTGTTTTCCCTCTATGAAAACATGGCAGTGAAGGAATAGGAACCGTTCTTCTTCCAAAGTACCCGTTAGGCACGTGTTTGGTGTCGGGAGAGGTGCCTGTGTGACGTACCGGAACATTTCCACCACCGTATGTACACATACACACACACACGTCGACATTATTTTAATAATTAGTTTATTCCTCTATAAGGGCCTGAGCCCATTTCACCAGTGCTAATGTCTGCTGCCCTCGGGAAGGCGATTTGAGGTCAAGACTGAAACCCAGCCTGGGCGCTGGCCACGTCTAAAGTGAGCAGCGGCACCGCACGGTGCCACGGGGTGTAAATCCGGCCCCGCTCGGGCTCGCGTGCCAATCGGTAACAACACCTCCCCTCTTTGGCCGATAAACAGAATTCCCGAGACGGTGACCAGCTCTTCGATTAGTCAACAATCGAGTTTGTCTGATGGATCGATCTTCCTTATTTAGCCTGTCCACTGACAACGCATTGTCTCTTCACAAGAGAAAAAGCACCTACCCCACCCACCTGCACGCAGGTGCAGGTGGGTGGGGTAGGTTTGCTATACCTGTCCATACGGAGGAGTTTGTGGGCTCTCTGCAGAACATGCGTAGTTTTCCCTGGCTGCCCTCCCAAACTTTCCATAGCCAAACCCTGCCGGAAGAAATAGCCGTGGGCGCTGAGTGAGGCCCTGCCGGGTAGAGATTTCATCTTGGTATTCCTGCACCGTTGTCGTAGCCTCACCAGTACTCACCCGCTGCTTGGGGTCTACTCCATCCATAACCCACCAAGGATCACAACAAAATCACTACCACATCACTCCACATCCACAGTGGTTGCCCTTGGCATAAACTGGTCTCTGCCATGGAAATGTGGAGTTGAGTACCAGCCGGTTGTGTGAGCAGAGAGACACTTTTACTTGTTTATATTACGAGGTCAAGAAGTCAGAAGCATCCGACTCAAGCTTAGAGTAATGCTCATCTCAGTTTTGCATCCCTGAACATCCGGTGGAAATTCCACAGTCCTATGTCGGGAACCAGTCTCGATATTGATGAATACAATTAATGAGTCCAATGACTAGATGTCACGAGGTTTGTTAATTTGCCAGAACACGCATTGACATTTCACTTATAGAGACGAGCACAATCTTGCAAGAGGGATTGTAGCGTCGCCGGTGCATGGATGAGTAATGGATTTGTCCTGTAGTCTTATCAACTGGATGGATTGCCAATCGGCGGGAATGACTTGGAGTTCCGCTCCGAGGCTGCTGTGTGCTCGTGACACGGCTCCATCCTCGCCACCATACGGTTACTATTCGCCTTCTCTACCCAGGGAAGCCGAACTGGCGGGTCTCGGGGATTTTCATCACGTGGGCCCTGCCAAGTTTTTGCAGCAAGAGGCGATGTTGCTCGATGAGTGATTTGCACGTCGTAGTTCGGCATTGGGATGTTTTGGCCAACACCACTTGCACCCGGAGGAAGCTCATGCAGAATGGGGGGGAAAGATAAAACTCCGCTAATGAGAGGTGCCCGAGTCAGGAATCGAACCTAGGCGGTCCTGGCTGTGAGGTCACAAGTGTTTCCATTGAGCTTCCCCCCCCATGCCGGCAACAGTACTTAGGAGATATATTTTTAGAATTGTGTAATTGCGGTCGACTCCATGTAACTGCACACCACGCAGCTGCATAGTCTACTTAGGTCACATCAGGCTAATAATCATAATAATAAAAAATGAATTGCCTTGATGTGCCCAGGGAAGCCTCACTGAGTCCAAAAACTCTTTTCAGCAGGATCCTGCATGCATTGGGAGTTTTTGGGCACTTCAGTTTCGTGTGTGGTGCAGAGTGGCACAGTGGTAACACTCGTGCCACACAGCAATAAGGGCCTGGGTTCAATTCTCGACTTGGGTACCTGTGTCTGATTTGTATATTCTCTCCCTCTTATGCTTGTGTTTTCTCTGGCTTCTCCGGTTTTCTCCCATAGCCAAAAACGAATACAGTGTAATCGGTATTGGCCTTTCACGCAAACGCTGAGCAACAACGAGCTCACGCACTGCATAACGCCTTTGGCAGCACCGCTGCGGGTCGGGGCACCGTGCTATTGACCAAGTTCTGTCGGCACAGTGCCAGAGGGCGCGCTGAGAGCACGCGGGCTGGGCGCTCTACGGAGTTGGAACGTTGCGAGCTCCTGACAGGGGGCCAACTCGGCCTATCTTATCGTCATTGAAATGAGCCAACGGTGGATGTCCTTTTGAATCCCTGTCTCCCACCAGAGGAATGTGGAATTGTCATCGCGGACTTGGGGTCAGCACTGGGGATGCGCACGGCTCTGCCGCGTTTTCGCACACGTGCGTACAATCGGGAGCACGTGACGGTCCTGGAGAGATGGTGGGAGCCCGTGGAGGGGAAAGTCGTTGGTTTTTGACCTTGACTTTCGTGTTATTGAAACCGCGCTGAAACCGTCCAACTCTCTGCGCTTGAGAACCCAGATCGATGTCGTTCGAGTGGCCGTTCGGAAATTGAAGTTCAGGTCTTCGTGGTGCTGGCTTACTGGCTCTGGCGCCGGGCATCAGCCTTGGCCCCGCGCTCAAGCGAGCGAGCGTCGGAGAGACTCAAGCCTTTGCGGTGCTTCCCTGGCGTTGGTACGCGACGCGCACACAGACGGGCAGCGTCGCGTTGCGTTACCGTGGAGAGGCTCCCCGCGTGAGCCGCTGACGAGGCTGCGTGGTTCTTCTTGGTTCTTTCGGTAAAGTCACGTAGAATGTAAATAATAAAATAATAAAAATAAAACATTATAAAATAATTCTCACGACGTTTCGGCCACAACGCAAGCAGCCGTCCTCAGGTGAAGACCAGGTCTGTCGGGGAGACAGCGACAGACCTGGTCTTCACCTGAGGACGGCTGCTTGCGTTGTGGCCGAAACGTCGTGAGAATTATTTTATAATGTTTTATTTTTATTATTTTATTATTTCCATTCTACGTGACTTTACCGAAAGAACCAAGAAGATGAATCCCTGCAGTCACGAAAGCTTTAAATCGAAATTTGAGGCTGCATGGGTTGAGAGAGAGACTGCGCAGCGTCAGCCAGGAACCAGGCACTGTAAAGTGGCTGCGTTATAGGGTGTGAAGGTAAAAGCCGGAAAAACATTTGTTCCAGCGCCCGGTCACCCTCTACCATCGAGCAGTGGATTGACAAAAGAGCTGTTCCGGTACCTAAGCACCATCAATCCGAGACAGTGTGGCACTTTAACTCTCATGGACCATACTCTTTGGTTCTTTCGGTAAAGTCACGTAGGTATAAAATAAAATAAAACAAATCACGACGTTTCGATCGCAACACAAGCGATCGAAACGTCGTGATTTGTTTTATTTTATTTATAACTACGTGACTTTACCGAAAGAACCAAAGAGTATTGAGGGCAGCACTTTCCCATCTGCTTTACCACCCGGAGCAATGATCCTCACGTGACAGTTAACATCTGATATTTGAAATTCTCACAGCTGGGATTTAGGTGTGTTTTTTAGTGACCACCATCGACTCTCTACACTGTGCGGAGCTCAAGCGTAAACTACGGACAGCTGAACCGCGAGTTCCAACCCAGGATCCCGGTGGTGCCGGCCTGACGCTCTGACCTCCGTGCCACCGGGCCTCCTCCGTGCGAGTCGGATATCCGCTGGAGAAGCCGGCACGCGTGGCGGTGTCGCACGCGGATGCCGTGGGGACGCCGTGGGGACGCCCTAAGGAAAGGGTTCCCGCACATTTGTTCACGCGCTCCACGGGTTTTTGCATTCCGCAGCAAATCCGAACGGCGCGGCTCCACGCGGGCGATCGTGCCGCCATGTCGCCGCTGGCGGCCGCCGGCCAGGCGTGCCCCCCGCCGGACGGGGGCTGGGGCTGGGCCGTGGTCGTGGGGGCCTTCATCTCCATCGGCTTCTCGTACGCCTTCCCCAAGGCGATCACCGTCTTCTTCAGCGAGATCCAGGAGATCTTCCAGACGACGTACAGCGAGATCGCGTGGATCTCCTCCATCATGCTGGCCATCATGTACGCGGGCGGTGAGTGCACGCGGTGCGAGGCCCCGGCGGCACGCTTCACCCGGGGGTTCTGCTGCCGGCGTGCACGGAGTCTACAGGGGCAGGCGCCACTCGGATCGAGCCAGTGTCCAATCACTCGCTGGAGCAGGGAGACACTTTGACTTTACGCTTGAGCCGTAGAAGCCAAATGAGACGTTACGTTACTTCTAATACCTCGAACGATGTCATCCGGAATCGGCCTACGATTACTGTTCAAAGCTGGCGCTCCGAGCGCCGGCGGTAGTTGATCGCGCGCTGACGGGATGATGTGCGTGCGTGTGTGGCACCGTAGGCCCGGTGAGCAGCATTCTGGTGAACCGCTACGGCAGCCGGCCTGTGGTGGTGGCGGGCGGGGTGCTGGCCGGCACTGGCATGGTGCTCGCCTCGTTCTGCACCTCCATCCTGCAGCTCTACTTCTGCATCGGGGTCATCGGGGGTGAGTGGGCTGGGCGAGGAGCCCCCACACGGGGGTCACGGGGGGTCATGGCTAGAGACGGCCGTTGTGCCGAGGGGATAACCAAGGACACAGCGGGTCCCGCTCCCCGGATCGGTTCACAGTGTGGGGGCTTTTTGTTATCCGTTACAATCAAATTTTAGTTTGCAAATAAACCCCAGGATTTGACTCTGCACAAAGAGTAAATTTGCATTGACTTCTGAACGTTGGCGCGAACACATCCCTGTAACATCCTACCGAGACATACACACACACACACACGAAGAGCAGCACGGTGCCATAATGAGATTAGCACTGCGTCGCACGTCCTGTTTAACCGCGCATCGTGATTGCTGTGCTCTTCACAGTCGTGAGTGGTGCTGGAGACATGTGGGAAGGGATGTGGTGTCAGTGGCTCGCGTTTCTGTGGGGAGAGAGACAGCCATGCATACTAATCCAGGCAGCAGCAGTCTCCTATTCCGTGAAACATGGAGCCTTAATGTGTGTCGGGGGTGGGCACAGCGCCACAGTTAACATCGGTGGCGAATTATATTTAAACTTGTTTTGGCTCTCACTTCACCAGCCCGTGCTGTCCAGTGGCAAATCATCGTCACGCATCGCCCTTGACCAACACAGCAGTGGAATTATAAAATACTATAAATATATTGGCATTTACATTTGAAACAAAGTTTTCCATAAAATGTATCAAGTTGCCGGGTTATGTCACTTTTGCACGTACCGAACGGGGAATCATATTTTGGTGTTTTATGCACCTTCGAGTCACGTAACCTTTTAACGTCAATGCTGTTGACACTGGTATAGGTTGGCATGTATGTGTGTGTATGCGCCTGAGGGTCCATGTGTGCATCTGCGTGTGTATGGGGAGCAGTAGTGTAACGGTTAGCGTGCTGCGCTATGAACCCAGAAACCCGAGTTCGATTCCCGGTCACGGCGAACACCAGTGATGATTATATGAAGCAGTACTGGGTCTGCCTTAATTCGAGTCAGCCTCAAATGAGTACCTGGTGCGGTGTGTAAACATAACCACTGGGGAGACAAAGGCGGGCGAGCGTGATACTGGTCACTCGACCCCTCGTGCTGTGCCGGTCCTCATATGTGTTCACCAACTGCACTTGCCCCAACAGTCTGTTAAGGCTATATGTGGGATCTCTGTCTGTGTGTGTGCTTGAGGTGCATGTGTGGTCAGCTCACTGTGCTACGAGTCGGTGGTGAGTTTTATCTACCAGTCCTGGGCATCCTCACTAGGTTGACTCAGCCTTAAATGAGCGTTGGTATTAGCCCCCAGAGTCTCGCAGTCACCTCCGATTCCCCGGCCGTTGTTGCTGTGGTGGTCGTCGTCCTTTTGCGTGCACGCGAGCGCAGGCTTCGGCCTCGCCATGAACCTGCAGCCGGCGCTCACCATCATCGGCAAGTACTTCTACAAGAAGCGGCCGATCGCCAACGGACTGGCGATGGCCGGGAGCCCCGTGATGCTCAGCACCCTCGCGCCCCTCAACCAGCTGCTGCTCAACAACTTCGGCTGGAGGGGCAGCTTCATGATCCTGGGGGGGCTGCTACTCAACTGCTGCGTGGCCGGCGCCCTCATGCGCCCCGTGAAGCCGCCGCCATCCGCGCCGGCGGCGCTGACCGCGACGGAGTCCGCGACGGAAGTGGCCGCGGAGAACGCCACGACGCCGCCGCCGCCCGTGCCCGCTGACACGGCGAACCCGCAGGCCGTGAGCCTGCTGTCCGGACAGCCGGCAAAGCCCAAGGTGACCTCTCGGGCCACCCGCACTCCGGCCGTGCCTTTGTTTTCCCCGTTTTGCCTGCTCCCGCCAGCCTCTCCCCTTCACCTGTGCCCTACCATTTAATGCCAGCTCGGTTGATTTGAAGCTTTCGTGACTGCAGGAATTACTCTTTGGTTCTTTCGGTAAAGTCACGTAGAAAGACAATAAATTAAATAATAGAATGTGACGTTTCGATTGCAACACAAGCAGTCGTCATCAGGTAGAACTAAATTTGAGAGAGAGACAAAACACAGACACGGAGATACACAGACAGACACACAAGCAGATAGAGACAACACAGAGATACACAGAGAGAGACACACAACATAGACACACAGAGACCCAATGCCTCTGTGTCATGGCCTTCAATAGAGAGAGGGGAGCAGAGAGAGAGGTGGGTCTGCTGGAGCAGAGAAATTAGCATGTCAATGAGAGAGCTGTGTGGAAATCCACCCCGCAGTGGCCGGGGGAGAGACCAGCAAGTCTGGTAAAAAAAAATGTTTAGAGAGAGTTGTGTGGAAATCCACCCCGAAGCGGCTAGGGGAGAGAAAGAGCGAATGGACCTATGAGAGCCTGGTAAATTTTAGGGAGAAAAATAGGCAGTTTGAGAAAGAAAGAAAATTCTCAAATTTTGTTCTACCTGATGAAACATCATATTCTATTCATTTATTTTCTTTCTACGTGACTTTACCGAAAGAACCAAAGAATAGCCATCTCGGTGTCGAGGTGCGTTAATTCACCGGTTAAAATTCATCCTTATGATAGTGCGTGCGTCCAGTCGTTTCTTGTTAGAATACAGCAGAAATGCATCGACCAGCATTGCAATCTGCAGTGTAAAACATTGACTCGGACACAACGCCGTTAGGTGTTCATAGCAAGCATTGACGAGCAGTGTTGCGATTGAGCCTGGGTTGGATAGGGAGGCCACGGAGGGATCTGCAGATGGGATAATGGGGGGCGTGATCTCGTTGGCTCATGCGCGTGGCTATGATCCTTTTTGCGTCACCCAAGGAGGGATTCCTGCAGCGCTTCAAGGAGCTGCTCGACCTGTCGCTCTTCAAGCACCGCGGCTTCCTCATCTACCTCTCGGGAAACGTCGTCATGTTCCTCGGGTTCTTCTCGCCCATCGTGTTCCTGGCGCCGTACGCTCGCCACATGGGCATCGAGAAGTACTCGGCCGCGTTCCTGCTCACCATCCTGGCCATCGTGGACATGGTGTGCCGCCCCACCTGTGGCCTCATTGCCAACTCGCGCTGGATTCGGCCAAGGGTGAGGGCACACGGGCACGCGGGCACGCGGGCACGCGGGCACGCGGGCACGCGGGCACACGGGAGAGAAGCAAACGTGAAGTGGTTTGAGTCGAGTGGAGTGGTCTCAACCCGAGTTGGTCTCAACTCGAACTTGACTCCGTGAGTCGGGTCGGCCGTGCTCACGTACTCTGTGCTGCAGATGAAGACTTTCCCAGGAATGTTTGCGGTTCAAATGTCGAGAGAAAATTACTGACGAAATTTTATGTAGAAATTATACTGTACACTGCCTCAACATCTATGCTCCCCACCTTCACAAATCCACACTGATCATTGTGGTGAAGTATAGTCAAAATACACCCCCGACCCACGCGGTGTGGGGAGGCCCTCATCCAACAGTGGATTGACCACGGCTGATTACGACGACTCAAGTGAGCGGCGGGAGTTGTTAGTCTACATCTGCTGACAGGAGCCAGCGGTGGAAATTCCACGGTGTTAGGACGGGGGACCCAGCGCTACGCATGGTACGCATTCCAACGCCCGCGTTACAGACGCCCGCGCATAGGGGGCGCGAGACACGCGGCTCGCACAGCGTTGCGGCCCCAGGGAGCCGAGCTGTGCGTGTGTCAGAGGTCGAAAACGGGTTTTGATTCCTTACCCGTACCCGTACCCGGCCGCACCAGGGTCGCAAATGGGTACCCGTACCCGGCCGGCCGGGTACGGGTACCCGTTCCCTACCCGTACCCGTACCCGACCTGGAATGAGTGACAAACGGTGACTCACCGGTGACTCACGGCCTACCCGTACCCGTACCCGGCCGCACCAGGGTCGCAAACGGGTACCCGTACCTGGCCGGGTATGGGTAGCCGGGTATCGGGTAGGGTACGGGTATCGGGTACCCGGTTGCGACCTCTGGCGTGTGCATCGTACAATAAGCCGCCAACTCTACGACCGTTCCCCCCACGCCCCCCCCCACGCTCTACGCCCGCAGATCCAGTACTTCTTCAGCTTCGCAGTGATCTTCAACGGCGTGTGCCACGTGCTGTGCCCGCTGGCGAGCGACTACGGTGGGCTGGTGGCGTACTCGGTGTTCTTCGGCATGGCGTTCGGCATGGTGAGCTCCGTGCTCTTCGAGACGCTCATGGACCTGGTGGGGGCGCAGCGCTTCTCCAGCGCCGTGGGCCTCGTCACCATCGTCGAGTGCTGCCCCGTGCTGCTCGGTCCGCCTATCGGAGGTGCCCCCTCGCTCACCCCCTCGCTCACGCACACACGCACGCGCACGCACGCGCAAACACGCAAACACTCGCGCACACATTTATTGTGTTTAGTTTGTTCTCCTTCTCCCGCGTCTCCGGTTATAACGGTTGGCTACGTACGGTCCGAAAGAAGTTCAGCATACAGTAAAACCTTGGATTGCGAGTAACTTGGTCTGCGAGTGTTTTGCAAGACGAGCAAATTTTTACATTAATATGAAATTGATAAACGAGCGAGGTCTTGCAATACAAGTAGTACGCTTTGTCTGCCGAGTGTCACGTGATTGCAACTGATATACGAGTGCTTTGGATTACAAACACGTTTCCGGAACGAATTATGCTCGCAATCCAAGGTTTTACTGTACATACAAACAGTGCCCCTTCACTCCCAGGTGCACACACGTACGCACACACACGCACACGCGCGCATGGATGCTCCTGTCTATAGACCTGGAAACAATTGTCCCGGGTCTGGGTGGACTGCACCTCCTCTTGAATGGAGTTGGAATCCATACTTTTGGGTTCTTTTGGTAAAGTCACGTAGGTATAAAATAAAATAAATCACGACGTTTCGGGCGCAACACAAGCGTCCGTCTTGTGTTGCGCCCGAAGCGTCGTGATCTATTTTATTTTATTTTCTACCTACGTGACTTTACCAAAAGAACCAAAGAGTATGGATTCCTGCAGTCACGAAAGTTTCAAATCAAGATTGAGTTAGAATCTGACACGGGTAGTGACAGCGAGCAGCACTCAACCAGCTCAGGAGTCGGGGGCCAGGGCCAAAAGCGATAGCCCCCCCCCACCCTCCCAGACGAAGGGCAAGCAACCTGAGGATACAGGGAGACTCTTGAGGAGGAACCACCCTTGACAAAGGTTAACGAGGGAGGAGGGGGGATGCTCCTCATTGGCCATCCATTCGGGATCTCGTCAGTGGGGATGTCAAGAGGTTTATCTTATCTACATTTATATACAGAGCTCGGGGCAGGAAATCGCGGGGCAGGAAATCGCAGCGCGGTTGATAACGATGATTATACCACGATAACGATTCGGTAACTAAGCGAGCCCACGCTAACGGCATCGCCGCTACCCGCCCCCCCGCCCGACGTCGCAGGCTGGCTGGTGGACGTGACGGGCGACTACAAGTACATGTACTTCGTGTGCGGCGCCATCGTCATCACGGCCGGCATCTACCTCTTCGTCGCCAACGCCATCAACTACCGCATGGTGGATCGCGAGGCAGCGGCCGAGGCGGCGCGCAATGGGCGGGGGGTGGAGGGGCTTGAGCTGGGCCCTGAGCCCCTCCCTTCGTCCCTCCCCTCGCCCCTCCCCTCGCCCCAGAGTGGTGACGATGGCACCACCAAAACCCCCAACGGCGTGGAGGAGGGCGCCGAGTAAACGCGACACGGAACCCCCAGCCGCGCCGAGCGAAATAACGAGGTTCAACGATTTCACTAAAACCGCTCGCTCACTCGGTCACTCACTCGCCCGCAGGCTTGCAAACTCACTAACTCGGTCACTCACTCACCCGCAGGCTCGCTCGCTCACTCGCTCACTCGGTCACTCACTCACCCGCAGGCTTGCAAACTCACTCACTCGGTCACTCACTCACCCGCAGACTCGCTCGCTAACTCGCTCACTCGGTCACTCACCCGCAGGCTTGCAAACTCACTCACTCGGTCACTCGCTCACCCGCAGGCTCGCTCGCTCGCTCGCTTGCGTGCAGTCAGATTCTCTCAGCAATGAGCAGCGGTAGGTTTATTGTTTGAAATGCCTTGGTCTAAGCGGTTGCACTAAACCACTTTGTTTTATTTTGCGTACGAAGGAACCTAATGCTGGTTCCTGGAGCGGGGTCTCTGGGCGTTGCGCTCCGACATCGGTCGCGTCGCCCAACGCTGAGGTCAACGTAGCCAACAAAGGCAATCGGCTGCTGTTCTCGTAAATCATGAAACTCCACTGACCATCCGTGGTCTTGCGTCCCTGTAAATCGCCTGTAAATAAAACTCAATACCCTTAGCGCCAAAACGCCTCGGTCCCATGGCAGGGTCCCTGCCCTCCACGAGACAACCACGGTTGGCTTCCCACTGAGTGGTTCTGATCGTTTGATTGCCCCAAGGGGGCGATGGAGCTTCGCGCGCCCCACGTGTGGAGTCTCCGGCCTCCGCGTGCCCCCCCCACCCAGCACTGCGTATATATTCAGATACGGCACACGTGCGATCTGTGTGTGTGTGTCGTCGTGTGAATATATACACGAGTCTAGATGGCGTGTAACAGTTCGGACTTGTAATAGAAGCTGTGTGTATGCCTGCGTGTGTGTATACATACAAAGATATGCAAATACGGATGTTATGTATGCATCTGTAGCATTACTGTAACACAGTTATAGATATGTATGTAATACATATGACGTATTCAATTGCGCACGCGCGCACAAAGCACCCACGGTGCGGCAGGGGCTGTTGGCTGGCGCCCGTTGGGGCCGGCGTAGCGTGCACGCCGGCGTGGGAAGACTGCACCGCCAGTGCCTATGTCAGCGGGCCCGCACCAGCTCCTCCGTTGAGGCTGAGTCAACCCAAGGGAAGTCTAGACCGGCTCAAGGTGCCGCTTGTCTCCAATCGACGCTGTGGGCTGCAGGCCGGGGTCGCCGGGGCCGTAACGCTGTGGGCTGCGACCAAGCCGCGGTCGCTGGTTGCCGTAACGCTTCGCGAGCCGCGTGCCGGAAGCCACCGCCAGGGCCACTGGGACATCGTCGGCACTCGAGTCTTGGTGTCACCCCATCAGGTGCTGCAGAGTCGGTCGTCGTCATTGACACGAAGAAGGAAAGAAATTAAATTTCGATTTAAAGCTTTCGTGACTGCAGGGATTCATCTTCTTGGTTCTTTCGGTAAAGTCACGTACGTCACATACGTGACTTTACCGAAAGAACCAAGAAGAAGGAAAGAACTTGCTTTAAAACAATAGAAACTATCGTTTAGTTGATGCGTTTATATATTTAAAGCGATTAATTTCCACTTGTATACAAATGCAAAATTACAATAGTTTTACCGAAGGTCATTTAATACGGTAATTTATTTTGCTGTTAACATTGTTAGAGGTGATGGTTTTGGCTTCTGCATCGATGGAAAGCTTAACAAGATGGTGCATGTACCAGCAGGGCAGGGTTGGTAGATCACAACGGGAGCTAAGTCATGTGACGTATCGAGCTGCTGATACACAGGTGTTGTCTGTAATGGGGGCAGCAGAGCAAGTAGGCTGTTGCTCACAGCGGCCAGCTTCGCGGAATTGAGTTATTTCACATTTTCGAGTTCCCCGGGTACTTTTTAATTCGTGTGAACCTTATAGCCACAGTGAATGATATAAAGCTATAAAATTATTACGCAGACATTACACATCCTTCCCCTCTCCGCCCCTCCACATGAACGTTTATGAAGTAATGTTTTACACTTTTCCCATCAACCACATGGGCTGAGAGTGCGTAAACTTAGCAGCACAAGTCCAATACGAGCAAATTCTGGACCGGTTTCAACGTGCAGTGTAAACATTTGCAGCGGGACAGATACGTGCGAGGGATGCGTTTCGCCCGCTTGGTTATTTCGTCACCTACATTCTGCGTAACAGCGCTATTGATTATTTTGTGATATGGATTATTTATGAATGCCTTCTCGCGTCACAAGGGCGCGTCAGAAAATGTGTTGCCACGACTCTCGTGTGACCTCATCGAGAAAACGTCACGCCAAACATTTTATTTAGTAAATCGCGCTGCGCCCCGCTGTGTCCGGTCCCCGCCGAGTCGGCCATGCGGCGACCTGCGTTGTGCTGCTCCCACGCAGTCTTCTCGTGTCAAATTCAAGTTCATTTATTAGGTGTAGCCCTGTGAGCCATTCGGCTCTTGAATCGGGTGCAACCGCAACAAACAAAAAACAAAAACATGAACAAAAAACATCTTAAAGTGAATATGTGACTAAGTGCAAACAGAAAATCCAAGAAAAGACAGCAAAATATTGCAGAAAAAATCACCGTACACCATGGATGTGTAAAGGAGAGCCGACACAAGGTTGCAAGGGGTTCGTCTTTTATTCCTTTCTTCCCATCCACACCTGTCCCCAGCCGTCCCAATCTCGTTCCCCCAACCAAACCCTCTTCCCGCCCGTTCTCTCCCTTCTCCTGTCACCGGCCCACTCCCTCTCCTATTGGTGGGAATCCTTCCCCTGACACCCCTACAGATGCAACCGGCCCACAGGGAAATGTACAGGTCCCGGCGTGAACTCTGTCATCCCTCGGCAGCCCACGTCCACTGCCGCTTGCTCTATAAAACGCACGCGTTGCTTGAGGCTGAGACACTGCGGAGAGTGCCCCGGTTGCATGGGTTTGGTGTTGTGAGAAGTGCCGGTGTGGTGTGCCGACGTGTACCGGCCCGGTGCAACCACTGTGGGTGCGGTTGTCGATATGACTTAAAACGGAACCGCTGGATCTTTGGTACGTCGGAGAGGATCTTCTGTTGGTGGTACGGCCAGGACACGGTTTGGTTGGCCGCGCAGCAGAGCTCCTGGACAATGTCAGGCTTGATTTGGAGCTTTCGTGACTGCAGGAATCCATACTCTTTGGTTCTTTCTGTAAAGTCACGTAGTTAGAAATAATTTGTTTTATTTTATTTCTAACTACGTGACTTTACCGAAATTACCCAAGAGTAGTGTCAGGCTTGCTTAGCCACATCATCGTCATCGTCATCATCCTCATCGTCATGTTGTTGGAGTTGGTAAAATGAGCTCGCAACCTTTAGACATTGAGCCCATCACTCTGCCCACGTCGCCTGTGTGAGCCAGCAACTGGTAACAATCCACATCCCTCTGTCAATCCACTGCTGTGTGAAGGGCGCCTCCCTGTGGCATGTCGGTTGTAGGGTTCATACTCTTAGGTTGTAGGGTTGTTTGATCATACGTCACCACTGCTCAGACTCAGGTCTCCGGGTTCGTGGTGCACTTACCACTGCGCGACCATCGCACCATCGGACCTGTGTGATGCTAAATCAACCATGGGTTTCATCCTTATTATGCATCATCAGTGCAGCAAGCCCCTGCTGCTCTGATGACAACAACAACGAGCTATCTTCCACTTTATCAGGAGAGTTGTCAGCACGATGTGGCGTCGTCACAACGGCGAGATGGTCGCTTTTGTACAAAACTCTTTGAATCCGGGGGTGGGAGAGAGTGACAGGGCACCGGTGTGTGCCGGTCGGTCCGTCTCTCGAACATGGGCAACGTGGTGGAGCCCACAGCTGTGCCGCCGTGCAAGCCGGGTCATCCCGTGCAAGCCGGGTCATACCGTGCAAGCCGGGTCATCCCGTGCAAGCCCTACGGTGGAGGGGGGTTCGTAGGCCGAGCTTCCAGAGCCACCGCCGCTCTCGCCCCGATTTAGAGATGCAAACTCCTACCAAAGAGGACAGAGGACTCGCGCTCGTGTATCCGCGTCGTCACGATGGCAGAGAGAAAAACACGACGATGCCACGAAACTTGTTTTCGGAGTCATGTACTGTAGCTGCCTTCCTCTCAGTGTTAAAACAAAAACAAGAGCGTACTCATGTTTGTTTTAGTTGTCTGCGCTAGTTAGTACGTGACTCACCTCGTAGCTTAAATGCAGTGGGAACGCGCATTGTTACTCGCTGCAGTGTTAATGGTGGCGGTGGCGGTGCCGGAGGAGCTGGAGGCAAAGGCGGCCGGGCGCGGTGCTGGCGACCCACCCCATCGTGTGCCGTGCCGGCCTTCATAGGTGCTACTCGCTAACGGCACAGCGCCACTGCCATGGGGGCAATGCCACTGCTTGTTGTTTGGCGTCCCTGTTGTTTTGTATGATTTTTGTTTACACATTTACTTTTATCCCCGATGCTATAGAAGTATTTGCGAAAAGAAATTAATAAAAATGGAAAATTTACCTTTTAAAAAAAAATGTGTTCATGTTGTTATTATTGATTGAGATTCTTGTTAATATGCAGTGTGACCATGTGTGTGCGTGTGCACCTAGCCTGGCACCGCCATTCGCCACCAACTTATTTGTCTTGTTCTGGGTGGTGTTCATCACTGTGTCAACAGAATCTTTATTTAGAGTGGAGGAGGAATCCGATGAGCTATGAAGCTCTTTTTTCACAGGTGTCCAAGAATCCAACAAAATCCATCCGACTCCCGGTCTCTACTCGGATGAGTTCTGGCTGGAGGCCATCATCTCTGTTGGTGTCCCTTGGACCAATGTGATGGGAATCTCACATCCCTAACTTTTAGACGACCAGTCTCGGCTACCGACCTCCCACAATGTGGTACCTATTTTATCGATGCAATAGGGGTGATGATCTGCGTTCATCCCTCTACCGCAGAAATCCCTGCCCAGTTTGGCTATAATCCTATTGGTGAAAAAAGAATAGGCTGTACCTTTTCTGGCTGTAATACAGGCGTTAAGTGCCCAAACACGAAATCGATAGCTGTTGCCAAGCAGCATCCAGTCTGGGTCAAGCCTCGTTTTTTTCATAACTTTGATACCGCCAAAAATGGTGCCATGTAATCTTGTTGTTTGTATTTGGGCGACACACTCCTGGAAGCACGGCGGTTCTCAGCGTCGGGGATTGCATTTCAGAGAGAAAAATGTCAGATTAACATTCAGAAAATTACCAAGCATTTTTCCGACATAGATTTAATTGGAAATGCAGCCCAAAAAATTTATACAGGCACAAATCAGAATTTGGAGGACACTTGTTGAGTAAATATCACGGACAGAGCTGCATGGAGTAGGCCACGATCGCCAACGTCTTCGAGAAAGAACACGACACAGAGAGAGATGAGACTAACGTTGCCCATCGGCTAACACTACCCATAGACTCACAAGTTCTTGAGGAATATTATGGAGAGAGCTAAATGGAAGGCATGCCATGGCTGCTGGCTTTGAGAAAAGACGCGGCACAGTTCTACATCACATTTGTGTCGGGCAGCATGGGACCGGTGTGTGCAGCTCGGTCATTTCCGAAGTGTGCAAGGCTTTGGTAGAAGATTCGGAGAACCCAGCTGGGGCACTGTGTCCTGCACGTGGGGGACACGTGCAAACTAATTTCCAGTTCACTGATGTTCAGAGTTTTGCCGTGGCCTGTCGACAAACCGTGGCCGAGATGAGCCCAGCAGGGCTGCTTATCGGCAGAAACACCTGCAGAAGATGTGGCGGTGATGACGACCACAAATTAATACAACAACAGCACTGCAAAGATTTAATCATTAAATACATTTTCTTCGTTTTTTTCGGTAAAGTCTCGTATGTAAAAAAATGAAATGAAAATACAACTAAATTAAATCACGACGTTTCGGAGGCAACACAAGCTTCAGGTGGAACCGTCACAACAAAATGACCGTATCAAAATTTATTTAGTTGTTTTTTCATTTTAAAAAATTACCTACGTGACTTTACCGAAAAAAACAAAGAGTTTGAATCCTTGCAGTCACGAAAACTTCAAATCTAGCATTAAATACATTAACCAGTGTTTGGATCTCCACATAAAATAATATTGACAGCTCGTGGGCCTCTTGGCATTCGAGCCTTCTCTCGTGGTACAAATTCCATATTTATGGTCGGGGTCATTCTTTCTCTGGCACAACATTAAACCTCCCACATATCTTTGCTCATGTTATCGGCACCAGCCAGACGAGAGGCTGGAGGCCTGACCAGGATTTGAGTGCTACTTCGGTGAGAAGTCGACTGCCACTTGCCTGTAGATAATCTGACCCCTGCCACAGGAACGTGGAATTTCTACCACTGTATCGGGGTCGCCGGCAGACACGAGCGGCCACCCCAGTGCTCGGACCAGCGAGAGGCGGTGACCTCTGACCCTGCTGGTGAGACTCGCCTGGTCATTGTTTTTGAGGCCCAGCTTTCTCAGGTCGATGGGGGTGTAGTGAAGGTTCGGCATGGTGATACGAATGTCCTCCACCTGACGCGCGCCACAGCCACGCACACATGCGGGCGTGAATTCGCAGTTAACTCATCACGTGGGTTTTCACAGCCAACGTTACGATTTGTAATTTATTTCTGGGTCAGGCCACGTGATGATCCGGCCACATTTTTTTTTTACGTGAAACCCTCCACCACGTGACCGCCACAGTTAGCGACTTGGCATCTGATTGCTAAAGTAGGTTGCGAGAAACGCAATGACTACCCGAAAAACAACAATCTGCTCGTCGTGTAACGCTCGTGCACCGCGTGACAATCTCATTCGTCTGACTGTGCCGGGTAGTGGAGGGTTACACGGCAATACATTTGGCCAGTTCATTTCTTCGTGGTGCCACCGCCGCACCCACGTGCGCCCCCGTGCATGCCCCCCCCCCCCCCCACGCGCGTCTCGTACGTGCGGTAGGCTCTGCAGCACGGACTGCCCGGCCAGGTAGAGGGTGTGCTGCACGGATGGGGAGTAAACCCCCGTGTCCGGGGGGCCGGCGAAAGCTTCGAGCAGACACGCGCGCACACGCTCCCTGCACACGGACGGAGACACAGACAACCCCCCCCCCACGGAGCCCCAAACAGAGTGTTGGGACACGTGCTGTTAGCTGCTAGTGACTAGTAGCTGCGCCTATGAAGGCCGGCACGGCACACGAGAGGGGGTGGGTGGCCAGCACCACGCCCGGCCGCCTTTGTCTCCTCAGTACTGATGTGTACGCACCGCACCAGGCACTCGTTTAATGCCTCGGAGAGGCCCAGCACCAGTTGAGGTAATCAATAAGTGAGCGAATACGTTAATTAATTTGATCTATTGAGAGAATGGGCGAGTAAATGTGTACATGAATTAGTTGATTGGGGAAATTTCAAGTTTTTCATTTTCAAGTTTCATTCATTTGGTATAGCCCTGTGAGCCATTCGGCTCTTGAATCGGGTGCAACCGCAACAAACAAAAAACAAAAACATGAACAAGTAAACATCCTAAAGTGACTATGTGACTAAGTGCAAACAGAAAATCCAGGAAAAAAAAACAGCAAAAATTCCAGAAAAAGCACCGTACACCAACGCTGTGTGCAAAAATCCCAGTGGGATGCAAGTCAAACAACAACAACAACCACAAGACAACTTAGATTAAGGTCATGAGTCTTACTCCGTACTACAATAAACAGACATGTCCAAACCAAAAAACTTTTGAAATCACCAAAATAAAGCCATGAAGGCAATGTAACAGTGATCATAGGAACTGTGACCGAATTTTCACAATAAACGACACAAACAACATGTACCACCAAACCCTGCAGCCATAGCTGGCTGCATGAGTCACTCCACAACAGCAGGAGCATCAGTCGGAGTATCAACATTTTCCCATGCACCTTTAAGAGCGCGTGAGTGAACGAGTGTTTGGGTGACTTTGTGATGAAATCAACGAGCGAGTCTGCGGGGCACCTGGCCTCGTCGTAGTCGCGGGCGCTGAGCGGGAGGCCGCGCTGGAAGGCCCAGCGCGCCTCCATCTCGGTGCAGAAGAGGCGGTCGCGGCTCTCCTCGAGCGACGCGAAGCCCTCCCGGGCGAAGCCCTCGAAGCCCGACTGGGCGGTCTTGAGCACGCGCAGCCCGCGCAGCCCAGAACGGACGAGCGGCGGCCCTGTGGGGGGGCAGCGGGGGGGGGGCAGTGAGGGGGGGCAGCGGGAGGGGGGGGCAACGGGGGGGGCAACGGGGGTGGGGGGGCAGCGGGGGGGGGGCAACGGGGGGGGGCAACGGGGGAGGGGGGGGGCAACGGGGTAGGGGGGGGCAACGGGGTAGGGGGGGGCAACGGGGTAGGGGGGGGCAACGGGGTAGGGGGGGGCAACGGGGTAGGGGGGGGCAACGGGGTAGGGGGGGGCAACGGGGTAGGGGGGGGCAACGGGGTAGGGGGGGGCAACGGGGTAGGGGGGGGCAACGGGGTAGGGGGGGGCAACGGGGTAGGGGGGGGCAACGGGGGGGGGGGGCAACGGGGGGGGGGGGGGCAACGGGGGGGGGGGGCAACGGGGGGGGGGGGCAACGGGGGGGGGGGGCAACGGGGGGGGGGGGCAACGGGGGGGGGGGGGGCAACGGGGGGGGGCAACGGGGGGGGGGGGCAACGGGGGGGGGGCAACGGGGGGGGGGGCAACGGGGGGGGGGGCAACGGGGGGGGGGGGGCAACGGGGGGGGGGGGGCAACGGGGGGGGGGGCAACGGGGGGGGGGGGCAACGGGGGGGGGGGCAACGGGGGGAGGGGCAACGGGGGGGGGGGGCAACGGGGGGGGGGGCAACGGGGGGGGGGCAACGGGGGAGGGGGGGGGGCAACGGGGGAGGGGGGGGGGGCAACGGGGGAGGGGGGGGGGCAGCGGGGAGCAGGGTGATGGCAATCGATGACGATAATAATTGAAGATGACGATGATCGATGGTTGGTGATGTTTCTTTGATGGTGGGCGATGATTGATGATGTTGATTATAATCAATGATAATTATCGACGATGATGATTGCGTATTGAGTATCAATGATGATTATGGTTAATGATCGATGACGACTGATGATTGGCGATTATTGATCGATGATGATGATGATGAAGACTGCACCGTATTGCTGGGCCTCTACGTCACAGTAGAACTCCACCTCGGGGCTCAGCACGAACGCGTGATTGTGAGGCTTCCCGTCCTGTGCAGTAGCAGCAGCAGCAGCCAACACAGACACAGCGCCTCCTTCACACAGCTGCTCCCTACACTCATTTCAGGCTGAGTTGACGTAGAGGAGGCCCAGGCAAGGGTCGCATACCGTAGCATATTAGTCTCAAACAACACGGTTCGAATGATACCAGTGTTAGGTTGTAAAGGACGGACTTCTAAACTTCTTTATGGCACACACTGTTTATTATCTTAATACACAGTCCCTATCACACTAAGGGGGTATATGGTCCCCTCACCCGTTACCCTGAGGAGACACAGCCTCCGGACCTTGCAGGCTATCTAATCTCCCTGCTATCCCAGCGTCCTCTGGCTGGACCTAGGGGATCTCTCCCCGACCACTGGTTACACTGAGCCCGAGCCCTGACAAGGGCTGGAGGGCTTGGTCCAGGGTCCTAGATGTCTTCGGCCGACTTGGGTCTTCGTGTAGCAGAACTGGCCAAGAGCTCTCAGCGCTCTGGCTTTTATACCTGTTCGTGGCCGGGTTGTCCAATCCCCGGCCACCTTGTGGGACCCTCCGATTGGTCCTTCCCAATCTGGCGTTTGGATCCTACCTCATCCCATTTGACCCTGACCGTTTGATTGAGCGGGAAAACCTTGTTTACGATCCGCTCTCTCACAGTTTGCGAACAGCGAGTAGTTAACACCATTACACCAGTAAAGGTACTCAACTACGACTGCTCTGCTTAACAAAACAAACCAACAAGACGCCTGCTGTTCACTCGAGGAAGCTCTAGAGAGGGTGTATTTGGTCTACTCTTCCACGCTGACCATACGTCTTGGAAAAGGCTGGCGTGCCCACACCTTCACCCACCGCTCGCAACCTGCCCATCGCAGACTCTGCGCTTGAACCCATTTACACTGATGGGTGGACAGAGGCAGATTCAACCACCGCGCCGGGAGACGGAATGAAATCGGCGACCTCTGAACCGCAAGTCCAATGAGCTGACCCCAAGGCCGTCATTTTAATATATATTGGGGGGGGGGGGGACACATCCCCCCCCCCAATATATGCTCAAAATGTCCCCCCCCCCCTCCCCAATATATTGCTATAAAATAGATTTCTGTTTATCTGATTGTGGTTATGGTTGTACTTTATTAATTCCTAATCTCTGCCATTGCATACAATGAAACAATAAAAGGTAAAAAAAAATAAAAAAACAGAGCAATGTAATACAATACACTATTATACATTATTGTTAAACATAAATAAAAAAAGTCCATCCCATGTGTTAGTGAATGTTTTTATATTTTAGGCAGGAAATTCGTTTTCAAATTTAGATTTTTTTTTCTGGAGGGGGTACCCCAAACCCACTGGAAGATTTGGTCCCCCCCAATGTTGACTCCATGGCTACGGCCTTGTCTGACCCACAGCTTTGCGCTCCTTCAGCGTTGGAGGAGCAGCAACACGACTTCACGAACTCCTCCCTCTCTCTCTCTGCCTCTGCTGGAACCCTCTCGTCGTGGCCTGCAGTAGCAAGCGGCAGGACCTCCACATTGGGCATCGAGCTGGTGAACTCATTGCTGCTGCCAGGGCCGTCCATAGGGCGGTGCGTGTTGTTGTTGTTTGCTGTTGTAGCTTTCTGACCCACCCTTACTGGACCATCCGTGACCTTTATAGCTCATTGGATTCCTGAAACATAAATATTCTAATTCTGAAACGAAACTGTGCCCCCCCCCACGCCTTCTAACTAAACCGAAAGTATTACAGCTGACACCGTGAAATTGAAGTGCGCCCCCCCCCCCCCCCCCAGCACGGGGCCCAGGGCAGTCTCCCCGATTTTCCGTAACCTCGGGAAGACTCTGGCTGCTGCCATCGTGCACCAGAATAGAGTAGAAAGTGCGAGACAAGAGGGTCGAGGTGTGAGTGGTGGGCGGCTGGGATTGGGGAGGAGGAAGGGAGGGGGGGGGCTCTACCAGGTTCATTCGTCTCCAGGGCGTCTCCGTGAGCGAGGCGCGCACGCGATCCACTCGGCCGTGAGTGCGCATCACGTGCTCGCACAGCTGACTCGCGAACTCCTCCAGACAGCGGATCTAGCACGGGGCCGGGACCACCATCAACAAAAACAACAACAACAACATATCACCGGCACCAACAACCCATGCCTCAATCCCGTAACAACTCGACCCCATGCTCGACCCAATTGCTGCAGGTGCTGCTGCCCCACCACCGCGGCCAGCGCGCCACTGACCCCGTTGGCGAGCGCGAGTGCGTGCACGGTGTTCTTGAGCGTGTCCGTGGGCACCACGGCCGCGTTGTCCCCGCGCTCGTAGTCGGCGAGCGACGCCAGGCTGAGCAGCAGCCGCGCGCGCACCTCGCGCACCACGTGGAGGCCGCGCGGATCGCGCCGAAGCTGCAGGACGCGCACGCCGCGCTTCCCGTACTCGGCGTCCAGCACTGCCACCCGCTGCTGCTGCTGCTGCCCCCCCTGCTGCCCCTCGCGCGCAGCCTCCCTGCCCGACATCGTTGGCCTCCCTGCGCCGCCACCGGACAACGAGGGGGGGCAGGCGGGCGGGCAAACAATTTGGCAAATGAGCAAATAACACTGGTCAACACACTTTTTCTGGCATAAGGTATTCCAACGATTTTAAGGTAATGTTGGGGTGCTGATTCCAAATCTGGCATCAGTTTTTGTCTATCACATCAGGTTTTTGAGATATCAAATATTGCATTTTCAATAAAAACTGCAGAAGAAAAATATTAAATAAATGTGGATATCTACATAAAATGATATTATAAACACACTATCCTAAAAATACAGCACCATATTTTAACACGAAAGCAGTCACTGACTCGCAACAACTTGCAATCATAAGTGACAGGGTTAATTTCGGGTAAAATAAATGAACATGGGGCATGCCGGTAGCATAGAAATGAGATGTGATAGAGCAAATCTGAGATCAGATTTGGAATCGGCACCCTGAAATTAGTCTAGAACAGCTGCAAAAGTCCAGGCCAGAAAAAAAGGTGAATGAATTCGGAGACGGAGCAATGATATCAGCTGGTGGGCAGGTGCTGTCCGTGATTGATGGATTGTTGCATCACCAGATGGTGGAAGATGGCAACGGTTTTGGCCAGGTCTTCATCGAGCAGTAGATAGGTCATTGCTGATAACGGTGATGGATTGCGACACTGTGGCATTTAGAACGTGGTGGGGGTGGGGGGGCAAATCCAGACACTCGTACCGTTACCACTGAGTCGCAGGCGCGCGGCGACCCTGACAGGTAGGCGAGACGGAGGCGAGATGCACGGCGTTGTTGCCCCAAGGTGGATGACAGGATACCGCTGAAGAAGCTCTTGGTCGTGTGATACTCATCTGCGCCTGCGTCCCCTGTTATATACGGTACCCAGGACGGACTCTTCACGCACGCTCACGTTAATACATGTAACGATTAAACGATCCTCAATTCTGAAGGCCCGATATTAAATTGACCTATCTGCATAAAACAAGCAAAACATGCTCAGGCGGGCATATTTTTTAAGGTTATAATTTAGCCTGCTAGAGATGGATAACTCGTTGCCCAGTTAGATTTGTTAATTAATACAAATTCCAATATTCGCAGAGGTGCAAAGGTCTGTCCCTGGTGCCTTTTAAAGCGCTCGAGTGACACGGAGTTGAAAATGGCAGCGACAGGACACTTGAGACACGGGCGCTACCAGTGAAGGATTAGAACCTGTGGCTGAGTGTCCAGGGGCTGGTCAACGTGCTCGTCGGCTACGCCAAGCTCGCCATTTACAGGGCGAGGAAGGTGGCCCTGGAGGGGAAACGTCCGGCCAACAGCCTGGGCATCTTCCGCGCTCTGGTCGGAGCCAGGGTGTGGCTGGAGTTCCGCCATGCGCGGCTAACCCACGCCGTGCCGGCCTTCAAGGAGCAGTGAGCGATGGAGGAGGCCGTGTGCTCGGTGGCAGATGACGGGGAGCTCTGCATGCTGATATGAGCTACCCGTCGGAGGCCGTCAGACTGCAAGAAGGGCTGCGTGCAGAACGAGAGAGAGCGAGAGAGAGAGCGAGCGAGAGAGTGAGTGAGAGGTGGGGGTTTTACATAAAGCTAGTTTAAAAAAAAAATTACGAAATGATGAACGAAGCAAAGTGCCGAATACACCGAGCATCTTCTTGTTTCCACTGATCGTAAGAAAAAAAAGTGTCCCTCTCTCCTCCCACCACGGGGTTCACAATGGCCAAGTCACGTCGTCAACGAACTCCAATGAGATCCAGGGGACACGTTCAGGGTGTGGTTGGGTGTCTGTCTCTGCCTTAGGATTCATCATCATGGCTTGATCAGCAAACACCGAGCACAGCGCTGCCGAGTTCCTGCCTTGGTGGTGCGTCTGCGTGTCTCCCACTCATGGGGCCCATCATAGCCATGTCAGATACATCACGCAGACATAAGCCGAGTCACAGGCTTCAATACAGGCAGCCGCGTTGCCTAGTAAGCGCTTAACAGTATATTATAGACGGATGTGTTCAGGCGTTGTTCTTTGTCCACCACTGCCAACGCAGCAACAGCAGCAGCAGCATCAACGCCCCAATAACGCGTTCTGTTTCCAGCAGTGGTCAAACCTCGCCCGGGATCCACACCAACGCGTGCTGCACTCTTGCCCAGTGTCCAGGTGGGCACCAAGGCCTCGTGAGAGTCTCCATGCTGGCGATTAGGCCTCTGCACGAGACGTCGGTAAGAAGGCCAGAAGATTAGGGCCAAGACGCGTATGGCTAGGCAGACCCAACAGGTATGGAAAAAACATGAAATGCGTTGGCTTCGGTAATGATAGGTTTTCCCCTTTCTGGCAATAAAACAGCTGTGTTAAGATGTTAAAACACCAAACTGAAACCTTTGCAAGTGTAATAAAGGACTCGTTCACTGGGTCTGTCTCCGTTGTCCTTTATTTGGGTTCTTTACACTTGTCCCACACGGCCCTCGCTCAGAGCTTCCCCGCTTGGCAGCTCCACAGCTGCCTTCGCTCCCGTAGCCCTTCTCACTCCTGCAGCTCCGCTGCAGGTCCCCTGTGCAGTCCTCTGGCTGCTCTCACTGCAGCTCCACCGCTGCTCCCCGTTCCACCGTGCTCGGTCACCGCTGGCCGACGGTGCCGAGTCTTACTGGGTGTGTGACGATCTCGCCACTCTCCAACCTCCGCCCTGCGTGGCCTCACTCTGTCTCTATCTCCAACACTCCCTCGTCTCTTCCGGTATCTCTCCCTTAAGACCTCACCCCTCTCTCTCACGTGACCTAACTCCTCCCCCCCGTGACGTCATATCCGCGAGGCCGTTTACGCCCGCATTACACAAGGAATCATGTCACTGCATGCACCGCACATACTTTTGGTGAACATGCAAACAAAAGAAACATGCTCTGACAGTATGTGCATTGTCTTTGAAGCTGATTGGTCCACACCAGAGACAGATTTATTTTATTGCCAGAAGGGGGAAACGCCTATTATCATACTCTTTGGTTCTTTCGGTAAAGTCACGTGGAAAGAAAATAAATTAAATAATAGAATACGACGTTGCGATTGCAACACAAGCAATCGTCATCAGGTAGAAAACAAACCTAGTAAACTTAGAAATACAATGCAATACAACACAGAGAGTCGGCTAACACAACAGTCAACATCCTACCTGGCTGATTACGTTCTTCCAAAGATTGCTAAATTTGAAAGACAAAACAGACACGGAGACACACAGACACGGAGACACACAGACAGACACAAGCAGAGAGAGACAACACGTAATTTAATACTGGCAAAGGAGGTCTCATGATGGCTTCGGTAACATTGCAAGGCACCCGACCCAGCCATGGCCAAACAATTGTGGGCAGGCAATTGAGAAAATGAAAGAGCGCAACCAATAAACACATTGTCCTGCGGAGGGAGCTGGTAGTAACGTTGGGTTGCTCGGTCAATGGCCAGGGTCAACGGCGGCGTGGTGTATTCCGCAAATATGGCCGAATGTGCGGGTGGGCACAAGGCGGCGTGAGTAGGTTAAACGTTCCTTCGGAGTGGGCAGGTAGGAACTTGGTTGGACAGCGCGGCGTTCAGGGGTGGGGGGGGCAGTTGGATGAGTGGGCATGTTTACCCTTGCCCCCCACCCTCCCCGACATCGTAGTAACGTTTCGACTGCAACACAAGCAATCATCATCAGGTGTGAAATCCACAGCAATTTTCTTGCTGTGGATTTCACACCTGATGATGATTGCTTGTGTTGCAGTCGAAACGTCGTGATAATTTTTATTGTTTTATATTTATATTAATTTATTATGTCCCTTCTACGTGACTTTACCGAAAGAACCAATAATACAATTACACTTCTTGTTATTCCTGTTGACGACCCCGTGGTCTAAGCCCCGCAGAAACCAATGTCTACGACACAACAAGCCCCACGTGGTCTACAACTTGGGGACTCTTGACACGTGGAGGAGGGAGCGAGAGTGGGGAGGACAGAGCGTTGGCACGGATTGACGCTGCGTTGTGTAATGAGGAGGAGGAGCTCACACGTCCTGAAAGACGTGGATGTTGCCCCACGGTGCAGATTCTGTTTGGCCGGATAGAGGCGGGGGGGGCGAAGCGGCCCTGGCACGGCTCGAGATGGGATGGTGTGGTAGGGGAGGGTGTGGTAGGGGAGGGTGTGGTAGGTGAGGGTGTCAAGCTGAGTGGACTTGCCGATGTTTGGTGCCAGCGATGCGGAGGTCGCAAACGGGTTTTGATTCCTTACCCGTACCCGGCCGCACCAGGGTCGCAAATGGGTACCCGTACCCTACCCGATACCCGGCTACCCGTACCCGGCCGGGTACGGGTATGGTACGGGTATCGGGTACCCGATTGCGACCTCTGGGATGAAGCCATGTTGCAGGCGCGGGTGGGTTGATTCTAGGAACTTGAATTGTGAGAAGAGACAAGACGTTGGGAAATGAGTGACAAACGGTGACTCACCAGTGACTCACGGCCTACCAGTACCCGTACCCGGCCGCACCAGGGTCGCAAACGGGTACCCGTACCCTGGCCTCAAGGTTGTCAGTGGAGGAGCGGTGGCGCAGTGGTTAGCGCACGAGACGACGAACCCGGCCATCCGAGTTCGATTCCCGCTCACCGCCAATTATAACCGTTCAGAACCGGCCCTGTGCCTCTCCCCTAGGTCGACTCAGCCTTAAATCGGCGGCCGGGCGCGGTGTTAGCCCCCCTTCCCCCCCGGGACTTGTCTGTGAAGGCTACACGGGGGAGCTTTGTCTTTGTCTCTATAGTCGGGTCACTGCAGGAAGTGGCGAGCTCAGTGCCCGGGGGCTTCGACTCGCGCAGTCGCCCCAAGGGCCCCCCTCGAAACTCGCCCCAAGGGCCCCCCTCGAAACTCGCCCCAGGGGCCCCCCTCGAAACTCGCCCCAGGGGCCCCCCTCGAAACTCGTCGTCGCGGACTGCATCGACTGTAGCGATTACAAACTCTGCCGATTCAACTACAAGCTGTACCAGTCGCAGGCTGTATCAACTACAAGCTGTACCAGTCGCAGGCTGTACCAGCTACACGCTGTATTTGTTACACGCTGTGTCTGTTGCATGCTGTGTTAGTTACACGCTGTATGTATTAGTTACAGGCTGTATCTGTTACAGGCTGCACTGTACTCGCATCAGCTGATCCCAAGTGCCGCTGCTGCTGCTTCCTCCTGAGCTTGTCTCGGTAAGTTCCGCACTGAGCTCGTGATGGTGATGATGATGATGGGGCACTCGCCCAGTGCAGGTGACGATCAGTGCAGGTGACGAGCTGTGTAGGTGGTGAGCTGCTGTGTCGCTGTCCCTGCTTCAGGTGCAGCTGTCCCTGCTTCAGGTGCAGCTGTCTCTGCTGTTGTCCACTTGCTGTGTGTGTGTGTGGAGCTTCCTGCCCAATAAACCACAGGGCTACGGTTGTTGATGTTGCTGCGGCTGCTGTTGCTGCTGTTGTTGTTGCTGTGACTGCTGCTACTGCTGTTACTGCTGTTGCTGCTGCTGCTGCTGTGACTGCTGTTGCTGCTGTTGTTGCTGTTGTTGATGTTGCTGCGGCTGCTGCTGCTACGGCTGCTGATGTTGCTACCGCTGATGTTGCTGTGACTACTGCTGCTGCTGTTACTGCTGTTGCTGTGACTACTGCTGCTGCTGTTACTGCTGTTGCTGCTGTTACTGCTGCTGCTGTTGCTGCTGTGACTGCTGTTGTTGCTGCTGTTGTTGCTGCTGCTGTTGTTGCTGTTGGCTGCTGTTGCTGCGGCTGCTGTTACAATGGCTTGGTGTTTATTGTTGCCGTCTCTGTGTTATGGTTGTCCCCTTGCTGACTACCCCGAACTGCGTGACCTTAATGTGTGTCACTATTGAGTGCCGTTGCTTTTATGAATGTACGCCGACTGTACAGCTGCTGCTGCTGCCTATGTTGTCCACAGCCATTGGTAATCCAGGAGTCGCTGTTGGTGTCTACTGCTGTAAGCCATCCCATGTGGTTTGTCTACGTTGTGGGGGTTGTATTGACTGCTGTGTTGTTGACTTGTGGTAGCGACAGCATTGGGGTTTTGTTTTTTTAGAAATGACTTGTACAGTACATGCTTCCCTTCCTGCTACCGATGTTGTTTACACTGCGTGAGAGCTCCTCGAACCGCGACCCTACTACCTGGAAACCCCTATTACCTACAACCCCTATTACCTACAACCCCTATTACCTGCAGGCCCTATTGTCTGCAACCCCTATTACCTACAACCCCTATTACCTGCAGGCCCTATGATCTGGAACCCCTATTATCTGCAACCCCTATTACCTACAACCCCTATTACCTGCAGGCCCTATTGTCTGAAACCCCTATTACCTACAACCCCTATTACCTACAACCCCTATTACCTGCAGGTCCTATGATCTGGAACCCCTATTATCTGCAACCCCTATTACCTACAACCCCTATTACCTGCAGGCCCTATTGTCTGCAACCCCTATTACCTACAACCCCTATTACCTGCAGGCCCTATGATCTGGAACCCCTATTATCTGCAACCCTTATTACCTACAACCCCTATTACCTGCAGGCCCTATTGTCTGCAACCCCTATTATCCGCAACCCCTATTACCTACAACCCCAATTAACCGTGGCAGCTGAAAAGCCCTTCAAAACTATTATTTGCGGCCCTATTACTTACAATTAGTACAATTAATCGGATCTACCATTTGGGCCGTCCATATCGCGGATAAGAGGATTCTTCGCCTGCGTTTCACCGCCCGTCGTGTTGCCTGCGCTCACATTGCCTGTGATCATTTCTCTTCAAACTGTCGCACAGATCAAGATCGTCGCAGGAGTCCCGTGAAGACGCCACCATGGACTTATAGCTCGAGTTCTAGTCGACGTCGCCGCTATAACCGTGACAGCAGCGGCCACGTCAGTCGTAGCCGTAGCTGCCAAGCGAGCCGCGGCAATGTTGAGTAGCCTCCAGGAGCACGTGTCTCGGATGGCCGCGCAGTATCTGCACCGGAGCGGCACGCGGAGTCCGCGAGCCGGGACTGGAGTCGAACCGGGACCTGGTGACGGAGCAGAACCCGGCCGGGAGGGAAAGCCGACGGGTCAGGGGTTGCGAAACCAGAGCCGGCCCGACTACGGAGCGCTGCCGCAGCGCTACCCATCAAACCGGCCTGCCTTCGTGCTGCCCGCAGAGCAGCGGCAGGACCCACAGCCGCAGCAGCAGCATCGGACGCAGCAGGAGGGAGAGGAGAAGCAGCAGGTCGAGCTGCAGCAGATGCAGCAGCAGCAACAACAGCAGCAGGTGGAGGAGCAATGCCAGCACCTGGGGGAGCAGAGGCAGGAGAAGCAGCAGGAGGAGCAAGAACAGCAACCTCCGCACGGAAAGCAGCAACGGGAGCTACACGAGCAGCAGCAACAGCAGCAGCTGCAACAGCAGCAGGAAACGCAGCCGGACGGTTGCTCGGTGGTGCGGGCTGTGCGCCCCGGTGCGGCGGGCTTGCCGTGGGGGTGCGGCTATGCTGAGTGAGTCGTAGGGGTGCGCGGTTATGCCGAGTGAGTCGTGGGAGTGCGGTTATGCCGAGTGAGTTGTGGAGGTTTGGCTATGCCAAATGAGCTTTGGGGGAAATCAAACGCGGTTGACCCCCAGGATTTGTTGCGCATCACAAACAGCAATGGAATTATAGTAGTAGGTTTTTACCCTTTCAACTGGTACAAAAACTGACACCTTTATACAAGGGATCATGTTTGCAATAACCACAACACAAGCAGTCAAAATGCAAACAAAAAGAAACAACTCCGATGATGATAATGATATGCACTGCCCTTGAAGTTGATTGGTCCACACTCGAGACAGCTTTTCTTAGAGCCCAGTCTCCATTGGTGTTGGACCAGATAACGCCAAAAGGCGCAAACATGATCCATTGTATAAAGGTGTCAGTTTTTGTACCAGTTGAAAGGGTAAAAACCTACTACTATATTTTGCCACTGGTAAAGGAGATGTCTCATAGAGCAATGGAATTGTCGGGTCTAGGAATGTAGTGCGCCAGTCGACGGTGACTCGCCGCCGGTCCCGGCATTGTCCACTGGTATCCGCGTGTTAAGCTTCTGTCCGCACGCGTGTCAAGGGCCACGAACCACAACAAGAGCCGGTGCAACGAGGACCAGGCAGCCTGCCTCATGCTGCCACTGGAGTGGCCGCCCACAGCCCACACGGACGGACCCCTGCACACATCGTCACGGCTGGGGAGCCAGGTAATGTGAAAATATCTTCTTGGTTCTTTCGGTAAAGTCACGTAGAAGGGAAATAATAAAATAATGTTTTATTTATCTTATTTTATTATTTCCCTTCTACGTGACTTTACCGAAAGAACCAAGAAGATGAATCCCTGCAGTCACGAAAGCTTTAAATCGAAATGTGAAAATAGCGATCTAACCCAAAAAAACTCTTATGGATAATATTGGTCGCGAAAGCCTACGTGTTAAACTAAACAAACACTACACTTTTTCTTCTTGGTTCTTTCGGTAAAGTTCCGTGACTTTACCGAAAGAAGAAAGAAGATGAATTCCTGCAGTCATGAAAGCTTTAAATCGAAATTTAAACACTACACTGTGCCACTGATTTTTTTTAATCTGGAAAAGCGTCACATTAAATCTTTAGCTCTTTTTCAGGAAGTGTCCCACATTTTGGATGTTTGGCCAATTCATTTTGTCCTTAATGATTTGCATGGGAGGGACTTGTGTTTACTGGGTATAACACTAAAAAGTCTGCAACAGACAGATTCTAACCCACTTACTGTACTGCCATATGTTGGCCACTCTGCAGCCCGGCATGTTTTACGAGTTTCAAAAGCTCCGTGCGATTTTTCAGCCGTCGGTGGAACATATAGTTTAGTGAAACTCTCAAATACTACTGGGCTTTGGGATAGCCTGGAGAAGCAGTACAGCAAGTGGGTTGTGAACCTGACCTCGTGGGCCCTTGAGTGTCATGCCGTGGAGTGAGTGGGAGGTTCTCTCTGCGTTCTCCAGTCTGTCTACACCATCGAGGCTTTTGGGTTAGATCGAGTAAATATGTGTCTCGATTTAAAGTGTTCGTGACTGCAGGGATTCATCTTCTTGGTTCTTTCGGTAAAGTCACGCAGAAGGGAAATAAAAAAAAAAATGTTATTATATTATATTCTTATATTATTTTATAATATTTTATTATATTTTATTACTTTATTATGTTTTGTTTTTATTATTTTATTATTTCCCTTCTACGTGACTTTACCGAAAGAACCAAGAAGATGAATATGTGTCGTTAAACCCGCCACCACCCGACACAGCCGGTTAGTACGTTCATTCACGTAAACAAAACGTGCAAATTCATTACTAGTACAGCACACCGGTGCATTGGAGAGTAAACCCACAACATTGGACAGTAAACCCACAACATTTACAACTTGAGTATGAAGTTTAGCCAGTAATTACAACGATCATCATCAGGCCACAGCCAGAGTTGGCTGTCGCCTGATGATGCTAGTTGTAATTGCTGGCGAGACGTTGTACTTGAATTGTAAATGTTGTGGGTTTACTCTCCAACACACTGGTATGCTGTATTAGTCACAAATTGGCACTGTTCTTTACGTGACAAACCTTACTAATTGGCTGTGTGGCGGGTTTAACGACACATTTATATTCACGCGATCCAACCCAAACACCTCTTATGGATAATTTTGGTCTCCACACATTAAACCTTTCTTGCAATGTAACTGTGCTCAAACATCCACAGTAGAGCAGGACTCTCCTGAAAACAACTCCTGAGGCTCGGAGATAATTCCGCAGACCAAACACATCGTTACATGAGTTGAATCACATGGCCCGCGTGCATTGTGAGTGAAAAGGGAACTGGTGTGACTTCCACTTATCTATTAGCCCTGCAGTTCAGAAGCATGTCGGCAAACCCTGGCAAAGGAGAATTGCCAGCTTTGATGGATCCACTTCCGCGCGGTTCAGAGATTTCTGGTTCTGTATCATTACCAGTTCGGCTGAGATACACACATACGTACGAGATGCCGTACAGACAGATTATAATCAGTGGTTCATTTCCGTAGTTTCTCCCGTGGAGAGAGTTGGAGCTTCCACCGTTGAGCACGAGGTCTCGTGAGGCTCGGTGAGAACCCCAAAGGGCGGAGGTTGTGACCACAAGTGGACGAGACTCGACATTACATCACTGGCACTGACAGTTTACCAACTAATAAAATATAAAAAAATACTTTTTAAAAAACACGCTTTAATGAAATGTACTGTCCGAGCTGCCCATCCCCCTGCCCCCTTCCCCCATCGCCCCTCCCCTCCTTCCACATCCCCCGCCCCTCGGCATGGCTCCCCGTAGCTTGCCGTGACGTCAGGGACCACGTGGTGATTTACAGGCAACGTGAGTTGAGCATCGACAATTATAGCCGTAAACGTGGACAATTAGAGCCGTAAAAAAGATCGTTTAAAATATTTATTTTAAATTTTCAATGATAGAATATAGTATTGTCATCAGTATGACATAGCTATACCAAGTTTGCAGTCGATACGACATTGGGAATACGGTTGAAATTGAGTTACACGATTTTAGGATACGACAACACACAGAGTAGGTTAAATAAAAGCGTGTAAAATGTTAAAAAATATATGTTTTGGATTTTGTATGGTAGAATATAGTATTGTCATCAGTATGACATTGCTATTTCAAGTTAGCAGTCGATAGCAAATTTGGAAGTGGGTAAAAATTGAGTTACAAGATTTCTTTTTTGAGGATACAACAGACTGAGTGAGTTAAATAAAAGCGTGTAAAAAACATCGTAATCGACAAACAAAGGAGACGTGACAAACGATAGGAAACGAGCAGCTGGTTAAGAATGGCTCCCCACGCACTGCGCCTGACCACAGGTGTGCGTGCGTGCGTGAGCATGCTTTGGGCAATGTGGATCATAGTAAAAACGAAACGTTGAAGTCAGAGTCTATTCTCGCACGAATGTGGAGCGGCGCTCATCTCCTTTGGCTGCCCTTAGTCGGTGGTGGCCATTCCACATTCCCATGATGGGTGCCAGGTCATCAGACGGTTGCTGTTGGGCTCTCGCAAGTCGGTGCGAGTTTAGTGGTTTGGGAATTGAGCAGCAAGCCGGGAATACGGTTGAAATTGAGTTACACGATTTTAGGATACGACAACACACAGAGTAAGTTAAATAAAAGCGTGTAAAATGTTAAAAAATATATGTGTTGGATTTTGTATGGTAGAATATAGTATTGTCATCAGTATGACATTGCTATTTCAAGTTAGCAGTCGATAGCAAATTTGGAAGTGGGTAAAAATTGAGTTACAAGATTTCTTTTTTGAGGATACAACAGACTGAGTGAGTTAAATAAAAGCGTGTAAAAACATCGTAATCGACAAACAAAGGAGACGTGACAAACGATGGGAAACGAGCAGCTGGTTAAGAATGGCTCCCCACGCACTGCGCCTGACCACAGGTGTGCGTGCGTGCGTGAGCATGCTTTGGGCAATGTGGATCATAGTAAAAACGAAACGTTGAAGTCAGAGTCTATTCTCGCACGAATGTGGAGCGGCGCTCATCTCCTTTGGCTGCCCTTAGTCGGTGGTGGCCATTCCACATTCCCATGATGGGTGCCAGGTCATCAGACGGTTGCTGTTGGGCTCTCGCAAGTCGGTGCGAGTTTAGTGGTTTGGGAATTGAGCGGCAAGCCGGGTACAGGTTTACGCATCTTCAACGGTGAGTGTTCAGTGGTCAGGGCTCAGTGGAAATTGCCAGAGCCAAAATGTAACGGTTCACCCACTCAGTTCGACTCGATAAAGTGCCACGATTTGAGGTCAGAATTTAATTCATGAATCGATCTTGGCAAAGAATTCCACTCGGTGTTTTAAAGGGGCATTGTCACACTCTAATTCTCCCTAACACCACTCTCTCCCTCTCACACCCCACGGGCCGTGTCCAGGCAGCCGCCGGCGCGGTCACGGCTCTCCTAGACAAGGCTGAGGCTTTGTCGCCACCGGGCCGTGTCTGCCACCAACCTCCTGACGCCGAGCTCCTTCTGCACGATGACTTCGAGATGGTCTCCCACGACGCTCTGGGGAGCGGCGTGGACCGCGATTCTAAAACTCCCAGGAACATTTCGAACGAGGACGTGGAGAACCCTGGAACTGTGGTGTTGGAAAATCGCAGAGGTGCAGCAGTTAGCTCATTCACAGGTGCCGACAACACAGGCGACGCTCAAGCAGGCACCGCTGACAAGCGCCGTTCATACTCGCATCACTCGTACATCGCCCACGTCACACGCATCGCTCGCTCGCGTATCGCACATCTCTGACACGCGCGTGCCCGGCAGGCGCAGTGGGGGAGGCGCTGCCCTACTGGGCGCTCTTTGACGGGCACGGCGGTCCGGCCGTGGCCCTCACGGCGGCCCACACGCTGCACCACCTCCTGCGCCAAGCGCTGCAGACGGTGGCGCCGGTCCTGGCGGCCGATGGCCCCGCGCCGTTCGCCGTCGCCGCGCCCAACGCGCCGCTGCCGCCGGCCGAGCCCGCGCGCCTGCGGCACGGGCGCGCCGTGTCGCGCGGCGAGATCGTCGTGGGCGCCATCGAGAGCGCCTTCCTCGAGATGGTGGGTGAGGCCGGGCGGCGCTCGAGGGCGGAGCGCGCGGGTTCCCGTGGGAAGGTCGCGAGTTTGACCCGGTCCATCTCCGCACCGCCGTTGCCACCGTTTAACAGAGGTCGCAAACGGGTTTTGATTCCTTACCCGTACCCGTACCCGGCCGGGTACAGGTAGCCGTATCCTACCCGTACCCTACCCGAAATGAGTGACAAACGGTTACTCACCAGTGACTAACGGCCTACCCGTACCCGGCCGCACCAGGGTCGCAAACGGCTACCCGTACCCGTACCCGGCCGGGTACGGGTAGCCGGATATCGGGTAGGGTACGGGTATCGGATACCCGGTTGCGACCTCTGCCGTTTAAGCAGCGGGGTGGCGAGTGGCGCACGTAGACGTGCTAGGGCGAGGGGTGTGGATGTTTGGTGATGGAGCTGTGCGCGGCTACTCGGTGTGTCTTGAGTCACGTCCCGTACTTCACCTAATCGGCGCCGGTGCTGCTCACCCCCGCCATACCATTTACAGTAGTGTTTCAAAATCGTGCAACTCTTACATTTGCCTCGCAAACCCACTTAAACTATTGTGCTAGATTTTGTGGCTTTTTTGTTGTGTTATGGTGTAAGTTCTTACCGGAAAATCTCACCAATCGGTTTCATAATCCCTCCCTCCTTCTCCGCTCTCCCCCTGTCCCCTCCCTGTTCCCCCGAGTGCAGGACCGACAGATCGAGAGGGAGCGCGTGTCGTTCGACCTGCGTGGTGGCTGCACTGCGATGGCGGCGCTGTGTGCACTGGGCCACCTCTACGTGGCCAACGCTGGGGACAGCCGGTGTGTGTATGTGTGTATGTGTGTAAGTGTGTATGTGTGTGCGTGTGTGTGTTTGTATGGGGAGCGGTAGTGTAGCGGTTAGCGCGCTGCGCTATGAACCTGGCGACCCGAGTTCGATTCCCGCTCACGGCCAACACCAGTGACGATTATCTGAACCGGTCCTGGAACTCCCCTAGGACGACTCAGCCTCAAATGAGTACCTGGTGTGATGTGTAAACATCGCCGCTAGGGAGACAAAGGTGGCCAGGCGTGGTGTTGGCCACCCACCCCTTCGTGTGCCGTGCCGGCCTTCATAGGTGCTCGCTAACAGCACTTGCCCCTACAGTCTGTCAAGGCTATACGTGGGATCTTTGTCTTGTTTACATGTGTGTGTGTGTAGGCTCAGGGTTAGTTGGATATCAGCACTGGTAAGACAAAGATGGTTGTCCTCGGTGCTTGGAGCACTCCCACCCTCTTGCTGCCTCGAACTCGCAGAGTGTCTAGGAGAGCACTCAACTAAAGCACCACTTTGTGGGTCCCCCAGTAATTGTCCAGCAGCATGCGGTGGTGACGTGAGATGTCCACCACAGGCTCGGAAGGAGTGCCACCGCTTATCTTGTCCTCCGCTGCTGCGCGGTTCGAACGTTTTGACGCTCGACCCGGACCCACAGGCCGCTCGTTCCCACGACCCGACCGGCGGGTGACGGCCTGCGGGCACCCGATCGCGAGGGTGCGACCTCGCGCGGGGGCCCTCGTGTGGCGGTGGCGGAGAGAAAGCGCGCGCCGTGCGTGTGTGGGGTGCAGGGCTATCATCGTGAGGGCCCGGGACGTCATCCCCATGTCGCATGAATTCACTCCCACGACAGAGAGGCAGCGGCTGCAACGGCTGGTAACCGTCTTGCCACGCGTGTTCACTTGGCTCCCACTCATACTGTCACCCATTTACCTGGGTTCCGATTGGGTCTCTCGACAATGAAGCTGACAGCCCGGCCTCTGATGGGGTCTCTAGACAATAGACTGACAGCCCGGCCTCTGATGGGGTCTCTAGACAATAGACTGACAGACCTGTCTCTGACGGGGTCTCTAGACAATAGACTGACAGACTGGTCTCTGATGGGGTCTCTAGACAATAGACTGACAGACCGGTCTCTGATGGGGTCTCTAGACAATAGACTGACAGGCCGGCCTCCTGACGGGGTCTCTAGACAATAGACTGATAGACCGGTCTCTGATGGGGTCTCTAGACAATAGACTGACAGGCCGGCCTCCTGACAGGGTCTCTAGACAATAGACTGACAGACTGGTCTCTGATGGGGTCTCTAGACAATAGACTGACAGACTGGTCTCTGATGGGGTCTCTAGACAATAGACTGATAGACCGGTCTCTGATGGGGTCTCTAGACAATAGACTGACAGCCCGGCCTCTGATGGGGTCTCTAGACAATAGACTGACAGACCTGTCTCTGACGGGGTCTCTAGACAATAGACTGACAGACTGGTCTCTGATGGGGTCTCTAGACAATAGACTGACAGACCGGTCTCTGATGGGGTCTCTAGACAATAGACTGACAGGCCGGCCTCCTGACGGGGTCTCTAGACAATAGACTGATTGACCGGTCTCTGATGGGGTCTCTAGACAATAGACTGACAGACCTGTCTCTAACGGGGTCTCTAAACAATAGACTGACAGACTGGTCTCTGATGGGGTCTCTAGACAATAGACTGACAGGCCGGCCTCCTGACGGGGTCTCTAGACAATAGACTGATAGACCGGTCTCTGATGGGGTCTCTAGACAATAGACTGACAGGCCGGCCTCCTGACGGGGTCTCTAGACAATAGACTGACAGACTGGTCTCTGATGGGGTCTCTAGACAATAGACTGACAGACTGGTCTCTGATGGGGTCTCTAGACAATAGACTGATAGACCGGTCTCTGATGGGGTCTCTAGACAATAGACTGATAGCCCGGTCTCTGATGGGGTCTCTAGACAATAGACTGACAGCCCGGCCTCCTGACGGGGTCTCTAGACAATAGACTGACAGACTGGTCTCTGATGGGGTCTCTAGACAATAGACTGACAGACTGGTCTCTGATGGGGTCTCTAGACAATAGACTGATAGACCGGTCTCTGATGGGGTCTCTAGACAATAGACTGACAGCCCGGCCTCTGATGGGGTCTCTAGACAATAGACTGACAGACCTGTCTCTGACGGGGTCTCTAGACAATAGACTGACAGACTGGTCTCTGATGGGGTCTCTAGACAATAGACTGACAGACCCGTCTCTGATGGGGTCTCTAGACAATAGACTGACAGGCCGGCCTCCTGACGGGGTCTCTAGACAATAGACTGATAGACCGGTCTCTGATGGGGTCTCTAGACAATAGACTGATAGCCCGGTCTCTGATGGGGTCTCTAGACAATAGACTGACAGCCCGGTCTCTGACGGGGTCTCTAGACAATAGACTGACAGACCTGTCTCTGACGGGGTCTCTAGACAATAGACTGACGGCCCGATCTCTGATGGGGTCTCTAGACAATAGACTGACAGACTGGTCTCTGATGGGGTCTCTAGACAATAGACTGACAGACCGGCCTCCTCACGGGGTCTCTAGACAATAGACTGACAGACTGGTCTCTGATGGGGTCTCTAGACAATAGACTGACAGACCGGCCTCCTGACGGGATCTCTAGACAATAGACTGACAGACCGGTCTCTGATGGGGTCTCTAGACAATAGACTGACAGACCGGTCTCTGATGGGGTCTCTAGACAATAGACTGACAGGCCGGCCTCCTGACGGGGTCTCTAGACAATAGACTGACAGATCTGTCTCTGACGCTGCTGTCACCCAGGCGAGTGAGCGCCCCGAGCTGCTGAAGGAGATCTTCACGCCGCTGGAGTTTGGGTGCCGGGTGCTACGCCGTGACCTTGGCATGAGGGTCCTCTACCGCTCTCATCACATGACCGGCTGGTTCGTCGCCCCCCCTCCCTCCACCCCGCTCCCACTGCCCTCCCTGCCTTGGGCTCCTCACACGCCAGGAGGTCACGTGGGAATGCGGGAGACGCACGTGGAGGGGAGACATGAGGAGAGAAAGAGACGGTGGGGTGCACAGGGTGGGGGGACGTGGGGACGCAGAGGAAGACGCAGAGGAAAACGGACGGGAGGTGGGGCACACGCGGGGAAGATGTATGGACGCGGGGAGTGACGCAGACGGAGACACCAGGCGACGTGGAAAGGAGATGCCAGGGAGACGTGGGCCACGAGAGATTTAAGAAGTGGAGACCCAGGGAGAGGTGGAGTGATATCGAGGGGAGACACAGGGTAGATGTAGGTGACACGGGGAGACAAGGAAGAGACGTGAAAGGGAGACACGGAGACGCAGGGGGGAGACGGGGGAGTTTTGTGGAAGGGAGACGCGGGACGGCCGTTGGATGCCGCTGCCAGTGGCACTGGCTGACGGAGGATGTGCCGGGCCGTGTTCCCGCAGGGGCTATAAGACGGCTACTGAGGAGGACCTGCGCTTCCCGCTCATCAGCGGCATGGGGAAACAGGTGGGTGGCCCCCTGGGCACGTAACGAGCGCACGCCCCGACCAACACGTCGACACAGACACAGTCTCGATTCAGACACCTTTTTTACAAGGAGTCATGTTTGCAGAGACCACAATACCTGCAGTCATAATGCAAACAAAAAACATAACTCTGATAATGTATGCACTGTCCTTGAAGTTGATTGGTCCACACCCGAGACAGCTTTCCTTATAGCCTAGTCTCACATGGTGTTGGACCAGATGACGCCAAAAGGCGCACAACTCAAAGACAATGCACCATCAGAGTATGAGAGTTCGGGGTAAGCATTTACACCTTGTAAAAAAAGGTGTCAGTTTTGTTGCCAGATAAAAGGGTCAAAAAACCAACAAAAAAAAACATTTATCATATTTTTTACTGGCAAATGAGGTTCCAATGGTGAGTCTCGATTCATTTTCATTCATCGGTTGCTCGCCACTGGGAGGGCCATCCCTTCAGATAGAGCATCGCAAGGCTGTCCAGAGTGTTGATTGACATACACAGCCAACAAGTAATGACATCTATACGCACAGAAACAGCAGCCGCCGTTCGCCACAGTGCTTGTGCCAGGCCGGGTGCACGTTGAGGACACGTGAAGTGGAGAAAGCTCGCTGGCAGGAGGTCACGGGACAGACTCAGGTGCCCATGGGTCGACTGAGACGACCGGCAGCTGTGCTCCCCACTGCGCCACCGAGCAGCGTTTCAGCCGCCCGGCGCTCCGCTCGTTATTGTGAGCCTCGCTCCTCTGCCCTCCGCTCGAGGGCGACTTCCTCCAACCGCCAGTAGCATCCTTCACGAGCTTCCTCCTCCACAGAGGCCAATCTTGACACCGCCGGCGCGTGTGCTGTGTTCAGGCTCGGCTGTTCAGCACGATCGGCGTGACGCGGGGCTTTGGGAACCACGACCTCGTGGTGCACGACACGGACATCTGCATCAAACCCTTCCTGAACAGCACTCCGGAGGCACGGCCTCCACCAGAGCACAGCAGCCTACACCACCCTGCTATGCTACCACACAGCATGGTGATGCTGTACGGTAGCGCAGCAGCCTATACTGCCGTGCAGCATCGCCAACCACGCACGACTACACACTGCCATGCAGCATCACCAAAACATCCAAATATAGGACCACAGATCTTGGGTAATCGTTGGTGACGATTCTGGCTACCTTCCCACCTCTCGTCTGTGGCTTCCTGCGGCTCCGTTTTGATCTGCGGTTTGCAGGAATGACGCTGCTCTATCAGAATAAAACATTGGTACAGTATTCGTAGTACATTGAACCATGCAGTACTATGCACTGCTTTTAAAGGAGGAAAACTTGCATGTACAGTTTAAATTTCGATTTAAAGCTTTCGTGACTGCAGGGATTCATATTCTTGGATCTTTCGGTAAAGTCACGTAGAAGGGAAATAATAAAATAATAAAAATACAATATAAAATTCTCACGACGTTTCGGCCACAACACATAGCCACAACACAGAGCTGTCGGAAAGACAGCGTTCTAATTAGGACGCTGTCTTTCCGACAGCTTTGTTCTTCACCTGAGCACGGCTGCTTGTGTTGTGGCCGAAACGTCGTGAGAATTTTATAATGTTTTATTTTTATTATTTTATTATTTCCCTTTGCATGTACAGCTCTACAGAGGGCAGGTTTGGCCAGAACAAACATAAATAGCGAATGAATCCTAAAAGCATCGAAGCGAGGACTCTCCGATACAATGGATGTGTACAGATTTCACGGCAGCAGGAGGAGAGACGGAGCGGTGGGACTGAGCCGTGGTCGCCGCTGGTCCGCGCGTGCAGGTGATGGTGCACAAGCTGTGGCAGGGTGGCCCCGGCGATGAGGAGGAGGACGACGATGACGAGGTGCTGGTGATGGGCACGGACGGGCTGTGGGACGTACTCGGCGTGGACGAGGTGGCGTCGCACGTCCGCTCCGTGCTCAAGGCGTCGCGGCCGCACGACCCCGGCAGGTCGGCACGGTGACCGCACGTGCTCACCCACGCGTCTGTGTGTGTGTGTGCTAGTGGTTTGTGTGGGTTAGTGGTGTGTGTGGGTTAGTGGTGTGTGTGTGTGTGCTAGTGGTGTGTGTGGGTTAGTGGTGTGTGTGGGCTAGTGGTGTGTGTGTGTGCATGTACTTGTGTATTTGTGTATGTACGTGCATGTGTATGCGTCTACGTACGTACGTGCGTGTGTGTGCAGGTTCACGAGGGCGGCTGTGGCTCTCGTGCGTTTGGCCACGCGGCCCCAGGGATCCCCGGACGACGTCTCCGTGTTCGTCATCCCCCTGCGCCCCCCTCGTCCCCCTCGCCCCCCTCGCCTCGCGTGCAGCCAGCCAGGGCCCCCCAGCCCAGGCCCCCCAACCCGAGCCCTCCAGCCTGAACAGGGAGGTCTGCCGAGCTGAAGCCTCGTGGTGATAGCGATGGTGGTGGTGGTGGTGACGGTGGCGGTGGCGACGGTGGTGGTGGCGATGGTGACGACGGTGGTGGTGGCGACGGTGGCGGTGGTGACGGTGGCGGTGGCGACGGTGGTGGTGGCGACGGTGGCGGTGTTGGTGGTGGCCAGCAGCGGATCCAATAGGCGGGGGGCTGATAGGGGCGACCGCCCCCCCACTTGGGACCCGACAATTGGCATTGCGTTTACCATGGAGAATACATTGAATGTTTTTATTATGAATGTAGGGGGCCCTGTGTGAAGAGCTTCCTATTCCGGGGACCCCCCACCGCCACTGAAATGTTTCTAAATCTCCAGCCGTGGCCGTGGTGATGACGATGATAATGTGAACTTAAAACGTCGATCTTCGTAGCCAGCACCAAGAGATCCGTGCTGGTGGGTTAGGGTTCGGTTGCGTGTTTGTTCTTTGATGTCGTGATGGTGCTTGTGACTACTGTCACGGTGGTGGTGGCTCGCGCTATGATTGAATTGTGCCACCACTTGCTGGCAAGGATCGGTGGGTCACAAGGCCATGGTCGTCCTGCATTTGCAGTTCTACGTTGGGGTAAACGCACGCCATGAATGCCAGGGCAGGTTCCTTAAACTTGCATAATTGCTCCACGTTTCTATTTGTGATTAGATTACTTGGCACGTGCCACTTGATTCGTTTGTACGTGATTAAATGATTATATTGTAAATGAGGAAAAGCACGGGCGTTGGGTGCAGAGGTCGCAAACGGGTTTTGATTCCCTACCTGTACCCTACCCGAAATGAGTGACAAACGGTTACTCACCAGTGACTCACGGTCTACCCGTACCCGGCCGCACCAGGGTCGCAAACGGGTACCCGTACCCGGCGACGCGGCTCCAGCGTCGCGTGACCTCCGAGTACCCGGCCGGGTACGGGTAGCCGGGTATCGGGTAGGGTACGGGTATCGGGTACCCGGTTGCGACCTCTGGTTGGGCGGCAGCGTGGAGCTCGGCACGCGGCCGCAGTCGCAGCGAGTCAAGTGGCGGCGCAGGCCGCACGACGTCGACTCGGTTGACTGCGCCCTCTTCCCCGAACCTCGCCGCGGCATCGACAATCGGGCCACAATCACCACTCGGAGGTAACGCGACGCTGAAGCCGCGTCGACGGTGCCGCGCGAGACCCCAGCTGCCGCTGCCTGCAGGAGGCAGTGCAGAAAGTAGGTTGGCCAGGCTGTCCGGGGGGGGGGCCGAGTTTAAGTATTCTCTCGGACGCGAGTGCTTTGTCCGCACGTTCCAGCTTCCTCGCGGAGAACAACGACGACGACGAGAGAATGCTGGGAAACTATCGGAGCTGAAAATTTCAACGGCAGAGCTCTGTTGAGTTCTGGAGACACGCAGAGAGGCTTTCCTGTGTCAAGAGTTAAATTTCACGTTACTCCTCCGTGTCCAATCCGCAAGAATTCCGCGTAAAGTGCTGACTGCCGCAAATCCGCGTCGCCCCAGCTATCCATTGAAGTCGCCACGGGATTTAAAAGTCAACTGCGATTACGCATAACCTGGCAGTACTATTGGGGACTGATTGAGGCTTAAACGCGTGACTCCGGTGGTTCTGGTTCAGTGCCTGAGCTTGGGCAGCTGCCAAAGACATGAGGCCGAGGGGGGGGGGTGCTGAAATCCCGAGCGCGCAGCATTCCGTGCTCGGCTTGGTAAAGATGTGCAGGTCAGAACTGGAGAAGGTTAGGCCACGCAAGTTTACGGGAACCGGGATTCAAACTCGGGTTGCAAGGTTCGTAACGCAGTGCACTGACCACTCCGCCACTCAGGATATTCTTCTGCTCGTTTGTCCAGGAAAACCTCGCCGAGTGTCAAGTTCCCGCTGTAGGGAGCGATCATTGCTCTGTGTAATCCAGTCGAGTCATTTGCGCTGTTATTTTTCAAATGTGTGCCCTGGCGCTGGCATAGAGTGGCCGACTCTTGCGAAAGACGTCATGGAATCTTTAAAGTCTACTGTGAAGGTGACGGCGCGCAGTATTATCACGGTTGTTACACCGCAGCATTAATTGGGGCGGGCGCTGAATTCGAAGCGTGAACCTTTGCCGCTGGGCTCCGGTCTGAGTGAACGATCGAAGCTCAAGTCCAGACAGTGATGTGGCCGTGGCGGAGCCGCTTTCAACGCGGTTTGCCAGGAAACCCTCCGAGTCCGCGCCCCTCTGGGACTCAAAGCCGCACGTGGATTTGCCACTCTCCGCGTTGGATGGAAGATCCAACTCGGCGCGGTGCTGAGTTCGTGTGGCTCCTTGAGCAGCCTCGGGAATTGGTCCTGAATGTTAACATTCCTTGCGATGGCATTTGTTTGGCTCTCAGCGTTTGAGTCGTTAAGGATCAACAATAACTATTCCTTTGGTGCTCAGTCAAGAGTCTCGATCATCACTGTGTTTTTTCGTGTGCCCAATGAACAGCAACTATGCAAGATATATCGGTAAATAATTTAGCCGTGCAATTGCTTTTTAAGTTGGTGAATTTCAGATCCAAGCAGCCATCCAGCCTTTACGTGTATACAGTATTTGGGGCAGTTCGAAGTTTGAGGGTCCGTGGTTTGGAGTCCGTGGCCACAGGTGCACACGGGAGTCATTAAGAATCTCCATGCAGCCTTGGTCTGCCTCGAACTCTGAAGTCACTCGGATGAAGCCCGAACACCTCGCTCGTTCGCGACAACCCCCACGAGCCCGAATGCGGATGTCCGTCTCTCGTGCGACAATGGCAATGCAACATTCTAAATGACCGTGTTATTATTACAGACGCACATATATACGCAGATTTTAATAAAATACGAATCGTGCAGACATTTAAATCGGCTTTGGACAATTGCTTGTCGGCCACGTGGCCAAATCGATGGTGGTTTACGTCTGCAATGGTATTGTGCGCTTTGCCTCCACTGGTTTATGACAAGCGCCGACAACCAAACCACCCAGAATGCCCCCCCAGTCGCGTCAGAGCTCGGGACCCCCCAGCAGGGCTTGCTTGAGCCCGCACCGTGCTCGGATGGGCAACCACCAAGCGCAACGGCTGTTGTCGTCTGTGGGGCTCGAACGCTGTTCAATACAGCGAATTCCATTGCACTCGCCTGTGCCCCCCCACCCCCAATCCGCACTGATCTGCTTCGAGTCTCAGGGTCCCGCCTTCAAATCCCCCTTTTTTATCATCCACGAATCCACCTTTACACGAGCGCGTTCAATACGTGTAGATTAGCTCAGGGGCTACGCACTTCGTAGATTTAGTTTTTAACAAGTATAACCCGTAAAAACAAAGTTTTTCACTATAAATCCTTTATATGCGTGGCGGCTAGAGTCCTCTCGTCCTCTGGCTTGAGATGGCTGCCACCTATGGGTCAGATGATTGCATGGCAGCATTAAGCAATTGGTAATTAAATATAATATTTTTGTCCTAAAAAGTGTAAAATTTTGGAAAAAAATTTTCACGAACATTAATTGTCACGCACAACGAGTCTGTGTGGAAAATGTCAGCTCGATTGGATCACGGGAAGTGGGTTAAAAAACGACCGAAAGATTTGCACGGTCCTAAGCAAGCAAGCAAGTGAACTTAATATAAAGGATTTAAAAAGACAACTAAAGAACGAGAGGGATTTAATAGCCACAGAGCCACTGCCTCCACCTCCTCTCTGCACCCGGGTGCGGAGCCCACGTGCGACCTCCTACTCAAGCATTGTCCCCTACTATAATCACCCAGAAATACTCTGGTTCTTTCGGTAAAGTCACGGAGGTAAAGGGAAAAAAAGTACAAAAAATTCAATCAAATCACGACGTTTCGATTGCAACACAAGCAATCATCATCGGGTGTGACAACCACAGCAATAAATTTTACTGAAATGTCTGTCCGTCCCGCGCGTGACGTCACTACACACGAGGCCCACCCCTCCGCGTGACGTCACTCCACACGAGAGGCCCACCCCCCCTCATTAATATTCATGAGTGGGTGGATTTTTACACGAACGCAGAGGAAGGTCGTGCAGAATTTAATAATGTATTACGCAAAGTCGCTTCAAGTATGACGTTTCTTTGCAGAAAGTGACGGTAAAAAACAAGTCTACGCAGCAGTGTTACATCCGTGCGTGACGTCACTGCAAAAAGAGCCCCCCTCCAATTAATAATCACGCCCACGTGGAAATTTACACGAACGCACAAGGTCGCGCACTCCACATGCCGCACCCCTCCCCTCATTAATAATCATGAACAGATGACGTCACTCCACATGCCGCACCCCTCCACAATAGCCATGAGGGGTGACGTCACTCCACATGGGGCACCCCTCCACAATAACCATTAGCGGGTGACGTCACTCCACATGGGGCACCCCTCCACAATAACCATGAGGGGGTGACGTCACTCCATATGGGGCACCCCTCCCCTCATTAATAATCATGAGCGGGTGACGTCACTCCACATGCCGCACCCCTCCACAATAACCATGAGGGGTGACGTCACTCCACATGGGGCAATCACCCCCCTCATTAATAATCATGAGCTGAACAATTTTTCTATTGAATATTTCAGATTTACTGCAATATCCACCCGTCCTAGGACGGGCAAGAAAGCTAGTTGCTCATCCCAGTACAGGAGTTAATTGTTGTCAATATTAAATTACTAGTTTATGTTATTTTATAAGGTGAAGCAGACCCTATAGAAAAAAACAACTAATTCTAGTTTACGTAACACGTGATTGAAATTAATTTTGGTTTCTTTTTGAATGGGAGAATCTCAGCGGCCATGCGCATTCCTTCAGGCAGAGAGAGTTCCAAATCGGAGGACGAGAAGGAGCGACAAACTTTAAACTTTTAAAAAACTTTTATTGCCGCCAGCAGCAACAGCACTGGAGGCGATTTCGATTCGAAACACACAAAGTCACCAGCAAACAAACAGACGCTATAAATCCACGCGCTGTGGCGCTAAATGCACCGCGCACAACACGAAAGAAAAGTCACGTGGTGGTGGTCATCGCGCACGCCACGGTGACGAGCGAGCGCTTCAGAAGGTGAACACCACGAGGGTGCCGTGCACGCTGGTACAGAGAGGGGCTTGTCCGGCTCCCCAGCGTTCGAAGAAGACGTGCACATCACCGACATGTGTGTGGTATGCGTGCTCCAGCCAGAGCCGCGCCTTAAGCAGGCCTCTGAACACTGGAAGCACAGAGCAGCCGTCAGTGTCACCTTCCAGCATCGTTTTCCTCGTTCTGTACACCGCCGTCTGGCGAGGTCATGGCGCTTGTTAGCCAGGTCAGGCACAAATGCCGAGCTCCGAAACGTTTTTTTTGCCGAAATCGTGGCTCACAGGAGGAGCACGGTCACGGAGTGAGGAGCTCAAACTCCTCCAAGGGTTACTCTTTGGTTCTTACGGTAAATTCTAGATTTGAAGCTTTCGTGACTGCAAGGATTCATATTCTTAGGTTTTTTCGGTAAAGTCACGTAGGTAAAAAATTAAAATTAATAAAAGTAAAATAAAATAAAAATCACGTTTCGGAGGCAACACAAGCTTCCGTCTTCAGGTGGAACCGTCACAGCACGATAGCTGTATCAAGTGATACGTCGTGAATTGTATTTTATTTTACTTTCATTCATCTTAATTTTTTACCTACTAAGAATATGAAATATTAGGGTAAAGTCACGTAGAAAGAAAAGAAAAGAAATAATCGAATACACCACGTTTGGATTGCAACACAAGCAACCGTCATTAGGTGTGAAAGAATGCTACATTTGAAGTTAAGTCTGAAGTTTGAATAAATAGTAAACGGCAGGGGGAGAGAAATTGGAAGTTTGAGAGAGAGAGGCAAAACATAGACACGGAGAGACAGAGAGAGACACACAGAGAGACAGAGAGAGAGACCGAACAACGCCTCTGTTATGAGGCATTATATAGAGGGGGGGCAGTGAAATAAACGGAAACGGCAGGGGGAGAGAAATTGGAAGTTTGAGAGAGAGAGACAAAACACAGACACGGAGAGACACACAGAGAGAGACACACACAGAGAGACAGAGAGAGAGAGCCTCTGTTATGAGGCATTATATAGAGGGGGGGGGGGGCAGTGAAATAAACGGAAACGGCAGGGGGAGAGAAATAGGAAGTTTGAGAAAACAAACCTAGTGAACTTCTAAATGTAATGCAATACAAACACAGAGAGTCGGCTAACACAACAGTTAAACATTCTAGATTTGAAGCTTTCGTGACTGCAATGATTCATACTCTTAGGTTTTTTCGGTAAAGTCACGTAGGTAAAAATAAATAATAAAATTTATAGAAATAATAATAGGCCAACAACAGTTAAAACACATTACCTGGTTGATTACGTTCTTCCAAAGATTGCTAAATCTGAAGTTAAGTCTGAGAAATTGGGTTGCAAAGCTGTGCAGCTTATCGGTCAAACATTGAGGCGGTTGTTACTGGTAGGAACCTCCTGGTTCCACCAGTCCACAGGGGATTATTGTGTCCGTCCGTCGTGCATCCAAAATGGGAGGGGTGGGGCTGGGTAAAGACGGGAGGGTGGGGAGGGGCTGGGTGGGGAGGGAGGGGCTGGGTGGGGAGGGGGTGGGGAGGGGAGGGGCTGGGTGGGGAGGGGAGGGTGGGTAGGGGCTGGGTGGGGAGGGGCTGGGTGGGGAAGGTTGGGAGGGGCTGGGTGGGGGGTGGGAGCGGTGGGGCTGGGTGGGGAGGGGCTGGTCACCCCGTGGTGCCCTTATAAAACTCAACGTTTAACCTACTCACGCCGGCTTGTGCCCTCCCTCACAGTCGGGCATATTTGCGGAATACACCACACACCACGCCGCCGTTGACCCTGGCCATTGACCGAGCAACCCAACGTCCCTACCAGCTCCCTCCGCAGGAGGAATGTGTTAACTACAGTGGCTGTTGTTGTTCCCCTGGGTGGTGTGTTTGCGACTGTGTGCAACATTGGGCGTCTGCGTGCTTCCTTCTCCGTCTTGGCACGCAGCACACGGACGCGTGGTTCCTCGCGCCGTCAACGGACGCACGGGGGTTTCGGGTTCAAATAAAATCTTCACCATGTTTTTGAAATCCAACTTTATGGATGTCTATATATGTTTTGCTAATTGTATCGAACACAATTAAAAGCGTAAACTGACGATTGCGTGATTTATATATATATATTTTATATTGGAAAATAATACACCTCTGAATTAAAAATATTCAAGAGGACCATCATTTAATAACAAGAGCATTCGTAATAAACAGAGCATTCGTTTTTCAGGGGCAGCAGCAGAGAAGGGGCCGTGCCCCACACGTTCACGAAGTGATGCCATCTCAGCTGTGCCAGGGCGTCCGTGGGCAGCATGCAACCCTTGTGGCTGCATCCATCCCACAGCCTCTGCCCTCCCGGTCCAAAAGAGCGCAATCTCCATTGGTCCCTGCCACAGCCACATTGCTATGGCAGGGACCAAACGCACATCGAAGACGAAACAAAAAATGTGCTCGAGACTTATTTAAAATACAAATCTTTATTATAAATTACAAGGCACAGGTTCACAGCAGAAAATTATTCAACAATCGTCCAAATGAAATGGGGAGGCCGCGGGTAGTAGGGGAGACAACGGCGAACAGCGACGACCTCTGGGCAGACGCGTGCGTGCATGCGTGCGTCTGCTGTGCCAAACACGGCACAGAGATGAACGCCGTTGCTGGACCAGACTCAGCTCTGTTGTGGCAAGGACAGTGCTGCTGCTGCTGGTAGTAGTAGAGGGACGTTGGGATTGGCACAGAGGAACAACCCAACTCCACAACAAAATCACGTGGCGCTAACCAAGCCGACCTCGAGGCACAGCTCGGCTCCTGCAAGCTGCGTTCCCCCACTTCGTCTCTCTCCACACTCCCGCACCTCCAAGAGTCTAGCTCCTCCACCTGCAGCCTGAAAACCAACCCACGCTGGCAACAACCGGGCAGAGTCGGGGGGGGATTGATTGTCGATAAGGTGAAGTTACGTTCCGAAAACGTTTCTCTTTCGCCCAACTTTGATGGACGGGTGACCGTGATTTAAGGATCTCGCTGCCTACCGGGCAACGCAGTGGTGCCTGCAGTGAAGAAACCGTGCAGCAGCCTGTGTTGCAGCAGAGCAGAGCACTCTCCAACAAGCTGGTCCCTGTGGAGAGCGCTCGCCACGGAGTCGAGTAAACACAATCTCCACACGCCAAGCTGCGCCGACATGGCAACGACTGGGGGAGTGGAGTGCGGTCTCAGAGACTGCACCAGCAGCAACGTGGACGACAACAAACGGAGCCGCAAGTGAAACGCAACGCGACATCTTCTCAGTACGGGCCACGTAGATGGGTCAGCATAGCGAATGCCACTTAGTCCGTACGGTTCGCAAGTATTCTTCAAGATCACACGTCCACGACATCGGGCACTCTCGCACAGCACGCTCGAGGCCCTTGTCGAGCCCGTGGGTCTACGCACCACACACCTCACCGAGTTCGCAAGCGCGGTTCATCACGTGGCCACCCGAATCGCGGCCACGTCGCCCCCTCTGCTTTCACGTCCACGCCGACCGCTCGCTCGCAGCGGGCCGGCGGGGGTCACCCGCCGGCCCCAATCGTCGTAAGATCGCGGAGGCTGCGCTGGGCCGAGCCACGTGGTTAGCGCTGGATTAGAGACCGCCGGCGCACGCAGGTGCCTGGCACAGAAATGGCCTGGGTCCACAAGAGATGGGGTCGGCCAGGTCCCCCTGTGGAGCGAATCCGTGCGAAGCTTCGAGTGGCATCTCGTTTGTGTGCGCGGGGGTTTGTCTGCCGGCCCACCGGCTTCCTGCCCGATGGATCTGACCAAACGTCGAAACGGAGCCGAGTTTCTCAACTCCAGTCCTTGAGACACCCAGCCAGCAGACCGCCTGTTCGTGATCGCCAATTTCGTTTTAGTCGCATACAAATAAAGCCACTGCACACATCTGATGATTGGTAACGACAGAAAGCTGCTCTGGGGGGAGGATGGGGGTGGGGGTAACGATGACCCTCCTGAAAGAGTGTGGAGACTCAGCGAGGCTTTCCTGGGTAAAGAAAGGTGGCCTTCATCTTCTTGGTTCTTTCGGTAAAGTCACGTAGAATGGAAATAATAAAATAAAACATAATGAAATAATTCTCACGACGTTTCGGCCACAACGCAAGCAGCCGTCCTCAGGTGAAGACCAGGTCTGTCATTCAGACGCTGTCTCCCCGACAGACCTGGTCTTCACCTGAGGACGGCGTTGTGGCCGAAACGTCGTGAGAATGATTTTATGTTTTATTTTTATTATTTTATTATTTCCATTCTACGTGACTTTACCGAAAGAACCAAGAAGATGAATCCCTGCAGTCACAAAAGCTTTAAATCGAAATTTAAAAGGTGGCCTTCTTTTGAAACGCCTTTCAGGATACAAGCACCCGAATGAGCCCGTGCATCACTCTGTGCACTCTCCATGCGCAGTTTAGCTTCGGCTCGCGCGACAATCGAGATGAAGACGCAACACGCAGGCGAGACCAACACGAAGGTGAATTCTTACATCGAAATTCGATCGCGAATTGAGAAAATGTAATTGCGCGAGGAAGGAGACCTTTGCCTTCCCTTTACACAGCAAGTGGAATGATTGTTTAGAAACAAATTAAGCCGAATGTAAGCATTGGCAGAAGCTGCGATAGCGCAGCATATCAGCAGCATCTACTGCGGATTATTGGCAATAAATCGCACGTGGAGAAAGCGATAAATTGCGTCTGTCATTCGAGTGAAGAAATACATTTCATCGACATGTCATTGCGTCGTTCCAACGCCAGAGCATGGTCAGCAGCAAAGCCAAATGGGAGGGGGTGAAGCCGTGTGAACGCCGTGGAAGCAACAGTCCCGGCAGATGCGAGACGCCACGGAGATGGAGACGGGTCTCAGCAGTGGCCACCGGAGTAGCGGGATGAAACGGACGACACGTGAAGCCTCCCGCCCAGTGGCGCGCCCACCGCCTGGGGCCGGGTGTCTAGGTCCGGCTGCTCCCAGCGAGCGACCTCCACCCCACGAGGCCTGGGTTCGCACCGACCCGGAGCGCAGACGCCACGGGCGACATCGCCGCCCTCACCCTCGGTCTGAACGCGACGTGGCGCCCCTGGCGCACGAAAAAGATTCCGCACCGCGGCACTGGAACAACCCTGTCCCAGAGTCTCGCGATCCACACGAGCGCAACGCGTCGCAGCCTTTCTTTACGGTGCGCTCGTAAAGTTGGGTAAAAACGACGACGTGACGCGCCCCCCTCGGAGGTTTCACACCGCGGCCGCTCGCTCCCCCGGATCGCCCCCTCCCCCCCCCCCCCGTCCCAGGCCGGGCCGTGCCGGGCTCCGGGTCGCGTTCTACTCGGCCGCCGCGCGGACCCCGAGACCGAGCCACCGCTTGCGCCAACGAGGAACGCATCCCAAGAGGAGGCACCGGATTTGAAATGTGTTTTTTTATTTATTTTGAAACGTAATGTGCTAGCGTGTAACGCCAAAGCGACACAAGCCACTTTTGTGAAATAAAACTCGTATCGATACAGACTTTCATCTCATGGACTTCAAAATAGAACATATTTGTATTTACATAAAACACGTTATTCTTTAAAATAATCTTTCCATACGAATATTAGAGTGCTGGACGATTGTGCTGATCAGGCAGATTAAACCGGAATTAAAATACGCGACGTCATCGCCGTCGTCATTATCTGCGTCTTTGAACGGTTTCCGAAATTTTTTATATTATTGAGGAATCCAATCACGACCCCATCACCCAAGTCCACATTGCGGAGTGTAAACTTCTCACCAGGCCCGTTCGACAAAAACCTCCAAGAACAATTTGCACAAATGCTTCGCTGCATCTCCACGGCAGCCAAGGCGGGCGGGGGGGTCAGACCACGCAGGAGTCACCGACACCAGGAAACCGGACCACCCGCCCGCAGCGTTGAGAGACGGAGGCGAGACGGTGATCTGGCGAATTCCATAGCGTCACCGTGAGTGCCGTGGTGAGGCACGTTTGGCAGGCGAGGCCGCGACGCTCCGTGCCATCTGCACGTTCGAGCCACGGACCGCTGCAGCCTCACGGCCCCCCACCCCAAATCGATATCAAGCGACCGCTGCATATGCGGTCAAACGGCCTGAGGCCCCCCTCCCCTCCCCCCCTGCTTGTCGAGCACGCAGAGGAGCTCGGTGGTAGAAATTCCACATTCCTATGGCAGAGGCGGGTGAGGTCAAGGGCATCCACGGTTGACTTCCCACAACCGGATTCGCGCGTTTGTCGATCCTGAAGGGTACGACGGCCGAGCGAAGCCTCGAGCGGGATTCGAGCTCTCGCGCTCTCGCGACAGGAGGTCACGCGCCGTGACCCCCGCACCGCGCGGCCGGGAGGCGTTCGGACGTCGCAGACGCACGCATGGGAGGCTTCACCATGTGGGGAACGCTGCCCGACCGCCGGGTCACGTACGTAGGTTGAACTTCTTTCGCACCGTACGCAGGCGTACCGTGTTAAATCGGAGGTGCGGGGGGGGAAGGACAAAAAACTAAACAAAAAAGCAGTTATAAAGAAATGTGATTACAATCTAGATTTAAAGTGCATAGCTCCAGTGGCTTCCTAATGTGGGAAGGAAGAGCGTTCCAGACGGCCGCAGAAGGGCATCTGAAAGCGCACGACGATGCGGTGACCGTCTTTGTTTGATGGCTAGCCAAAAGATGCTGCGAGGATGAGCAGACTTCGCGTGATCGTTTATGCTCCTTGACAAGATCAGCAAGGTACTGTGGTTCATTTGTGACAAGCACTTTGTGTGTAATGAGTACGACCTTATAATGTATCGTTCGGCAACCGGAAGCCAATGCAGCTTGGCGAGCACCGGATGGACATTGTCAGATCTTGCAGTACCCATCACGACACGTGCCAAAAAATGTTGTACACGCTGCAGCTTGCTAGAGTTTTTGCCAGACGTCCCGTAGAGTAGCAAGTTGCAATAATCGAGCCTTGTCGATACTATGCTACATGCCACCGTATTGGCTATGTCACGCACGACTCAATCGTGGTCGAATGTGTCATCGAGCTTTGATATTAAAATTACAGGACCTCACCATATTTTGCACATGGTGATCAAACGACATATTCAAGTCGAGTATGGTGCCGAGGCTCTTTAGGAGGAGCAGAAAACCGAATCCTGGAGTTTGCAACTGCCACACCGGATCCTCCCACACAAGATTTCGAGTGCCAACCAGCAGAACCTCCCAGGGGCCCCAACTCAACAGTGCTTCCCCCGTCTGTAAATAAAGAGTACCTGGCTGTTCACCCACCCCTCACCTATGCACCTGCCCGATCACATACTCAGCTACCAACCCACTCAACACACAGGAGTTGACTTCTTGTCCCATCCCGCCAGGCGACGACATGAACTTTGTTCGAGGGATTCTCAGCGATCGTGGTTTCCCATCGCACGGATGCTCGTGGAAGACTAAGCGGAAATATTTTCCAATCGATTTTAAATAAAAAATAATTAATTTGAGATGTCCGTCAGAATACATACAAGCACACAAATGCATCACTCAGCCAGACCACACTGCGCATTCTACAATGACAATAGTTTCCCATCTCTACCCAGGGAACCCATACGCGCCTCCAGGAAAATGAGTCCCAGGCTTATACCGTTGGGGCAAGTCATTCGTCAAGACCGGAGAAACGCAATAAGTGATACACGCAATAAGATTCAAACTCTGATGCAGAGACTGTGGCGCAGCCGCTCGATCGACACGTGCTCAACGCACTGCCCGGGTACTGGGCAGCCGTGACTCCATCCCCGCACGTGCCACCAACCCAACCGACCACGCGCGCTCCCGGTAAAACTCGTCACGTGACACGCAGGCGATTGCCCTCGAGGATTTTTGGTGCCCTGGAGGCATTTTGGCTACAGCTGTCATTCTAACCCGTCGCTCTGTGCCATCATCGACGCCAATCACCAACAGCGATGAAGATGACGACGACGCTTGTGTGTTTGCTGTTTAAACGTTCACACCGCGCTTTACGGGAAGCTCACTTCAAGGCGTGCTGAGGAAACCCCATCGACGAAGGGTGCTGCAGGGTGGACCACTGACGGTGGATATGGTTACCACGGCAACCGTCGGTTACCATGGCAACCATCTCGCAACAACCATGCAGCCGCAAGTCACCAACCCCGTGTGAACAGAATCCACCGTGGTGATGGTTTAACTACAGTAACTTTTTCTCAAGACAACCAACTCAACACACACAGGTTTTTTTAAGTCTCCTTTCCGAGACAACTTTTTTTTTTTTAAATATATGTACTTATCTGTATATATATAAAACATGTTTCCCTTCCTCTGAAATCACCACAGCTCGGACAACAATCAAGACGCAACCAAATCAATTGTACATGAATCACGGCGTTAAATCTCAAGTGACGTGCGGATAACAAATCCGCCTGCATATATCCAGACATTTGTTCCTCTGCGCGTTGATCTTCCTGCAACTCCACGACCCTCTGGGCACGGGAAACAGCCCCCCCCGCCTCGCGTGACGAGGCATCCGGGCGCGGCGCCGTGCGGTCGAAGAGGGGTACCTCTCCTCCTCCTCCTCGTCGTCGTCGTCCTCGTCTCCCGAGGAGGGCGTCGCGAGGGTCGAGGGGGCGGTGCGAGCGCCTCTCCTCGGTCGCGCGCACGTCACATCTTTGTATTCTCTACGACCTGCGGAGGAGACGACGCACGGGCACCGAGGTCAAGGGACGGATTCGCCACGGCGGGGAGACGTCGTTGCGTCGCCAGCGGTCGGCGAGCGACCTCGGCGCAGCGCGGTTCCCCCAGCGGGCACCGTGTGACCGCTTCTGGCAGCGCTGCTGTGGACCGACGAGCCAAGTAAAGCCTCAGAGTGTGCTTGGGCTTTACTTTGAAATTAATCAAACAGGAATTCACCAAGACCACCGCCACCATTGATCCAGTCGTTTCTTTGTAAATCAACGTCATTACGATAATCACCGCACGTTCCTTAACCCCGTGTAAAACACTCTTGATCGTGACCATCATTGCCATCACTCCACCAATAACAACCCGTCCACCTTGATCGCTCAAAATCACCAGCACCAGCACCAGCAGTACCACCACCACCACCACCACCACGCGCGTACCGAGCACCGCAGATTGTTGTAATGCCACCGCATGCAAGCAGAGTCTACGAAGACGACCAACCTAAGCATCTCATTGCTCCTCCACGACTGCGGAATCCTCGGGCGGCAGCCCCAGCCCTCGCCAGGGTGAGCCGACCCCTGGAGACAAGCCCTGGGGGTTTGTGGCCAGGGGATCAATGACGCCAGGTTCAAAGAGGGCAGCGCGATCGCGTGCCGGCATCACGTTCCCACGCAGCCGCAGCTCGGCCGCTGGGAAAGCGAGCGCAGGGACCCGACGGTACGCCGTCGGATCCGCTAATAAATGCCTCCGGAAATCCTCATTTCCCTCGGTAGTTCCAACCCAGTGAAAATAATTCCACATTGTTATGGCGGGGCCCAGTCCATCCTATTGTTGTCCTTCCCCTGCACCACCAATTAGCACAGTTAGCTACGTACGGTGCGAAACAAGTTCCACATATATAGAAGGTCACTCTTGCAAATGACACATCCTGGTCTCTGGAGTTCTCACTGAAAAAAAAACTGAAACTTTAAAAATAGACAAATACTGCGTTCGTGAAGGTCGTCTAAACCCAGACCCAGGCTCACAGCGAAGGCCTCCAGAACCCAGGCTCCCAGTGAAGGCCTCCTGAACCAAGACCCAGGCTCCCAGTGAAGGCCTCCTGAACCCAGACCCAGGCTCACAGTGAAGGCCTCCTGAACCAAGACCCAGGCTCAAAGTGAAGGCCTCCTGAACCCAGGCCCAGGCTCACAGTGAAGGCCTCCTGAACCCAGACCCAGGCTCACAGTAAAGGCCTCCTGAACCCAGGCCCAGGCTCACAGTGAAGGCCTCCTGAACCCAGACCCAGGCTCACAGTGAAGGCCTCCTGAACCCGGACCCAGGCACCCAACCGTGGCCACTCTGTGCCCTGGCATAGCCATGATGAACCCCTTGAGGCAAGGAGCATTCCAAGATTAATTGAGGGCCCGAGTTTACACAACGGACTTGCGTTCACGCATTAACACGAGCCACATCCACAGTGTAGATAGAGTTGCTGCTCGTGTGTCTGCTGATGGTGTTTTTAACAAAGTATCTATTTTTTTTATTTAAAGCTTTCGTGACTGCAGGGATTCATATTCTTGGTTCTTTCGGTAAAGTCACGTAGAAGGGAAATAATAAAATAATACAAATATAAAACAACAACAAATTTTCTTGCTGTGGATTTCACACCTGATGATGATTGCTTGTGTTGCAGTCGAAACGTCGTGATAATTTTTTTATATTCGTATTATCTTATTATTTCCCTTCTACGTGACTTTACCGAAAGAACCACGAATATAAAGTATCTATTTCCTGTACCCGCTACGAGCGAGCGAAGCGATGGGAGAGAAGAGCGGACTCACCATCGGCGCGGGGCTCCTGGGCTCCGGGTAGCACCCTCCGTTCTCCACGGGATGCGCGTGCTTGTCCTCCTGGAGGCAACATCGTCCGTCCGTTACCAGAACCTCACTCGCGGTGCTGCACGTAGCGCTGTCGAGTGCTGTGCGTGTACGTATGCAGAACTTCATTCATACTCTGCATAGCCAACCGTGTTAAATAGGAGGGTACGGGGGAAGGACAACAAACTGGCGTGCTGGCTGCGCGGTGTGACCGTCGGTGCCGGCGTGCGCTCACCCGTCCGTCGGCCGTGTGGTTGTGCGCTCCAGGCGGTGTGGCGAGCGCCGGTCTGCCGTGCAGCGCGTCTTGGCGCTGGCAGTGGGCCACCGCGTCGGGGACGCTGAGGAAGAGCTGCGCTTTGCTGGAGGGCCCGCTCAGGAAGCCGGTTCGCTCCAGCTGGGTCACCACCACCGCTGGCGGCACACAAAGACAAAGATCCCCCGTGTCCAAGTGCCGTCAGCGCAGAGCACCTGCGAAGGCCGGGACGGCGGCGCACGAGGAGGTGGTGTGGCCGGCACCATGCCCGGCTGGCCAGGTGCTCTTTTAAGGCCAAGTTGAGCTACGGGATGTCCAGGAATTGTTCTGATATCTTTCGATTGAAAGCTTTCGTGACTGCAGGGATTCATCTTCTTGGTTCTTTCGGTAAAGTCACGTAGAAGGGAAATAATAAAATAATAAAAATAAAACGTAATAAAATAATTCTCACGACGTTTCGGCCACAACGCAAGCAGCCGTCCTCAGGTGAAGAACAGACAGCGTCTGAATGAGATTCAGACGCTGTCTTTCCGACAGCCCTGTTCTTCACCTGAGGACAGACCTGGTCTTCACCTGAGGAGGGGCAGCTTGCGTTGTGGCCGAAACGTCGTGAGAATAATTTTATTATGTTTTATTTTTATTATTTTATTATTTCCCTTCTACGTGACTTTACCGAAAGAACCAAGAAGATGTTCTGATATTGTTTGCCACTGAAAGTTAGCCGTGGCCAGGAGTCAAACCCAAGTGACGATGTTTGTGCGCTAAACACTGGGCCACCGCTCCCCGGACAGATAGACTCAAGCGTTGACCACCAAATCTAGCAAAAGGTTGGGTGCGAGTATGTGCGTGTATTTGAGAGTGGGTGCGCGAGTCGTGCGAGTGTGTGCGTGCATGAACGTGGGTGGCGAGTTGTGTGCGCTAGGTCTGGTCCCGTGCATTCCTCCTTAATTTCAAGGTGAACCGAAACAACAACGGGCGCGTCACACGTGCGCTTAATCCGTTTGGTCGTGTCGAGTGGTGGTGGGGGCCAGATCATCGCGTGGCCCAACCCAAGACTCGACCACGACTCGTAGCTCTGCACGCTGCCCGAACCGAGCATTGTATGTCCCCAGGCGTGCGCCCCAAACTGGCAGTAACCATTCAGAGGTGAGCCGAGTGAACTGGGCGAGCGTGCGAGGGAGCAGGCGCGTGACGTACCTCTACAACCAGCCAGGCACACTTGCACTCCCACCTCCTTGTGCTCTTGGAATATCTGTAAGGGAAAGAGCAAGCACCGTGTCACAGAGTTCGCAACCGGGTACCCGATACCCGTACCCTACCCGATACCCGGCTACCCGTACCCGGCCGGGTACGGGTAGCCGTTTGCGACCGGGTACGGGTACGGGTACGGGTAGGCCGTGAGTCACTGGCGAGTAACCGTTTGTCACTTATTTCGGGTAGGGTACGGGTACGAGTAGGGAACGGGTACCCATTTGCGACCCTGGTGCGGCCGGGTACGGGTAAGGAATCAAAACCCGTTTGCGACCTCTGCCGTGTCATCATCAGGCTACCGTACGGGTTGGTGGAGCGCATAAAATGTTGGGAAACTCCTTTCCCGTGGGCATCGTGGAAGCGCAGTACCCTGGCTCGCCAGGAGAAGGCGGTACGGCAACATGCGGACTAAAATCCCCTCCGTACGGGATAGAGCGTTGCCCCCTCGCACACGTAGGTTCTCGCCGGTAGCTCCCGTTTCCTCCCACACATATTAAAACTTCAAAACACGTTCATACACAGAGGACGGCAGAGCTTGGGCAATTGTTGTTAGCACCGGCTCACCGCCTGGTTTGCTGCCTTCCTGTTCATCTGTGGTTCCTCAGCCTTTGCGAGTTGTAATTTTCATCAACGCCTGGGCATATATAAAACTAAAAGCCAGTATTTTTACATTATGTAAATCAGATTACGCACTGAAACGTTCGCGTTTCTTGCCGTTGGTCAGGAGCCAAGACGTTTAGGTCCATTAAGAACCCTCAAGGAAAAAGAGGCGACCCAAACCACTAAGAGCGAGTAATTAAGAGGAACACGCCCGAGCCGTGCGACATCATGGAATGTGCGCATTAAACAAGCTTGCACACGCTCGCTAGACTGTTGGGGAAAGTGCTAATGGCGAGCAACGCCTATGAAGGCCGGAACGGTACGTGTTGGGTGGCCAGCACCACGCCCGGTCACACACACGCTTACTCACTCACACAGACAAAGATCCCCCGTATAGCCTTAACAGACTGTAGGGGTAAGTGCTGTTAGCGAGCACCTATGAAGGCCGGAACGGTACACGAGGGGGTGGGTGGCCAGCACCACGCCCGACCGCATTTATCTCCCCAGTGGCGATGTTTACACACCACACCAGGTACTCATTTCAGGCTGAGTCGATCTAGGGGAGGCCCTGGACCAGTTCAGATAATCGTCACTGGTGTTGGCCATGAGCGGGAATCGAACCCGGGTCGCTAGGTTTATAGCGCAGCGCGCTAACCGCTACACTAGCGCGCACTCACACACACACACACACGCTTACTCGCACTCACTCACACACACACGCTTACTCACACTCACACACACACACACGCTTACTCACACTCACTCACACACACACACACACGCTTACTCACACTCACTCACACACACACACACACACGCTTACTCACACTCACTCACACACACACACACACACACGCTTACTCACACTCACTCACACACACACACACACACACGCTTACTCACACTCACTCACACACACACACACACACACGCTTACTCACACTCACTCACACACACACACACACACACGCTTACTCACACTCACTCACACACACACACACACACGCTTACTCACACTCACTCACACACACACACACACACACGCTTACTCACACTCACTCACACACACACACACACACACGCTTACTCACACTCACTCACACACACACACACACACACTCACTCACACACACACACACACACACGCTTACTCACACTCACTCACACACACACACACACACACGCTTACTCACACTCACTCACACACACACACACACACACGCTTACTCACACTCACTCACACACACACACACACACGCTTACTCACACTCACTCACACACACACACACACACGCTTACTCACACTCACTCACACACACACACACACACACGCTTACTCACACTCACTCACACACACACACACACAACGCTTACTCACACTCACTCACACACACACACACACACACACGCTTACTCACACTCACTCACACACACACACACACACACGCTTACTCACACTCACTCACACACACACACACACACACGCTTACTCACACTCACTCACACACACACACACACACACGCTTACTCACACTCACTCACACACACACACACACACGCTTACTCACACTCACTCACACACACACACACGCACACACGCTTACTCACACTCACTCACACACACACACACGCTTACTCACACTCACACACACACACACACGCTTACTCACACTCACTCACACACACACGCTTACTCACACTCACTCACACACACACACACACGCTTACTCACACTCACTCACACACGCTTACTCACGCTCACTCACACTCACACACGCTTACTCACACTCACTCACTCACTCACACACACACACACACACGCTTACTCACACTCACTCACACACGCTTACTCACGCTCACTCACACTCACACACGCTTACTCACACTCACTCACTCACACACACACACACACACACACGCTTACTCACACTCACTCACACACACACACACACACACGCTTACTCACACTCACTCACACACACACGCTTACTCACACTCACTCACTCACACACACACACACACACGCTTACTCACACTCACTCACACACACACACACACACGCTTACTCACACTCACTCACACACACACACACACACGCTTACTCACACTCACTCACACACACACACACACACGCTTACTCACACTCACTCACACACACACACACACACGCTTACTCACACTCACTCACACACACACACACACACGCTTACTCACACTCACTCACACACACACACACACACTTACTCACACTCACTCACACACACACACACACACGCTTACTCACACTCACTCACACACACACGCTTACTCACACTCACTCACACACACACACACGCTTACTCACACTCACTCACACACACACACACGCTTACTCGCACTCACACACACACACGCTTACTCGCACTCATTCACACACACACACGCTCACTCACTCACACACACTCACACACACTCACACACGGCCCGGTGAGCGTACGTACCCTCTTGAGCATCTTGACCCCGGGCGAGTCCACGAAGGTCACGGCGCCAAAGTCGAGCACGAGGAAGCGGTACGCGGTCGTGGTGAGGCCCTGCTCCTCGCCCTCCTCCAGCGGGAGCACCACATGCCCCGCCTCGGCGCAGTCCTGGCACGCACGGCACAACAACGCCCCGGGCTCAGAGCAGAGCACTCGCCTCACCGCAGCCGCACCACAGCCGCACCCCACGGCGTCAATGGGACCAAATTGAATCGCCACGTTGACCACCCAGCAGAGGTCGCAACCGGGTACCCGATACCCAGCTACCCGTAAACGGCCGGGTACGGGTACCCGTTTGCGACCCTGGTGCGGCCGGGTACGGGTAGGCCGTGAGTCACCGGTGAGTAACCGTTTGTCACTCATTTTGGGTAGGGTACGGGTAGGGAACGGGTACCCATACCCGGCCAGGTACGCGTACGGGTACCCGTTTGCGACCTCTGCCACCCAGGTGACTCTTGCACACGAGACTCGTTGCCGTCTCCCAGGTTCTCACGCGGTCAAGCTAAACCGACGTGCGCAGCAGCGAGTGCGCGCACTCCCAAGCGTCGATTCCCGCAGGCACAACGCACGCATCACGAGCGCGAGAATCAATTGCGAAAGCCGAACCCCCCCCCTCCCCACACGCGGCTGATGCTGCGGCTGTAGCCCCGTGGCGGCGAGTGGGAGGCCGCCCGAGGTCCTCACCAGATTGAGTGTGGCGCTCTTTGCCTCCGTCCCGGCTTCGCGACGCCGCTTGCGCTCCAAGCGCTGCTGGTGCGCGAGGAACCTCTTGCGCACGGCGATCAGCGACCGGGGGTCCAGACCGGTCTGCGTGTGGACACACACAGACACACGCGTACGCGTTAACACACACACAGACAAAGACAAAGACAAAGATCCCCCGTATAGCCTTAACAGACTGTAGGGGCAAGTGCTGTTAGCGAGCACCTATGAAGGCCGGAACGGTACACGAGGGGGTGGGTGGCCAGCACCACGCCCGACCGCCTTTGTCTCCCCAGTGGCGATGTTTACACACCGCACCAGGTACTCATTTCAGGCTGAGTCGACCTAGGGGAGGCCCAGGACCGGTTCAGATAATCGTCACTGGTGTTGGCCGTGAGCGGGAATCGAACCCGGGTCACTAGGTTCATAGCGCAGCGCGCCAACCACTACACTACCGCACACACACACACACACAACAAAGAACACACGCACGCGTTAACACGCACGCGTGAACCCCGAACTCTCAGCGGTATCGGCTCAATGCTCAGACTTCCGAGCAACATGGCCACCTATTTGTTTTTTTGTTCATGGCTAAAGTTAATTCTCAAGCCGTTGGGAAAAAAAAATAACAGAATGGAGAAATAAGAGGAAATGAAACTGACGGAGGACAGCCCCACCTTGCTGATCAGCGCCTCCGTGTACATATCCGCGTTGGCGAAGTAGAGCGACGCGTTGGTCTGGAATATCCTGATCCCGGGAATCTCCTTCGCCTGGCACACGTGACAAGAGAGGCGCTGCGTTCACGCGCGCTACCGACACTCGCCGCAGACCGCACGGCAAACAGCCCCGGGACATTCACCGCGCTTCGTGGACACAAGCCGTCAAATATCCTCGCTTCCATGAGTGCGTGTCCTTACTTCCGCGTATTCTTTGAGGTCCAGGTAGATGTCGGTGTTGGGGATTTTGCCCAGAATCGAGTACTTGGGCCTTGGAACGGCAGCAGGGCGTGGGATGGGGACATGGAGGGGTGGCACACAAACATCGCCTTTCACAACGGCACGCGGTCGATTCCGGCGCAGCTTCCTTGTGTTTCGTGTCGAACGGGCCCCATCGTGCAAGTGGCAGCTCAGCCGAAGCGATGATTGGTGGTGGTGGTGGTGATATTGTGAACTTACAACGTGCCACCACGTAGCATTTGCTCGCTCTCTGAGAGAGAGAAAGGACGACTCAGAGGCGCCAGGAGGAGGAACCACAGACGAGTGGGAAGGCAGCCACACAGCCGGTGGCAACAATTGCCAAGCTCTGCGGTTCTCTTCTTATGAAAGTGTTATCCACCAATTAATGAGCGTTTACACGTGGGTGGAAGCAGGAGTACCCAGAGAAAACCCACACGTGCGAGGGGGAAACACTATCCCGTACAGACGGAACGGCTGGAGTCTTTGCTTTGCTGCGTTCTCCTGCAGAGCCAGGGTACGGCTCTTGCTCGACACTCACGGGAAGGGAGTTTCACAGCATCTGTGTGACCCATCAACCCTCACCACCTCCACCGTGCTGGATCACAGGTGAGCGCCTGCTAGTGGCAGTGGTAGTTGATCATGGTGATGACGGTGGCGGCGGTGGTAGTGGTTTCCGTGGTGGTCATGAAGCACACACGACCGATGCCACCACGAGCCCCATCATCCCTGCGCCGTCATCCCACGTCGCAGATCGACGCCGGTGCTGTGCGTGCGCTACCAGCGTGCCATGCCCGCGCAGATGATCCGCTGGGGCTCACGTTTGGGTGCGGATGACGACGCTGAGCAGAGCAAACGACACTGCGACGGCCAGGCCCAGGTCCAGCCCCAGCAGCACGGACGCCCAGAAGGTCACCATCCACATGGCCTGCGACACGCAAGGGACGACGGACCGCTCTGTAGGCCACACAGACCGCCTCCACAGGGGAAGCACCTACAAAGGCCGGAGCGGCTCACAAGAGGGTAGTGTAACCAGCGCGATGGCTGCCCAGACACCTTTGTCTCCCCCGCACCACACTTGAAGAGTCACCTTTTCGAAATAGTTTTTTATCTTTCTCCCCCACCCCCCGGTTTCATCCCTGTTCGGTTTTCAGGGTCATGGGCAGAAAAATCCGTGACCTTTACGTGAACTCTGGACCACACTCGGGGGCAGCCATTTCCCAGCCCTGACCTGCGGCAGAGAGGAGCGTTCCTCGTATGGCGGTTAAACTGCCGTGCTTAATTCTCGGAGCTGGAATTGAGCCAAATGGATGAGCCACATTAAGTGCGATTTTTATTTCTGTCCAGTCCTTGATGACCATCAACTGGGTACGGGCAACCAAATGGACGCGAGCCCAGGATCTCCGCGGTGTCAGCTCCGACCTCTGACCCACATGGCCACCGCACTGGGTCATCATCTTTCCCTGAACTGCCACGGGGAGGCTCAAACCCAGTTGGATTTTAATTGGCTATCGGTGGCGATGTCGTACATCGCTGCCAGGAACCAAACTCCGGTCGGATGAATCGCCGTGCTGACGTGGAGTTGTGTATCATCAACGCGCGCGCGCGCGCACTGTCCCAGCTGTGCCACATGAATAGATGCACGTGGTCAAATGTGTGCCACGTGAATAGATATGCGTCGTCAAATTACACACCCATCATATATCCTGCTTGCACAAACACACACGCTTGTACGAAGACAAACGTCGCTGAAGAGACACAGCCCAGGCAGGTGGTGCTAGAACAGGCACACGAGCGGTGCAATGAGGCCAATACCCGCGCACGCTCGGGCACCTTTGTCCCCCACCCGTCGACGTTTGACAATGCCACTTCACCGCGTTCCCATAGCTAGAGGGAGAGACCCACGAGGGACAGAGATTTCAGCCCCCCCCCCCTCCACCAGCAATGGGCATCACGAGGTGCATCTGCTTCGGTATTCCCCGATCGGCTGGTGCGGTGGAAGTGAAACCAAATCACCCAATTGGGATCACACGGCAGCAATCATTGCCCCCTGCCGGCAGACTCGTGCCCCGGGTCGCTCTTGCGAACGAGACGATCGTGGTCTCCCGAGTTAATCGCCAGGTTAAACAAAATCAACTCGCATACTCTCGTAGTGTTTCTGGAGGGAGAGGGGGAGGGGAGCCGCTCACCAGGTCGATGCGACAGGTTCTCCACAGCTGGGGCACGTCGGCGAACTGCTTGAACATCCCCTTGAGGTTGACGAGAACGACAGCTGCCAGCGCCGCCTGCCGAGCACACGCACGCACAATGACGCGCGCACGCACAATGACGCGCGCACGCACAACGACGCGCGCACGCACAACGACGCGCGCACGCACAACGACGCGCGCACGCACAACGACGCGCGCACGCACAACGACGCGCGCACGCACAACGACTCGCGCACGCACAACGACTCGCGCACGCACGCACAACGACGCGCGCACGCACGCACAACGACGCGCGCACGCACGCACAACGACGCGCGCACGCACAACGACGCGCGCACGCACAACGACGCGCGCACGCACAACGACGCGCGCACGCACAACGACGCGCGCACGCACAACGACGCGCGCACGCACAACGACGCGCGCACGCACAACGACGCGCGCACGCACAACGACGCGCGCACGCACAACGACGCGCGCACGCACAACGACGCGCGCACGCACAACGACGCGCGCACGCACAACGACGCGCGCACGCACAACGACGCGCGCACGCACAACGACGCGCGCACGCACAACGACTCGTACAGCGCACGCGCTTACAGATCCCCCCCGGAGCCTCCACAGACCGTTGGGGCAAGCGCTGTTGGGAGCAGCGCCTATGACGGCCGGCACAGCAGCCCACTTGCTGCGCTGCCTCATTTGGCACGAGCCTCACAGCCTCTGGATAGAGGGGCCGGGGGAGAGCCACCTTACCCTGGGCAGAGGCCGGAAGAGGCTGCTGATGGCCAGAATTACGATGAGCACCAACAACGCCGACACCAGACCGGCCACCTGCAAAGACGGCGCGGAGTTATCCCGGCGGGCACGGGCGTCAATAAGTCAGTGTAAATTAATTCTGTACAAGTTAGAGATTTAGTATGCGGGCATACGTGTCATCAATGCATTTGCTATACGTGCGTGTGTGTGCGCAAGTGGACTCGAGTTCGATTCTGGCTCACGGCCAACAATAATGGATGTACCTGCGTTTGCCCTCCCGTCGCGTCCTGCACCAGGCTCCGCGACATGGCACAGCTGATGGTGAACGAGTGGAAGATCGAGCCGAACATGTTGCTCAGGCCGATGGCGACCAGCTCCTACAGGCGCACACAGATACAGACACAGACGTGCACACACAGACAGATATAGATCAAAGATCAAAGATCCCCTGTATAGCCTTAACAGACTGTAGGGGCAAGTGCTGTTAGCGAGCACCTATGAAGGCCGGAACGGTACACGAGGGGGTGGGTGGCCAGCAACCACGCCCGACCGCCTTTGTCTCCCTAGCGGCGATGTTTACACACCGAACTAGGTACTCATTTGAGGCCGAGTCGACCTAGGGGACGCCCGGGACCGGTTCAGATAATCGTCACTGGTGTTTGCCGTGAGCGAGAATCGAACCCGGGTCGCCAGGTTGGTAGTGCAGCGCGCTAACCACTACACTACCGCTCGCACACACACACACAGGACAGACGCACAAGTATTAGTCGACCACAACTTGCCACACAATTGGCACACGCCCTTGACCACAGGAGGGGGAGCTGGGCGGGGATTGAAGGCATCATCATGATCATCGTCACGCGTCGCACTACGGCGGGATAAGCGGAGTGTTGTGTGGAGTGTTGTGTGGAGTGTTGTGTGGAGTGTTGTGTGGAGTGTTGTGTGGAGTGTTGTGTGGAGTGTTGTGTGGAGTGTTGTGTGGAGTGTTGTGTGGAGTGTTGTGTGGAGTGTTGTGTGGAGTGTTGTGTGGAGTGTTGTGTGGAGTGTTGTGTGGAGTGTTGTGTGGAGTGTTGTGTGGAGTGTTGTGTGGAGTGTTGTGTGGAGTGTTGTGTGGAGTGTTGTGTGGAGTGTTGTGTGGAGTGTTGTGTGGAGTGTTGTGTGGAGTGTTGTGTGGAGTGTTGTGTGGAGTGTTGTGTGGAGTGTTGTGTGGAGTGTTGTGTGGAGTGTTGTGTGGAGTGTTGTGTGGAGTGTTGTGTGGAGTGTTGTGTGGAGTGTTGTGTGGAGTGTTGTGTGGAGTGTTGTGTGGAGTGTTGTGTGGAGTGTTGTGTGGAGTGTTGTGTGGAGTGTTGTGTGGAGTGTTGTGTGGAGTGTTGTGTGGAGTGTTGTGTGGAGTGTTGTGTGGAGTGTTGTGTGGAGTGTTGTGTGGAGTGTTGTGTGGAGTGTTGTGTGGAGTGTTGTGTGGAGTGTTGTGTGGAGTGTTGTGTGGAGTGTTGTGTGGAGTGTTGTGTGGAGTGTTGTGTGGAGTGTTGTGTGGAGTGTTGTGTGGAGTGTTGTGTGGAGTGTTGTGTGGAGTGTTGTGTGGAGTGTTGTGTGGAGTGTTGTGTGGAGTGTTGTGTGGAGTGTTGTGTGGAGTGTTGTGTGGAGTGTTGTGTGGAGTGTTGTGTGGAGTGTTGTGTGGAGTGTTGTGTGGAGTGTTGTGTGGAGTGTTGTGTGGAGTGTTGTGTGGAGTGTTGTGTGGAGTGTTGTGTGGAGTGTTGTGTGGAGTGTTGTGTGGAGTGTTGTGTGGAGTGTTGTGTGGAGTGTTGTGTGGAGTGTTGTGTGGAGTGTTGTGTGGAGTGTTGTGTGGAGTGTTGTGTGGAGTGTTGTGTGGAGTGTTGTGTGGAGTGTTGTGTGGAGTGTTGTGTGGAGTGTTGTGTGGAGTGTTGTGTGGAGTGTTGTGTGGAGTGTTGTGTGGAGTGTTGTGTGGAGTGTTGTGTGGAGTGTTGTGTGGAGTGTTGTGTGGAGTGTTGTGTGGAGTGTTGTGTGGAGTGTTGTGTGGAGTGTTGTGTGGAGTGTTGTGTGGAGTGTTGTGTGGAGTGTTGTGTGGAGTGTTGTGTGGAGTGTTGTGTGGAGTGTTGTGTGGAGTGTTGTGTGGAGTGTTGTGTGGAGTGTTGTGTGGAGTGTTGTGTGGAGTGTTGTGTGGAGTGTTGTGTGGAGTGTTGTGTGGAGTGTTGTGTGGAGTGTTGTGTGGAGTGTTGTGTGGAGTGTTGTGTGGAGTGTTGTGTGGAGTGTTGTGTGGAGTGTTGTGTGGAGTGCGCCACTCACCTGGTTGCTGTCGATGTTGTATCCGTGCTTCAGGGCGAACGTCTTGCCCATGGAGATGGCGATGGAGAAGCCCACGATGGCCAAGGTGATGGCGTCCACCACCACCTTGCCAAACAGAGCGAACGGTGGGGCCACCGGGGGCTTCAGGCTGCAGCGCGCGAGTGGGCACGCACACGGACAGACACGCAGCACAGCGTGCAGACACGTGTACACACACGCACACAGAGACACAGACAACCACAGCACGCAAACACAATCACACACAATCACAATAAGCAGACACGCACCAATACAGCAACGCGTGCAGACACACGCACAAAAATACAAAGATCCCCCATATAGCTAAAACAGACTGTTGGGGCAAGTTCTGTTAGCGAGCACCTATGCAGGCTGGCACAGCACACGAGGGGGTGGGTGGCCAGCACCACGCCAGGCTGCCTTTGTCTCCCTAGTGGTGACGTTTATACACCGCACCAGGTACCCATTTGAAGCCGAGTAGGCATAGGGAAGGCCCAGGACCTGTTCAAAGAATCGTCACTGGCGTTGGTCACGTGCAGGAATAGAACTGTGTTCACTTGGTTGTGTAGTGCAGCATGCGAACCACTGCACTAACGCTGCCAACACAACACAACTGCCGTCACCATGCCACCTGTGCCAGGCCAGGTGCACCCCGAGGTCACGCGAAGTATCCATGGTTCGCTGCTGGCAAGGTTATGGGACAGACCCAGGTGTTACGGGTTGACCGAGATGACTGGCAGATGCATCGCCACCGTGCGTACAGCCGCACACGAGTGCGTCCGTACGTGCCGGCGCGCACACAAAGATCCCCCGTATAGCCTTAACAGACTGTAGGGGCAAGTGTTGTTAGCGAGCACCTATGAAGGCCAGAACGGTACACGAGGGGGTGGGTGGCCAGCACCACGCCCGACCGCCTTCGTCTCCCCAATAGCGATGTTTACACACCGCACCGGGTACTCATTTGAGGCTGAGTCGACCTAGGCGAGGCCCGGGACCAGTTTAGATAATCGTCACTGGTGTTGGCCGTGAGCGGGAATCGAACCCGGGTTGCCGGGTTCATAGCGCAGCGCGCTAACCGCTGCACCACTGGCGCGCACACAAACACACACACATACACACCCAGTGGGAATGTCTCCAATGATGTCCACCGCATACTTCTCGTTGAGCTCCAGGCCGCTGGACGCGAGCGTGGCAAGTACAACCTAGGCCACGCGACCACACAGGGACGCGAGTGAGGACGCGGCGAGTCTCCCGCGCGTGCCCCGTGCCAAGCCGACACGCCATCTCACTCGAGCTCGGAGGCTAAGTGGGTTTGAGCCCGGACAGTGCCGACAGGTGACAGCCTGCCCAACAGGCTGTCACATTTATTTGGTTTAAAAACGAGGTGAGAATTAATTTGCAACAGCGACCCGAAATAATCAACAGGGTCAAATAATCTTCTTGGTTCTTTCGGTAAAGTCACGTAGAAGGGAAGTAATAAAATAATAAAAATAAAACATAATAAAATAATTCTCACGACGTTTCGGCCACAACGCAAGCAGCCGTCCTCAGGTGAAGAACAGGTCTGTCGGAAAGACAGCGTCTGAATGACACAACACCAGGCTTGGCAGCGTATATTTAAGCTGGGTTGGAGGGGGAAGAGCGCCTTGACAAAAGAATTTGCATATCTGGATGTAAAGCTTTCGTGACTGCAGGGATTCATCTTCTTGGTTCTTTCGGTAAAGTCATCATGTAGAAGGGAAGTAATAAAATAATAAAAATAAAACATAATAAAATCCAATTCTCACGACGTTTCGGCCACAACGCAAGCAGCCGTCCTCAGGTGAAGAACAGGTCTGTCGGGGAGACAGCGCCTCAAATAATCCCCACGGACCCTCACGGCTTGGGTCAAAGCGGCGTACGTGCGCGCCGTATAAACGACGCTTCAAACCTCGCATCAACGGCCCGCCACGCGTCACCGCACGAGGGGGGCGGCTGGGGTTGGGGCCGTCGGCGTGGCGACCAGCCCCGCGAGAGCCCCTCACTCCCACCACCACAAAGCCGTACCAGGATGAGCTCCAGCGGGATGGGCGCGGGCAGGCGGTTCCTGTAGCGGTCGCCCAGCTCCTTGCTCCCAGCGAGGCCCACGGTGCAGATGACACACAGCAGGAGCGACACCAGGTTGGTGTGGCCCAGACGGGAACAGAACTCTATCGTGGTCTGCTCACACAAAGACAAATGTCCCCCAAGATATAGACTTCTACAGATTGTTGGAGGCGGGTGCTGTTAGCGGGCACTTATTAAGGCCGGGCATGGCACACGTGGGGGAGGTTGGCCAAAACCACAGCTGGCCACCTTTGTCTCCCCAATGCTCATGTTTAATACGCACCGTGGCAGGTACTCGTGCAAGGACCGAATCAACCTAGCGGAGACCCAGGATTGGTTCACATATACACCTCTCTTATTGATCATGAGCAAGATTTCAACGAGTTGCCGGTTTTGTAGCAAAGTGCAGACACACCGTGGAGCCACCAAACAAACAGACACCCCCATATGCAAATATAAAGACAAAGATCCCCCGCATAGCCTTCAGACTGTTGAGATAAGTGCAGTTATCGAGCGGCACCTATTAAGGCCGGAACGGCACACGAGGTGGTGGGTGGCCAGCACCACGCCCGGACGCCTTTGTCTCCCTAGTGGCGATGTTTACACACAGCACCAGGTACTCATTTGAGGCCAAATAATCGTCACTGGTGTTGGCCGCGAGCGGGAATCGTACCTCGGCTCGCCAGGTTTGTAGGGCAGCGCGCCAACCGCTGCGCCACCGCTCCCCACACCAGATACACACTGGCACACAGCCACACGTCGCACGCACGCCTGCTTACGTATACGATGGCCAGGGGCCCGCTGTAGCGCGAGACGCTGACGCCGAACATGTACTTGAACTGGGTGACGCACACGTGGATGGAGCAGGCCGTGGTGAAGCCGCGCACCATGGGCTCGGAGAGGTACGTCGCAACCACTCCGAACCGCAGCATACCCAGGGAGAGCTGCCGTCACGGGGTGCACGGGGCACGGACGCAGTGTGGGGGGGGGTGGGGGGGTCATGTTATTATGCGCTGCAGTGATGAAATGTGGGTAGCAAGGTGAAAACATTCTTATGACCACCAACATCTGACCGCCGGTGGCCACCGACAGCTTTCCCTAGACAACACTGGTCAACAAAAAAAAAAATCTGTTTTTCTGGCCTGGACTTTTGCAGCTGTTTTAGACTAATTTCAGGGTGCTGATTCCAAATTTGCTCTATCACATCTCATTTTTATGCTATCGGCATACCCCATTTTCATTGATTTTACCCGAAATTAACTCTGTCACTTATGATTGCAAGTTGTTGCGAGTCAGTGACTGCTTTAGTGTTAAAATATGGTGCTGTATTTTTAGGATAGTGTGTTTATAATATCATTTTATGTAGATATCCACATTTATTTAATATTTTTCTTCTGCAGTTTTTATTGAAAATTCAATATTTGATCTCAAAAACCTGATGTGATCGACAAAAACTGATACCAGATTTGGAATCAGAACCCCAAAATTACCTTAAAACCGTTGGAATACCTTATGCCAGAAAAAGTGTATTGACCAGTGCAATAGACTAACAGCCCAGTCTCTGACCAGGTCTTTATATAATAGACTGACCAGCAGAGCGGTGCGTGCCGTGGTTGCGTGCCGTGGTTGCGTGCCGTGGTTGCGTGCCGTGGTTGCGTGCCACACCTGGAAGATTCCGCAGAGGAACGTGACGGCGATGGCGACGGAGACGCGTGCCTGGTCGCGCGCTGCCACGTCGATGCCCTCCAGGGACAATCGCATGCTGCTCAGGGTCTGGTTGGTGCCCGTCAAGTTTGCCGGCGGCAGGAGGAAGTCCTCGTCCGGCGCCACGCGCTCCGTCACGTCGCCCACCATGACGCTCAGCACCGCGAACGTGCCTGACAAAGGTCACCCCCATAGTCTCGACAGGCTGTTGGGACAAGTGCCGTTACGCGAGCACCTGGGAAGGCCGGCACGGCAGGCGTGGCGGTGTGCGGGAACCCGGTTCATATAATTGTCATTGGTGTTCGCCGTGAGCAGGATTCGAACTCGGGTCGCCGTGTTCGCAGCGCAGTGCACTAAGCGCATAACACGCCCACGCACGCACACACATGGACACACGCCAGAGTAACAACTGCAGTGACGCGGTCCAGCGGTAGCGCGTTCGCCGCTCGTTGCAGAGGTTCGCGGTTCAAACCCAGCGGCCGCCCTGGTTAATAACACGGGTGTATTAACCATGATAACACTACGCTGCTGTCCGCTTCACTCAGTGGACATTATATATTGCCCGACGTCTTTCGCAAGAGTAGCCCATCGTGCGCCGGCAACGGGCTCCAAATTTGCCACATTCGATAAATTACTCAATTGGAACCAAGGCCCCCTACAGACATCAGAGTAATGCTCCAGGTGACTGTTGCATCCTGATCTATTGCGTTCTCACCTAGATATACGAATTCAACTTGAAATGCGAATTCTCGGCCTCGCTTCCGCACTCACCAATGGAGATGTGATGAGATGTCCCGAGGAAGAAATAGACGAGCATTGGGTAGAAGGAGGCGTAGAGGCCATAGATGGGAGGTACTCCGGCCAGCAGAGCGTACGCCATTCCTGGAACGCCAAAGATCACCCGTATAGCCACAACAAATTGTTGGGACAAGTGTGGTTAAGCAAGCATCAATAAAACCCAGCAACGCCAACATCAATACAATACGATGTACATTCCCGTAGCAGCATTTAAATGCAACCACATCTCCAGATGCCAAATGGGGTAAGAGGGGGGGGGGGGAACTATAACGTGAACACAAATGGGGTCGTAAGTGTTGACTTGAACAAGGGCAGCAGCAGAGTGTCAACCGCACGGAGGAGTTCAAGAAGAAGAGAATTCCAGACCCCAGGAGCAGAAGCCGAATCGGAGCGACCTTCCACGGAACTATCAACGACTGACCGTCAACAATTGACGTTCATCTTAATATTCCTCGGGGTGTGCCGGTGGTCTTCAAGAGTTGGCCAGATACAGTGCAGATTAGCGACCGACATTTTTTTTTTTCAATGAACAGAACCCAACGTAGATCTCAATGAATATCGAAAACGCGTTACTGAGAGGGCAGCCAATCATTGAAAGGCAGAGGAGGAGAGGCTTGGAGGGGGCCACGAGTGAGAGAGCGAGCGTAGCCACCCACCCTGCGGTAACTGGATGACACCGGTGCTGATGCCAGCAAAGACGTCTCCCAGAAACCACTCGCGCAGACGGTAGCGCGGCAGCCATGACAGTACGGGGAACGCGAGCTTCATCCGGGCGCTCAGGTCCGCGCGAGAGCAGCTGCAAACACAAAGACAAAGATCCCCCATATAGCCTTAACAGATTGTAGGGGCAAGCGCTGTTAGCGAGCACCTATGAAGGCCGGAACGGCACACGAGGGGGTGGGTGGCCAGCACCACGCCCGACCGCCTTTGTCTCCCCAGTGGCGATGTTTACACACCGCACCAGGTACTCATTTCAGGCTGAGTAGACCTAGGGGAGGCCCGGGACCGGTTCAGATAATCGTCACTGGTGTTGCCCGTGAGCTGGAATCGAACTCGGGTCGCCAGGTTCGTAGCGCAGCGCGCTAACTGCTACACTACCACTCCCCACACGTGCACGCACACACACACGCGCGCACAGTTGCCTATGGTTAGCTACGTACAATACGAAAGAAGTTCAACATACATACAGACACACAGACGCGCACGCGCACACACACACACAAACGCATGGAAGCACACAAACGCAGACACGTGCGGACACATGAAGCCACGTACAGGCACACACACAAGTACAAACTTGTTACATTTTCAGATGGCAAAAGTGACTCGCAAGGGCTATTGAGGTCAAGAGGTGTGGAGATGGCACTGGGCCACCACGTCTTGCCATCGCTCATACCCCTCTGCCAGATTTCACAACTGTTGTCGAGTCAACGACTTACCTTCACAGCCTGCTCGTACAGCACCCCATTCTTGTAAAGCCGTTTACGGCCGAAGGTTTCTTACCCTCGTCAACAAATAAAAACAAAGAGCTGGTTTCAGGTCTGGGTAGCCTGCCCACCTTTATTGTGCGCGTGTTTCGGGCAGCGTGAAGTTTAAAAAAAAGTTTGAAACAAAACCTAGGAATTCTTGACATTCTTTCAGCGCTAATCCTGCCCGAAGGCGATACAAATCTGAGCACCGGTAGGGGAGAACTGTACCGTACAAATGGCGGCGACTGATGCACGGGGGGTTTAGTGAACACATGTGCGGTGTGTCCATCCAAAGCACAAGAGACCGAGCCGGGCAAAGGTTACATTTCCTGGTATGGTAACAAGTATCTCAGTGGTTCCGAGAACAACAACATTTGACATTAACAAAGCGCAGAATGAAATTGCAGGGAGGAGCGGTGGTGCGGCATCTGGCGCACTACGCAATGAACCCAGTGAGCAAAGGTCAACTCCTGGTGACTGCTAACATCAGCAGGGGGGGGGGGGGGGGAATATCGGAAATGGCCCCAGGTCCTGCCCACCCTGACCAATTCGCACTGCCCACGGTCAAACAATCCCCATGACTGATACAGCGTGAGGAGGCCTTCATCCAGCAGTGGATTGGCAAGGGGCAGCGATTGCGGTCTCACTAATGCAACGCGTCTCGAGACGCCGTGCCGTGGTGGAGATCGCACGAGGTCGCAGTGACAACCGGGATGATTCGTCCATCTAGTAACGGACAATTGTAAATCACTCAGCCCTCTAAAACTCACGGTCACACCCATATCCTGCTTCCTGAAGGAGGGAAACCCCCGACAAGCCCAAGCCACGCCTGTTGATGCCGTTACCGTCACCAAGCCTCTCTCATCACCTCCCATCAGTCGATCTTAAAGATCCCGTGACATAATTCGTAAGGCTGGGCGATAATGCGCTGGCGTCCCGATCCAAATGTCAAATTCGTAAATTACCCGCAAATTTCTCAAAATTGCGACAGACATCGTGCTGCTCGCGATTTTCACCTGATGACGGACGCTTGTGTTGCTATCGAAACGTCGTGATTTATTTTGTTTTATTTCTACCCACGTGACTTTACCGAAAGAACCAAAGAGTATGGATTCCTGCAGTCACGAAAGCTTCAAATCAACTTGAAACTAGCGGGACACTTGGGAACACAGGAGAGACCTTTACCCCCCCCCCCGCCTAACTTTGTGTCGTCCGACGAGCCGAGCAATGGACGCGATCGAGTACACTGGTCACAATTTTTCTGGCATAAGGTATTCCAACGGTTTTAAGGTAATTTTGGGGTGCTGATTCCAAATCTGGCATCAATTTTTGTCCATCACATCAGGTTTTTGAGATCAAATATTGCATTTTCAATAAAAACTGCAGAAGAAAAATATAAGATTAATGTGGATATCTACATAAAATGATATTATAAACACACTATCCTAAAAATACAGCACCATATTTTAACACTAAAGTAGTCACTGACTCGCAACAACTTGCAATCATAAGTGACAGAGTTAATTTCGGGTAAAATCAATGAAAATGGGGTATGCCGATAGCATAAAATGAGATGTGATAGAGCAAATCTGAGATCAGATTTGGAGTCGGCACCCTGAAATTAGTCTAAAACAGCTGCAAAAGTCCAGGCCAGAAAAAAGTGTTTTTTTCTTGACCAGTGTTATGCAATTGACCGGAAGCCGTCCCCGGCCGAAAGCGCGATGCAGAGCAACGCTGGGGATGCCGCGACTCACTGCACGCAGGAGAACAGGCGCTCCCGCAGCGTGGGCGGAGGGTGCTCCGCCCGCATCGCCAGCCCCTCCAGGTCCGCCTGGCTCATCGGATGGCACGCAGAGCCCTCCGTGGACCGCCCTCCCAGCTCTCGCTGCCGCGGCAGCGACCCGTCGCTCAGAGCCATCGCGGATCCGCGAGCCGGCGTCGTGGTCCAATCGGTTCAGTTGCACGTCCTACTTGGCCAACGCTACACACAACAACGCGCAATAGAGGAGGGAGAAAATGCATAACTTAGTACATTTGGTATTCGCGCCATTGTTAAAGCGTACGGCCATCACGCAGGAAGGCGTTGGTGTGTTTCACGAGACGCGCAGTCTGCAGTCGTTGCACAGCCAGGGGTGATGTTGCCGTGTGTTATCCCAATTCAGTAATGTGCCATGTCATTTTTCTAATTCGACAAATTTGGACCAAGATGCCGGTACACAATGGCCTTCTCTTCTCAAATTACGTCACGGGATCTTCCACGTCAGCTGTGACGCAGACGGCGCGCAGTGTTAACCAGGGCGGCCTGCCGGATTGGAGCCGCGAAACTATGCAGCAAGCGGCGAACGCGCGGCCGTTGGGGCACCGCTCCCCGCACGTCGCCACCACCAACATCACCACCATCACCACCACTCCCGCACACTGCCACAACCACCGCAACCACCGCAACCACCGCAACCACCGCAACCACCGCAACCACCACAACCACCACAACAGCACCGCTCCCACACACTGCCACAACCACCACAACCTCAGCACCGCTCCCGCACATCACCACAACCACCACAACCTCAGCACCGCTCCCGCACACCACCACAACCACCGCAACCACCACCTCAGCACCGCTCCCGCTCGTCGCCACCACCACCTCAGCACCGCTCCCGCACACCACCACAACCACCACCACCTGAGCACCGCTCCCGCACACCACCACAACCACCACAACCTCAGCACCGCTCCCGCACACCACCACAACCACCACCACCTCAGCACCGCTCCCGCACACCACCACAACCACCACCACCTCAGCACCACTCCCACACGTCACCACCACCACGGAGTCGGTGTGGGAAGAGCTTTCATCTATTCGTGGATAGATAAGCGCCGACTATGATTGTAATGATCATGAGGATGATCATCATCATTTATTTAAATACTCATTAAATAAACAAAACACAATTAGGTACGTCGAGAAAGAGGCCTGCAGCAATGTTTCGCCGCAGGGCGCGTTGGGACTTGCGCACATCCCGTCACCGGGCCGCGGCTGATCAATGTCATTCTGCAGAGGTGGTGGATGTGACAAAAAAAGAGCCCTTCACAAACGCCATCGCAGCAGCAGCACCACTACGTGCCCTCTGGGTGAGCTTTTGACCGCCGTGTCTTTAGCTGATGCACTTAACCGGCGTATAATGAAACTAGGTTCTTAAGTGTGTATATACAAGTATACATACACACCATGGTCACCATTGAATGCACAAAAACCAAACCACATTCGTTCGGATTTTTCATTTAAATCTACAGATTTCCGCGGTGAAAATAATGATTTCCATGAAGCAGGTCAGGTACGACTTTAAAGCCCGCACCGGCTAGTGTGGGTAAGATGGGCTATTGAAGAGACGTATTCTTAGGTTTTTTTGGTAAAGCCACGTGCTGTGACGGTTCCACCTGAAGACGGAAGCTTGTGTTGCCTCCGAAACGTCGTGATTTTTATTTTATTTTACTTTTATTAATTTTAATTTTTTACCTACGTGACTTTACCGAAAAAAACCTAAAAATATGAATCCTTGCAGTCACGAAAGCTTCAAATTTAGAATTATTGAAGAGACGACAGAAATAGGGTAGGATTAGTGCCCAGGGTCATCTGCTGGGGCCGTTCCCGGACACGTGCGATGTCACGACGATTGGACGTCAACAGCACAACCGGCAAACTAGTGGGACACACAAAGCAACGTCTGCTCTCGACAGCTCTGCAAGTGGAAGATGGCAACACCTCGACTGCAGTGTAGACATCATGGGACCTCCTTTGCCAGTACCAAAATATACTAATAGGGTTTTTCCCCTTTTTTCTGGCAACAAAACAAAAAGAAAGCTGTCTCTGGTGTGGACCAATCAGTTTCAAAGACAATGCATAAATTATCAGAGTATTGTTTTTTGTTTGCATTTGACTGCAAGTATTGTGGTCAATGTGTAAGCATGATTCCTTGCAAAAGGTGTCAGTTTTGTTGCCAGAAAAAAGGGGAAAAACCCTATGCGGTGTAGACGTTGGCCATTTGGGAATCGCAATCCCTCCCACACCATTTTGTGTTCAAGAACTCGCTCGTATCAATTCAACATTTCGTCAAGTTATTCCAAGGGATTGTTCAATCGTCCCCAGAAGGGAGGGGAGAAAAGAAACTAAATAACAGAATCCGCTGACACGACGCGGCTCTCTGCAAGCCAGAGACGCCGCCTGCCAACGTTGATATGCGCATTTCCAGTTCAGCCGGGCACAGCACAAGCCCTGCTCGTGACGTACAGCTGTCTGGAATGCAGCGCATCGGTCGCGATCAGTTGAGTTACACAAGCCGCGTTTCGTAATATGTTGTTAATAGTAACGCAACGGTGTTACGTAATTATTCAGTGGCGGTGCAGACAGCACTCTGTGTTCTTCGATTCTACGATTTCGCGTTTCAAACCAAACAACTCGGTGCGTGTGTTGCCAATGGACCAAAATCAAAATCTTTATTTATCCTGGAGAAATCGTATGGCTGGTGAAACGGGTGCCGCATGCGCTGGCAGCGTTCGTACCTCTATTGCAGCGGACTGCCCGACCGCAAATGCTTCCCCCGAAGCCCACCACCAACCTGTGGCTATAATCTTGAAGCTGCAGCTGCTGAGAAATCTACCCGCGGGCACCAACCCCCTACTGCTGAGAAATCTACCCGCGGGCACCAACCCCCTACTAGTTCAAGTTCATTTATTAGGTATAGCCTTGTGAGCCATTCGGCTCTTGAATCGGGTGCAACAGCAACAAACAAAAAACTAAAAAATTAACAAAAAACATCTTAAAGTGAATATGTGACTGAGTGCAAACAGAAAATCCAAGAAAAGACAGCAAAATATTGCAGAAAACCACCGTACACAAAAATGTACGAGGCTGAACGGGGCCATCTACTTAGCCTCGCGCGGTCCTCGTGAGGACGGCACACGCGGGGTACGATGGGCGGCAATGTTCACATACCGTATATAGAAGCGTACATCGATGTGGAACGTGGCAATTGGGCTACAATTTTGGCACACGATGATCGACTGTACCGAGGCAATTCCTCAAATTCTGTTCTATTCTTGGATATGGCAGCACAACGTTCAGGAGCCAGATGTAATGTCAAGTTCAGCTGGTCACGATAAGAGGGCTTCAGGAAAGAGAGAGAGGGTGTAAAGCAGACTACAGTGGGTTTACTGTGGTCCATGGTTTGGTTTGCATGGCCACAATCGCACGACGATTATGATGGAGACGCACGCATCGATCTGTTGATGTTCCCATGCGGATGATGGTCACACCACTGCCTCCGAGGAGGAGGAATGTCAAAGCCAGGAGATGTGATGTTTTGGGTCTCGAATGAGGAGTCTATTCTGCACGTCCGGGTTGTTCCACTCCGTTCGCCAAGCGTTCTTCCACAAATTAAACGAATGGGACGGCAACCCTCGCTGCCTCCACGCTACCGGACCACAGCCCAGCATCACGACCGCCCGACAAATCTGTACGCGTCACCGCAGAGTGCAGACGGGACCCGGGAGTACAGCCGTGCGCCGTGGTGTTGAATGCTGCCCGTGGCAAGACATCACGAGCGGCTGCAGCACATGGCGCTGGCCGCGAATCCAAGATACGGGGAGCCAAGAGACATGGGAAGCCGAGAAAACACAGGGGGCCGTGTCTGTGGGTGAGCTCAGGGCACGCGGATCGCTCAAGGACCCTCGCTGCCACCCTCAGGAGCTCTCTCAAGAGAGAGAGAGAGCCGTGGTGGAATGTGGCCTCGAATCAAAGTGCAATGCAAACGCACAGCAAAGCCCTCGTGCACACACGACTTCAAAAACACAGCAAGCCTCAACTGGGACCCACGGCTACCAGAGAGGGACTTTACTTACCAAGGTCTGGCAGTTCGCCAGCCTGCATGCCGGTCAAAACCCGACCCAGAGTTTGTTTTTACTAAAGCAATGCTGTTGAACACATGCAACGCCAGCAGGCCATGTGGCTGATGGGATTTGCAAAAAAAATTTTACATTTAATGCGGAGGGCAAATATTTGTTCGGGATGCATATTGTCTGTTTATGTATTTTGCTACTTATATTCTCAAGGCCGCAACCGATTATGCGACTGATCATCAACCCACTGCCAGATGCAGGCCTCCCCACACCCTTTCGGTCATGGGGGTTGAATGGCCATACTTCACCATGCTAGTGAGTCCGGGTCGTCGGTAAAGGGACTTTGCTAGGAACCGTTTAAATATCACTCATCACTGATATCAGCTGTGGCCCGGAATTAAACTTGGGTCGCTGGGTTCATAGGGCAGCGCGCTAAACACTGCGCCACCGCTCCACCCACCCTAAACTTACTTTTATTTCCATGTTAATTTTGGTTGTTAGAAAGTATATACGGTATATATATAGAAACACACACAAACAACTAGCAGTCGGTGAAGAGGCAGCCTGCTATTAAAAGCAGCAGATTACATCTGCCGCTGTGTGGCTGGGCGCTCCTTTGGGGAGCAAAATGAAATAACAGGAAATGTGTATTTGGGTTGCGGCTTCCTATATAGCCGTTCCCTGCAGTCACAATACGGCTCACGGTGGTAACCAGAAGTCTGCGACTACATTTGCCACTGGGCTACAAAGTGAAAAGCTCTGTTGTCACTCCCACAGACAGCTTGAGGAAGTCAACAGATGACTGCACACACAACAGATGACCAAACATTCAAGTGATAATTCTCTACAATACCCACCAAGTGACCATTCACCACTATAACCACATTAGGCAGTGTGGCCAACAGAAGCAATAAACCAAACCCTCTGACAGTTTGTTCCATCACCACATGTTTTATTTCTCACCCTAAAGCTCTTCTTGCAGTGCGACGCTCCCCCAGTGGTGTCCATTCATTTTCTCAGACACTGCACCGGTTTTGACTTCCGCCCTGCCACCAGCGAGGTGCGGCATCACAAACCAATGGCTACGGGTGGCCAAACGTAACGAGTGAGCGCAAGAGAAGGCCACAGACGTCGCGAGGTATCAACAGCGAAGCCGCAGCAGCAGCAGCAGAGTGCGTCAAGCAATCCAAATGATGCGATGGGGCCCTTTGGGGTGGCAGATTTGTGCCAGAAAGATGCCACGCGTTAACCAAAAATAAATTGACTTCAGAATCGGAGTAAGAATCTTTATTCATCTTGCTGGAATCCCATGAGCTATGGAGCTCGTTTTAACAGATGTCTAATAGGTGTGGGTCAGCGAGCTATCACAACAAACAATAGCAGTCACTAAAAATAATTAAATTAAATAGACAGTACATATACAAATTGCATAAGTATATACATTCCTGCCGAATTTTCAACACAAATACAAGCTTGGGCAAGGCAGCAAAACAACAACAACAACAAAAACCAGTCCTAGACCACACAAGACACAGTCCCTTAGTGACATGGCACAATGAAAATGAAATTGGCCACAGCAGTAAACCTGTGGCAGCTGAAAAGCCATGGATGGGTTCTTGCTGATGACACCAAGCAAAACAACAAACGCCACTGTAAAAATACGAATCCAGTCGAGGAAAACCCACCGAGTCGGTGTTGATTCTCTGTTTTGGGCCGAGGCAGACCCTTGGCTAGTTAGTTTATTGCTTTGTTCGCTTATTACTCACAACTCCAAGATTCTCCGCGGTGTTTTCAGTCACCGTACAAGGTACCGCGCCGGCGTCTGTGTGCAAGGTAGCCCTGCATTCGTGCACAGCGACGGAACGACTGCGTCTCAGCGCACCACCAGGCGCCGTTAGCAGGCCGTGAAGCGGCGATGACCTTTGTTGGGTTGACATTCGTGGAATAAACAGTGCGAGGATGCACAGGGTTCGCCAACTTCCAAGCACGCCGAGACCTTGACGGCACTACTTCAAGTTCATTTATTAGGTGTAGCCCTGTGAGCCATTTGGCTCTTGAATCGGGTGCAACCGCAACAAACAAAAAACATGAACAAGAAAACATCTTAAAGTGACTATGTGACTAAGTGCAAACAGAAAATCCAAGAAAAGACAGCAAAATATTGCAGAAAAAGCACCGTACACCAACGCTGTGTGCACAAATCGGCTGACGCTGGCTCCTCACTATCCACGTGAAAATCACAGACAGAGAGAGAGAAATCGGGTCAAGATTTGATTCGAGAATAAATTATGTTTATCTCGTTTGTTTCGTTTATATCGTAGGACTTGTTTGTTCTGCCTCGTTCATCCCCGATAACCTAACGGTAACATTTGCATTTAATTTCTGCAAATAATCGTTTCCTGCATGTACGATTCGTTGCACGTACTCTAAAACGGATTGGAATTGCCGAGGTGGTAAATCATTAGAACATCGCAGGCGAAGGTCTATCTACCGTTAGATGAAGGTCTCCCTGACCCTAACCTCTCAGTGCTGTGAAGCCACAATCCATCTTCCTAATGGACATCGACTGATCTCATCCCTCCATCTCACACACACACACAGAAAACAAAAACAAAGATCCCCCGTGTAGCCTTTAACAGACTGTTGGGGCAAGTGGTGTTAGCGAGCACATATTAAGGCCGGCATGGAACACCTTTGTCTCCCCAAAGCTATTGTTTACACACACCACATAAGGTACTCATTTAAGGCAGTCGCTCAAGGGAAGGCTGAGGACCGGTTCAAATATTCGTCACTGTTTTTGGTAATGAGCGGTATTTGGACTTGGGTCGCCAGGCTTGTAGCGCAATGCGCTACCTACTACAATGCGAGACCACGTGAGTGTGTACTCAGTGTGCACTCAAAAAGACGTTAAATATACACACAGGTATACAAACTACATCAGCTGTTCATTGTCAGTAAGTGGCAATTACATCGCCATAGAGCTTGTTCCAGGCTAGGTACACACAAAGACGTGCACACACAAGGACGAGCTCACATCATCACTCAACCTCGACAATGATCGTCTTCTCAGGCGAATTATGTCCTTTGGCTGCCATTCCTTCGTGGACCTTGTCCATCGGCCTATCGCGCCTTCTCTCTCTCGCTTTCCTTAAGAGTGTACGCCACATCTACGATGTGTGTTTGTTCCCTGGCCCACACGTCCCTCTCGCACTGCCCTTGTGCGATCCCAAGCTGCGTCTCGGATTCTTTGCCCAATATTCTGCCTTTTGCTCCATTTACTTTGCCAGTGTGCATATTTTTTTTTACTTTCGTACCCAGGCCAGAAAGTTAACATATGCAATGATTAAAAACGTTATTCTGAAGGCACATTGTGATGCTGCGTTTCATTATCAAGCTCAGCTCAGCAAAAGCCCTCTTCCACCCTGATCACCCCCCTCCTTTGATTCACCAATGATTCCTGCAAGTCTTTGACCAGACAGGTAGCGTGGGTTAATTAATGAGGCCCCCACTGGTAGATCCGGCCTCTGGAATGTGGCTTGTAAAAGACACTCTCCACCCACCCACTAATTCCCACACTGTATGAGCCACACACACACATATATATTTATACATTCGTCGAATGTATAGCCCCTATTCAAAACGCATGGGGTTAAACCCTACGACCAAATCGTACGGAGTGCACCTTCACCGTCCTGGATGGCGACCACCGCCATGTACTCTATAAAAACAGGTGCTATAGGCTGCCGCGAGGCTATGCTGTCACGAGGAAGCCGTGCAACAACGTCCATTGCTGTACGGTACTCTACTGTCAAAGTCTATGCTCCCCTCTTTCACCAAGTCACGATAACCAGCACGGTGAAGTATGGTCAAACGACTCCCAAAAACCCGTACGATGTCGTGAAGCCCTCATCCAGCAGTGGATACATCAAGCAGGCGGTTCACACACGTGACTATAACACACACTGGAGTAGGCGTGCGATGGTTCGGGGGAATGGGGGCGAGGAGATCGAATGGTTGAGCGTGCAGAATGAAAAGAACCGCTCCTGTTGACAAGCCGTGTGGTTCCAGTGGGCTGCTTACCCCAGAGCAGGAGACGGACGGACGTTAACCAACAGCCGCTTCCGACTCGCTGTGTAACCCCAAACCATTCAGTCCATCAGATTATGGCTCATTCTAGATTTGCAGCTTTCGTGACTGCAAGGATTCATACTCTTAAGTTTTTTCGGTAAAGTCACGTAGGTAAAAAATGGAATTAAAATTAATAAAAATAAAATAATAAAAATCACGACGTTTCGGAGGCAACACAAGTCTCCGTCATCAGGTGGGACCGTCACAGCCAGATTTGCTGTATCAAGTGAGGCAGGGATTCCAAGATGCAAGTTCTTAAATACAAGTTAAGGGGGAGGGGGGGGAGCTTATCAGAATGTGGTAGCCAATGAATGGAACGTATTGGGAGGGGGGGCGGGGCTAAAAGAGGTGCGCGTAGACGTCGACGTGGACGTGTTTGTGTGCTAGCCCCTGTTGGTGCACATGATGACGTATTGGAAGGGGGGGGGCTAAAAGAGAGGACTAGGAGTACGTGTACGCGGACCTGTTTGTGCACAAGCACCTGTTGGTGCACATGACAGAAGAGAACGAAAATGCTCATGTTGTTTTTACCAGTGTTGGCTGACAATCAAATACGAAAAAGGAGAACACTGTTAAACGCTGGGGATGTTAACACTCGGTAAAGTAAAAGAGTGCCCGTCAGATAAGATGGTCCAAAAATGTGTAGTTAAATCTTTTTTGCAAGGTTAGTTTATGGTTCACCGGGACAAAAGCTTTTGAGCAACATTGCTTTGAGCGGTCCCATCCTACACTGGATTAGAAATATCTGAGTCTCATCAACAGAGTCATGTTAATCAATAGTCACCGAGTTGCCCAATGTTACAGGCAAGGGCCCTCTGTCAGCAATGGTCGATGTCCGTCCATCACAAACTCGGGGAAGAAAACTGTGATGCGCCGTCGTGGTGCATTGTGGTGGAAAAGACAATAAATTGGAGGCGAGGGCCATTCGTTCCACACCAACATGAATCCACGTGGCGGCTGACGTGTAGTCTGAACCCGTAGTAGGTTCGTAGCAACAGCATAAGCTCTCGTTGTCAGTGGCCAAAATTGAAGACTATAAAACTTAAGACTTCCAAGCAATCAATAAAGTCAATATTCCGACTTAATGATTTACTCAAATCCTGTCGCTTCTGTTCACACGCTTTACACATTTTACATGTAAACGTGTACAGTAACCGGAGTTCATAAAATTGTCAGCCACGGTCTCGTATCTTCTCATAAAGTACCTCGTGTATTTCCTTTGCGTTGTTAAAGCAATCATGTCGGTGTTGTGCAATATCCCGCAGCACAGGATAATAAAGTTTCGAGTTGATTTTGCCGAACGAGATGAGAACTCACGAGGCCAGGATAGGGTCCCATTTGCCGAGCGACCTGGGGGGCATCGCCTTGCCAGTAGGGGGGCGGGCAGGGGGGGGTGATGGCTGCGTGTGATCCCAACCGAGTGTGTTTGGGGGTCATTTGATAATTTGAAAAAGTTGGGCCCCGACGGCGGCACACGACAGCCGACTCTTGCAAATGACATCACGGGGTCTTTAAAGTCCACTGACAAAGCAAACGGAACATCGTATTTTACTATTATATTGCCCGTGTAGCAATAACCGGGGCGGCCGCTAGAATTATAAGCGGTGAACGTGCTACTGCTGGGCGGTGTCAATGTATAGTTAGAATTTTCACAAATCTTTGAGTTATTTATGTTGACAATCTTGGTCACAATGTTCTGATATGCAAGAATTGTACACCCTAATCTTGATTTGAAGCTTTCATGACTGCAGGAATCCATACTCTTTGGTTATTTCGGTAAAGTCACGTAGGTAGAAAAATAAAATAAAATAAAAAATAATCTATGGTGTCAGGTACAAGTACCTTGGTGAACGGAGAGACTACATCGAAGCTGACAAGCAAATCATCTGGAGACGGTGAAATGTCCTTGATTAGAGAAACCAAGTGAGCTGAGTTAAGTACTGCTGAGGTGGTCTTGTCCGTGAATGGAAGCAGGGTCTCAGACAGAAATCGGACCAGTTCGTAGGTAGGCGAGTTGATGATGGAAACGATAGGACGGAGCGGGGTACCTTCTTTATAGATTTTTGGAAGGCCATAAAATCTGGGTGGTCTAGCAGCCGAAGGTTTTAGAGAGAGCTGCTTGGTCGGTTCGATTAGAAAAGTCGAATTCGTGATGATATTGTTGGGTTTTTGTAGCCAGGCGGTTGGTAGGATTCTAGATTTGAAGTTTTCATGACTGCAAGGATGCATACTTTTTGGGGTTTTTCGGTAAAGTCACGTAGGTAAAAAATAAGCGTCCGGCCGCTCGTGTTGCGCCCAAAACGTCGTGATTTAATTTAGTTGTTTTCATTTTAATTTATTTTATTTTTTACCTACGTGACTTTACTGAAAAAAACAAAAAGTATGGTTGGTAGGATCTTTGTTGATTTTGGTATAACTGCCATCATTAAGAAGATCCTGGATTTTGTTGTTGTATGTGGTTTTATCCACGATGACCGTGGCATTGCCCTTGTCGGCTGAAAGGATGACAATGTCATCTCTCTTTTTCAATTGAGCGAGTTCAGAGCGCTCGTCTCTGCTGACGTTACTAATGGGTTTCTTAGCGTTTTTGAGGATGGCGGCGATTTCAGATCTTGCCACGTCTGCTGGTGATGTGACCCAAGCCTTTGAGGGCTACGTCAACCTGGGCAATGATATCATCCACTGGGATGTGTTTGGGGGTGACTGCGAAATTCAGCCCTCTAGCTAGTACCGATTTTAGGCTATCGGAAATTGGGCTGTTACTCTAATTGATGACAATCTTGTCAACATCTAACTTTTTAATGTGTGGATCTGGCTTCTTTTTTGACATAATGTTGAATATAGCAATCAGGTTAACTTTACATTTGGTTGACATTGTCGTGGCAGAAGAAACAGTCATGTTATCTACAAGGTCCCAATCAGATGTGGACATTGTATCTGTTAATGCTAAGTGTTATTGTAGGAGACATGTCTAAATTATCAAGTTCAAAGCAGAGCAGTAATTGTACAGCCTGTATAACATGTTTGTATTTTTAACCCAAATCTGCCTTACAATACAGCGTTTACACGTTAATGGGTTCTGCCCGATCATAAATAAACAAATTACGGCAATAAATAAACATCTGCATGTAATAAGGCAAATTTTAATGTATATACTATTTAACTATGAACATAAACAGTCCAACAAGACAAAACTAAATAACATAATCAAAACCAAAACACGGGCTGGGCAGTAACACCATGTATAGCCTGCCATCCCATCTCATCCCCGACTTTCCCATCTCATCTAAGCCCAACCCAAACCACTGCGCCACCACTCTCTACAGGTGCGAAGTATAGTGGGAAAGTAAGAGATTCTGCGAGTCTGGGACACGTGGTGAACCTTCCTTTAGAACCAGAATTTGCTGAGACGCACCATTCGCCCACACGCACGTACGCAACACTTAGCGAATGAAACAGCTTTGCGGCTTTAAAAAGGGCTGTGTGAATTCACGGCCCTTTGTAAAATTCAGCGCGAAAGGCCTTCTGCCATGTCACTCATAGTGTTCGGGTTTTGACCATACTTCACCAAACTGATCGAGGTCAGTGGCAGGTGGGGGGTGGGAGATCCAGGACTTTTTCATGTATGGCTTGTCACTGACGTCCACCGTGTCCGGGAATTAAACTCAGGTCCACCAACCACTGCTCCCCACTCCCTCACACATTTCACTGCTTTAAATAACACGTACCACTCCAGACAGTGGAATGACCTTCGTCACACAGCAGTGCTGGACCTTCATCTGTGAACAGGTAAGAAGCCCATGAACACCACGAGTCTATTTTTCAACGGAGAACCGATTCTCAACACGCCCAGCAAAGGCAGAAAATTCCAAAGTGTAAAAATTGGCCACCGTACGGGACGATAAAGCAATCACTTCGTGGTCTCTAATCGTTACCTGCTGGCCGTGTTGAGACAGTGGCTTTCGAAAAATAAGCCGCTCAGACCCTGTTCCGTATTTAGCACAGCGCTCCGCTCCTTGTATCCATGTAACACGACTCTTAAGGGCAACACCTGCCCATACCCAATCCCCCCGCCAGCGAGTGCGATGCACAGTTTCCGCTCAATAAAAACAGCAGAACGCGTTGGAAACGGCAGCAGCACGGCGTGGAACAACAAGGCAGCAACGCGGCTCTGTGGCGGCAACAGTTGATGGGGTCACGGCAAGAGACCGCTCCACCTTCTCGATCGAACACGGCTGCGAAGTGGGCAGTAGTAGAGCGACGGGGGTTGGTGGATGAACCTGTCTGTCCGTGCACACAGCGAGTGTAACACCCCCTCGGACGCGTGTTGGATGTAACGCTCCAGCTCCCACCCACACGAAGTAAAAAACAAATCCTTTGAGGAAGACATTTGTGAACTTTCCCAATGCATTGTAAAGAGTTTGGTGACTCAGACGGGCTAGCATGACCAAACGGGTTACATAACCCGTTATTACACACCAGTTCATGCTTTCATGAACTCTGTCCAACCTCTCTCATCTCGCTGTACACCCATTCCGTGTCCTCAAACTCCAGCCACAAAGGCCTCTCCATCAAAACTTGCAGCCGTCTTCCACTCGATGGGAATCACTCCCGTCGCAGATTTACATCGCGGCGATGTGCATGTCCACCCCTGGGCTACCTGTGATGCAACACTGCCTCTTACTTATCCTGACTCTTTGGTTCTTTCGGTAAAGTCACGTAGGTATAAAATAAAATAGATCACGACATTTCAGGCGCAACACGGACGCTTGTGTTGTGCCCGAAACGTCGTGATCTATTTTATTTTATACCCACGTGACTTCACCGAAAGAACCAAAGAGAATGGATTCCTGCAGTCACGAAAGCTTCAAATCAAGATTACTTATCCTGTTCAAGGTGTCTACTCCGTCGCCTCTTCGTCTATAGAGTGCCTACAACATCACCGTGTATCCCTTCATGTTCCCCATCTGCCCTGGTGTCACCTACGGTCCACTAACTCTGCATTATCTTGAGAGCCAGACACCCCGCTGTATCCCACATAACACTGTTTGCGCAAGTGCTATTCAGCAAGCTCCTATGAAGCCCTTGCACAGCTACGGATGTGTGCTGTGGGCAACACCACGCCAGGCCGTCTTGGTCTCTCCCCAGTGCTAACGTTTACACGCCGCACAAAAACACTCGTTTATCTATTGGAGGCCGAGTCGACCTAGGGGAGGCCCAACACCCGGTCACATAACCACCACTGATGTAAAGTCGTGGCTGCGAATCGCCGAGTTGGTATCATAGTGCGCTTACCAGAGCGCCACCGCTCCCGGACTCTGTAACATTACTCACGTGTTTACACCATTGGAACCTCCTTTGCCAGTAGCAAAATATGATAATTGTTTTTTACCCTTTTATCTGGCAACAAAACTGACACCTTTTTTACAAGGTGTAAATGCTTACCCCGAGCTCTCATACTCTGATGGTGCATTGTCTTTGAGTTGTGCGCCTTTTGGCGTCATCTGGTCCAACACCATGTGAGACTGGGCTCTAAGAAAAGTTGTCTCGGGTGTGGACCAATCAATTTCAAGGACAGTGCATACATTATCAGAGTTGTGTTTTTGTTTGCGTTCTGACTGCAGGTATTGTGGTCAATGCAAACATGACTCCATGTAAAAAAAGGTGTCAGTCTAGTTGCCAGATAAAAAAAACTATTATTATTATCAAGTGGACCGCCGAATCGTGGCTCACGGGCGAACACGGACGACTGAACTGGGGGGGTTAGAGGAGCAACAGCGATCACACGTGGGTGAGAACACACGCGCGTTGACGAAGGAGATGGAACACAATCGGAAAGGTCACCGAGGAACACGTGGAGACAGGGTGAAGATGAACCCACCGGCTCGCCCCCTTTGATGATCGATGGCGGCGAGTGGGCAGCGACACGGACGGCGCGATCGGTGGTCGAGACTAACAACGGAGCGGCAGCCAACGGAGGGAAACGCGGAGCGATGAAACCGGCTCGTGGGGCCGTGCCAGACGCGCATCGCGAAACCCCGAGCGGTGGCGACAGTGTGTGGGAAAGCTTTCATCCAGCTGTAGATAGGGCAAGGCTGCTGCTGCTGCTGCTGCTGTGTCTAGGCTAATGGGGCAGACGACGTTGTAGGAACGTGCCAGAAAAAATAAACGACTGCCGAATCGAACGGTGGCCACAGTAACAGGCGACCATTCATAGAGCGCACACCCCCGTTACTCCACAGGGGTCACCCCGCGCACCGGCCCCCGACCACGCCCGGGCAGGGGTCCCCAGGCCGAGCGCACCCGGGTAAGCCGCTATCCGAGCACCGGTGTCTGACTCGCCCGACTAGGCCTCGCCTCGGTGATTCCGCCTCGACGCGCCGCCCGGACTTTCCCTGGCTCCGAGGGGGGTCCTCTCGGTCCGGCCCGAGGTGCCTCGTACCTGCTTCTGCTGCTGTTGCTGCCCGACGTTCCAGGTTGGCATCCGTGAGCGGGAAGCAGCGTCCACGGCACGGAGCGGTGCCTTTAAGCGGGGTGCGCACAGGCACACACACGCGCGTGTGACGTCACGGGGGGCGGGGGTGGGGGCGGAGGGGGGCGGACGAGAATAAATGTGAAGTCATGCTGGCATCATCATCATCATCAGCAGCAGCATCATCATCAGCAGCAGCAGCATCATCATCAGCAGCAGCAGCATCATCAGCAGCAGCATCATCAGCAGCAGCAGCATCATCAGCAGCATCATCATCAGCAGCAGCAGCATCATCATCAGCATCATCATCATCATCAGCAGCATCATCATCAGCAGCAGCATCATCATCGTCATCATCATCAGCAGCAGCAGCAGCATCATCATCATCAGCATCAGCCAGGGCCAATCCACTGCTGGATGGAGGCCTTACCGCTACCTCTGTCGCTCCTGCAACTTAATACAACTCGCAAAGGCTACAGCTGTGCTTCATGTAGCCGTGATGGGACATTGAGATGTGTTAGTGGGAGCCGCGTGCTTTATTTAATCGTGGGATAGCCGTGAGATTTCCAAGAGGGTTTACTTTTGGGCAATCCGTAAAATAATTTCTCGAAACTTTTTCTCAAGCATTTTGTTCTTGTTGGGTCTATGGCATCAAACGGCGAATAAAATAGTGCCTGGCTGAACACAACGCATCCAGAGTTTATTTAAAGAAATGAACATCATTACTCAAGCGAAATCTCAAACAGGGGGGTTGGGGGGCAGTTAGAGCCTGTGCGAGATTGGATGGGTAGGCAGGTAGGCGGGGGAGGTGTGATTCTCCTTTATTTAACCGTTGGGAAACCCACTGAGGCTGAGCACTACTGAGGCCTTCGTGACATGAAGACATGGACCAAGAACACATTCCTGCGGAGGGAGCTGGTAGGAACGTTGGGTTGCTCGGTCAATGGCCAGGGTCAAAGGCGGCGTGGTGTATTCCGCAAATATGGCCGACTGTGAGGGCGGGCACAAGCCGGCGTGAGTAGGTTAAACGTTGAGTTTTATAAGGGCACCACGGGATGACCAGCCCCTCCCCACCCAGCCCCACCGCTCCCACCCCCCACCCAGCCCCTCCCCACCCTCCCCACCCAGCCCCTTCCCACCCTCCCCACCCAGCCCCTCCCCACCCAGCCCCACCCTCCCCACCCTCCCCACCCAGCCCCACCCAGCCCCTCCCTGCACGACGGACGGACACAACAATCCCCTGTTGGCTGGTGTGACCATGAGGTTCCTACCAGTGAGAGCTGGCTCTGACCCTGCAGCTACACGCCTGAGGCTGCGGGGTGCCAGACTGACACAAGGGCAATGCTTCGTTCACACCTTGAAGTGACTCGCAAATATTGTGGTGTAGGAGCGTCACTGTGCCCTTGCCGTATGTTTGTTGAATTTCTTTCGCACCGTACGGTAGCCAACCGTGCTAATCGGAGGTGGAGGACCTTTGAAATGAATATACGGTTATACCCCCAATTTACGTCTCCCCATGTAACGTCGTTTCGCGAACACGTCGTCGTCAAATGTCGATTTAAAGCTTTCGTGACTGCAGGGATTCATCTTCTTGGTTGTTTCGGTAAAGTCACGTAGAAGGGAAGTAATAAAATAATAAAAATAAAACATAATAAAATAATTCTCACGACTTTTCGGCCACAACGCAAGCAGCCGTCCTCAAGTGAAAACCAGGTCTGTCGAGGCGACAGCGTCTGAATGAAACAGCACCATGCTTGGAGCATATATTTAAGCTGGGTTGGAAGGGGGGAAAGAGCGCCTTGACAAAAGAATTTGCATATCAAGAGGAATTCAGCATAATTATTTTATTATGTTTTATTTTTATTATTGTATTACTTCCCTTCTACGTGACTTTACCGAAAGAACCAAGAAGACGTCGTCGTCACTTTATTAACACCGCTACCCGATGTGCGTTGCCTCAACCCCGCGAATTACGTCGCTGACGTCATCGTCCGTCCGTTTCCCATCGCCTCTCAGCCTTCGCCTCCATCTACCCTGTCAATTGCTTTCATTTTATGTCGTCTCGAAATTCTTCGTCGCACCTTTCAGGAATTGTACTGTCATTACTCTTTGGTTCTTTCGGTAAAGTCACGTAGCATGCTTTACCACCTGATGATGGACGCTTGTGTTGCGCCCGAAACGTCGTGATTTATTTTATTTTCTACCTACGTGACTTTACCGAAAGAACCAAAGAGTATGGATTCCTGCAGTCACGAAAGCTTCAAATCAAGATTGTACTGTCATTTATAAAAAAAAAAATAGACATTAATTCGATGCCCCCCCCCACACCTTCCACCCCCTGCCCGCACCGTGACACCCCAAGCAGGGGACAGGTGGCTGTGCGCACAGCGGTTCCGAGGTCGTTGTCTCCGTGGAGGACGAGGGGAGGCGGGCTGAGATAAGGTTGGGGCAAAGGTTTACATTTATTAGACCGTGGGATATTTGGCCGATTCAATGCATATGTGTTTGGACAAGAGTAGAACAATCAAAGGTCTACACAGGTGCATTCAATCATCCATTTCCTGCACAGCCGTCCTTTGTCAACGCCTGCTGAGCTTTCGAGATCTGACATGATTTGGTCATGTGCTTTATATGAATATAGAGTACCTGGGGCATAAGATTGGGGTCATAGTTAGATCAGCAGTGTGTGTGGGTGTCTCTCCGGGGCCTTGCAAAGTCCGCATCCAGTGCTGGAATGCGCGTACATCTCATTCAAAAATGAATATTGAAGACACGAGCTACAGCAGTGCGATTGTTGCCATGCCACCATATGGACCATTTAGCAAACCCACTGTAGTCTGTGCTCCTTCAATGGACGAGGAACAGCAAAACGACACGAACTCTCTCTCTCCCTTGAAGCCCTCTCGTCATAGCCAGCGGACCTCGACATTGGCATCGAGCTCCTGAACGCATTGCTGCTGCTGCCATCGTGCGGAAACAAGTGAATAGTGGCGGAGTAAGTGCTGGTGGTAGTCGCCCCGACACTTGAGGAGTCACGATGTGCGGACGTACGGAGTGATGCCCATTCAAGGTGGCTGCTCTTACGTGGGATGGATTTTTAAGAAGCTGTGAACGAGTTTGGTGGCGGTTTCTCCAATGTGATTTTTCTTTCATGAACACGGAATAATAATTCGCTGCTTGGCACAACCAGGCCAGGGTTCTGCTCGTGTTGAACCAGACACTGCTGAAGTGATGCACCACAACAAGACCGTGCTGTGGCTGATGGAATGGGTAGAAAAACACGTTTATATTTTGTGGGAAGAAGGCGTATCGCCTGCTTATTTATTCTGTTGATTTAAAGTACAATGCATTCTAATGTAAATTTTGATAAATAATTTCAATTTGTTTTTGGTGGCCACGAGTAATGTGGTGGCCACTCAAAATGCTAAGTCCGCATTTGAACCTCGTGTTAACGGTGTTGGTATCGCACTCAATTCCGACATCGTGTCAGTGAGGGTGAATGGCTACAGCTGAAGACAACAGTTCTCTCGTGCAAGGAAAGACGGATGCCAAGATACCCGAAAATGCGGAACCCACGTGGCGACATTCCAGATGACTGCAGATGATAATAATAATAATAACAATCACATTGCTAAATTTAGGTCAAAACTACTGGAGCAATACACGCGGCAAAAGCCACCAAGAAAAGTTTATGAATTACACAACGGGCACACTCTTGGACGGCTAAACACTCGGGGCCGTGACGTGGCCTCGCGTTCGCCTCTTGTAGCAAAGGTTCACGGTTCGAATCCAGCAGCCTCCCTGATTAATACTGCGGTGGTGCCGTGTGCTAATCATAGTAATGTTCACGCGCCGTTTGCTTCACAGTGGACATTAACGATCCATTGACGTCATTCGCAGGAGTAGGCCATTGTGTGTCGGCATCAGGGTTCAAATTTGGCAAATTTTCAAATGACCCACAAATAATTTAATTGGGAGTTTTCACAAAGCAGTGAGCGGCGCCTCCTTCTGGACAGTGCAGTGCCCCAAGTCACGCCTGCACATGCGACTCATCCTGGCCACCCAAGTCCTCACCTGGTTCAACAACGTCAACGTGACCCCATGGGAACCTCATTTGCCAGTAAAAATATGATAATTGTTTTTTTACCCTTCTATCTGGCAACAAAACTGACACCTTTTTACAAGGAGTCATGTTTGCATAGACCACAATACCTGCAGTCATTATGCAAACAAAAAACATAACTCTGATAATGTGCACTATCCTTGAAGTTGATTGGTCCACACCCGAGACAGATTTCCTTCGAGCCTAAGGACAGTGCACATTATCAGAGTTATGTTTTTTGTTTGCATTATGACTGCAGGTATTGTGGTCTATGCAAACATGACTCCTTGTAAAAAGGTGTCAGTTTTGTTGCCAGATAGAAGGGCAAAAAAACAATTATCAACGTCAACGTGGTGTGCCACCACAGGTCTATTCGTGTGCGCACTGGGACCGCACGCCTGCGTGCCACCACACCAGCTAGGGCCCTGGCGGCGACACCCATCCACAGAAGTGCGCACATTCAGCGCAAACACTAAGATTGTACAGAGATTCATACTAATCTGGCTGTGACGGTCCCACCTGATGACGGAGACTTGTGTTGCCTCCGAAACGTCGTGATTTTCATTGTTTTATTTTTATTAATTTTAAGTTCATTTTTTACCTACGTGACTTTACCGAAAGAACTAAGAGTATGAATCCTTGCAGTCACGAAAGCTGCAAATCTAGAATTGTACAGGGAGCGGGAATGAAGCGTCAGCGACGAGAACGAGCGACGGTTCACATTCACGTCGTGACGGGCAGACCACAAACCTCCCTGTCACACGCCTGTCTCTCTCGCGACTTTTACATCACCCCTCAGCTGCAATCCCCTGACGTTAAGCCTGCCGCTCGCTGTCGGTCACATCTCATTGTGACTCAACAATGTGAGTGTTAAATTTCGATGTAAAGCTTTCGTGACTGCAGGGATTCATCTTCTTGGTTCTTTCGGTAAAGTCACGTAGAAGGGAAATAATAAAATAATGAAAATAAAACATAATAAAATAATTCTCACGACGTTTCGGCTACAACGCAAGCAGCCGTTATTTTATTATTTCCCTTCTACGTGACTTTACCGAAAGAACCAAGAAGATGTGAGTGTTGTCCGTTGCATGCGCCACGCGACAAAGCTTCTGTCAAAATTCGACAACAACAACAACAACTGTAAACTTCTCTGTACTCGGCCATTTCAGTGGCCACTCTGCTGCACGTGGTTGTTCTGACCCAGCGCTGTGGAGGCAGCAGCGAGGGTTTTGTCCATCACCGCAAAGATGTTGTGAAGCTCCCTTCCCCTGCGCGTCGAAGAGGAACCGTTCCCTGGCTCGCTAGGAGGAGGCAGTTCAGCGAGTGGACTAATCGTCATCTGTTTCCATCTGTACAGGGGTATAGTGTTGCCCCCTCGCGCAAGGCGTGGGTTGTCTCCGGGTGTTTCGGTTTCCTCCTCCCACGCGTGAATAATAAACACGACTCGTCATTGATTGGTTGAAACAGATTCAAATAAAAAAATGTAGCAGAGGCAGGACCCTCATAAAAACGAGCCATATGACTCAGTGTGTCTCTCCTGGATAAGCAAATAAATGTTACAAAAGCGGTTGCTCTGGAGTGCTGGGTGGCCGCGCAGACCGCTCACCCCGATGAACTGCCTAGGCAATGTCCCCTCTGTGGGGAACGTTTCCAATGGAGCCATGGACGTCTTTCCCCGGCCGCTTCTAACTTTGGCTCACTCGAACAGTCAACATTTGAACATTTGCAATGTAAACAGAAGAACATCTGAAAAGATGTGAGTTTTAATTTGCAATTGCCGCGCAGCAGTGGCGCAGTGACGCAGTGGTGCGTGCACTGCGCTATGAAGCCAGCGACTTGAGTTGAGTCCCAGCCACGGCTAACATCAGTGTTGGCTTGAGATCTGACCCACTCCTGGGCCCTGCCCTTCCCCAATGTCGTCAAAACGCCACGTGGCCGATGCATCGTAGGCAGGCCTTCATTCGGCACTGGGTTAAGACAAGGCTTAAATTATTACTATTATTTGGGTCGTTCGGTAAAGTCACGTAGATACGTCGTAGTTTTATTGTTATTTTCTTTGAACCTATCTACGTGACTTTACCGAAAGACCCAAAGAATATGAATGCCTGCAGTCACGGAAGCTGTAAGTCAAGGCTTAAATTATTGTTATTTTAATTGTTGCTTCGATTTAAAGCTTTCGTGACTGCAGGGATTCATCTTCTTGGTTCTTTCGGTAAAGTCACGTAGAAGGGAAATAATAAAATAATAAAAATTAAACCCCCCGCCCACCTCCTACGCATTCCACAAGTAGTGACTAATCCCATATCTGCATTTCCTATAAATATGCTAAATTCCTCTTGATATGCAAATTATTTTGTCAAGGCGCTCTTCCCCCTCCAACCCAGCTTAAATATACGCTGCCAAGCCTGGTGGTGTTCATTCAGACGCTGTCTTTCCGGCAGACCTGTTCTTCACCTGAGGACGGCTGCTTGCGTTGTGGCCGAAACGTCGTGAGAATTATTGTATGTTTTATTTTTATTATTTTATTATTTCCCTTCTACGTGACTTTACCGAAATAACCAAGAAGATTAATTGTTGTTATTACTATTTGGGATTAATTACATCCAACATAGCCACAGTTTAGCCACAGTTTATCACCAAGCTGGTACGTCCAATAACACAGAGGAGACTTCATTAATGGCCATAACCAACGTTTATATTCACAATCAAACCGGTGTGCAAACAGGACAAAGGCGCGACCACGGACCTCCCTCTCCGTCCGTGATTTTCCATCAGGGTGCATCACTCGCAGTGTGCATCTCCTCGTTCTGATGACTGCATGTGACAATGCAGCGAGAAAACCAATCAGCATGACTGGCGTTTTGCCTGTGTGGTACAGGCTAATTAATAACCCCAACACGAGTGGCATTCAGCTTGTTTGGCTGGCTGGCTGGCTGACCGGCTAGCCGTGGGCATCTAACTCCGTGTGGGGGGGGGGGGGGGGTCGAGGAGGGGACGCTACGGGCCTCGCTGCCGAGGCACGCGAGACGGGTCGGGCGCTGTGGGTCGACCCTAACGATCACTGCGCGCCGCCTCTCTTCGCGGTGGACGTGAAAGAGCCTGCGAGGTCGTCCCAAACGGGTGGTTCGTTCCATTGTGCATCTGCGTCACGGCCCAAATTTGCCAAAATTCACCAAAGTGACACCGCGAATGACTCCACTGGGAATTGAACTCTTTGGTTCTATCGGTAAAGTCACGTAGGTGAAAAATAAAATAAATCACGACGTTTCGGGCGCAACACAAGCAATCATCATCAGGTGCCCCCCCCCCCTCTCTATCTCCCCCCCCCCTTGCTCCTCCCCCCTTTTCTTACCTATGTAGCCTCTTGTTACAGCAGCTCTTTTGCCCACTTCAGCAATTGTTTCTTGCTGTGGTTGTCCCATCTGATGACGGACGCTTGTGTTGCGCCCGAAATGTCGTGATTTAATTTAGTTTATACCTACGTGACTTTAGCGAAAGAACCAAACCTACTAAATGATCATTATTCATTGCTATGTCAATTAAAACATATTCTCACGCTTACGATAGAGGCATCTCGCCTTGTGCCTCGTCAGAGCACTGAGAGCCCGCACTGACGCGTTCAGTCCCAGGGTGTTGGCCCCACTTCGTGCACTGCGCTCTCTGGAGCGTGCTCATCAAAGACTGCACATAAACCATAATTAATTAAATTTTGATTTAAAGCTTTCGTGACTGCAGGGATTCATATTCTTGGTTCTTTCGGTAAAGTCACGTAGAAGGGAAATAATAAAATAATATAAATATGAAACAATACAAATTCTCACGACGTTTCGACTGCAACACAAGCAATCATCTTCTTGGTTTTTTTCGGTAAAGTCACGTAGCCGAAACGTCGTGAGAATTATTTTATTATGTTTTATTTTTATTATTTTATTACTTCCCTTCTACGTGACTTTACCGAAAAAACCAAGAAGATGAATCCCTGCAGTCACGAAAGCTTTAAATCGAAATTTAACAAGCAATCATTATCAGGTGTGAAATCCAAAGCAACATTTTTTTCAAATTTTCTTGCTGTGGATTTCACACCTCAAATTTTCAAAATTTTCTTGCAGTGGATTTCACACCTGATGATGATTGCTTGTGTTGCAGTCGAAACGTCGTGATAATTGTTATTGTTTTATATTTGTATTATTTTATTATTTCCATTCTACGTGACTTTACCGAAAGAACCAAGGACATAATTAATTAGTTTGTTTTCCCAACGAAGGTCTAAAGTGCAAGCCCTGTCTGTCCGTCTCTGACGGCAGTGGTAATGGGGGGGGGGAGGAGTCACGATGATTTTCCACCCCGCGCAACAACCTGGTGCGGTGGCCCTGCCAGCGCTGTTTCACATGGGGCTCCCACCCAGAGATGCCCCACCCAGAGATGCCCCACTCAGAGATGCCCCACTCAGAGATGCCCCACCCAGAGATGCCCCACTCAGAGATGCCCCACCCAGAGATGCCCCACTCAGAGATGCCCCACCCAGAGATGCCCCACTCAGAGATGCCCCACCCAGAGATGCCCCACCCAGAGATGCCCCACTCAGAGATGCCCCACCCAGAGATGCCCCACCCAGAGATGCCCCACTCAGAGATGCCCCACCCAGAGATGCCCCACCCAGAGATGCCCCACTCAGAGATGCCCCACCCAGAGATGCCCCACCCAGACATGCCCCACTCAGAGATGCCCCACCCAGAGATGCCCCACCCAGAGATGCCCCACTCAGAGATGCCCCACCCAGAGATGCCCCACTCAGAGATGCCCCACCCAGAGATGCCCCACCCAGAGATGCCCCACTCAGAGATGCCCCACTCAGAGATGCCCCACTCAGAGATGCCCCACCCAGAGATGCCCCACCCAGAGATGCCCCACCCAGAGATGCCTCACCCAGAGATGCCCCACTCAGAGATGCCCCACTCAGAGATGCCCCACTCAGAGATGCCCCACCCAGAGATGCCCCACCCAGAGGTGCCCCACCCAGAGGTGCCCCACCCAGAGATGCCCCACTCAGTGACCTGCAGCAGATGTCCCGTGGGCCGTCGTTAAGCCGCCTGACGCGGGTTTGCAGCGGACTTGACTCCGTGTTGTTGTTCCACGGAGCGACGCGCTGTGTCTGATCAGCACGGCGCGCTCGCGCTGGGCTGGGCTGGTCTCGCGGCTTACTGACGGTCTAACTCACCGCGACCGTGGCTATTAAAACCAAACGGCGGAACGCGTCGTCGGGCAACGGCCGCTTTGCTCGTTCACCGGCGGCGTCTCAGACATTCGTCGAGTCATACTCTTAGTTTTTGCGGTAAAGTCACGTAGGCAAAAAATGAAATTAAAATTAATAAAAAATAAAATAATAAAAATCACGACGTTTCGGAGGCAACACAAGTCTCCGTCATCAGGTGGGACCGTCACAGCCAGATTTGCTGTTTCAAGTGGCCTCACTTGATATAGCAAATCTGGCTGTGACGGCTGTATCAAGTGAGGCCACTTGATACAGCAAATCTGGCTGTGACGGTCCCACCTGATGACGGAGACTTGTGTTGCCTCCGAAACGTCGTGATTTTTATTATTTTATTTTTATTAATTTTAATTTCATTTTTTACCTACGTGGCTTTACCGAAAAAACTAAGAGTATGAATCCTTGCAGTCACGAAAGCTTCAAATCTAGAATCCGTAGAGTCCCGCCCGTGGCGCTCACTCCTCGCTGACTCCGCAACTTGGACGGCAACACAGAACGCCGCTGCTCGCCCTGACGGACGCAAGGCGATAGGCGTCTCATCGAGGCTCCGTTTTCTTAACTCGCGTAAGCAACGCCTTCAAACCCTGGGCTTCCAGACGTGCAATTAGTAAACAGACACGAGTCTTTTACACCATTGGAACCTCATTTGCCAGTAAAAAATATGATAATAGTTTTTTTACCCTTCTATCTGGCAACAAAACTGACACCTTTTTAATCAGAGTTATGTTTTTTGTTTGCATTATGACTGCAGGTATTGTGGTCTATGCAAACATGACTCCTTGTAAAAAAGGTGTCAGTTTTGTTGTCAGATGGAAGGGTAAAAAATCAATTATCAGGCACGAGTCTGTCTCAGCACATTCTCATCACCTTCATGTTCCAGGCCATCATCCTACATTCTAATCGTTTTCTTGTGCACGATGTCAATGTGTGCAAGAGCTAGACGCCAATGTCGAGGTCTGATGGCCAAGACGAGAGGAGTTCAGGAGAGAGAGTTCGTGTCGTGTTTCTGTTCCTACTCCATTAAAGGAGCGCAGACTACGGTGGTTTATTGTACGGTCTTCATTTTGGGTTGCATGCCCACACTAGGCACTCCAGTGGCTTTGCCTTTAATTTCCAAAGAAACTTTCTGATCCGGTACTTCCCACCAACATACAGTGTGGCCTCTTTTGCCTGTTTGGCTGAGTGACTAAAATGTCACTCTAATGGTGAGGTTGTGAAACAACTGTCCCTTGCCTGCTCATCTGTTTATTAATGCTGTGCGTGAGGTGAATCAGTGCCTGATTACTGATTACCGGAGTTTTTGGAATTTACGTAACGAGATTTTATTTCCTCGCTTGCATCACCTCCACGATTGCCCTCCCGTGTGAGCTGAGGGCATCAGCTGCTGACATCATAATTTCTATGGAACGCCCCTTTATTCATCCTCACAAAATAGCTTATTATGAAAGTAATCTGATTACCTGCTGAGAATGGAGCAGTGATATTATGTTTCTCCTACCTGCGGGAGTTAATCAGATTGCACAGTGCACTCGGGATGAACACATGGAAAAAGGAACTTGGCAGAAATTTCGCCTATTATATATATTTTGAAGACCTCAGTGTTGTTGACGAGCGAGTTGAGTTTTTTTGTTGCTGATTTCGTTGAGCCAGTATTACAGGTGCGTCATTACAGCGGCGACACACACAGCAGCAGCAGTCACGTGACAGATTACGAGCTACAGCATCGAGGGCTACCATCAAGAGAAAGCCAGCTTATGTCATGAACTAAAACAAAACCTGGTTTCAAAAGTAATTTTCCAAGCGACTGCAAGACGCGCCTCTGGTCAATAATTAGTGCTGCCCGGGCAAATTAAGTGCACGCGTGCGCGCTTTACGAATAATTGATTCCGTTCAAAACGTGCTCAGTAATTTCCACTCAACCGTCCTCCCGCACAAGTTGTTGGACCGGGGCGTATGGGCCAGTGTTTTATTTTCCTCCCCATTTGGCGCCGACTCGCGCTCCACCTACCCGCCGCGACCCCGACGGAACATTCGCTGGGGGCTGGCTGGCTGCGTCTTCGCCGTTCCACTCGGGCGCTCCGATGCACGATAGCGAGGGGAGGGAGGGAGAGTGGAGAGGCGCACCCCGCACGCAGGCGGCTGCGGCGATCGTCAACAATGAATCTGCAGAAATGAAAGCGACTCGGAGTGTCCTCCTCCTCCTCCTCTCCGTGTGCGGCGCGGATTACACCGGTGACAAACATCGTCCCCTGGATGGGGGCCTCTCTTCCCAAAGCGTTCGCCGAAAAAGTTTTGCAAACGTGGGGAGGAGTTGTTTTGTTTTCATGTTGCTGGATTCACAGATGATAAAGCAGTGCTCCCATATTGTGGAGAATAATTAGGACCACGTTGTCGTAGGCAATCAAACAAACGTAATGAATTCTCACGGCTGTAATTTGTCAAGGTAAATGCACACCATTGTTTTGTGCAGTTATTGGTGACCGGACCGAGACGATGCACTCCCTGCACCAGAACACCTCCGTGCCCACCCACAATCTCAGCAGTGAAGCGTGGTGGGGGGGGGGGGGGTGACCCAACAGGACTAGTTCAGATATCACTTGCCCCTGATGTTAGCCGTGGCTTAGAATCAAACTCGGGGTGGCAGGTTTATATCGCAGTGCGCTCATCACCGTGCCACCGCTGCCCCTCCGAATGGAGTCATCTGAGTTGTGTTTCGTGTTGCGTCTTCCGATAGGGACACGGCCCACGCGGATTCTCAGTTGAACTCATCGGCCCGAACTCACCGAAGGACACACGTTGTCTCTCTGTAACTCAACGTCCAACTGTGACCTAAACACCCTAGCTGAGACATCTACTCCACTTGCACCAACAACACACCGAGTAGCGTTCTGAAACTACACAGTCAGTCATCAATCAATCTTTAATTGGCATGCCAATATCGCCCTCAACAAAGCAGGCATCAGTGCACATCGACTAGGAGACAAACTCCGCAAGCAGAGGCCATCTCAGTGTTGAGAGCGATGAGGGGAGGCATCGCTGAAATAGTGTGGACACGTGGTGAGAGTGGGCTCAAGTGCAATTGTGATGAAGGGGAGGATTACATTCGCGTGTAGCGAGTTAGATTTGGATCTGCGCTTAATCTGGCCAAATTCCAGCTCTGAATTGTTTTAAAATATCGGGTGGACTGTCACGCAGATAACGAGCTGGTGTGGGAGTGCTGTCCCCTACTGCGTGGACCAGGGGTCGCCTGAATCGATTGTGGAGGCGTAGCTCTGTGAGATCCACTTCCGCGGGTCGTTCTCTAACCACAAAAAAACGCAACCAAACAAAATGAAAACGACAAAAAAAGCGCACAATACGTTCACGAAACGAACTACAATACTTTATTATCATTATTAAATATTTTGTTTAGAAGCGCACAATCGGAAAACAGAACAGAGTATGTGAACAGTTGTACACCTCGGGCTGTACAAATGATTGAACCGAGTAGAGCCAGTTCAGCTAAGAACCCCCTGGTCAAGAGTGGAGGAGAGGAGCACGAGGGGAGGGGTGGAGAGTCGACGAGGAGCCGGGAGGCTGATCCAGGATCGGATCGAGAGCCGGCGGAGCGGCGGTGGAGGCTGCGGATGGCAGTGGCCTCGCCCGCGCGTCGCGGCGTGCGGAGCGTGGAGGAGAGGGTGGGTGGAGACGGATTTTGGGGAGAGATTTGCAAACAATGCGAAGTCAATGGGACCCTTCTTCTTGGTTCTTTCGGTAAAGTCACGTAGAAGGGAAGTAATAAACCATAATAAAATATTATTTTATTATGTTTTATTTTTTTATTACTTCCCTTCTACGTGACTTTACCGATAGAACCAAGAAGATGAATCCCTGCAGTCACGAAAGCTTTAAATCAATGGGACCCTTTTTGCCAGTACTGTCTCAAGATGATAAAAAACAGGCTTTATCTTTTGTGGCATAAATACAGGTATTAAGATGGTTATAGCTGTGTATCCCGAGCCATCCGTGGTGTGGCGTTTGCATCGTCCTTGTACTGGTCGCCTTTTAGAGGCATCGGCTCTGTAGCACCGGTGACAGACAACGCCACAAAGGAGGCCGTCTCTTGTGCAGGCCAATCACTTCCAAGGACAGTGCGTAATTTTTTTTATTTGCTTGCATTTTATACCACAAGTTTGTGTGGTTGATGCAGACTTGATGCCTTGTCATAGGTTTTTTTTTGCTTCAACATCTCAACACCTCCTTGTATTTATGCCAGAAAGAGTAAAGCATTTCTTTATTTTAATCAAGGTTAAGTCAAGCAGAAAAACAAATTACGCATCTGGCATTTGCCCTGCTCTCCAGAGCGATTATTAACTATTTCTTAGCTATATAGCTCTTTTGCAGAAGCGACCTGGCCGCAAATGATAACTCAACAAAGCGGTGTATTACGTGGAAATGCATAGCCGCCAAATACCCTAGACGCGTGATGTTTATAAATGTGGAAAAAAGCCGGAGAAACCACGGGGAGAGAAACACGCAAACTCCAAATATACAGCAGCAGGCGTCAGGATCGGGATCGAACCCACGACCTCCTGTACACCAGGCGAGGTAGTTAACATCTCCTAGCCACCGTGATGATGATGATGAGAGAGAGACACGCAAACTCCAAATATACAGCAGCAGGCGTCAGGGTCGGAATCGAACCCACGACCTCCTGTACACCAGGCGAGGTAGTTAACATCTCCTAGCCACCGTGATGATGATGATGATGATGAGAGAGAGACACGCAAACTCCAAATATACAGCAGCAGGCGTCAGGGTCGGGATCGAACCCACGACCTCCTGTACACCAGGTGAGGTAGTTAACATCTCCTAGCCACCGTGATGATGATGATGAGAGAGAGACACGCAAACTCCAAATATACAGCAGCAGGCGTCAGGGTCGGGATCGAACCCACGACCTCCTGTACACCAGGTGAGGTAGTTAACATCTCCTAGCCACCGTGATGATGATGATGAGAGAGAGACACGCAAACTCCAAATATACAGCAGCAGGCGTCAGGGTCGGGATCGAACCCACGACCTCCTGTATAGCAGGCGAGGTAGTTAACATCTCCTAGCCACCGTGATGATGATGAGAGAGAGAGACACGCAAACTCCAAATATACAGCAGCAGGCGTCAGGGTCGGGATCGAACCCACGACCTCCTGTATAGCAGGCGAGGTAGTTAACATCTCCTAGCCACCGTGATGATGATGATGAGAGAGAGAGGCACGCAAACTCCAAATATACAGCAGCAGGCGTCAGGGTCGGGATCGAACCCACGACCTCCTGTAAAGCAGGCGAGGTAGTTAACATCTCCTAGCCACCGTGATGATGATGAGAGAGAGAGGCACGCAAATTCCAAATATACAGCAGCAGGCGTCAGGGTCGGGATCGAACCCACGACCTCCTGTATACCAGGCGAGGTAGTTAAAATCTCCCAGCCACCGTGATGATGATGATGAGAGAGAGAGGCACGCAAACTCCAAATATACAGCAGGCGTCAGGGTTCGAACCCACGACCTCCTGTATACCAAGCGAGGTCGTTAACGTCTCCTAGCCGCCGTGGAACATGACGTTTCGAAGGCGTGGTTGTTATTTTTATTGGCGCGCCTCAAATCGACCCCTTTGGTGAAGCTTGGCTTGCTCGAGCGAGAGAAAGCCACTGCGACTGGAATGCGCGCGAGAAGGTGTTTGCGAGTTCCCACTGCGAAAACTCAGCATCTCCGTCACAATCAAGTTCGGCTTAGCCGGCTCACTGTCACCAACAGCTCTTAATCACAGCTCCCGCAGTGAGGGTATTACCATTATTATTTATTCTCAGTGAGTTTCTCTCATTTGAACGCCACTGCAATGTGTAAGCCCGTGACCGAGTTGCCAGGAAAGCAGCCAAACTCAGGACCAAAGCAGGGGCGAGCCTGGAGAGCGCTTGGATGGGAGTCCACTGTGCATAACAGGTGCTATAGACTGTGGCTGAGTTGCGTTGCGAGCAGCAATACGGCCGTTCAGTGAAGCCATTGATGTGGCGTACGACACTTCTAGACTGTATTCTAGACTGCAGTCGATACTGCATTCTCTCGCCTAGGCTCCGCACTTTCATTCGCGGCTGTTAGTGCCACATTACCGGGTTGTGAGTGCCACATTACCGGGTTGTGAGTGTCACATTACCGGGTTGTGAGTGCCACATTACCGGGTTGTGAGTGCCACATTACCGGGTTGTGAGTGCCACATTACCGGATTGTTAGTGCCACATTACCGGGTGACGTGGCCCCTCACGTTCGCCGCTTGCTGGAGAGGTTTGTGGTTCCAATTCGGCAAGCCACTCGAGTAAATACTGTGGGCCGATTAACCGTGAAATAATACTCTGCGCCTATACATCACTCAACACGAGTGAGCCATTGTATCAGATTCAGAAGTTTATTTCCCGACAGTATCACAGCATTCCACAATTACATACTCAACATAAAAAATCTTAATAGCTATTAATGAGGACAGCGATGGCAGAATGTAGATGCCAAGAGGCGAAACTAGGTGGTTCCAAACTCTTTTGAGGAGCTACGACAAATGCTTTTGATCCAAATCGTGTGCGAAATATGAGAACTATTCTTAGGCAATCAGACGCGCCTCACAAATGTTTAGGATTATCAAATGGTAATAACAGCAGGGGAGACAAATAGAGCACACATCTACGGACAGTCGCCTTGTAAATTAGAATAGCCCTGCAGTGAAAACGTCTTCTCACGTCCAAGGAGTTTTGTCCAGCCATGGCACAGAGGTCACAGTGCCGCGTGCTCCCGGATGGGGCATCCACTGCGAATCGTCATGGTCCAAATTTGCCAAATTCAAAACCTGCAAATTACTCAATCGGGATCACACGCAGCAACATCGCCCCCCTCCTGTGACACACAGCGTCTTTGTGATGGCATTGCGCAGTGAGAAGGGCACGAACACCAACTGTGTGCAGTCATCGAGATTAATAACACTGGTCAACACTTCTGGCATAAGGTATTCCAACGGTTTTTTTAAGGTAATTTTGGGGTGCTGATTCCAAAGCTGGCATCAGTTTTTGTCGATCACATCAGGTTTTTGAGATATCAAATATTGCATTTTCAATAAAAACTGCAGAAGAAAAATATTAAATAAATGTGGATATCTATATAAAATGATATTATAAACACACTATCCTAAAAATACAGCACCATATTTTAACACTAAAGCAGTCACTGACTCGCAACAACTTGCAATCATAAGTGACAGAGTTAATTTCGGGTAAAATCAATGAAAATGGGGTATGCCGATAGCATAAAAATGAGATGTGATAGAGCAAATCTGAGAGCAGATTTGGAATCAGCACCCTGAAATTAGTCTAGAACAGCTGCAAAATTCCAGGCCAAAAAAAAATAATTTTTGTTGTTGACCAGTGTTATTGAGTGGTTCCAGCGATGGCCGTTGAGTGATGTGATGAGAGAGATCAACTGATAGCAGGTTGTGAATTGACGCGATTTTACACTTTCCGCTCAGGGGTCCGCTCAGCCCATCATTCCTCTGCGGTCGATACAAATAGTCTCAGCAACACTTTGTGGAAAATAAACAGCCATCCTGTGAATTATTTCCCCCCATAGGAATGAGGAATTTCTACTCCTGGCTTAGGGCAGTCAACAGAGATGATCACCGCAGCGAGACTATAGTTGCCATGTGATCTCCAAGGTGGCACAGGCAAAGATGAATTAATCCACATTTGTTTTCCCACGGCAGAACGTGTGTTCACGACCTGCTCACTTGTACTCCCACGTCAGGGTTAAGCTAAGCGATAAAGATTAGGGTCCGGTGATTAGGGTCCAGTGGTGAGGGTTAGAGGTTAGGCACTGCATTGGTGAGGACACAGTTAGCACCACACAAAGAGTATAAAATGGCAATAATGTACTGTACAGTACTGAAAGCAAATGGAGAAACTTTCACAAAGTCTTCTTGGTTCTTTCGGTAAAGTCACGTAGAAGGGAAATAATAAAATAATAAAAATAAAACAAAATAAAATAATTCTCACGACGTTTCGGCCACAACGCAAGCAGCCGTCCTCAGGTGGAGAGCAGGTCTGTCGAGTAGAGAGTCTGAATGACACACTCCAGGCTTGGAGCGACTATTTAAGCTGGGATGGAGGGGGGAAGGGCACCTTGACAAAATAATTTGCATATCAAGAGGAATTTAGCATATTTATGGGAAATGCAGATATGCTATTAGTACTACTTGTGAAATGCGTAGGAGGTTTGGCGGGGGGGGTTATTTCACAAAGTCATTTGGAGAGAGGTATTACACGAAGGTTTTAGTTGTAATTGAATGTCACCATCCTAGAATCTCACCCAGACCCGAACGAATGCCGGAGAACAGAATAGAGCAGAACAACGTGGGCGTCCAATCCCAAACACCGCACACCTTGGCTTGGACATTCCTCCTCCACCAAGACATCGGTGTAACCATCGACCACATCAGAATACCACCAGGTCGATGCACGCAACTCCTTCATAAATGAACAATTAGAGACACAAGCCACAGTAGTGCAATTGTGCCAATGCAACTCAAACTATGGACCACACGGTAAACCCACTGTCGTCTGCGGAGGAGGAACAGCAAAAAAAAATTAACCCGTAAAAACAAAGTTTTTCACTATAAATCCTTTATATGCGTGTTCAATGGGCCACAACCCAGCCCACATTGGTCTTTGAAACGGGCGGCTAGAGTCCTCTCGTCCTCTGGCTTGAGATGGCTGCCACCTATGGGTCAGATGATTGTCTGCCACCATTAAGCAATTGGTAATTAAATCTAAAAAAAAAATTCCTAAAAGGTGTAAAATTTTGGAAAAAAAATTTCACGAAAATACATTGTCACGCACAGCTCGATTGGATCACGGGAAGTGGGTTAAAAAACGACCGAAAGATTTGCACGGTCGTAAGCAAGCAAGTGAACTTAATATAAAGGCTTTAATGACACGAACACTCTCTCTCTCTGCTGAAGCCCTCTCGTCGTGACCAGAGACCTCGACACTGGCATCGGGCTCCTGAACAGATTGCTGGCGTACACAAGAGTAGAATGTGAAAAACAAAAGGCGTGAAAATGTTTGTTCCCAAGGGGAACAGATATTCTCTCCTGGGACAAACGCATGTGCGGAGGAACGTGTACATGTTTTACGACTGGCTCGACTCAACGCTGTTATTTCCTATTTAGTTCCATATCAGCGGAGCGCACCGTTGGATGTAGCGTTAAGTGGGATGTGGCAGGCAACAGGAATATCTCTTGGAGTGAAAAAACAAAAGTGAAGGCGACTATATAAGAATAAAATATAAACAGGAGTTGCCTTTGATTGCAAATTGCGGTCGATACGGCAGGGGTGACAAGAACACTATCCGAGTGCAAGTTCACAATGACTTGCAGGGGAGACCCGCGGTCCACAGTCCAGTGAGACAAGCCATTGTCACAGTGAACATCAGAATCTGGGGTCAAACTCCAGCATCTGCGTCTTGGTAGAACGCCACCCCGCACACCCCCCACTATCTGCGTGGGTTAGGTCAATGGTGAATCATTGTTGCGAGGGCGACACCGGCTAGCTTGGTGACTCTGCTCGGGTCACCGCGAGGTCACATCGAACAAACTCCAACACGTGGTCAACGCAGCACGTGGTCAACGCAGCACGTGGTCAACGCAGCACGTGGTCAACGTGGAGCGGTGGGCAGTGGCCGCAGGCTACCGCGAGCCTCGGAGAGGAACGCTCGGTCGGTGTCAGCGAGATTGCTTCAAATTATGAGCCGCCGTGGGACTAGCTGGAGAAATAACTTGACTGATATCATTAATAATAATTATAGAACAATTCACAGCTCTGTATATGGATGCAGGCTTCTCCGCACCGTGTTAGCCTTGAGGGCTGTTTGACCATACTTCACCCATCGTGATAAATGTGGTGTGGGAAGGGTGGGGGAGAGGCTAGAGAGGGCCATTGCAGATGCTATTCCATTGACAGCGTTCGGAGTGACGGCATCTGTCCAACACGGTGCCGTGTCGCATCTGGGGCGACAGGGTGGGGGAAGTCGCGCCTCGGTTCTCGGGCTCGATTCTCGACTCGGGCGTATGGAGTTTGTATATTTTCTCTCCCTCTTTCCTGCAACGGGTTTTCTCCGGTTTCCTTCCATACAAAAAAAACATCCCAAATGCTGAAAAATGTCCCGCAAATGACTCAATTGGGATCACACACAGCAGCGGCAACATCGCCCCCGTACTGCGACAAACGTAGCAATAACCTCCTGAACAACAACAAGTCTTGGGACTCGGTGAGGTTTTCCTGGGTCAGCGAGCGGAAGGAGCAACATCTGGCAGGTCAGCAGCATTGGTACAAGCCAGCCTCAGTTTCAGTTTCATTTATTAGGATTTACCCTATTCATATTCTTGGTTCTTTCGGTAAAGTCACGTAGAAGGGAAATAATAAAATAATATAAATATCAAACAATAAAAATTCTCACAACGTTTCGACTGCAACACAAGCAATCATCATCAGGTGTGAAATCCACAGCAAGGTGTGAAATCCACAGCAAGGTGTGAAATCCACAGCAAGAAAATTTTGAAATTTTCTTGCTGTGGATTTCACACCTGATGATGATTGCTTGTGTTGCAGTGGAAACGTCGTGAGAATTGTTATTGTTTTATATTTATATTATTTTATTATTTCCCTTCTACGTGACTTTACCGAAAGAACCAAGAACATGAATCCCTGCAGTCACGAAAGCTTTAAATCAGGATTTACCCTGTGAGCCATTCGGCTCTTGATTTGGGTGCAACCGCAACAAACAATACAATTACAAGATACACCTAAAATTCATTGTACACAAATCTAAACATCACGTACATAAACAATTAAATCCTACAGAAAAGGCACTACCCGTCCATGCTGCGTACAAAAGCCCCTCCCCCACCCTGACACTGCTGATGAGAAACATCGAATGTCGAACCCGGTCCAGAGTTTTGCTTGTGTTCAAGCGATGCTGCTGATATAATGCACTACTACCAGAAGGACGTGTGGCTCATGGGATGTGCATCAATTTATTTGTATAGACTGGAAGTGAATTGTCTCTTAATCTAAGTTGTCTTGTGGTTGTTGTTGGTTGTTTGACTTGCATCCCACTGGGATTTTTGCACACTGCGTTGGTGTGTACGGTGTTTTTTTTTTTTTGCAATATTTTGCTGTCTTTTCTTGGATTTTCTGTTTGCACTTAGTCACATATTCACTTTAAGATGTTTTTTGTTCATGTTTTTGTTTTTTGTTTGTTGCAGTTGCACCCGATTCAAGAGCCGAATGGCTCACAGGGCTACACCTAATAAATGAACTTGAACTTGAACTCTTGCGGTGTGTATGTCGGGTTAAGACTCGATTGGCCTGTGTAACCCCTGCAGCCACTGGAGGCGCTGCATCACCACCACCTTCACCACCACGCGAGACGAGATGCGGTGCTCGACATTGCATTCTATATGAGAATAGGGTTTCCCCTTTTTTCTGGAAACAAAACAGCTGTTAAGATGTTAAAACACGAAACTGAAACTTTTACGAGGAATCATGTCTGCATTAACCACAATGCCTGTGATCGGAATGCAAACAAAAAACATACTGATAATATATGCATTGTCTTTGAAACTGATTGGTCCACACCAGAGACATATTTTGGAACTGGCAAAGGAGGTCCCGTGATGGAGATTGCATTCTGTAGTTTCGCTACAATCCTGTGTGCAGTGGCTGCCGCCTGATGATGCCGGTTGCAATTCCTGGCGAAACGTCGTGCTCAGATTGTAAATGTTGTGCGGCTTTGCCCTCCAACACACAACCGGTGTGCTGGACTAGTGACGAATTGGCACGTTCTGTTTACGTGACAACACTTACTAGTTGGCTGTGTCGGGTGGTGGCGGGTTTTAACGACACATTTATATATTTACACGATCTAACGCAAAACAAACCTCGTATTATGAGTGGCTGTAAAGTTTGATTCCCCCATCAGTGGACTACCACACTCACAAGCACGAGCGTGTCTCCAACTTCATTATTTGTGTTGACAAATCTACAGGAATGTACAGTATGTTACTTGAGCAATTTGTGCTTGTGCACTTTATTTGTTTATGTTTCAGCGAGTTCCTTTTCTCGATGTTGCACTTGTGTCGTTTGTTTGTATTGGTTGTTGTTATAACTTGCTGACCGACTGTTCAGTCTGTGACACATCTGTGACAAAGAGCTTCATGGCTCATCGGATTCCGACAAGATAAATATAGTGGGAATCGATTAATCGACTACGCAACTGTATCGATCCACACCCACGTGTCAAACCCCCGACCTTGCAATCGATTCGATCCAACGGCACTTATCGAACCATTTGAATCGATTCTCCGTGTCAGGTCCCGTCTCAATGTCCCGGGGTCGTCTCGCCCACAATTATCGAATCGATTACACGCGGATAGCGTTGACGCAAAGGAATCGTTTCGTGGCGTAATTGACGCGACGATTTTCGCACTTCGATTCGATCCAACGATGGCGTCGCTGTGTCTGTCTCGGGCTCTGCGCGGCGTTACCCGTCGCGCCACTCGGGTGAGTCGCTCCCTCGTCCACCCTCCTCATTCTCCTCCTCATCGTCCACCTTCGTCACCCCCTCGTCAAGCCGCTCCGACTTAATCGCGGCGGCGGTGGGGGGGAGGCCACGCGCCATCTCCTGCGAAGCGCGCGGCGTCGAGGTCACGGGGACGCTAGTCCCACGCAGGGCTCGCTAGGCCGCGCGGCGCTATCGGGGATTTGGGCCACGGTGGGAGACGTTTCAGTTGTTTTTTAGTTTCATTTATTAGTTAAAACCCTGTTGAGTTGTCGGCTCTTGAATCGGGTGCAACCGCAACGAACAAGAAAACATCTTAAAGTGATTTCGATGTAAAGCTTTCGTGACTGCAGGGATTCATCTTCTTGGTTCTTTCGGTAAAGTCACGTAGAAGGGAAGTAATAAAATAATAAAAATAAAACAACATAATTCTCACGACGTTTCGGCCACAACGCAAGCAGCCATCCTCAGGTGAAGACCAAGAAGATGAATCTTAAAGTGATAATTGTTTTTAACCCTTTTATCTGGCAACAAAACTGACACCTTGTTTTACAAGGAGTCATGTTTGCATAGACCACAATACCTGCGGTCATAATGCAAACAAAAAACACAACTCTGATAATGTGCACTGTCCTTGAAGTTGATTGGTCCACACCCGAGACAAGTTTCCTTAGAGCCCAGTCTCACATGGTGTTGGACCAGATGACGCCAAAAGGCGCACAACTCATCTTAAAGTGACTATGCCAAACAGAAAAATCTTACATAAAAAGCACCGCACGCCAACGCCCTGTGCAAAACTCCCAGTGGGATGCGCCGAGGCAGCAGCAGCAGAGAGCGGCGTTCGTCGCACGCGGCCTCTGCGTTACAGCGAGGCCGTAGCTGTAGCAGCAGCAGCTGCAGCAGCTGCAGCAGCAGCCGCAGCAGCCGCAGCAGCAGCAGCCGCAGCAGCCGCAGCAGCAGCCGCAGCAGCAGCAGCAGCCGCAGCAGCAGCCGCAGCAGCAGCCGCAGCAGCAGCCGTAGCAGCAGCAGCCGCAGCAGCCGCAGCAGCCGCAGCAGCCGCAGCAGCCGCAGCAGCCGCAGCAGCAGCAGCCGCAGCAGCCGCAGCAGCAGCCGTAGCAGCAGCAGCACCAGCCGCAGCAGCAGCAGCCGCAGCAGCCGCAGCAGCAGCCGCAGCAGCAGCAGCCGCAGCAGCCGCAGCAGCCGCAGCAGCAGCCGCAGCAGCATCCGCAGCAGCATCCGCAGCAGTAGCAGCAGCAGCAGCCGCAGCAGCAGCAGCAGCCGCAGCAGCAGCCGCAGCAGCAGCAGCCGCAGCAGCAGCAGCAGCCGCAGCAGCATCCGCAGCAGTAGCAGCAGCAGCAGCCGCAGCAGCAGCAGCAGCCGCAGCAGCAGCAGCAGCCGCAGCAGCAGCCGCAGCAGCAGCAGCCGCAGCAGCAGCAGCAGCCGCAGCAGCATCCGCAGCAGTAGCAGCAGCAGCCGCAGCAGCAGCCGCAGCAGCAGCAGCAGCAGCCGCAGCAGCAGCAGCCGCAGCAGCAGCCGCAGCAGCAGCAGCAGCCGCAGCAGCAGCCGCAGCAGCAGCCGCAGCAGCAGCCGCAGCAACAGCAGCCGCAGCAGCAGCAGCCGCAGCAGCAGCAGCAGTAGCAGCAGCAGCCGCAGCAGTAACAGCAGCAGCCGCAGCAGCAGCCGCAGCATGACGATCCCCCGAGCTCGGTTCGCGTGTTCGCGTGCCCCCCCCCCTCCCGGGGGTGACACTTCTCGGCTCTGGCCGTGACGTTTGCGGTGTTTGTTTGACTTGATTTGACGAGAGCGGCTTTCCGCGAGTGAAGGAGGAAGGTGAGTTGTGAGATTTCTGTGGATTTTTTTTTGTTATCGCCCAGATTTGCCAGTCGCTTGGTTGTTGTGCGCGTCAGGATGAATAAACGCCGGCTGACTTGTGTGGTATTCGCAATTGCCACTTCGTAAGCGTCCCAGTGTCTCCCAGCGGTCATCAGATACGTTCGTGCAAAAGTGAGGCCGGGTCGATAAAATGTGAACCACGTAGTGGCGCTGAAATTGTCTCTCCCATCTGACCTCGCCTTGCTCTGCGTCTCCCCTTGTGGTCTCCTACCTGTCACCTTCCATTCCCTTGTCTGCAGGCTGACCTTGTGTCTCCTGGAACCTGTACACCCCTTGTCCCTTCCACCTGTGCCGTCTCCCCTCCTGTTTCCCATCTAATTCTGTCTCTATCCTGCGTCTGACCCCACCCCCTGGGACTCCCCTTGCATGTCGCATCCTGCCCCATGTCTCACCTTGTCATACTCCATCTGACCTTGCATCTTTTTCCTCTTATATTTGTCTGCCCTATGCATTGCATTGTCTTCCCTTTTACCGGTATGTCTCCTATTGTCTACTGTCTGCCATATCTCCCCTTCCTGTCTCCCATCTGACCTTGTGTCTCTACTTGTCTGTCTGCCACGTGTCTCTTGACTTTTTACATGACCCTGTATCTTCAATTGTCTCCTGTCTCCCTGACGTCTCAAATCGTCTCCCATCTGTCCGGTGTGTCCCCCACCCATCGCCCATCGGTGTCCCCTCGTCTCCCGCCTGTATTCGTTATCTCCCGTTATTGTTTGTCTCTTCCACCTGCTGACACGTCTCCCTTTGTCTCAATCATTGAACCACCCACCGTCGTCGTCGTCCCCCCGTCCAGCACGGTCCCGAGCTCGGCTCGCGCGCCGCCCCGGGGGGGACACTTCTCGGCTCTCGCCGTGCCGTTTGCGATGTTTTTTTTTACTTTATTTGATGAGAGCGGCTTTCCGCTGTTGTTGACCGATGCAGGCGCCATGGCGGGTGAGTCGCTGCATGAGCACCGTGGGTGATGTGGGCTACGCACAGGCGCTGCTCAACATCCCTGAGACGCAGGTGTCCACACTCGACAATGGCCTCCGTGTGGCCTCCGAGAACTCGGGCCTACACACGTGCACGGTAAGTGATAGCCTCACCACCCCCACCACCCACACCACCCACACTCTTACACTTACCCCTCACATTACCCTTGCCCCCAAAGACAGATCCTCTGTGTAACCTTCAACAGACCGGTGGGGCAATGGATGTTATTGCTGCCCACCCTCCACCACACACCCCTTACCACCCACCACCCTCACCTCCTTGGCATTACTATCACAAAAGGGCACAGCACAGTCACCATCTGGGTCGTATTTTACTTGAGTCAGGGATGGGGAACCTACGGCCCATCGGACAAACACGGCCCATGACCACACGAGGCCTCCCACTTTAAAACAGCCCGCATTATATTTATCAATCACTTTGTGGCTAATCGGGTACTATGGGGAATATTTTGAACCGTGTTTCAAATTCTAGAACACTTAGTCACTTCTGTCACAATAAGAGGCCCTTTGAATTACAGGAGTGGTGCTAAAAACTTGATTTGGGGCTTTCGTGACTGCAGGAATTACTCTTTGGTTCTTTCTGTAAAGTCACGTAGAAAGAAAATTTATTAAATAATAGCATACGACGTTTCGATTGCAACACAAGCAATCATCATCAGGTACAAATGAGAGAGAAAACAAACCTAGTAAACTTAGAAATACAATGCAATACAACACAGAGAGTCGGTTAACGTAACAGTCAACACCCTACATGGTTGATTACGTTCTTCCAAAAATTGCTAAATTTGAGAGAGAGACAAAACACAGACACGGAGACACATAGAAAGACACACAAGCAGAGAGTGATAACACAGACACAGAGAAACACACACATAGGCACACAGAGAAACAACGCCTGTGTGTCGTGCTTGCAATGACAGCCAACAAAGGGTAATTTAAATACCTATTGAGCCCTACGACACTAGAGTTGCCTGTTATCAGGGCTGTGCTTGTGAGGAGGCTCTGGTTAAATACTTTAAATCTAGTTTATTTTATATATCAGGTAAAGCCTACTTCGCTTTTTCAGATGCGTCCTGACCACAAATGATCGCTCAACAAAGTGACTTATCACATGGCAATCTAAACCAGCCAAATGCACGTTTCAAAATGTGGAGGGAAAAACTGGAGAAAAATGTACGCGACCACGGGGAGAACCATGCAAATTCCAAATATACAGGTATCAGGGTGGGGGTCGAACCCACGACCTCCTGCATACCAGGCGTGGGAGATAACATCTCGCCATGTGCGGAGTGAGCAGGTGGGGCTGTGGATCGACGCCGGCAGCCGCTACGAGAACGAGAAGAACAACGGGACCGCCCACTTCCTGGAGCACATGGCCTTCAAGGTGCGAGTGGTCACGTGACCTAGCGTGAGCGCCCTGACCCCCACGCCTTCCCCTTCCTCCCACAACCACCGCAGGGCTCTGCTATGGCTCATTCCCATTGTCTGTCTGTCTGTGCCTGCGTGCGGGTGTGTATGTTGTGTCTGGGATGTGGGAGTGTAGTGCTAAGCACACTGCTGCGAACCCAACGACCAGAAGTAGATTCCTGGTCATAAACAAAAACAATGGTGAGTATTGGAGCCAGTGCTCTGTCTGCCTTAGGTAAACGCAACCTAAAATGATTACCTGGTGCGATGTGTAAACATCAGCACCGGATAGACGGAGGCGGCCGGGTATGGATTAGCTACCCATCCCGTGTCGTGCTATGCCAGCCTTCATAGTTGCTCGCCAACAGCACTTGCCCCAAAAGTCTGTTAAAGGCTACACGGGGGATCTTTGTTTGCCTGCGCGTGTTTATGTGCCTGCGCGTGTGTGCATGAATGTGTACGTGGATAGGGCACGAAGAAGCGCTCCCAGCTCGACCTGGAGCTGGAGATTGAGAACATGGGCGCTCACCTCAATGCCTACACGTCGCGTGAGCAGACCGTCTACTTCGCCAAGGCCTTCGCACAGGACCTGCCCAAAGGTGAGTGCGCTGCGCCAGGGTGGTCCCCGCACCACCCAAGTTCACTCTCCTCCTCGGTGCAACATCATTGTCACGGTGGCCCCCACACAATAGCTCTGCTGGCCCTCGTTGTCCGAGAGTAGCCGCAGCCGGGCCTGGTGCTGGGCTCGCACCAGGCAGCCCGTGTCCTGGTGCGGGTGGAGAAGTGGCGCTGTGGTTAGGGCTCTTCGTTGTGAACCCAGTGACCTATGAACCGCCTTAGCAAGCACATTTACACGAGTGTGACGCCGCGCTCCTCCGACCCGTGTACACGCTTGAGCTGTCTGCCATCGAAGGTGGTTTGGCGTTGTGCTGGCCACCCACCCCCTCGTGTGCCATGCCGGCCTGCATATGTGCTTGCTTAACACCACTTGCCCCAACAGTCTGTTAAGTCTATAGGGGGGGATCTTTGTCTTTGTGACTGCATGTGTGTGTGACCGCGTGCGCCTCCAGCTGTGGAGATCCTGGCGGACATCATTCAGAACAGCACGTTGGGCGAGGCGGAGATGGAGCGCGAGCGCGGGGTGATCCTGCGCGAGATGCAGGAGGTGGAGACCAACATGCAGGAGGTGGTGTTCGACTACCTCCACGCCACCGCCTACCAGGGCACCGCGCTCGGCAGGACCATCCTGGGGCCCACGAAAAACATAAAGTACGCGCTACCGCCTCTCCCGCCTCGCTCGCGTATGGTTAGAGCCGAGCCGAGGTCCGTTATAATTACGGTGAAAAAGGAGTAGGCCTAACCCTTTGCGGCAATAATACAGCTTCTTGGTTCTTTCGGTAAAGTCACGTAGAAGGGAAGTAATAAAATAATAAAAATAAAACATAATAAAATAATTATCACGACGTTTCGGCTACAACGCAAGCAGCCGTCTTCAGGTGAAGAATAATACAGCTGTCGTGATGTTCAAATGGTCCCATAGATATAATTATGTTGTCCCGCGTAGATTAAGCGCGTTTTTGTATTTGTGCTCGGCCAATGCGAGCGCCCAAGAGCGGCGCCGCGTTTATCCGTGGGGCACGGAGGTCGTGCCTCCACGTGAAACGAGCCGGCGCTGATGGCCGGGTGCGGGCGCATGCGGCGTGTGCAGGTCGATTGCGCGCGGAGACCTGGTCGACTACATCAGCACCCACTACAAGGGGCCCCGCATGGTGCTGTCGGCCGCAGGAGGTACGAACACGGATGCGCACACTTGCACACACGCGCACACTTGCACGCACACGCACACACACGCACACTTGCACACACACGCACACTTGCACACACACGCACACTTGCACGCACACACACACACGCGCACACTTACACACGCACACTTGCACACACGCACACACACGCACACTTGCACACACACGCACACTTGCACACACACGCGCACACTTGCACGCACACACGCGCACACTTGCACACACGCGCACACTTGCACACACGCGCACACTTGCACACACGCGCACACTTACACACGCACACTTACACACACGCGCACGCACACTTGCACACACACGCACACTTGCACACACACGCGCACACTTGCACACACACGCACACTTGCGCACACACGCACACTTGCACACACACGCACACACACTTTCGCACACGCACACGCGCACACTTACACACATGCGCATACTTGCACACACACGCATACTTACACACACTTTGATACACATGCATACTTGCACACACTTGAATGCACACACGCACACAGTTACGCGCACACAAGAATGTTAAATTCAGTCAAGATCTTTTTAAGTGAGGAATGGTCGAGTGTTAGTGGTGGAAATAAACCACCACTTTCATGGGTGCTTGATTTTTGTTTCTGTGTTTGTATTCTTACACATTTCTCCGCGTGTGTGCGTGTACGTCTCTGCGCATGCCGCTGTGCGTCTCTGCGTCGCATGCAGGCGTCCGCCACGAAGAGCTGGTGCAGTTGGCCCAGAAGCACCTGGGCAACCTTCCCTTCCAGTACGAGGGGGACAAGGTGCCCGTGCTGCCCATGTGCCGCTTCACCGGCAGCGAGGTGCGACTCCGGGACCCCCCCCCCCCCCCCGCAATGACCCCCCGTGATCACCCGGCACGATGACCCCGAGGTCCCCCCGTGATGAACCCGCGACCCCCCCGTGTGTGCCGTGCGAGGGCGGCCGTGGCGATGCCTGCCCTAGCCAGTGGTGCGCCCTTCCTGACGTGGCCGTATGCGTGCGGCGCAGATCCTGGTGCGCGACGACAAGATGCCCCTGGCTCACGTGGCGCTGGCCGTGGAGAGCGTTGGCTGGCCCGAGGCCGACACCATCCCCCTCATGGTGGCCAACACGCTCATCGGCAACTGGGATCGCTCCTACGGGGGCGGCGCCGTGAGTCACACTCCCACCGCTCTGTATGCCTACTGCTGCCTGTGTGTGTGTGTAGCTGTCTGTGTGTGTACAGCTGCCTGTGTGTGTGTAGCTGCCTGTGTGTGTGTACAGTTGCCTGTGTGTGTGTAGCTGTCTGTGTGTGTGTACAGTTGCCTGTGTGTGTGTAGCTGTCTGTGTGTGTACAACTGCCTGTGTGTGTGTAGCTGCCTGTGTGTACAGCTCTCTGCGTGTGCGTCTGTCTCCAGCTGCCTGTGTGTAGTGTGCGAGTGTGTGTCTACAACTGTCTTTGTCTCTGTACAGGTGTGTGTGTGCTGTGTGTCTTCAGCTGTCTGTATGCCTACAGCTGTGTGCGTGCAGCTGCCTGCGTGCATCTCCAGCTATCTTGTGTTTACAGCCGTGTGTGCGGTCCCGTGCGCGTTCAGCCGCGCGCTGCTTGTGGAGCTGTCGAGTCAGCCGTGTGGACGGCCCGCCCACTGTTTTCTTGCGCCCCACTCCTTGGCAGAACCTGTCGAGCAAGCTGGCGCAGACTTTGGCGCAGAAGAGCGTCTGCCACAGCTACCAGTCGTTCAACACGTGCTACTCTGACACGGGGCTCTGGGGCACGTACATGGTGTGCGACTCCATGGGCATCGAGGAGACGCTCCACTGGGTGCAGGCCGAGTGGTGCGTATGCGACGTCTTCTCCGTCCTCTGTTCTCTGCCATCCAACGACCCCTTTCAGCTCCTCCAACTTCCCACCACCGTGCCGTGTCTCCGTGCCGTGTATCACCACCGTGCCGTGTATCACCACCATGTCATGTGTCACCACTGTGCAATGTCTTACCACCATGTCGTGTGTCACCACTGTGCTTTGTGTCACCACCGTCCCGTGTCTCAGTGCCGTGTATCTCGCCCTGCAGGATGCGCCTGTGCACGTCCGTGACCGACGGTGAGGTGACTCGCGCCAAAAACCTCCTCAAGACCAACATGCTGCTGCAGCTCGATGGTGCGTGCCTGTGAGCGTGTGCGTGTTGTCGTTAGTGCTGTAGCCGAGCGAGCAGTGGTAAGGACAGCGATTAGAGCGCTGCACTACGATCCCAGCAGCCCGGGTTCGATTCCCGCTCGCAGCCAACACCAGTGACGGTTATCTGAAGAAGTCCCAGGCCTCCCCTAGGTAGGCTCGGCCTCAAATGAGTATCTTGTGCGGAGTGTAAACATCAGCACTGGGGAGACGAAGACTGCCAGGCATACTGCTGGCCACCCACCCCATCATGTGCCGTACCGGCCTTCACAGGTGATGCTCTCCAACAGCCGGATGCTGGCCCAACTCCTCATCAGCCAATGTTGACCTCATCTCGAGCCAACCAGCCTGTAGTGCTATCCCTCCCTGTAAACATACAAATCTAGCCAACCAGCCACGAGTACTAACCCTAGACAACTAGCCAACCTATGGGCATATCGCAAATCACTGTAGCTAACCACGCACTAATCCTACCCGACTATCCATCGGCCACCGCCCGGCATTGATGGCGCGGTGCTGGCTCTTGCCCGGCATTCGTTGGTGGTGGGGGTGGCCGGCGGGGGTCGTGGTTCTCACACCGTCGTCTGTGTGTGGCGCCCGCGTGCGACACCCAGGTTCCACTCCGATCTGCGAGGATATCGGGCGGCAGATGCTCTGCTACGGGCGGCGCATTCCCCTGCCCGAGCTGGAGGCGCGAATCGACGTACGTGGGCGCTCGCGCTGATCCCCGTGAAGCCGCAGGCCTCGCTGTGGCCTCGCTGTGGCCTCTGTGAATGAGACCACATTACTCCCCAATACTTACACCCCCCCCCCCCGTTGGCTCCGAGTACAGTTCCGGGACAACTCCAAGATGACGATCTCATAATCATCATTGCATTCACATGGCGCTCGCCTAAATGCCTCGGCAACTCAAATTTGCCTTCCATGACATCTCAAACATTTGGAGGGTAACCCCCAATGTGCTGCGCAATGTGATTCGGCACCAGCATGCCAGTGGGCATCGGTGTGTATTTACGGTTAACGCCGTACAATCGGCCAGGGCAGCCTGCCAGGTTTCTACCTTGGACCTCCGCAACAAGCTGCAAACACGCTACAGCTGAGCTGTGTTAGTGTGCATGTCGCTTGGTGCATCCGTAGATTGTGTGTGTGGTATTACGAGGAACACGTTCGTGACAATGTGTGCGTAACACGGTGCGTACGTGTGTGTGTAAGACGGTGTGCGTGTGTGTGTGTAAGACGGTGCGTGTGTGTGTATGACGGTGTGCGTGTGAGTAGCGTGATGTGTGTGTGTTATTCGAGGCTCGTGTGTTCCGTGGTGTGTGGCCGTGCATGTCATGCGTCTGTGTGTGTGTAACACGGTGTGTGTGTGTGCGTATGTACTGCGTGTCTAGGCTGTGGATTCCAAGGTTCTGCGCAGGGTCTGCTCCCACTACATCTACGACAAGTGCCCGGCCGTTGCCGCCGTCGGTCAGTCAGCCTGGGGGATCCACGCTCATGACTAAACTCACACACAGCCCCACCCACACACAGCTCCACCCACACTCAGCTCCACCCACACTCAGCTCCACCCACACACAGCTCCACCCACACTCAGCTCCACACTCAGCTCCACCCACACACTCAGCTCCACCCACACTCAGCTCCACCCACACTCAGCTCCACCCACACTCAGCTCCACCCACACTCAGCTCCACACACAGCCCCACCCACACACAGCTCCACCCACACTCAGCTCCACCCACACTCAGCTCCACCCACACACAGCTCCACACACAGCTCCACCCACACTCAGCCCCACCCACCCACAGCTCCACCCACACTCAGCTCCACCATCTCTCAGCTCCACCCACACTCAGCTCCACCCACACAGCTCCACCCACACACAGCTCCACCCACACACAGCCCCACCCACACACAGCCCCACCCACACACAGCCCCACCCACACTCAGCTCCACCCACACTCAGCTCCACCCACACTCAGCTCCACCCACACACAGCTCCACCCACACACAGCTCCACCCACACACAGCTCCACCCACACACAGCTCCACCCACACACAGCTCCACCCACACACGGCTCCACCCACACTCGGCTCCACCCACACTCGGCTCCACCCACACTCGGCTCCACCCACACACAGCTCCACCCACACACGGCTCCACCCACACTCGGCTCCACCCACACTCGGCTCCACCCACACTCGGCTCCACCCACACTCGGCTCCACCCACACACGGCTCCACCCACACTCGGCTCCACCCACACACTCAGCTCCACCCACACTCAGCTCCACCCACACTCAGCTCCACCCACACTCAGCTCCACCCACACTCAGCTCCACACACAGCCCCACCCACACACAGCTCCACCCACACTCAGCTCCACCCACACTCAGCTCCACCCACACACAGCTCCACCCACACACAGCTCCACCCACACTCAGCCCCACCCACCCACAGCTCCACCCACACTCAGCTCCACCATCTCTCAGCTCCACCCACACTCAGCTCCACCCACACAGCTCCACCCACACACAGCTCCACCCACACACAGCCCCACCCACACACAGCCCCACCCACACACAGCCCCACCCACACTCAGCTCCACCCACACTCAGCTCCACCCACACTCAGCTCCACCCACACACAGCTCCACCCACACACAGCTCCACCCACACACAGCTCCACCCACACACAGCTCCACCCACACACGGCTCCACCCACACTCGGCTCCACCCACACTCGGCTCCACCCACACACGGCTCCACCCACACACGGCTCCACCCACACTCGGCTCCACCCACACTCGGCTCCACCCACACTCGGCTCCACCCACACTCGGCTCCACCCACACTCGGCTCCACCCACACTCGGCTCCACCCACACTCGGCTCCACCCACACTCGGCTCCACCCACACTCAGCTCCACCCACACACAGCTCCACCCACACTCGGCTCCACCCACACTCGGCTCCACCCACACTCGGCTCCACCCACACTCGGCTCCACCCACACTCGGCTCCACCCACACTCGGCTCCACCCACACTCAGCCCCACCCACACTCAGCTCCACCCACCCACACTCAGCTCCACCCACACTCAGCTCCACCCACACTCAGCCCCACCCACACACAGCTCCACACACACACAGCTCCACCCACACACAGCTCCACCCACACTCAGCTCCACCCACACTCAGCTCCACCCACACACAGCTCCACCCACACTCAGCTCCACCCACACACAGCTCCACCCACACTCAGCTCCACACACACTCAGCTCCACCCACACACAGCTCTGCCCACACACAGCTCCACCCACACTCAGCTCCACCCATACACAGCTCCACCCACACACAGCTCCACCCACACTCAGCTCCACCCACACTCAGCTCCACCCAGACACAGAGCCCCACCGACCAGAGGTCGCGATCGGGTATCCGGTACCCGTACCCTACCCGATACCCGGCTACCCGTACCTGGCCGGGTACGGGTACGGGTAGGCCGTGAGTCACTGGTGAGTAACTGTTTGTCACTCATTTCCCAACGTCTTGTCTCTTCTCACAATTCAAGTTCCTAGAATCAACCCACCCACGCCTGCAACATGGCTTCATCCCAGAGGTCGCAATCGGGTACCCGTACCCGGCCGGGTACGGGTAGCCGGGTATCGGGTAGGGTACTGGTACGGGTACCCATTTGCGACCCTGGTGCGACCGGGTACGGGTAAGGAATCAAAACCCGTTTGCGACCTCTGCCACCGACACAGTGGATTCTGTGTGGTAGTGGCGGAGACGGCGCGCTCAAAGTTGAGACCGTTAACGTTCTGTAACCGTGTGCTTCATCTTTCCCATCCTTCCCCGATGCCTGCAGGTCCCATCGAGCAGCTGCCCGACTACAACCGCATTCGCAGTGCCATGTATTGGCTGCGTCTGTAGCCGCTGGCGTGGCACACGGAACTGGCGACCGCGCCAACGCAACCCCCCCCCCCCACCCCACTCCACAATACTAAACACAAAACAAAAATGTTCACGTCCCACTGAGATGATGCGTGCGCACGTCGCGTCCGTCCATCGTCCCCCTGAACAATAAAGGTTGAACGTCTCGTCATAGCCAAGCCGAAGCGCCGAGTGAATTTGTGCGCGTGACCCTGCGTGGCCGGGGAGACGGGATTGGGGGGGGGCCCTTCTGAGACCACGGAAGCACAGGCCAAGCGTCCTGAGAGAGGCCGCACGATGCAGCGAGCAAGGAGGCACGCGCAGTCTGGGGACGTGTGAAGCTTCGATCGTCATCGGCGTACTCGCCCTGACCATACCGGTACTAGCCACCCAGTGACTAGTACCAGCCCCTTGCCGTACCCAACTAGCCACCCAGGGCATCAGCCCTCGCCCTGACCGTACCCAACTAGTCACCCAGTCATTAGTCTGGGTAAACAAGCTTAATAAAACAGGAACTAAGAATATAAGAAAGTAATCATAACAATAGAACATACTATTGTAATTAAGGTCGTTGAGACAACGTCTGGAATTCAGTATTCTTCATTAAGTTTCTTTCACAGCCCTCACTATGCTCGTTCCTCTGCTCCATGGCTCCTTCACGCTGTTGGCAGACAGCGTAAGAGGGAGAGAGAGAGACTGCCGCGGCCCGCCACGTGGCAGGCTCCGGACCACGGCACCCGCCACGTGGCTTCCACCTTCGTTCCTCCAAGCTCTGACCACGTGCTGTCCGTCTCCGCCCCTTTTAATCCCTGGCCCACGTGATGCCTCGCAGCCAATCCTCAGCCACATCCCCGGAACCTTCCAGAGCCCACTCTACGGCCCCAGGGCCACGCCCCTAACTCGACTCCCCATTGGTTGTGGGCTGAGGCCGGCAGAGTCGATCATCATTCAGGTGTAACCTCACATTACACTTTGCACTGAGCCTAGCACGAACTCTGACTTCCCCTCTGACTCCGCCAAGCTCCGTGTCCGTTTGTTGGTTTGCTGTCCGGTTGTGGTGGGCACAGTGTGTGTGCGAGTGTCTGACCGTCATGATAAATCATCTCCCGGTTATATTCACTCAAAATACATCGTAAAACTTGAGTAATTATCAGCATTCTTGGGATATTTGCCAGCAGTACCAATGAATGTAATAAATTGCAATCAGCTGTCTGCATCATGACAACCTGACATTTGCCGATGGGGTCATATTCATCATTGTCAAATTCTGCACCACATTCACCGTTTCATTTGGAGGGAGTTTTCTCGTCCGGAGAATCCCACTCGCCTGAGTCCCAGTGAGAGGCCTAGTCCTTGCAGGAGATTGGCTGGTGAGCAATGGGGTCGGACTAGAGGTGGTTTCAGTGGGGTTAGGGATAGGGTTGATTAGAGCAATTGGTTCAAAACGTGATTTAGTGATGTTGCGTTGGCAGTGATGCACAAATAACAACGCTCACAATTCGTCAATACTGCCTTTTAAGGGGAAATATTTGGTTATGGTGAGATTTAGGGGTGATTCGCTCGTGGTTACACTGGTTTGGGTGAGTGGTAATTCTGAAGGTTGGTTAGTAGCTGGCTGAGTAAGCTACCACGTCGTGCTAATGCTCGTGTGCGAGCTGCTTTGGGAGATCTGGTCAGCAGAAAGGCGATAACTCGATGGTGGGCTCGTTTCTTTGAGATGAGGCTCGTATTTGACTAATAGAGTTAGGGCTAGCGTAGCTATGGTTAGGGTTAGAATTTGGTAGCCTTGTGTGTTTATGGCCAGGCCAAGTGTTGTGGTTAGATTTAGCATTTGGTTGGCGAGTGTTTATGACTCGGGCTAGTGTGGTCATGGATAGGGCTAGTGTGGTTATGGCTCGGGATAGTATTTTGTCGGCGATTGTGGTTATGGTTAGGGCTTGTATGGTATTGTCTAGGGCTAGTGTGGTATTGACTAGGGCTGGTGTGGTATTGACTAGGGCTAGTGTGGTATTGACTAGGGCTGGTGTGGTATTGACTAGGGCTGGTGTGGTATTGACTAGGGCTGATGTGGTATTGACTAGGGCTGGTGTGGTATTGACTAGGGCTGGTGTGGTATTGACTAGGGCTAGTGTGGTATTGACTAGGGCTGGTGTGGTATTGACTAGGGCTGGTGAGGTATTGACTAGGGCTGGTGTGGTATTGACTAGGGCTAGTGTGGTATTGACTAGGGCTGGTGTGGTATTGACTAGGGCTAGTGTGGTATTGACTAGGGCTGGTGTGTTGACTAGGGCTGGTGTGGTATTGACTAGGGCTGATGTGGTATTGACTAGGGCTAGTGTGGTATTGACTAGAGCTAGTGTGGTATTGACTAGGGCTAGTGTGGTATTGACTAGGGCTGGTGTGGTATTGACTAGTGTGTTATTGACTAGGGCTGGTGTGGTATTGACTAGGGCTGGTGTGGTATTGACTAGGGCTAGTGTGGTATTGACTAGGGCTAGTGTGGTATTGACTAGGGCTGGTGTGGTATTGACTAGGGCTGGTGTGGTATTGACTAGGGCTGGTGTGGTATTGACTAGGGCTGGTGTGGTATTGACTAGGGCTGGTGTGGTATTGACTAGGGCTGGTGTGGTATTGACTAGGGCTGGTGTGGTATTGACTAGGGCTGGTGTGGTATTGACTAGGTCTGGTGTGGTATTGACTAGGGCTGGTGTGGTATTGACTAGGGCTAGTGTGGTATTGACTAGGGCTAGTGAGGTATTGACTAGGGCTGGTGTGGTATTGACTAGGGCTAGTGTGGTATTGACTAGGGCTGGTGTGGTATTGACTAGGGCTAGTGTGGTATTGACTAGGGCTCGTGTGGTATTGACTAGGGCTAGTGAGGTATTGACTAGGGCTGGTGAGGTATTGACTAGGGCTAGTGTGGTATTGACTAGGGCTGGTGTGGTATTGACTAGGGCTGGTGTGGTATTGACTAGGGCTGGTGTGGTATTGACTAGGGCTGGTGTGGTATTGACTAGGGCTGGTGTGGTATTGACTAGGGCTGGTGTGGTATTGACTAGGGCTAGTGTGGTATTGACTAGGGCTGGTGTGGTATTGACTAGGGCTGGTGAGGTATTGACTAGGGCTGGTGTGGTATTGACTAGGGCTAGTGTGGTATTGACTAGGGCTGGTGTGGTATTGACTAGGGCTGGTGTGGTATTGACTAGTGTGGTATTGACTAGGGCTGGTGTGGTATTGACTAGGGCTGGTGTGGTATTGACTAGGGCTGGTGTGGTATTGACTAGGGCTGGTGTGGTATTGACTAGGGCTGGTGTGGTATTGACTAGGGCTAGTGTGGTATTGACTAGGGCTGGTGTGGTATTGACTAGGGCTAGTGTGGTATTGACTAGGGCTGGTGTGGTATTGACTAGGGCTGGTGTGCTATTGACTAGTGTGGTATTGACTAGGGCTGGTGTGGTATTGACTAGGGCTGGTGTGGTATTGACTAGGGCTGGTGTGGTATTGACTAGGGCTGGTGTGGTATTGACTAGGGCTGGTGTGGTATTGACTAGGGCTAGTGTGGTATTGACTAGGGCTGGTGTGGTATTGACTAGGGCTGGTGAGGTATTGACTAGGGCTAGTGTGGTATTGACTAGAGCTAGTGTGGTATTGACTAGGACTAGTGTGGTATTGACTAGGGCTGGTGTGGTATTGACTAGTGTGTTATTGACTTGGGCTGGTGTGGTATTGACTAGGGCTGGTGTGGTATTGACTAGGGCTAATGTGGTATTGACTAGGGCTAGTGTGGTATTGACTAGGGCTGGTGTGGTATTGACTAGGGCTGGTGTGGTATTGACTAGGGCTAGTGAGGTATTGACTAGGGCTAATGTGGTATTGACTAGGGCTAGTGTGGTATTGACTAGGGCTGGTGTGGTATTGACTAGGGCTGGTGTGGTATTGACTAGGGCTAGTGAGGTATTGACTAGGGCTGGTGAGGTATTGACAAGGGCTAGTGTGGTATTGACTAGGGCTGGTGTGGTATTGACTAGGGCTGGTGTGGTATTGACTAGGGCTAGTGAGGTATTGACTAGGGCTAGTGTGGTATTGACTAGGGCTAGTGTGGTATTGACTAGGGCTGGTGTGGTATTGACTAGGGCTAGTGTGGTATTGACGAGGGCTAGTGTGGTAGTGACTAGGGCTAGTGAGGTATTGACTAGGGCTGGTGTGGTATTGACTAGGGCTGGTGTGGTATTGACTAGGGCTGGTGTGGTATTGACTAGGGCTAGTGTGGTATTGACTAGGGCTGGTGTGGTATTGACTAGGGCTAGTGAGGTATTGACTAGGGCTGGTGAGGTATTGACTAGGGCTAGTGTGGTATTGACTAGGGCTGGTGTGGTATTGACTAGGGCTGGTGTGGTATTGACTAGGGCTGGTGTGGTATTGACTAGGGCTGGTGTGGTATTGACTAGGGCTGGTGTGGTATTGACTAGGGCTGGTGTGGTATTGACTAGGGCTGGTGTGGTATTGACTAGGGCTAGTGTGGTATTGACTAGGGCTGGTGTGGTATTGACTAGGGCTGGTGAGGTATTGACTAGGGCTGGTGTGGTATTGACTAGGGCTAGTGTGGTATTGACTAGGGCTGGTGTGGTATTGACTAGGGCTAGTGTGGTATTGACTAGGGCTGGTGTATTGACTAGGGCTGGTGTGGTATTGACTAGGGCTGGTGTGGTATTGACTAGGGCTAGTGTGGTATTGACTAGAGCTAGTGTGGTATTGACTAGGGCTAGTGTGGTATTGACTAGGGCTGGTGTGGTATTGACTAGGGCTGGTGTGGTATTGACTAGGGCTGGTGTGGTATTGACTAGGGCTAGTGTGGTATTGACTAGGGCTGGTGTGGTATTGACTAGGGCTGGTGAGGTATTGACTAGGGCTGGTGTGGTATTGACTAGGGCTAGTGTGGTATTGACTAGGGCTGGTGTGGTATTGACTAGGGCTAGTGTGGTATTGACTAGGGCTGGTGTATTGACTAGGGCTGGTGTGGTATTGACTAGGGCTGGTGTGGTATTGACTAGGGCTAGTGTGGTATTGACTAGAGCTAGTGTGGTATTGACTAGGGCTAGTGTGGTATTGACTAGGGCTGGTGTGGTATTGACTAGTGTGTTATTGACTAGGGCTGGTGTGGTATTGACTAGGGCTGGTGTGGTATTGACTAGGGCTAGTGTGGTATTGACTAGGGCGAGTGTGGTATTGACTACGGCTGGTGTGGTATTGACTAGGGCTGGTGTGGTATTGACTAGGGCTGGTGTGGTATTGACTAGGGCTGGTGTGGTATTGACTAGGGCTGGTGTGGTATTGACTAGGGCTGGTGTGGTATTGACTAGGGCTGATGTGGTATTTACTAGGTCTGGTGTGGTATTGACTAGGGCTGGTGTGGTATTGACTAGGGCTAGTGTGGTATTGACTAGGGCTAGTGAGGTATTGACTAGGGCTGGTGTGGTATTGACTAGGGTTAGTGTGGTATTGACTAGGGCTAGTGAGGTATTGACTAGGGCTAGTGTGGTATTGACTAGGGCTAGTGTGGTATTGACTAGGGCTGGTGTGGTATTGACTAGGGCTAGTGTGGTATTGACGAGGGCTAGTGTGGTATTGACTAGGGCTAGTGAGGTATTGACTAGGGCTGGTGTGGTATTGACTAGGGCTGGTGTGGTATTGACTAGGGCTGGTGTGGTATTGACTAGGGCTAGTGTGGTATTGACTAGGGCTGGTGTGGTATTGACTAGGGCTAGTGAGGTATTGACTAGGGCTGGTGAGGTATTGACTAGGGCTAGTGTGGTTTTGACTAGGGCTGGTGTGGTATTGACTAGGGCTAGTGTAGTTTTGACTAGGGCTGGTGTGGTATTGACTAGGGCTAGTGTGGTATTGACTAGGGCTAGTGTGGTATTGACTAGGGCTGGTGTGGTATTGACTAGGGCTGGTGTGGTATTGACGAGGGCTGGTGTATTGACTAGGGCTGGTGTGGTATTGACTAGGGCTGGTGTGGTATTGACTAGGGCTAGTGTGGTATTGACTAGAGCTAGTGTGGTATTGACTAGGGCTAGTGTGGTATTGACTAGGGCTGGTGTGGTATTGACTAGGGCTGGTGTGGTATTGACTAGGGCTGGTGTGGTATTGACTAGGGCTAGTGTGGTATTGACTAGGGCTGGTGTGGTATTGACTAGGGCTGGTGAGGTATTGACTAGGGCTGGTGTGGTATTGACTAGGGCTAGTGTGGTATTGACTAGGGCTGGTGTGGTATTGACTAGGGCTAGTGTGGTATTGACTAGGGCTGGTGTATTGACTAGGGCTGGTGTGGTATTGACTAGGGCTGGTGTGGTATTGACTAGGGCTAGTGTGGTATTGACTAGAGCTAGTGTGGTATTGACTAGGGCTAGTGTGGTATTGACTAGGGCTGGTGTGGTATTGACTAGTGTGTTATTGACTAGGGCTGGTGTGGTATTGACTAGGGCTGGTGTGGTATTGACTAGGGCTAGTGTGGTATTGACTAGGGCGAGTGTGGTATTGACTAGGGCTGGTGTGGTATTGACTAGGGCTGGTGTGGTATTGACTAGGGCTGGTGTGGTATTGACTAGGGCTGGTGTGGTATTGACTAGGGCTGGTGTGGTATTGACTAGGGCTGGTGTGGTATTGACTAGGGCTGATGTGGTATTGACTAGGTCTGGTGTGGTATTGACTAGGGCTGGTGTGGTATTGACTAGGGCTAGTGTGGTATTGACTAGGGCTAGTGAGGTATTGACTAGGGCTGGTGTGGTATTGACTAGGGTTAGTGTAGTATTGACTAGGGCTAGTGAGGTATTGACTAGGGCTAGTGTGGTATTGACTAGGGCTAGTGTGGTATTGACTAGGGCTGGTGTGGTATTGACTAGGGCTGGTGTGGTATTGACTAGGGCTGGTGTGGTATTGACTAGGGCTGGTGTGGTATTGACTAGGGCTGGTGTGGTATTGACTAGGGCTAGTGTGGTATTGACTAGGGCTGGTGTGGTATTGACTAGGGCTGGTGAGGTATTGACTAGGGCTGGTGTGGTATTGACTAGGGCTAGTGTGGTATTGACTAGGGCTGGTGTGGTATTGACTAGGGCTAGTGTGGTATTGACTAGGGCTGGTGTATTGACTAGGGCTGGTGTGGTATTGACTAGGGCTGGTGTGGTATTGACTAGGGCTAGTGTGGTATTGACTAGAGCTAGTGTGGTATTGACTAGGGCTAGTGTGGTATTGACTAGGGCTGGTGTGGTATTGACTAGGGCTGGTGTGGTATTGACTAGGGCTGGTGTGGTATTGACTAGGGCTAGTGTGGTATTGACTAGGGCTGGTGTGGTATTGACTAGGGCTGGTGAGGTATTGACTAGGGCTGGTGTGGTATTGACTAGGGCTAGTGTGGTATTGACTAGGGCTGGTGTGGTATTGACTAGGGCTAGTGGGGTATTGACTAGGGCTGGTGTATTGACTAGGGCTGGTGTGGTATTGACTAGGGCTGGTGTGGTATTGACTAGGGCTAGTGTGGTATTGACTAGAGCTAGTGTGGTATTGACTAGGGCTAGTGTGGTATTGACTAGGGCTGGTGTGGTATTGACTAGTGTGTTATTGACTAGGGCTGGTGTGGTATTGACTAGGGCTGGTGTGGTATTGACTAGGGCTAGTGTGGTATTGACTAGGGCGAGTGTGGTATTGACTAGGGCTGGTGTGGTATTGACTAGGGCTGGTGTGGTATTGACTAGGGCTGGTTTGGTATTGACTAGGGCTGGTGTGGTATTGACTAGGGCTGGTGTGGTATTGACTAGGGCTGGTGTGGTATTGACTAGGGCTGATGTGGTATTGACTAGGTCTGGTGTGGTATTGACTAGGGCTGGTGTGGTATTGACTAGGGCTAGTGTGGTATTGACTAGGGCTAGTGAGGTATTGACTAGGGCTGGTGTGGTATTGACTAGGGTTAGTGTGGTATTGACTAGGGCTAGTGAGGTATTGACTAGGGCTAGTGTGGTATTGACTAGGGCTAGTGTGGTATTGACTAGGGCTGGTGTGGTATTGACTAGGGCTAGTGTGGTATTGACGAGGGCTAGTGTGGTATTGACTAGGGCTAGTGAGGTATTGACTAGGGCTGGTGTGGTATTGACTAGGGCTGGTGTGGTATTGACTAGGGCTGGTGTGGTATTGACTAGGGCTAGTGTGGTATTGACTAGGGCTGGTGTGGTATTGACTAGGGCTAGTGAGGTATTGACTAGGGCTGGTGAGGTATTGACTAGGGCTAGTGTGGTATTGACTAGGGCTGGTGTGGTATTGACTAGGGCTAGTGTAGTTTTGACTAGGGCTGGTGTGGTATTGACTAGGGCTAGTGTGGTATTGACTAGGGCTAGTGTGGTATTGACTAGGGCTGGTGTGGTATTGACTAGGGCTGGTGTGGTATTGACGAGGGCTGGTGTATTGACTAGGGCTGGTGTGGTATTGACTAGGGCTGGTGTGGTATTGACTAGGGCTAGTGTGGTATTGACTAGAGCTAGTGTGGTATTGACTAGGGCTAGTGTGGTATTGACTAGGGCTGGTGTGGTATTGACTAGGGCTGGTGTGGTATTGACTAGGGCTGGTGTGGTATTGACTAGGGCTAGTGTGGTATTGACTAGGGCTGGTGTGGTATTGACTAGGGCTGGTGAGGTATTGACTAGGGCTGGTGTGGTATTGACTAGGGCTAGTGTGGTATTGACTAGGGCTGGTGTGGTATTGACTAGGGCTAGTGTGGTATTGACTAGGGCTGGTGTATTGACTAGGGCTGGTGTGGTATTGACTAGGGCTGGTGTGGTATTGACTAGGGCTAGTGTGGTATTGACTAGAGCTAGTGTGGTATTGACTAGGGCTAGTGTGGTATTGACTAGGGCTGGTGTGGTATTGACTAGTGTGTTATTGACTAGGGCTGGTGTGGTATTGACTAGGGCTGGTGTGGTATTGACTAGGGCTAGTGTGGTATTGACTAGGGCGAGTGTGGTATTGACTAGGGCTGGTGTGGTATTGACTAGGGCTGGTGTGGTATTGACTAGGGCTGGTGTGGTATTGACTAGGGCTGGTGTGGTATTGACTAGGGATGGTGTGGTATTGACTAGGGCTGGTGTGGTATTGACTAGGGCTGATGTGGTATTGACTAGGTCTGGTGTGGTATTGACTAGGGCTGGTGTGGTATTGACTAGGGCTAGTGTGGTATTGACTAGGGCTAGTGAGGTATTGACTAGGGCTGGTGTGGTATTGACTAGGGTTAGTGTGGTATTGACTAGGGCTAGTGAGGTATTGACTAGGGCTAGTGTGGTATTGACTAGGGCTAGTGTGGTATTGACTAGGGCTGGTGTGGTATTGACTAGGGCTAGTGTGGTATTGACGAGGGCTAGTGTGGTATTGACTAGGGCTAGTGAGGTATTGACTAGGGCTGGTGTGGTATTGACTAGGGCTGGTGTGGTATTGACTAGGGCTGGTGTGGTATTGACTAGGGCTAGTGTGGTATTGACTAGGGCTGGTGTGGTATTGACTAGGGCTAGTGAGGTATTGACTAGGGCTGGTGAGGTATTGACTAGGGCTAGTGTGGTATTGACTAGGGCTGGTGTGGTATTGACTAGGGCTAGTGTAGTTTTGACTAGGGCTGGTGTGGTATTGACTAGGGCTAGTGTGGTATTGACTAGGGCTAGTGTGGTATTGACTAGGGCTGGTGTGGTATTGACTAGGGCTGGTGTGGTATTGACTAGGGCTGGTGTGGTATTGACTAGGGCTGGTGTGGTATTGACTAGTGTTGTATTGACTACGGCTGGTGTGGTATTGACTAGGGCTAGTGTGGTATTGACTAGGGCTGGTGTGGTATTGACTAGGGCTGGTGTGGTATTGACTAGTGTTGTATTGACTACGGCTGGTGTGGTATTGACTAGGGCTGGTGTGGTATTGACTAGGGCTGGTGAGGTATTGACTAGGGCTAGTGAGGTATTGACTAGGGCTAGTGTGGTATTGACTAGGGCTAGTGAGGTATTGACTAGGGCTGGTGTGGTATTGACTAGGGCTGGTGTGGTATTGACTAGGGCTGGTGTGGTATTGACTAGGGCTGGTGTGGTATTGACTAGGGCTGGTGTAGTTTTGACTAGGGCTGGTGTGGTATTGACTAGGGCTGGTGAGGTATTGACTAGGGCTGGTGTTGTATTGACTAGGGCTGGTGTAGTTTTGACTAGGGCTGGTGTGGTATTGACTAGGGCTAGTGTGGTATTGACTAGGGCTGGTGTGGTATTGACTAGGGCTAGTGCGGTATTGACTTGGGCTGGTGTGGTATTGACTAGGGCTGGTGTGGTATTGACTAGGGCTGGTGTGGTATTGACTAGGGCTGGTGTGGTATTGACTAGGGCTGGTGTGGTATTGACTAGGGCTAGTGTGGTATTGACTAGGGCTGGTGTGGTATTGACTAGGGCTGGTGAGGTATTGACTAGGGCTGGTGTGGTATTGACTAGGGCTAGTGTGGTATTGACTAGGGCTGGTGTGGTATTGACTAGGGCTGGTGAGGTATTGACTAGGGCTGGTGTGGTATTGACTAGGGCTGGTGTAGTTTTGACTAGGGCTGGTGTGGTATTGACTAGGGCTAGTGTGGTATTGACTAGGGCTGGTGTGGTATTGACTAGGGCTAGTGCGGTATTGACTAGGGCTGGTGTGGTATTGACTAGGGCTGGTGTGGTATTGACTAGGGCTGGTGTGGTATTGACTAGGGCTGGTGTGGTATTGACTAGGGCTGGTGTGGTATTGACTAGGGCTGGTGAGGTATTGACTAGGGCTGGTGTGGTATTGACTAGGGCTAGTGTGGTATTGACTAGGGCTGGTGTGGTATTGACTAGGGCTAGTGTGGTATTGACTAGGGCTGGTGTATTGACTAGGGCTGGTGTGGTATTGACTAGGGCTGGTGTGGTATTGACTAGGGCTAGTGTGGTATTGACTAGAGCTAGTGTGGTATTGACTAGGGCTAGTGTGGTATTGACTAGGGCTGGTGTGGTATTGACTAGTGTGTTATTGACTAGGGCTGGTGTGGTATTGACTAGGGCTGGTGTGGTATTGACTAGGGCTAGTGTGGTATTGACGAGGGCTAGTGTGGTATTGACTAGGGCTAGTGAGGTATTGACTAGGGCTGGTGTGGTATTGACTAGGGCTGGTGTGGTATTGACTAGGGCTGGTGTGGTATTGACTAGGGCTAGTGTGGTATTGACTAGGGCTGGCGTGGTATTGACTAGGGCTAGTGAGGTATTGACTAGGGCTGGTGAGGTATTGACTAGGGCTAGTGTGGTATTGACTAGGGCTGGTGTGGTATTGACTAGGGCTGGTGTAGTTTTGACTAGGGCTGGTGTGGTATTGACTAGGGCTGGTGAGGTATTGACTAGGGCTGGTGTGGTATTGACTAGGGCTGGTGTAGTTTTGACTAGGGCTGGTGTGGTATTGACTAGGGCTAGTGTGGTATTGACTAGGGCTAGTGTGGTATTGACTAGGGCTGGTGTGGTATTGACTAGGGCTGGTGTGGTATTGACTAGGGCTGGTGTGGTATTGACTAGGGCTGGTGTGGTATTGACTAGTGTTGTATTGACTACGGCTGGTGTGGTATTGACTAGGGCTAGTGTGGTATTGACTAGGGCTGGTGTGGTATTGACTAGGGCTGGTGTGGTATTGACTAGGGCTAGTGTGGTATCAACTAGGGCTGGTGTGGTATTGACTAGGGCTGGTGTGGTATTGACTAGGGCTGGTGTGGTATTGACTAGGGCTAGTGAGGTATTGACTAGGGCTGGTGAGGTATTGACTAGGGCTGGTGTGGTATTGACTAGGGCTGGTGTGGTATTGACTAGGGCTGGTGTGGTATTGACTAGGGCTGGTGTGGTATTGACTAGGGCTGGTGTGGTATTGACTAGGGCTGGTGTAGTTTTGTCTAGGGCTGGTGTGGTATTGACTAGGGCTGGTGAGGTATTGACTAGGGCTGGTGTGGTATTGACTAGGGCTGGTGTAGTTTTGACTAGGGCTGGTGTGGTATTGACTAGGGCTAGTGTGGTATTGACTAGGGCTAGTGTGGTATTGACTAGGGCTGGTGTGGTATTGACTAGGGCTGGTGTGGTATTGACTAGGGCTGGTGTGGTATTGACTAGTGTTGTATTGACTACGGCTGGTGTGGTATTGACTAGGGCTAGTGTGGTATTGACTAGGGCTGGTGTGGTATTGACTAGGGCTGGTGTGGTATTGACTAGGGCTAGTGTGGTATCAACTAGGGCTGGTGTGGTATTGACTAGGGCTGGTGTGGTATTGACTAGTGAGGTATTGACTAGGGCTGGTGTGGTATTGACTAGGGCTGGTGTGGTATTGACTAGGGCTGGTGTGGTATTGACTAGAGCTGGTGAGGTATTGACTAAGGCTGGTGTGGTATTGACTAGGGCTAGTGTGGTATCAACTAGGGCTGGTGTGGTATTGACTAGGGCTGGTGTGGTATTGACTAGGGCTGGTGTGGTATTGACTAGGGCTGGTGTGGTATTGACTAGGGCTGGTGTGGTATTGACTAGGGCTAGTGTGGTATCAACTAGGGCTGGTGTGGTATTGACTAGGGCTGGTGTGGTATTGACTAGTGAGGTATTGACTAGGGCTGGTGTGGTATTGACTAGGGCTGGTGTGGTATTGACTAGGGCTGGTGTGGTATTGACTAGAGCTGGTGAGGTATTGACTAAGGCTGGTGTGGTATTGACTAGGGCTAGTGTGGTATCAACTAGGGCTGGTGTGGTATTGACTAGGGCTGGTGTGGTATTGACTAGGGCTGGTGTGGTATTGACTAGGGCTGGTGTGGTATTGACTAGGGCTGGTGTGGTATTGACTAGGGCTGGTGTAGTTTTGACTAGGGCTGGTGTGGTATTGACTAGGGCTGGTGAGGTATTGACTAGGGCTGGTGTGGTATTGACTAGGGCTGGTGTAGTTTTGACTAGGGCTGGTGTGGTATTGACTAGGGCTAGCTGGTGTGGTATTGACTAGGGCTGGTGTGGTAATGACTAGGGCTGGTGTGGTATTGACTAGTGTTGTATTGACTACGGCTGGTGTGGTATTGACTAGGGCTAGTGTGGTATTGACTAGGGCTGGTGTGGTATTGACTAGGGCTGGTGTGGTATTGACTAGGGCTAGTGTGGTATTGACTAGGGCTAGTGAGGTATTGACTAGGGCTGGTGTGGTATTGACTAGGGCTGGTGTGGTATTGACTAGGGCTGGTGTGGTATTGACTAGGGCTAGTGTGGTATTGACTAGGGCTGGTGTGGTATTGACTAGGGCTGGTGTGGTATTGACTAGGGCTTGTAGTTGGTTGCTGCTGCTCCTGTGCCTCCACTGCCCGAGCTCGCCGTTTCGTGGCGCCTGCGTGAGACGGGGGAGGAGGTGGTGGTGGCGGTGATTCTACGAATCCACAAAACCCCATGGACGCTTCACCGCTCACGAGAAAAGAAGTTCCTAGGCGGAGCGATTCATCCGGCTGCTGCTGCTGCTGCTACAGCCGCTGTCCCTGGTGCTGAAACCTCAACTGCTCAGAGACTCGACGCGGCACGGGGTTGTGGACAGCGCGCGAGGCCGCGATTGTCGCCCAGAACCCAAGTGCGACCGAGATGGACGGCGCCGCGCTGGGGAAAACGCGGCGATCGCCCTCCCTGACGGGTAAGCGTGGAGGCGCCGAGACGCCCTTTGCTTTGAACGTAGCGCGTGGCGCCTGGGTCAATGCGACAATGCGTCGGCTGCGCAGAGCCGGTGACATTCACGCCGTTCGAAAACGCAGCCCGAGGTCGTTGACAAGCGAGTGCCATCGAGAGCAGTCGCCCGCAGGTCAATCCGCGACCCACGAGTGAGCCGACTCTGCGTGTCCACCGGGCGTGTTGTGGACTGCGTGGACTGCATAGACTGCAGTGTGTGAGCGGGTGGCCGTCGTGAATCACGCGATGGCTCAGCGAGACATGCCCCACTCTGTCAGTGCCTCCGTACGGACAGCCGGATTAGATTACTCACTGGGCACCACACACACACAGCAAACATCCCCGTCAGCACCATCATCATCGCCCCCTACTACGGAGACCTGGCAGGACTCTACTGAAAATGAAGAGTCGTGAGACTTCTCCTGGCCAAACGAGGCCATTGAGGCTCGCCGACTCTCTCCCTCCCGTCCCTGTGGGAGCAGCAGCAGCAGCGAGCCGGGCCACCGAGGGGGCGATGGGACGGCTGAGTCAGCACCGTCGCGAGGGAAGAGGGCGCCCTGGGGGCATGGCCATGGACCGGCGCCCTGGGGGCATGGCCATGGACCGCCACCCAATGTCCCTTTACCCACCCCTCGTTAGCTGTGCAGCCCTCAGCGCCGAGCGCTGTACATGCACACAATCTCCCCTCGGATCTAGAAACTCCCCAAGGGAGAGGGCCTGGGGTGCCCTGCATTTTAATAATTTTTTGAAACAGGGCCCCCTACAATAATGTTAAAAAAAAAAATTCGGTGCATTTTCTGGATCTCAAGATGGGGGGCTGATCGCCCCCCATCCGCCCCTTCGTGCATCTCTCAGCCAACTGCCTCGGCCACTGCTGTGACAGCACGCGGCCACCGCAGCGCTCCAATTCGAATTTAAATCGCGACTTAAAGCTTTCGTGACTGCAGGAATTCATACTCCTTGGTTCTTTCACGTAGATAGAAAATAATAAAAAGGTAAAAAAAAACACGACGTTTCGATCGCAACACAAGCGATCGCCCTCGGGTGAACAAACACAGCTGGCGAACCGTGGAGATAAATATCGCGAGAGAGTTGCTTGAGCCAAATGCAGAGCCACTCCAGCCAAAGGTTATAAGTGCCTGGAGTAGACGGGGCTAGAGATGGAATTTGTAAGTAAATGCAAGATCGCAGAGCTAGGAATACCTCGGCTAATTATGTCTGTATCAACCACAATACTTGTGGTCAGAATGCAAAACTAAAATAAGGGCGATCGGTATTACCTCGGTGTCGCGGCATCTCTTCAGAGAAGTGAGAGACTCGATCAGATGAGCCCTAGAATTTGTCATTGAGAAAAAACAATCTCCCCTTCTAGCACCCGATTCGTGCGGCTAAGATGCTGGCAGTGACGAACACGTCTCCCCTGAAGGGTCCTTTCAACGTGGGAGGCCTCGTACGTGGCCGTGGGTTGCGTGAAACGAAGTCTCGGGCCGCAGAGGTTCTCCACCCCTGTCACAAGGAGAGCACGACCCGACTGTTGACGGTTGTTGTGAGCTCTTGTGAGAGTAATGCTTAGAGGGTGAGGGTGACGATGGTGGTGGTGAGGTGAGGGTGGCGGAGGTTGAGGAGGGTGAGAGTGGCGAGGATGGTGAGGGGGTGAGGCTGGTGAGGGTGGTGAGAGTGGCGAGGATGGTGAGGGGGTGAGGCTGGTGAGGGTGGTGACGGAGTAAGCGTGGTAAGAATGGTGATGGAGTAAGGGTGGTGAGAGTGGTGATGGAATAAGGGTGGTGAGAGTGGTGATGGAATAAGGGTGGTGAGAGTGGTGATGGAATAAGGGTGGTGAGAGTGGTGATGGAGTAAGGGTGGTGAGAGTGGTGATGGAATAAGGGTGGTGAGAGTGGTGATGGAATAAGGGTGGTGAGAGTGGTGATGGAATAAGGGTGGTGAGAGTGGTGATGGAATAAGGGTGGTGAGGGTGTTGATAGGGTGAGGCTGGTGAGGGTGTTGATGGGGTGAGGGCGGTGAGAGTGTTGATGGGGTGAGCGTGGTGAGGGTGTTGATAGGGTGAGCGTGGTGAGGGTGTTGATGGGGTGAGCGTGGTGAGGGTGTTGATGGGGTGAGCATGGTGAGGGTGTTGATGGGGTGAGGCTGGTGAGGGTGTTGATGGGGTGAGGGCGGTGAGAGTGTTGATGGGGTGAGCGTGGTGAGGGTGTTGATGGGGTGAGGCTGGTGAGGGTGTTGATGGGGTGAGGCTGGTGAGGGTGTTGATGGGGTGAGGGCGGTGAGAGTGTTGATGGGGTGAGCGTGGTGAGGGTGTTGATAGGGTGAGCGTGGTGAGGGTGTTGATGGGGTGAGCGTGGTGAGGGTGTTGATGGGGTGAGCGTGGTGAGGGTGTTTATGGGGTGAGCGTGGTGAGGGTGTTGATGGGGTGAGCGTGGTGAGGGTGTTGATGGGGTGAGGTTGGTGAGGCCGCGGCCGTGCCGTGCCGCGCGCGCTCTCTAACCACGTGGTGCGCGCGTCCCGTAGCCTCCATCCAGCTGGATGAGACCGTCTCCTGGATCCACACCCCCGCCGACTCGCACCCGCTGCTGCTCGGAAAGAACGGCGGCGGCGGCATCGGCGTGGGCCTCATGAGCAGCATGGCCCCGCTGACGGCCGCGTCGAGGTGCGACGCGGCCCCTCCACGCACCGTGATGCTCCTGTCGGCGCAGGAGGCGGCCCAGATCTACCACACCAACTACGTGCGCAATTCGCGCGCCATCGGCGTGCTGTGGGCCATCTTCACCATCTGCTTCGCCATCATCAACGTGGTGGTGTTCGTGCAGCCCTACTGGGTGGGCGACGGCGCCGAGACGCCGCGCGCCGGATACTTCGGCCTCTTCCACCTCTGCGTGAGCGGCGGCGTCTCCAAGGTCGACCTCAAGTGCCGCGGCTCGTTCGCCGACTTCTCCACTATCCCTTCGAGCGCGATGCGCGCCGCCTCTTTCTTCGTGGGCACCTCCATGGTGCTCACCGTCACGTGCATCGTCTGCTTCGCGCTCTTCTTCTTCTGCAACACGGCCACCGTCTACAAGATCTGCGCCTGGATGCAGCTCACGGCCGGTGAGTGGCCGAGTGAGCGGACCGCGTGGGCCACCCCCCCCCCCCGGGGTTCTGGAGGGGGAAGGCCACGGGGGGTCTCGGCGACCCCCCGGGATCGCACGCTTCGGCTGCGGGCGCGCGGCGGGGCATCGAGCGGCATCACGAATTTGCTTGGCAAACATCGTCGCAGACATCATCACAGACATCGTCACAGTCGTCATCACAGACATCATCACAAAGATCATCACAGTCATTATTACAGACATCTTCACAGACATCATCACGAACATTACAAACATCATTGCAGACATCATCGCAGTCATCACAGACATTATCACGGACATTAAAAAACATCATCACAGACATCATCACAGACATCATCACATGCATCGTCACAGTCGTCATCACAGACATCTTCACAAAGATCATCACAGTCATTATTACAGATATCTTCACAAACATCTTCACAGACATCATCACAGACATCATCACGAACATTACAAACATCATTGCAGACATCATCGCAGTCATCACAGAAATTATCACGAACATTACAAACGTCATCACAGACATCATCACAGACAATTTAACATGTAGGCTTTCGCGACCAATATTATTCATAATATAGGTTTTTGGGTCAGATCGCGTTATTTATAAATGTGTCGTAACCCTCCACCACCCGACACGGCCATACAGTAAAAAATGTGTCACGTTTTCAAAGGACAAATTAATTGACTTCTTTAGCCCACCGGTGTGTTGAAGAGAGAATCAACAGCATTTTAAAATTTGAGTAGCACGACGTGTCGCTGATAATTACAATCAGCTTCATCGGTTGAAGTGTTGTGTAAACTAATTATTACTGGCCAAGACTAATTAGAGAATCCATTGAAATTGTGAGAAACAGAAATCATTTCAATCGCTCTGACAGCTACAGGCGTAGTGCAGCCTGGAAGCGTATTATCAAATAAATACAATTACAATTCCTTATAAACAAATACCAATGAATAACAATTGAATGATTACCAATCTATATAATTACAATACCCTCCCCCTCCTTGCCTCGAATCATTGCACCAGATTCAATTGAATTAAATGATGACGTCACCCTGCTGCTGCTCTATTTAAGACCGGAAGCAACAGGAGAGCTTCACCATTCTTGCCCGATGAAGCTGATTGTAATTATCAGCGAAACGTCGTGCTACTCAAATTTTAAAATGCTGTTGATTCTCTCTTCAGCACACCGGTGGGCTAAAGAAGTCAATTCATTTGTCCTTTGAAAACGTGACACATTTTTTACTGTTTGGCCGTGCCGGGTGGTGGAGGGTTACGACACATTTATAAGTAACGCGATCTGACCCAAAAACCTATATTATTAATCATCACAGACATCATCACAGACATCATCACAAACATCATCAGAGACATCACAGACATCACAAACATCATTACAGACATCATCATTAACATCATTACAGATATCACAAACATCACAAACATCATCACAACAAAAATCATCACAAACATACATCACAACAAACATCACCAACATACTCTTTGTTTTTTTCGGTAAAGTCACGTAGATGAAAAATTTGATAAAAATAAATAAAATCACGACGTTTCGGAGGCAACACAAGCTTCCGTCTTCAGGTGGCACCATCACAGCAAAATTACTGTATCAAACGTCGTGATTTAATTTATTTTTATTTTATTTTTCACCTACGTGACTTTACCGAAAAAACCAAAGAGTATGGACCCTTGCAGTCACGAAAACTTCAAATCTAGAATCACCAACGCAATCTGTGTGCGATCCACAAACTCTCGCCGCTGCCTCCGCAGCGCTGCGTTCGAGTAGCCACGTACAGCCACCACCACCACCACCACTAAGTAGCGGCGACGTCGGCACGGCGCTTGTGCCAGGCTAGGTGCACTTTGACGCCACGTGCAGCGCGGAATGTCCGCTGGCAGGAGGCCAGGGGACAGACCCCCAGGTGCCACTGTCCATCACCGCGCCCATCGAGGCTCCCACACTGCTCCCCCCTGCTCCCCCCTGCTCCCCCCTGCTCCCCCCTGCTCCCCCCTACTCCCCCCTACTCCCCCCTGCTCCCCCCCTGCTCCCCCTACTCCCCCCTGCTCCCCCCTTACTCCCCTCTGCTCCCCCCTACTCCCCCCTGCTCCCCCTCTGCTCCCCCTGCTCCCCCCTGCTCCCCCCTTACTCCCCTCTGCTCCCCCCTACTCCCCCCTGCTCCCCCCCTGCTCCCCCTCTGCTCCCCCTGCTCCCCCCTGCTCCCCCCTTACTTCCCTCTGCTCCCCCCTACTCCCCCTTACTCCCCCCTGCTCCCCCCCTGCTCCCCCCCTGCTCCCCCCTACTCCCCCCTACTACCCCCTGCTCCCCCCTTACTCCCCTCTGCTCCCCCCTACTCCCCCCTGCTCCCCCTCTGCTCCCCCTGCTCCCCCCTGCTCCCCCCTTACTCCCCTCTGCTCCCCCCTACTCCCCCCTGCTCCCCCCCTGCTCCCCCTCTGCTCCCCCTGCTCCCCCCTGCTCCCCCCTTACTCCCCTCTGCTCCCCCCTACTCCCCCCTACTCCCCCCTGCTCCCCCCCTGCTCCCCCCTGCTCCCCCCTTACTCCCCTCTGCTCCCCCCTACTCCCCCCTGCTCCCCCCCTGCTCTCCCTCTGCTCCCCCCTGCTCCCCTCTGCTCCCCTCTGCTCCCCCTGCTCTCCCTCTGCTCCCCCCTGCTCCCCCTCTGCTCCCCCTACTCCCCTCTGCTCCCCCCTTACTCCCCCTGCTCCCCCCCTGCTCCCCTCTGCTCCCCCCCTGCTCCCCCCTTGCTCCCCCCAACCCCTTCTGCATGTAGCCGTGTGCATGGTGCTCGGCTGCCTGATCTTCCCGGACGCGTGGGATGCTGCGGAGGTGCGTGCTCTGTGCGGCGAGCGCGCCGACAAGTACACGCTGGGCGAGTGCTCGGTGCGCTGGGCCTACATCCTCGCCATCATCGCCATCCTGGACGCCAAGGTGCTCGCCTTCCTCGCCTTCGTGCTGGGCAACCGCCAGGATGCGCTGCTGCCGCCGGACTTCAAGCTGGAGAGCAAGGGTGCGGGGGGGGGGTGCGGGGGGGGGGTGCGGGGGG